>NW_024609989.1:0-600000 GCF_016920785.2 Ixodes scapularis | reverse complement strand
AAACGAGCGTGTTGGTTAATAGATACAAAACTTGAAAGTATAAAACAGAAAGGACATGGACGGGAACAGGACATCTTTCAAAAAAGTGAAAGATGTCCTGTTCCCGTCCTCGTCCTCTCTGTTTTATACTTTCAAGTTTTGTATCCAAATGAAACCTTGGTACACAAGAACCTAGGCAGGCACCTGTCGTCGGACCACTGCCATGAGTGTGCACAAGCAGCCTGACTATCATCCAAAGCGGTGAAAATACGTGAATAATTACTGCGGCTGGACTCTGTCGCCTCTGGTACACGTGAACTTCACTTACAACAGAAGTGACGGACAGCACCGGGAGAAATTTGAAAATGGAAAACGCTTACCTTGATGTTCCTGATAACGCGACGAGCACAGGGCACGTCGACAACACACACCAGCGCGGACACCGCCGAGCACTCGACCATATACAAGCCGAGCCACCGACATTTCGAAATGCAATCGGCGGCATCCAAAATAAAACGTGTTGTTTACGTCAAAGTAACAGTTAATATTATTTTGACGTCCGTGACGTCATTGGCCACGCCCCCTGGATATCAAAACGGTGCCAAAAAAAGCTCGATGTACACGTAAGCATTTCTCATGAGTCTTGAATGCGAAAGCATATTATACAAGCCGATCGTCCGCTCTCTTTTTCGTCTGCTGTGTGCATTTCGTCGCCGGTCAGCGCGCGTGCCCCCCTGGTGACCTTGAACGCGCACGCTGATGGACACGCAGCGCCATGGGGTGAGCGGTCGTGGAAACTGACGAGCGCTGTCATGGCCTTCGGGATCTCGGAGGCCATGGCGCCGTGGACGCGCGCCAGCCAAAAGAACCGAAGGCGAAATCGATCAGCTTTACTTCGTCCCTTTGGGACCGGGGAAACTAGGTGCTGTTTTCGCGCTTCAAACTGATGACGTCAGCTCGCTCTATGGGGCAGTTAATGCTTTCGCATTAATACGCAGCCGTGCAGCACGGCCGTTGAGAAATGTTTTTTTCCCGTAGCGGCGACGACAACAGACAAAGCAAAAATCTAAAAATTATGTTGCTTGTATGATTATGTAGCCTTGTGCTAGTACGCCACAACGGGTGACTTGTCTCTTGGCTAAAGATGAGAAATTTAGCCAGTGCACTGCAACCGCTAACGTGGGGTTTTTAACACGTCTCACGCAGTAGCGATTACACGAACGCGTGCCGGTACGAGGCTTAGCCAGACCAAAACGGACAGGGGGTGGGCATCGAATCCAGGAGATTCTGCAGCTCAAGCTTTCGCTCCACGCTCCGAGCTGAGACGCGTTAGATCACTGGGCCACCGATCCCCCTGCTGAAATCTCTGCAAAGTTTTGCCCGTGAAGCTATCGCCGTAAAGCAACCCTTGTGGGTGGCTCGGGAGTAGAGTGCATCAATGTTGCTTGCTGGATGTTCCTTGCAAGAATGACGACATCCTTCGTGAAGGCAAGTGGCGCCTTTAGTTGACTGTGGCCACCATTATGTCTCCTCCCTGCGACCGACGCCGAAAACAAACGAATACTTGATGGAATTTATAACGCTGCGTGTTCTTGGGGTTACCCGGTGCCTTTTCACGAGTGGTAACGCTCAATGACAATAACAGCGTAATGAGCTTATGAAGGACTGAAGAGAAGATGGCGGCTCTTTTAGCAGACGCTAGAGTTATCACCACTCTGTGAGGGCCACCCAGACACATTCAGGCATTCTACCCTGGAGCCACCGCTGCCCCTTCAGCCTAGTTGTCTTGTCCAGGACTGGAGCTATGAACCGGCAGAAGTAGACACCTAAGGTTGTTCATCAGCTAGAAAGCACCAGAATTTATTAATATCAAAAGTGATGTGTCTTTGACGGAGGAAAGAAGATTCACACTGCAAACATCAAAATATAAACTACTACTAAGAAGAAAAAAAAAAAGCTGGCATGACTGACACCCGAAGACTCAAAAGCAGCTATTGTCCGTTCAACCTCATTAATCAGAGATCTCATTGGTCTCATCTTCATACACCTTAGCCCCTAACCAAGTTTTAATGCTCATCGTGTTTTCGGAATACGGAGTGTAAAATTCACGACAACAGGATTTCAACCACAGCATAATATATCAGGGGTTGAAGTGGATGATAAATCTCGTGTACCGATACGCTAGATTGGCTCTGAACATTACCTGGTTGGGGTGACCAGTGCATACTCATCTCACTCAAATGAAAAACTTAATTTTACTCTTTATACTTCACTTGCCACACCTGTTTTTAACTTTGGCACCCAATTTAAGTATTGCTGAATATGTTTAGCAAAAGGTAGAAACAAGTATGGCCGCTTTCCGTTTTGGACTGATTATTAACCGTCATCTTTCTAAACATTGCAGATCAAAATCGGCAAGGATTTTGACGCAGATGTGAACGACGCTTCGCTGCTTTGCAAAGGCGGCCTGTCACCAGCCAAGTGCCCCCTTCGGCGATTTAAGGCCCTTCGGCTACATTTTGTTTTTACACCAATAAGACGGAGCCAGGTCAAATGACATGACTACAGTTGAGCCTGCTGCGCGCGAACTTTCCATTTTCTGCCTTTCCTTACTTTGCCGGCTAACCGGTTTCCCCCCCTCCTCGCAAAGCCAAATGAAGGCTTTCATACATTTTTTGTATTAAAACTGTATAATCCCTGTAAGTATCTCTTAATGCGGACCAAGTGTTTTGTGTCTCCAACTTTTGCTTTATTGTGCCAAAATGTGTGGAGGTGGAGTCTTGTTTCTAAAGTGGTGAAGTAGCATGTGCCATATTTGTGTTTCCTTTATTGTTTGCTCAAGTAAAAGCAGGTTTACACATTTCTGACTGCCATTCCAACGACCGCAAATGCTTAAAACACTGGCGAATACTTATGACCGGCACCGCAGCGGCCGGTCATCAGCAGTCACAAACGCTTCACAAGCCACACCGGTCGTAAACAGTCGCATGTCTGTGTACGGCCAACGTTGGTTCCTTTACGTCAGTCCTCTCATATTGGGCCTACCAAAACTGTCTGGTGGCATGTTCGAAGCGCACACATATGTGTGCTTCGAACACGTTTGCATTCTGTTTTGGTTGGCCTAATATGAGAGGACACGAGAAAGAAACGCGCCTCAGACGGTGTTTGCAGACTACCTTTTGCTTGGTGTACGAGCAGTGTGACCGGAACTTTACGGAGCGAGTCAAGAAAACGTCAGCGGACGATCAGTCTGCTAACGTAAGTGAACAATAGAATTCGTCTGCTACGAAGCGTCCTTCGCAGACAAACAGAAAAACAAGTAAATACTTTCACGTGTTCCGTTACCGGACCGGAATAAAGGCAGCCGTCTGCTAAAAGCCGAGTGCCGCGACCAAGTGATACGGGACGCAAGCTGAAACTATAAGGCTCTGCTGTACTCTACCTTTCGATGCGAACGGCAATGACCGCTCCCCCTGCAAGTCTTAAGCTCTGCTGCAGTACATAGCTCAAATTTTCCTATGCCCACTTGGATCAAATACATTAATTACCGCACGACCCCTGTCACCGTCCGAGTGCCAGTGAGTAGTTCTCACCAAAGACTCGCGAACCAACTAAATATGTATCATTGGACGATAACTCTCCTCGAGCAAAACGCTGGGATGTCACCTCCAATCAGAAACCGAGAATGCTATCGCTCTCGCCGTGGACCAAACGCCAACCCCTAAAACTGGATTTGAAAAGAGGGACGTTATCTTGTAGCATAGCTGGCGAAACAGGTCCTGAACAAAACCTGTAATAAGAGCTATGTTCCAGCCTGAACCATACTTTCAGGGTCCGGGAGGAAGTTACAGAAGGTGTAGAAAATGGATAAGAAAAACCACGAATGAAAGGATCAGAAAGGTGTTCAGCTATGGCGGTCTTAAAGATGATAAGTCTTTAAAAAGAAGCTGAAGCAATTTTCTATTTGAGGAAACAACCTTAAATCGGCTCAATCTGGGCGCCAGGAAGTCCAATGTCGAAAAATATTTTTCGATTTCGTGCACGGAGGCAGCAGAAAATCATTTTCAAAGTACCGCTGATGCCCCTTCTTCCCGGAGCGTACAGTCATGAGAGGAGTTTTCGCAATCGCCACTTTCGAGTATCTTCAGTGCCTATCGAAGCTATGCACGTGCACTCTTGCTATTTCAAAAAGGTCATAAAAAATGAAAGCCGTTTACAACTCCCTGTAACGCCAAATTAGAGCGCAGCTCTTGAGGAGGAGGAGGGAAGGGCACTGGGGGTCAAGTGACCTTGGGGGGTCTCGTGACCTTGGGGGGGTCACGTGACCGTGGAGTGTCACGTGACATCGGGGGGGTCACGTGACATCGGGGGGGGGTCACGTGACGATGCCGACGCCGTTGACGTCGTCAGTGACGTTACTGATGACGTTGTGAAGACTCTGGTTAGGAGCTGCACACACACCGTCGTCGGGCCCGACGTTGAGGAGAGAGTACCCAGCACTAGTTCCGGCACAAATAACTTTATCTAAACTCGGCTTGAGTTCGCGACACAGACAACTGCTACGACGTTCTCCGTCTGAAGGCTTGCGATGGCTAACCGCCCTTTTTCTGTCATTCCTCTTCTTTTTTCTCCTTTCTTCCCCTGGCCGCGAGGCGAGGATTCTTTGTAATCTAGCGCGAACGCCACGGTGGGACACATACACACACACACACACACTTGCCCGCACGCACAGCACCGAATGAGTCTGTAATACACTGCGTCACACTCGCCCACACAAAAAAGGAATTTTCTCTTACACAAAATTCACCTGACAAAACTTAAAGGGATGTTCATGTTCAGGTTCATAAAGACACTCAGTTTTCGGACCGTAATGAACTCACTATAGGATGCCTATCGAAACACTGGGTAAAGTGCACAGAATACACCATCACGTGGTCGCTAAGAATATCACACTAAGAAGCACACTAAGAAAGTTCCCGCAGATTACACACCACCCGGTGGGCCCCGCAGGTTTCTCGTACGTGTGTTCATTAAGGTCGATCAACTGGTCCGTATTTTCTCAAAGCATAGCGGTGTTCCCGCGCGGGTTGGCTTGCTCTAGGAGGAGCAGCAGCCGAGCTGTGAGACAACTCCTTTAAGAGTGCCAGCATGATGAAATCATTTGATCTCTTCTCGTCAGGATCCACTCTGTTCTCATCCGCTAGACACGGGCCGTGGGGCTCTGGAACGGCGGGCATGGCAGTAGGAGTCCCAACATCATTCGGCATGCCCGGCCCCCGAAGAGGCCCAATGTCACCCCGGTCACCACCTCCGGCACTATATCGCTTAGGGCGATTAGCATGAACTATTTTTTGCTCCCCTGTACGAGTGTCTTTTACTCGGAAGGTGACCTCCGACAGTTTTTCTACGACCCGAAGCGGACCGCGCCATTTAGGCTGCAACTTTCTGGCGAGCCCATGGACGCCGGCCAAGTCGTTGATACAGACGACGTCACCCACGGCAAAGCTCGAAGTTGCGGCGTCCTTGTCGAATAGGTGTTTCCTTGTTTCGGCAGAGTCAGCCAGCATCAGGCGTGCAGGCTCGTGGGCGGATGAGAGTCGCTGAAGCAGTTCGTCTCTGTAGTTATCTAGAGTGCCGTAACTTCCCGTCGGCGACTGGTAAAGGGCTGATGGCATCTCGGGATGGCGGCTATGAAGAAGGAAAAAGGGGCTCTGTTTAGTACTCTCGTGGGTAGCCGAGTTGTACGCGAAGGTGATGTAAGGCATCCATACGTCCCAATCCCGTTGGTCACGGGCCACATAGTGACCCAGCATTCCGCTGATAGTCTGATTGAGGCGCTCCACCGCTCCGTTACACTGGGGGTGATAAGGTGTTGTAAGAATCTTCTGGATTCCCAGGAGATTACATACCTCTCGCAGGAGCTTTGACGTTAAGTTTGCACCACGATCTGTTAAAAGTTGCTGAGGCGTCCCGTGGCGCATTACAACGCGCTCGACGAAGAGGCAGGCCACGGTTTCCGCCCGCTGGTCGGGCATGGGAATCACCTCGGCGTACCTAGTGAGGTGTTCAACAAAAACGAGCAGATAGCGATTTCCCTGGGTTGATAGGGGCAGGGGTCCCATGATGTCCATCGACGTCCGTTGGAAGGGCTTTGAGATTTCTTCGAATATTTCTAGAGGCGCAGGCTTGAGGCCCTTAGGAGTTTTCCGCAGAGAGCAGGAGCCGCAGCGATCGCAATGAACTTTGACGTCCTGCTTCATGTGCGGCCAGTAGTAGTCGCGAGAGAGCCTCTCCGTCGTCTTCCGTGCCCCAAGATGTCCGGCGTAAGGAGCATCGTGCGTTGTTCTCAGCAGCTCATCGCGAAGTAAAACCGGGACGACGACGTGGCCGCGCGATGTCTCCGGTGTCGTCCGCCTGTCTCCCTCTCGTCGGCAAAGTAGACCTTTGTTGTCTAGATAGTACTCGCTGTGCCGACCCTTAGCGTTCTCACATTGTTTGATCAAGCTCACCAGCTCATCGTCGTTCCTCTGTTCTTGTCGAAAACGCTCTAGGTCCAGCATTGGTCTGAAGTCCGCCACGCCGCGAACGACCGCCCGACTCAGAGCGCCTGCGTTCTGGTTCAACTTCCCCGCACAATGTACGATTTCGAAGCTATGTTCTTGAAGCAGCAAGTTCCACCTCGCAAGGCGCGAGTTTGGGTCACGGACGGACATCAGTCATTTGAGGGCGTTGCAGTCCGTAATAACACGAAAATTCCGTCCGACTAGATAGCATCGAAAGTGTCGCACAGCCCACACCACGCCCAGACACTCTTGTTCAGTGGCACCATAGCGTTTCTCAGCTTCGTTCAACTGGCGGCTCGCAAATGCTATTGGATGCTCCTGTCCACCATAAACCTGGGCCAGCACTGCGCCCAAGCCTTGGCCGGATGCGTCAGTCATAACGATGAAATCCCTTGAGAAGTCCGGGAATCTCAGAAGGGGGGCACTGGTCAGAGCATCCTTCATTAGCTCAAAAGCCGTCTGTGCTTCCTCGTCCCACACAAAGTCTACCTTTGGCGAGGTGAGCCGCTTCATGGGCCTGGCGTTTTCCACGAAGTTTTTCACATGCCTGCGGTAATATCCAAGCAATCCCAAAAACTGTCGTACTTCCTTCGCATTCCGAGGGGTTGGGAAATTACGGACACAGCTCAGCTTGTCAGGATCAGGCCTAACACCCTGCCTCGAAAGGATATGCCCCAAGTACTTCACTTCCTCCCCCAAAAACTGACACTTGGAGGGCCCCAACTTCAGACCCGCTGCCCGGAACCGCATCAGCACGGACTCCACATCCGCTAGGTGCTGGTCAAAGTCATGGTTGTATATAATCACATCATTTAAGTACACATGGCACGACTTCCCTAAAATACCTGCAAGGATTACGTCGGCTGTGCGCTGCCATACCCCCGAGCTGTTAACCAGCCCCATGGGCATCCGTCGCCACTGATAGTGTCCAGACGGCGTATTGAAGGCCGTCTTTTTCTCGGTCACTCTCGTCCATGTCTATTTGCCAGAACCCTGAGGCCATGTCGACCACGGTGAAGTACTTAGCAGTGCCCAACTGAGCAATGGTCTCCTGAATATTTGGAAGGGGGTATGGGTCGATTCTTGTCACCTTGTTTAGTTCGCGATAATCGACCACAATCCTGAACGACCCGCCGGGCTCCTGAACCAGGAGAGCGGGTGCACCCCAGGGGGAAACGGAGTGTTCTATGATACCTTTGTCCAACAAGGCCTGGACCTGTTGCTCCATCTCGTCTCTCATAGCGAATGGTATCCGATACGCTCGGCGGTATACGGGTGCAGCATCCCACCTGTTGATTCTGTGTTTGATTGTGCTACAGTGACCGAGGTCCAGCTTCGTTAAGGCAAATGCCGCCCGGTACTTCCACAGGAGCTGAGCGATCCTTCTTCTCTCCCCGGAGTGGACGTGGGACACCTCGAACATTCCCAAGAAAGCCGCCTCCGACATGCCGTCGACCGTGTCGCAACTCAGTATCATCTCCTCAAGTTGTGGGGCAGATTCTCCGCCAACAAAGACTCCGACCCGCTTGTTCTTGGGCAATCGCATTTCAGACAACGTAAGATTTGCTATCCTGACCGGCACACGTCCCCTCTGATCTACACACGCCAGAGCATCAACCCCCAGAAGCCCATGAGGCTCAATCTCTACCATCTCCACCACACCCAGTGCACCGCGGGGCGGGTTCCCCCGGAGCTTATTAACCACGATAATCTCGGTCCTTGGTGGAATGACGCACTCCGACACCAACATGACAGGTGTCTCAGCAGAGCATACACCCCGCACAGGTTGCGATGGTGACCAGTTCAAGATCGGAACCTCTTCCCCGTCAAGCACAACCACCCCTTCGTGGTCAGCTGGTCCAAGCCGTGGGCGCGCACAACATCCTGCCCCAGGATCCCGGACACGGGGATCATCGCGCTGTCGTTGCAGATAGAAAACGAATGGCAGAACAAGGTTTTCCCGATCCCAAGTGGTATGAGATAGCAACCACGGGTCTCCAGCTCTTTTCCTGTTATGCCTGTCAACCGTGTGCGCGTGCCCCCGAGGTGCTCGTTGAACGTGCGACCACTCTTACTCAGTTCTCTGAAGACGGACTCTTTAAGGAGGCTGACCTTCGGCCCGGTGTCCACCAGAAAACGTAGCTCCATTTTCCCATTATTTGCCGCCACCACCGGACTGCTCTCCCCGCAGAACTTAATGGCCACGTTTATTTCTCCCCCTCCGCCGGTGTCGCTCGGAAGGGGACCTGTTAGTTCCTTGCCCGTGGGGCCCTCCCGAAGCGGCCTTTCTTCTTTCTTCGTTCCTGCGGGGCTGCTGTACCCCTTGTGCGGAGTTCGAGAGTGAGCTCCTTTCATTCTCGATTCTACTTCCGCACTCTCTTATTCTATGGCCGACCAGGTTACAGTACCAGCAACGCATTGGGAGACGCACTGACGTATTCCGAGGGAGACCCCTCTCCATCGGCGCCGGCTGAAAAGCGATGCTGTCAGCAAACAGCTGATAGCATCGCTGTCAGCTGTTCTTCCCCTGGCTGCGAGGCGAGGATTCTTTGTAATCTGGCGCGAACGCCACGGTGGGACACACACACACACACACACACGTACCCGCACGCACAGCACCGAATGAGTCGGTAATACACTCCGTCACAACGTCACTGATGACGTCATCAGTGATGATGACGATGCGGATGCCGGTGACGTCATCAGTGACGTCACTGATGACGTCATCAGTGATGATGAAGATGACAATGCGGATGCCGGTGACGTCACTAATGACGTCATCAGTGATGACGATGCGGCTGACGGTGACGTCATCAGTGACGTCACAGATGACGTCATTAGTGGCGTCACTGATGGCGTCACCGGCATCCGCATCGTCACGACCAGATGTCACGACCAGAGGTCGGCGTTTTAGGTCGCCCTCACTCACCCCCACCCTCACAGCCACACTCACCTACGCCCCTCACTCGCCCTCACCCTCACAGCTACACTCACCTTCAGCCCCTCACTCACCCTCACCCTCACAGTCACACTCACCTTCAGCCCTTCACTCACCCTCACTGAACCTCACGGCCCTTACACACTCACTGCCCTCACTGCCCTCACGGCCCTCACGGCCCGCACGGCCCTCACGGCCCTCACGGGCTCACCGCCCTCACGCCCCTCACTCAGTCATGGCCCTCACGCCACTCACCGCCCTCACGCCACTCGCGGCCCTCACGCCACTCACTGCCCTCACGGCCCTCACCGCCCTCACGGCCCTCACGCACTCATAGCCCTCACGCCACTCACCGCCCTCACGGCCTTCACGGCCCTCACGCCACTCACCGCCCTCACGCCACTCACCGCCCTCCCCCCACTCACCGCCCTCACTCCACTCACCGCCCTCACGCCACTCAGGCCAGCTTCAGATGGGGCAATTTCGCCCAGAAACTTTACGTCGCAACACCAGCAAGTTAGCAACACGGGCCGCCCGCGATCACACGCAGCAACCAATTCCTGCAATTTGCCATCGTCCTCATAAATTTTATTTTAGAGCGCAGCTCTTAGGGGCCTGTTTCCGGCTTGAGCGGCGTCGCCGTCGCCGTCGGCGTCGGCGTAACCGCGCGGTGCATCGTGGGAAATGTCCCATAATGCACCGCGCGAGCCCCCCACCGGGGTCACGTGACCCCCTGAAGTCACGTGACTCTCCTGAGGTCACGTGACCCCCCGATGACGTCATCGTCACTGATGACGTCACCGGCATCCACATTGTCATCGTCATCCACTGATGACGTCACCGGCATCCCCATCGTCATCGTCATCATCACTGATGACGTTACCGGCATCCACATCGTCATCGTCATCATCACTGGTGACGTCACCGGCATCCGCATCGTCATCGTCACTGATGACGTCACCGGCGTCCACATCGTCATCATCACTGATGACGTCACCGGCACCCACATCGTCATCGTCATCATCACTGATGACGTCACCGTCATCCACATCGTCATCGTGATCCTCACTGATGACGTCACCGGCATCCACATCGTCATCGTCATCATCACTGATGACGTCACCGGCATCCACATCGTCATCGTCATCATCATTTATGACGTCACTGGCATCCAGATCGTCATCGTCATCATCACTGATGACGTCACCGGCATCCACATCGTCATCGTCATCATCACTTATGACGTCACCGGCATCCACATCGTCATCGTCATCATCACTGATGACGTCACCGGCATCCACATCGTCATCGTCATCATCACTGATGACGTCACCGGCATCCACATCGTCATCATCACTGATGACGTTACCGACATCCGCATCGTCATCGTCATCATCACTGATGACGTCACCGGCATCCGCATCGTCATCGTCATCATCACTTATGACGTCACCGGCATCCACATCGTCATCGTCATCATCACTGATGACGTCACCGGCATCCACGCTGTCATCGTCATCATCACTGATGACGTCACCGGCATCCACATCGTCATCATCATTGATGACGTTACCGACATCCGCATCGTCATCGTCATGATCACTGATGACGTCATCAGTGACGTCACTGATGTCGTCATCGGCATCCGCATCGTCATCGTCATCATCACTGATGACGTCGTCAGCGACGTCACTGATGACGTCACCGACATTCGCATCGTCATCGTCATCATCACTGGTGAAGTCATCAGTGACGTCACTAATGACGTCATCGGTACCCGGATCGTCATCGTCACTGATGACAGCATCAGTGACGTCAGTGATGACATCATCGGCATTGGGGGTCACATGACCCCCCCTGGTTAGTCTAACCCCCCCCCCCCCCAGCGCCCTTCCCTCCTCCTCCTCAAGAGCTGCGCTCTAATTCGGCGTTACAAGGAGTTGTAAGCGGCTTTCACTTTTAGAGCGCAGCTCTTAGGGGCCCGTTTCCGGCTTGAGCGGCGTCGGCGTCGCCGTCGCCGTTGGCGTCGCCGTCGCCGTCGGCGTCGGCGTCGGCGTAACCGCGCGGTGCATCATGGTAAATGTCCCATAATGCACCGCGCGAGCCCCCCACCGGGGTCACGTGACTTCGTGGGGGGCACGTGACCCCCCCCGAGGTCACGTGACCCCCCGAAGTCACGTGACCCCCTCCTCGAGGTCACGTGACTCCCCTGAGGTCACGTGACCCCCTCCTCGAGGTCACGCGACCCCCGAGGTCACGTGACCCCCGCCGATGTCGCGTGACCCCCCGATGACGTCATCGACACTGATGACGTCACCAGCATCCACATCGTCATCGTCATCATCACTGATGACGTCACCGGCATCCACATCGTCATCGTCATCATCACTGATGACGTCACCGGCATCCACATCGTCATCGTCATCATCACTGATGACGTCACCGGCATCCACATCGTCATCGTCATCATCACTGATGACGTCACCGGCATCCACATCGTCATCGTCATCATCACTGATGACGTCACCGGCATCCACATCGTCATCGTCATCATAACTGATGACGTCACCGGCATCCACATCGTCATCGTCATCATCACTGATGACGTCACCGGCCTCCACATCAATATCGTCATCATCACTGATGACGTCACCGGCATCCACATCGTCATCGTCATCATCACTGATGACGTCACCGGCATCCACATCGTCATCGTCATCATCACTGATGACGTCACCGGCATCCACATCGTCATCGTCATCATCACTGATGACGTTACCGACATCCGCATCGTCATCATCACTGATGACGTCATCAGTGACGTCACTGATGTCGTCACCGGCATCCGCATCGTCATCATCACTGATGACGTCATCGGCGACGTCACTGATGACGTCACCGAGATTCGCATCGACATCGTCATCATCACTGGTGGTCACGTGACCCCCAAGGTCACGTGACCCCCCCTGGTTAGTTTAACCCCCCCCCCCCCCCAGTGCCCTTCCCTCCTCCTCCTCAAGAGCTGCGCTCTAATTCGGCGTTACAGGGAGTTGTAAGCGGCTTTCATTTTTAGAGCGCAGCTCTTAGGGGCCCGTTTCCGGCTTGAGCGGCGTCGCCGTGGGCGTCGCCGTCGCCGTCGCCGTCGGCGTCGCCGTCGCCGTCGGCGTCGGCGTAACCGCGCGGTGCATTATGGGTAAATTTCCCCGCCAAATCTAGCGGAAAAATTTCCCCGCTAGATTTAGCGGAAAAATTTCTCCGCTAAACCTAGCGGAAAAATTTTCCCCGCTAGATTTAGCGCAAAAAATCCCCCGCTAAATCTAGCGGAAATATTTCCCCGCTAAATCTAGCGGAAAAATTTCTCCGCTAAATTTAGCGGAAAAATTTCCCCGCTAAATCTAGCGGAAAAAATTTCCCCACTAAATCTAGCGGAAAAAATTTCCCCGCTAAATCTAGCGGAAAAATTTCCCCGTCAAATCTAGCGGAAACAATTTTCCCGCTAAATCTAGCGGAAAACTTTCCCCGCTAAATCTAGCGGAAAAAATTTCCCCGCTAAATCTAGCGGAAAAAATTTCCCCGCTAAATCTAGCGGAAAAATTTCCCCGTCGAATGTAGCGGAAAAAATTTTCCCGCTAAATCTAGCGGAAAACTTTCCCCGCTAAATCTAGCGGAAAACTTTCCCCGCTAAATCCTAGCGGAAAAAATTTCCCCGCTAAATGTAGCGGAAAAAATTTCCCCGCTAAATCTAGCGGAACTTTCCCCGCTATAGCGGAAAAAATTTTCCCGCTAAATCTAGCGGAAAAATTTCCCCGCTAAATCTAGCGGAAAAAAATTCCCCGCTAAATCTAGCGGAAAAAATTTCCCCGCTAAATCTAGCGGAAAACTTTCCCCGCTAAATCTAGCGGAAAAAATTTCCCCGCTAAATCTAGCGGAAAAATTTTGGTCACGTGACCCGGGGGGGTCACGTGACCTGGGGAGTCACGTGACCCCCTCCCGAGGTCACGTGACCTCTGAGGGGGCACGTGTTTGCCCCCACGTGACCCCACCAAGGTCACGTGCCCTCGGGGGGGGTCACGTGACCCCCCCCCCCCCCGAGAACACGTGGCCCTCAGTACCCTCCCCTCCTCCTCCTCAAGAGCTGCGCTCCAATTCGGCGTTACAGGGAGTGGTAAACGACTTTTTTCTTTCACTATTTAGACACAATTACGCGTTATAAACGTGTTTTTATGCATTTAAACCTCGTTAAGAATACTAATGCACCTTTCTGAAACAGTTTATTTCCAAAAAAACGATCAATTTCAAACCAGAAACAAGTCTTTCGGTGTCATCATCACTGGCACGAGGTATCACGTGAAAATTTTGCGTCCCTGATTGGATGCAGCCGCTTCAAATGTATTCGAATTGCTCCTAGTTGCTTGCTTATTTCGAGCCGGACCCGATCTCAGCAATTCGTGTCGATCTAGGGAAAGCTAGAGAACAACCCACCATTAAAACCAACATTGCTGAGAAAGATGCTCGATCTGAAGGGGGCCTCACGCACTCACCGTTCTCACGCACTGATGGCCCTCACAGCACCTCATGCACTCACCGCCCTCACGGCCCTCACAGCCCTCACGCCTCTCATGCCACTCACTGCCCTCACGCACTCATGGCTCTCACACCCCTCACGGACTCACCGCCCTCACACCATTCACGCACTGATGGCCCTCACGCCACTCACCGCCTTCACGCCCCTCACGCACTCATGGCCCTCATACCCCTTACCGCCCTCACCGCCCTCATGGCCCTCATGGCCCTCACGGCCCTCACGGCCCTCACCACCCTCACGGCCCTCACTCACCCTCACACTCATGAATTTTCCTGGTTCAGAAACTCACTCACCCTCACCTCACCTGTGAAGATGAGGGTGAGTGAGGGTGAGTGAGGACCCTCATGAGTGAGGTTTGCCGAGGTATGGTCACGACTGGTGCCAGTGCGGGTTAGTGGCGAGATTGCAATTGCACGCGCTGCCATGCGAGGGACACGCGCTTGGCGGCCGAAAGATCCTCCTATGAAGTAAGTCCGAGAGTTTTCGTGTTTTCTCGCGTTTGGTTAAATCTTCGAACAAAACGAACGCAATATTCAGATTTACGGGATAAAACTACGCTGGAAGCAGAATCAAACTCATTTTCTGAAATAAGTGTTTCAGCTTCCCTTTAACGGAGGTGAAGAAAAAAGGAAAAGCCACTTTAAAATCGTCATGGGTCGGGAGATATAATAGAATAAGATATTTGTATTGCAATAGGGACTGTCAACTTTATACTGGTGATCAATGGCAATCAATTTATACTGGAGATCACTTAACCATATTATAAGATTTTGTAATCAACTTCTGGCTGATCTCAAGAGCTTTTTACTCATACGGGTTTCAGGGGAACTCGTGAACGTACATTAAGTACTTCAGCTAAATCCCATTCTCATTTTTTTTTCTAAATTAGCCCCGCTTATGTTAGTTTCTAGCAAAACGCGAGGCTGACTGATTGATCTACATTGCATATCATTTTATATGTAACAGCTTTAGTTCCGTGGATGCAGCACTGACGGAACCGGCGAAAATTCTCCTTCTCCCCCAGGCGGTTAGACGTTGCATATATAATAAAACATCTCTCGCGGAAATAAAGATGGTCAGTGGTATTCGGTCAAAACATTCATTCTTGGAAATGGTATAGTCACTTGGAATTTAATTTTTTCGTGTCCTTCAGATAGAAATCTCTCGCAGACACTCTCGAACTGAAAGACGGTGTCGTTGTTTGTGAAGTGGCCTTCAGTTCTTTACTTGTCTAAACTGCACGGCAAACGCACGTTATCCCGTTTGTTGACTTCTTTTTTTCTGGTTTCTGCGTCGTCATTCGTAGTCATTTACTGCGCAGTTTGATCAAGTAATGAATAGCCAACTAGACCAATTCCCAGCACAGGTGCCCTTCAGTTTTAGTTTCGCTCATCAAATTTGATGATATTTGAGGGCAAGTAAAGTAACTTTGTGTTGGCGACTGTTTATTAACACTCATCCTTCGAAACTTTGCAGGCCAAACTATCCGGAAATCCTCTTAACGCAATCAGCCAGGTCAACCCATGGCAGTGCCAGAACCGTGGGCAACATTTTTCCCCAGATGAATGGGACCGACTAGCCAGATTAAACAGGGAATGGCCACAGCTCAGCCAACTACATGCAGCAATTCCATTCCCGTCCCTTCCTCTGTTCGCCGACACAGCATGTCCGTTTTGTTGACGTGTAACTCTCAAAACCTATGGCGGTGATACACGGTACAGTTGTTGCTTTTGTAGCATGCCTGCCTTTTCTTCAGCAGCAGAAAGCAGCGACGCTGAGACTGAACCACGCTCCTTGATCGTACCCAGCTGTGTCTTTCTCGATTCGTCTGGGAGTGTATCGACGTAATCCTTTACCGTATGTTTAAAGGTGAAGTAAAACCTTTGAAGCACGTATTAGTAGAGAAGGATCGCTTTATGTTTAATTTACGTGTCTTTTTAATTGTCTTTTTCGGGATGCTCAGTATCCAGCTATGATACGCGTGTTTTTTTGTGATATGATTATTTTACCTTTTGAATTACACCACAATACGAATGTAAACCCCTAAATTTATCTACTTCATCTACATGATGCGTCCCTGTTTGCTTGTTCCTTTAGTTCGTTCTGGTTGGGCTTCTGGATTGGTGTAGTATAAATAAAAAGAAAGGAAGTAAAGAAGATTCGATCTTCACACCTTACAGAAATTGCCCGAGCAGAATTCGACTACGAATGGCAGGGAACGAACTGCGAGCACAAGGGGGCGGAGCTCTTCTTCCAAGGGGCCGAATTGCAGTGGCAACCATGGGAGATGGAGCAGAAAGGGAGGGCAGACGGCGGTGCGACTTCTGCAGCCAATCTTGTGGTACCCACAGAAATAACAATACCAGGTATGAAAAGACGCAAAACAGGACAATACTCATCCAGCTTCGCACCAGCTTAGAACAGGCTTACGTAATCATGAACGGTCCCACACGGATAGAAATCCTTGTTGTCTGCTAGGTTTTTCAGTAGGCAGAAACTCTGAGCAGTCTGATGTGGTACGCAAAGTTTCTCCCACGTGGAAACGTCTTTCAGGTTTAGTTAGCGCCCTGCAACAAGCAGATGAGTATACCACAATGAAATACAGCTTTTTTTTTTTTTTTTTTGGAAGGAGGTGGGGGAATAAAAAATTACAGTCCAAAGTAAAAAAAAAAAAGACAACTTTGATGCAAGTAAACAATCAAGCTGGGCTCTATAAGAGAACATTCTGTCCGAGCACTCGAAGCTTCAATTTGTTGCACCTTGTATGATATTAGAGAAATGTACCGTGTTGAGTTGTTTATTTATTTTTATTTTTGTTTTTTTACTTGAATTTCAGTTGAGGGGGTCGCTGTCACTCACACTATAAATTATTTTTAACATATGAAATAGCCCAAAAAGGTTTCGCTGTTGCAACACAACACAACATTCGGCGACACAGCATTATTTGTGTCGCCGAAGTTTAGCCTTAGACTGGCAAATGTTCATACCAATACCGATTTGAAACAGTGTTTTTCACTGTTTCAAACAGCTCGTAAAATCTTCGTCGTGTACATTAGCAAATTTTTAATTAACAAAGGTACAACACGATTGTTTTACGAGGCTTTTGGATGCAATTTTGTGTGTGGGTGTGTGGAAGACCCTTCCAGCGTTACTTAATACACAGTCGCGATCATTATGAATGTCAACACGCTATCACCTAGCGCTCCGTACTCGCAGCGTTATGCAGCTGCAATGCTTAGGCGTTACCGAAAAAAGTAACGATATACGTTACTTTCTAAATGAAGGGACGCGTTACCGAACTACGTTACTTGAAATAAAAGGAATGTGCTACCGTCACCGACAGAAAGTAAAGCACGTTACACTCTAAAAAAAAAAGGTGTCAAGGGAGAGTAACTGCCCTAAGTTACCCTCCTTTAACCCTATCTTCATCCAAGTTACTCTTTCGCGACCGCTTCTTTCGATGATACTCTCCCTTAACCCTCACTCGAACTCTAGAGTAACTGTAGCTAGAGTTAGTTTCTCCTCGCGATATCACGGGCTGTCAACAGATGGCGCCGCTATGGGGTCGGCACATTTTCGACGCTGCTCGGCGCAGATTTTTGTTGTTGTGTTTTTCTTTTTCCGGGGAAGGTTTTTTTTCCCCCTAGCCGCTTCTTTTTTTTTTTTGGGGGGGGGGGGGGGGGGGAAGATGGGCAAGGATATTTTAATAAGTGAGTTGATACAGCCTACCTTTACTTAATTTTGTCAACGCGCAATTCAAATGTTTTTTCTGCTAATTAAAAAAAAGTGCAGAATTTAAGGTGGTTTTTTGCTGCTCCTTTGTGCATATGCGTCGCCAGCGATACGAGCTTATAGACCTTCTCCACAAGGGCGCCGCCATCTTGAATTGACGTCACTTCCAGTATGGGCGAAAACATTACTTTGCCGTTGCCACGCCAATAGAAGACATTTAGGATATAAGCCTAACCGTCACACATTCTCGTTTTGGTTCGCCTCTATTTTTTTACTAGTTACACGTTGAAACGTTTTACTTTTTTTTCGTCGCCCATACTGGAAGTGACGACAATTCAAGATGGCGGCGCCCTTGTGGAAAAGGTCTATAGGGACCACCAAATGAGGCCGCCGATGTCCGCGTCTGTGCATCGCCCTCCCGTCGCGGCCAAACGCATGGGACTTTCGCTTTAGATTATTATGTAGACTTATGATCTTGATGGAAAAGCTTCGTCCCCTAACTAGGGGTTTATGGACTGCACTTCGTGTCAGGAGAACATTTTTTGCCTCCAACATGGTGACAAGGCACTGATAGTAGACGACAATGTTGGTTTTGACCTACAGTTTAGCCGGAAGTGACGTCAGCTGCAACAAACGTATACTTAGAAGCGCCAGAAAAAACAAACAACCTAACTGAAAGAAGTAGAAGTGCAAACTCAGAGCGGCTACCGGCAGCTCAATTTTATTTGGAAAACACGAACATATTTGCACACCAGCGGCGTAGCCAGGGGACGGGGTGTTGGGTGTTGAAGGGTCGGAACACCGCCGAAGTTTCATGGTTGTCCCCCTTTACCCCTTCCGCTTTTCCAATGTCAGTATTTTTTGTGTGTGTGTTTCGTTTCGACAATCCACTACGGCGAGGGGCGGTGCATGCCCACAACATACCGAAGCAAAACGAAAAAGACGAGGCTGTCCGTGGACTGCGTGAAAAACACATCTCCGGCTCCGGCTCTTCGAACAGCCCTCTCCAAACTCGGCCACGTTTGTAACCGAAGCCTTTCTTCAGGCTCGCAGGTGCGAATGGCTTAGCTCCCGACGTCATAAAAGCCGCGAAATCCTGACCTCGAAAGACGCTGGCCTCGCTTCGGGGGATGCAGGCGGCTTAACTAGAGTTCCCCTACCCATTGAGTGTCAAGGACTCGACGACAATCTCAGGGCAGCACAACAAAATTCCAAAATAGCAATGATTTGACTTTACGAAGCCTACAATGCGGAGAAAACCGGACGACAAAATAACAAACAGCTAAGCGTTTTGTTTTTTTTTTTCTTTTTTTGCTCCGTCTTTTTTTTTTTTTTTTTTTAGGGTTCACTCGCCTGCGCTTATTTAGCTTCAATATGGCACAAAAATGCAAAAAACACACACACACAAACATCCCCATCGTTAAAAAAAAAGAAAAGAAGCAACAGAGAAAAGCGACAGCATATGCACTGTTGAAGCATATTTGTAATGCTCATCATCACTTGGTTTGAAAGCGTATCTAGTTGACTTCTTTAATCGCCGAAGTGGGTAATGTTTATATGCTTGCGTTCAGCACGTGAGTCGTGGAACTTTTTCAAAAATGAGTTCAAAAGCCAAGCCGTTCTTGACGTTCTTTTTTTTTTTTTGTTTGTTTCTTTTTTTTTAAGAATGATTATTGACCTACAACTTTACGCGTGTCATCACCGTCTCCAACAGCTAGAGTCGGCACATTCACGTCAGGCAGCATCGTCCGCCCTAGGCGAGAGCGATGTTGTGGCCAACGACGTCGGTCTCTATGTCGCAAGCCTCGACTTCGGTCAAATCGGCGGCCTGTGCGGAGCATTCGTTTTGTTAAATGCACTTCCTGGGGAAGTACTGGTTTTGACACAGATGTGGAGGGACCGCACCGCGTAGCGCGTCTCGGCGGTACAGGCAACTTGCATTTGCCTAGAGGCTTTGTATCCTAATGTAACCCGCCTGCTTAGCTTAACCCGCCTGCTTAGCGCAATAGCTTCCACCATGCTAATTATAAACACCGTCGAACTTGTTGTCCGTAAGGTAATGACGTCACGAGAGGAAACCATAGGAGGGCGCCACCAAAACATCTCGCCTCTAATAGGGGCTGCGCTTTTGAACATTCACCGAAATATGCAAATCGGCACCGAAAGGGTACTCTCACTTCTTTCTATCGACCGACGGCGGCTTCCACTAAATGTTTAGACCCCACAAAATGATAGAAACTGGTATTTTTTTCTTCCACTTTTTCGTAAAACGACAACGAAGAACGGAAATAGCCTAAAACATGACTATACAACGATATTTTCTGAAAAAATGTGATCCGCGCAGGGAAGTACTGGTTTTGACACAGATGTGGAGGCACCGCACCGCGTAGCGCGTCTCGGCGGTACAGGCAACTTGCATTTGCCCAGAGGCTTTGTATCCTGATGTAACCCGCCTGCTGCCAATCCTGGCCACCATGCACGTTAGCAGCGCTGAATCGGAACGTTTGTTTTCTAGACTCCGAATACTGGGACGTTGAAGCACCTGAGTGCTTCAACGTCCCAGGGGCGCTTGCTACTCCGTTCCAAGCTGAGACCAGACGCTCCGCCTTCAACGCGAGCTCGCTGGCTTCGGTAGTGCTTTGGTTGCGCGTGCCTGCGCGATCACACTTGTTTTTGCAAGGGCAGAAAGATGGCGACATGTGCGATCAAAAGCGTCGCTGTGGTCAGCCTTCTACGATTGGCCGAATGGTGACTATGACGTCAGCAAAGGTTTTCTCATCGACAGAAATAAGAGTAATGAAAGAACTTCAATTTTGACGGTGTTGGTAGTGTTGGTTTCAGAGCGCAATAGCTTCCACCATGCTAATTATAAACACCGTCGAACTTGTTGTCCGTAAGGTAATGACGTCACGAGAGGAAACCGTATACGAGGGCGTCACCAAAATATCTCGCCGCTAATAGGGGCTGCGCTTTTGAACATTCACCGAAATATGCAAATCAGCACCGAAAGGGTACTCTCAGGCCTGGTTCACACTTGCGCATCGGCGGGCGAATCTGCAAGTGTTCGGCCGCCGGGCGTAGCGTCCCCTGTGCATTGCCGTGGCCAATTCCGCTTCGGCGACAGCGCATTAGCTGTGAGTGTGAACCAGGCCTCACTTCTTCCAATCGACCGACGGCGGCTTCCACTAAATGTTTAGACCCCACAAAATGATCGAAACTGGTATTTTTCTCACACTTTCTCGTAAAACAACAACGAAGAACGTAAATAGCCTAAAACATGACCATACAACAATATTTTCTGAAAAAATGTGATCCGCGCAGGAGCAATGAGAGTGACGCTTCACTATTCACTTCACTCATTGCCCCTCTGCGCATTGCAGTTTTTTTGTTTAATCGTATTCTAAACTTCGCTCTTCTCTAGCACTTTTCCATAGTTTTCAGTCATTGGATACCCGAGTGTTCCGCATTGAAGTGCACGCACCGTAATTTTTTGTGAGCCTGTTTAGACTTTTTTGCTCGAAGTCAATTATAATATTTTCTGACTGCGTTCTTTCGTCGTTTAACATTAAATTCTCCTTTTTTAAATACTGGACGAACGAGATGGTGGAAAAGAAGGTTGGACTTTTGTCGTCTAAGAAACAGGAAAATAACAAACAAAATTGTGCTTCGGCAGTTTCTTTTCCCGGTCTCTTCTTTTCTTTCTGTCTTTCATACTGCTTAAGCAAAGAAAAACACCCATGAAAAAAATTCCCTGGCTACGCCACTGATACACACTTTATTATACCTCAAGCCAAATGAATCTGAATTTCTTATTTGATGAAACGAGCGACGACGCACTGATGCAACTGTCATCTTCCTTTACACTGATTTTGAACACCTCGAAATTTTTCCCCTCTGTTTTCTGTTCCTACTTGCCCGGAATCTGTGGTTTATCCAGCAAAGGGTCGTACGAACATTTATCACAGTGGACTGCCAAGTTCCCTAAAGAAGACCGCTTTATAGAAAGTTCATGCTCTATGTGCGGTCGGGTGGTGCACAAAAGCACCCTATATCAAATGCCCCACGACTGACACCCGCCCTTTTGCCCTGCCTTCAAAGGGCTAGTTTTATCAGAAGCCCATGACGCGAATTCCCAGATCATGTGGCCTGGTCCTCACTGTGACGGCGGAGCATTCTGCTTTTAATTAAGAGACAGCTAGTGTGCACGCGAGCGCGTGGAAGGTAATCATGCCGTCATTTGTAGACTCTCAAGATATTAGGTTATGACATGAAACAACGGCGGTTCAACCTTGTACAAAAATTCTGCACGTGGGGCTATAATACTACACCCGTACGATCGCCCACATGTCGTTGATATTTTAGACTACCGATGTGGCGCATTCTTCATGTTTGTGTGCATGTCTCTGAGCGCATGCTCTCCTGTTTTGTTTATTTTGAGGCATAAGCTAGTTAGCTTCACTGGTGCTCTGAGGGAACGCCAAGTGGCCGACAATCTTCTTGCAATTTATATCACCCCTTTTCTTTTCGTTAGGAGACATTTGATTTATCATTATCTTTTTTTCTTTTTTTTTGACGAGGCTTCAAGCTGAGTTCAGTGCTTCGTGTCTGTCAATTCCTTTTTGTCCCCTTGTTCTAGAGTTATCATGTGTAAGCAAACTCTACTATATTGTTTTTTTGGTTACCCGGATAGCAAATACCAGCTGAGACAAACCGACGAATTCGAGAGAGGGAAGAGCGTAGTGGAGGGGCGCGCCGGTGGCCTCGAAACGGGTTGCTTACGAAGGTCCCTCGGCCTGGCGCAAGAGCTCTATCTCTCCCTCGAAAAGGGCGAGAGAAGGTGCTGAGAAAATAATTTCCCTCCCGTTTTCCCCACCCACCATCACTAATCCCTCCAAATCTCTTGTGAGCCTAGGGGATTCGGCGTCCGCGTCCTTGAAGGAGGAGGGCTCCCTCGACGGTCCTCCGACACCTGACAGTGTCGGAGGACCGTCGAGCCCGCCACGCCAGTTATCGTGTGCTCCGCTCTCTGCGCGTGGTTACGGGAGGGAGCGTGATCATGTGATTAAAGCCAAATGTACGATTGGCTCCCCGAACACCTTAGCTTCCTCTTCACTTTCAGCTTAGGAGTGACGGAGTCCAGCCCACGAAGCGCGCACACACACACACTCACAGAAAGTGGAGTCGCGTGAACCAAGGCCTAACGATAAGGTAGGGACTGGACGACGGTGGGGACGGTCCCCTGAATGTCCAACACGCGCATCCGCGAACTGGAAAGGGGCAGAGGCGCTTCGCAATTTATGGAGTTTTTTTTCCGGCAGAGATAGCTCTTTTCAAGAATGGCAAGATGAACATGCTCATATCAGGACACCGTGGTGTCAGTTTCTTAAGTTGTTTAGGTTCATTTGATTGCTTAGCGGACGTTTATTTTTTTTTATTTTTTTTATCGGGTGAACCGGCTCGGCATCTCTTTTATCCACGCTTCCCCAACTAGAACCGGTAAGAACGATGGTTTATTGCCAAGAGCGATCTTCAACATGCGGAATGTCAAGACCTTGGATATTCTCTCAGCAGCGCCTACACACCTGTGATCTTCCTTTGTTGTGGCCATACATGTCACCACCAGCTTCGACGGACCGAAGACACGACGGACCACTTTCTTTTGCACGTGAGTGACAATGAGAGGATCCTCTCCTTCTTCTTGACCATCGGAGACATGTGTTCTTGCTACGTAATGTACGTTTTGTCATGATCCGATCCGTTTGAACCGTGTCTAACTCTGGGCCGGGAGTCTCCGACGAATCCCGCGTGTAGTCCACAGCGATCGGCCTGAAAGGTCCTGTGCAGCGTTATTTGTAACGTTCTGATTGGGTATTTTCGTGTTTGAAGTCATTTAGTTCATTTTTTTCTGTTAAAATATGGCTGTCTTCTTGAAGGTAGATGTGTGCTGTAGTAAAGTCCTCCCAGTATGTCCAAAGCCGAATTGCACGGGGCGTTGAGTAGTCCTTCTTTGCCAAGATTCAGCTAGTCGGGTGGTTGTGGAGTGTCAGCTATGTCACTGCGCTATGCGAGCGTATTTGCCAGTAATCGTCTTTACTTGACAAGTTTTTTTTTTTTTTTTTACGTGAGTGATTTATTGATTGAAGCATCATGTTCCGTTGAACTGTCATATTTTGTTTGTATAACAGGGTATTTATTGGACTGATAATTTAAAAGTACATTTGACACTGGTGAGCTGAAGGGGAGGCCAGCAATTTGATTTATAACTTGTAAATAATATAGAGGCCCCCCCCCCCCCCCCCCCCAATATGCGTACATTTATAACTACGTATTTCTGCGCCGCAAACACCGCAATTCCTTAAAACTGTTTCGTTTTTTCTTTCAAATCAATGTAGAAATATAGGTGTGAACTTAAATGTCGAGATTGCAATAAACATGTTTTAAGTTTAAATGAAGGATTGAGAGACGCTGTGATGCTGCCAGAGTAGGGCTAAGCAATTTATAGATTAACCTTTCTACTATGTGGAAAAAAAAAGAGCTCTAAATTCGACCTTTCAATGCATGTGCCTGCCCCTGCATTCAGAGTGGTGCAACCAGTTCATCCGCATGCAATAAAAAACGTAGAGCCCACATCTATTGCGCAGCAGCACGATGAATTGGCACACATGAGCAGCTCGCTGACTTTCTAGTAGTGTCGGTTGTAGTAGAACTTAAGCTCGCCGCGATGCATGTTCCGTTTTGACATGTAGCATATTTATCAGTTATTTTAATACTCGCCAATTTTAATTTGTATGTTCTTGGTATGGCCTACTTTTAAATTTCTTTTTCTTCTTGTTTTGTTTTGTTTAGAATTCGTGAATTTTAGTAGGTACAACTTTTTCTTTATTAAGGTTCAATGGTACTTTATGGCGAATTATCCCCTTGTAGAGCTGTAGTTACAATATTTAATGATTGGTCTCCCCAAACTTAGATGTTACTTGCATTCGTTAGCTTCCTTTCTAAAGTTGTGAAATAAACTATAATATATGGCAGTCCGCACTTAAACGCAATACGTTGTTTACACTAATTTATCTATAAAAATTTTCCTACCATATTGTATGCCACTTGGACAAATGCAGATGTTAAGAAATTGCATTTGTCCTACCCCTCAGTCTAGTGTCTATATAATAAAGCTATGTCTTGCACCGCTATGGGCAGAGGCCAGCTGATTTGCTACTGTTTGGAAGGTGGAGGAGTGATGTGCAAGGAAGCTAAACTCTGTCCCTCACTCCCATATTGCCTGTTATAATTGTTCCAAAAGTCAGGGAGAAGGGGGAGGGGAACTGCCTTCTCTCCTTGCCCCCTTTTTCTGATGGGGTGCAAACTTGAGGATACCATAAATGAATGCAACCTCTTATGGCTGCTATTGCATACAAAGGAAACAATTAGAGAGAGAGCGAGGGGTGTGGTTTATCTTTCTCTTAGGTGTTCATAGCAGGGGATACGAACGGTTTTGGATTTTTGCGGCTGAGCGAGCTAGCAATCAGTGCTGCCTTAGTGTTCGGTTGGGACTCTTATTCAATCGGCAAGAAAGCGAGCCCCAGCCAATTATTGGAGCGCATCCTATGAATGGCTCCTGGGTTTTTGGAAAATGGTCTATTGTCTCGCAAATGAGTGCACTGGTATTAACTAAAAGCACTTCGCGAGCTGTTTCCTCTCTTTTAATATTGCTGACTCTGCATTTAAGCATTCATTCTTCACAGGAGGAGGGACACGGCCGATCGACCTATCCGGTGACGAGAATTGACGAAGAGGACTCAAGTGCCATAACTGTGGTGTTGGAGGACCACTCCTTTGAGGTGACGGGCTGGTGCAGCGCTCGTTCTTGCATCGCACGGAGTCGACGACATTTCTTACCGTCAAAAAGCAAGCCAGTCACTCGCAGTGATTGGGCACTTCAGTAGTTTGAAGTACAAATAAAGTCCGTCTTGGCTTTAGACTTGATCACGAAGTTAAAAAAAAAACTGTTAGCCAGAGGAAATTTGTGTGTTGGTTTTGCCTTTTTTGCCATGTGCTGAAATTAAAATTTTGGTTTATTAAAATCTATTCTACTGTTTTATTTCAGTGCTGACTTTTTATGAGAACCTATAGCCTCTGTGCAGGCTCATGCTTTATATTTTTTCATTTTTCAGCTGCCGTTCCACATTTCCTTTGCACCCATCTCCTTGTGAACCTGTACATAGCTGCTTTTAGATTTTAGGGTTTCCTGAAGAGGGTGCTAATTCTTTTATAAAGAGTTTAGGGAACACATCAGATGGGTCTGTACTTACTGTACACAATTATTTCTGTAGAGTAATTACAATCCCATTCAAGTGTTGCCTAAACTCTGTATTAAAGAGTTAAGTACTATCTAAGGAGGGGTCATACAAACTGCTCAAGTGTGCTGCTATGTGACATTAACTCTTGGTAGAGAGCAGATTTAACTCTTTAATACGGACTCAAGGTACAATTCAAATGGAGTTGTATTTACTCCACAATAAGGTTAAAGCTACCCTTCCTGGAGAGCGTGCTTAACTCTTAAATATAGAGTTCAGGCAACACTTCTAATGGAGTTGTCATTACTCTCCACAAACGAGTGGATTCAACTCTTCGCGGAGAACATGTTTAACTCTTGCATACAGAGTTTAGGCAACACTTCTAATAGAGTTGTGGCTACTCTACACGATGGAGTGAGGGTAACTCTTCCTGGCGAGTACGCGTAACTCTTGAATACAGAGTTCAGGCAACATTGTAATAGAGTTGTAGTTACCCTACACGAAGGAATGAAGGTAACCCTTCCTGGAGAGTATCCTTCACTCGTCAACAAGGAGTTTCGGCAACACTTCTGATAGAGTTATAGTCACTCTACACAAAAAAGTGAAATTTACTCTCATCAAAGAGTTTAGGCAACACTTGTCATGGAGTTATAGTTACTCTACAGAAAGGAGTGAAGGTAACACTTACACTTACAAATCAAAAGAGTAGCCCTGACTCTCTCAAAGGTATTGGCGTGACTCTCTATAGAAGAGTTAAATGAACACTTGTATGGAAGAGTTAAACATACACTTGCCTCCGAAGAGTTATAGTTACTCTTTAAAAGAGTGGATTCTGTGACAAGCCAGTTACACTCCAAAAAGAGTTAAATCGACACCTTTTTTTTTAGAGTGCTTTTGCGGCATTTTTTATTTATAAATTGACGATAGCAGCGCTTCTGTGTGTGTGTGTGTTTGAGTGTTTGTGTGTTTGTGTGTGTGTGTGTGTGTGTGTGTTTTTGCAACAGCGTTTTTTGACACTGGGATAATGGGCCCTGGCTTTGGGATTTTTCCGAAGTGGAACATTTTGCGTGGGGAAAGGGTAGGAAAAATGTTTGAAAATATGTGGAATGAGTGCAATAAGAATGACTTGGATAACACACTACGTTTCAGCTTAACTCCAGACACAGCCGACGCTACAAGCTAATGGGACCATTATAGCTGCATCAAAAGCGCAAGTCACTGGGCCTTTTTTCTTCATGATTGGTTCAGCGATGACAGAACACGCCCAGAGACACGGCGAACACAATGATGGCGCCCTTTTCACTCTTTCGGATTGGTACCATCAGCTTGTAGCGGCGGCTTCGTCTGGACGTAAGGTAAAACGAAGTATAAAAAAGTGAAAGCCGTTTACAACTCCCTGTAATGCCGAATTGGAGCGCAGCTCTTGAGGGGGAGGAAAGAAGGGTACTGAGGGCCACGTGTTCTCGGGGGGGGGGGGGGGGGGTCACGGGACCCTTCCGAGGGCACGGGACCTTGGTGGGGTCACGTGGGGGAGTCACGTGCCCCCTTACGAGGTCACGTGACCTCGGGAGGGGTCACGTGACCTCGGGATATCACGTGACTCCCCAGGTCACGTGACCAAAATTTCCCCATTAGATTTAGCGGGGAAATTTTTTCCGCTAGATTTAGCGGGGAAATTGTTTCCGCTATATTTAGCAGGGAGATTTTCCCGCTAGATTTAGCGGGGAAATTTTTTCCGCTAGATTTAGCGGGGAAATTTTTCCGCTAGATTTAGCGGGGAAATTTTTTCCGCTAGATATAGCGGGGAAAATTTTCCGCTAGATTTAGCGAGGAAATCTTTTCCGCTAGATTTAACGGGGAAATTTTCCCGCTAGATTTAGCGGGGAAATTTTCTCGCTAGATTTGGCGCGAAAATTTGCCCATAATGCACCGTGCGGTTACGCCGACGGCGACGGCGACGCCGCTCAAGCCGGAAACGGGCGCCTAAGAGCTGCGCTCTAAAACGCGCAAAAAATGTGTACTTTTTCCAGGTGTTTGGTAGGTGTACCAAGTAAGCTAATTTCGTTACCCGTTACTCAAAATAAGTAACCTAAGTACTAGGGTGACCAGACGTCCTGTTTTGGCCGGGAAAGTACCGTTTTTGAGGTTCGCTTTTGCCGTCCTGTCTTTTTTTCCCAATAAAGATTCCTGTCCCGTTTTCGCACCAGTGCGTGGTTTCGAAGTTGGCACAAAGCGAGTTGAAGTAAACCGAAACGATGTGTACTCGTTACAAGTATATTTTACAAAAATACCAGTGGGTACTTTAACTTTAAAATATTTACCCAGAGTAAAAATTAGAGAACTGTTCTTGCCCACAAACATTTTTTTTTCTATCGCGAAGAGTCGTGTGTAGAAATTTGTTTTCCCAATCTCAATCTTTAGTACCCCCCCCCCCCCCCTTCCCCAGGCTAGGATGTCCCGTTTCCTATCTTGAGGAATATGGTCACCCTGCTAAGTACGTTACCCGTTACTGTCTGGGAAACTAACGACTACGTTATTACGTTACTGAAAAAAGTAACGCATTACCGCTAGCGACGTTATTTGTAACATCTTACCGCCAACACTGTACAGCGGCGACCGCGGCGGCTTGAGTTTCCTTCTGCACTTGGTTAGCAGAACGTGCAAGTTACCACAGCTGCCCCACCATTGGGCTGCCAGAGTCGAGTCTTTGACGATCACCTGTAGACCTTTATCACCACCGCGATTGAGACTTCTCAACATCTGAAATGAATGAATACCTACTTTAAACCGCACCGCAAACAAAGTAGGTATACAGGGCCATGTTCATCTAGCTCTGACCTTTCTTGTTTTGTCGAGTCATTCCAGCAGGTTGGATATAAGCATACCATAACGACGAAGTGGACATCTTTTACCGTGACAGCCGCAAGGGTGACACCTTTCCCGAGATCAACTGGTCGGACCCACAAAAGCCGCAAACGCACCGACAACCGGACAAGCACCCGAGCCGCTTGTGTCCTCACTCAAGCTCTTCCGCGGCGAGTCTCGCCATCCACGAGAGGACTCACATTGGCGAGAGGCCCTTCAGTTGCGGTGTCTGCGAGAAAACGTTCGCGAAAAGGTCTGGCTTGATGGCTCACGATAGAACTCACACCGGAGAGAAGCCGTTCAAATGCAACACGTGCAGCAAGGCGTTTACTCTGAAACGCACCTTGGCGAATCACGAAAGAATTCACACCGGAGAGAAGCCGTTCAAGTGCAACACGTGCAGCAAGGCGTTTACTCGGAAAACCAACTTGGCGAATCATGAGAGGACTCACACCGGAGAGAAGCCGTATAGATGTGAGACCTGCACTAGAGCGTTTGCGGCCCATAGCAATTTAAACAGTCATCGGAAGATACATCACAGGTGATCGAAACCACCAC
This sequence comes from Ixodes scapularis, assembly GCF_016920785.2. Lineage (NCBI taxonomy): Eukaryota > Metazoa > Arthropoda > Arachnida > Ixodida > Ixodidae > Ixodes > Ixodes scapularis. Next base: position 570,489 of record NW_024609989.1, on the reverse strand, counting down.
GTGCGTCATAGCTGTGGAGGGGGTTTAAACGAAATACTCGAGCTCCTGCGTGTGTTCATATCGTTTGGCGGTAGACCTGCAGGGGTCTTCTTGCGAGCAGTGTGGGTTTTACATACTTCAAAATTTGTCAGCCTGTTATTTGTCGTGTAATCAGAAATAAAAATGTGAATTTACCTTGGAATAAGAGAGCGGGGCTCCTTTTTGTACAAAAACAAAACTACTGGAAGCATACTATATTTTATTAATTTAGAGTCCTTAATCACGTGCTGCACCTGTAGTGTCTTAATTGTCTGCAGGTTTATTTATGTTGCTTACAAGTCGGCCTACTAAAAAAAATATACGAAATAATAAAATCACTAAGGCCTTTCAATAGCAACAAGCTTCAATAATGTAAAATTTTAGAAAAGTATAAGATAGACCGAGTAATGCAAACACAATTCTAAGATATAAAATAAATATGTATATATATATATATATATATTTTCAGAAATCCTAAAATTAGGGCGATTGAAAAAAGAAGAAACTCTCTTCGGGAACAAACTACCAGCCCCGGCGGACGTCAGGAATTGCCAAGAACCTACTAATTAGCCAGATAATTAATTAAAACTTGCTAATTAACTTTTTAATTAGTGGAAATAGCCATATGTGTCCAATTAGAAAGTTGCTGAGCGTTATCGAAAACCACTAAATCAGTTATTTTCAGAAAGACTCTAAGCGCTTGAGAAGAGTAGTAGCGCACTAAAATTACTCTTCGTGGAGCAGGTACAAGGCTGGGGTTAGATAAGAGGCGGAAAAATCGCGCGGGCGCCTTATCGCAACCGCTAGCCTTGTACCTGCTCCACGAGTGGTAACTTTAGTGCGCTACTACTCGTCTCACGCGCTCAAAGTCTTTCTAAAAATGACTGATTTAGTTGTTTTCGATAACGCTCAGCAACTTTCTAATTGGAACCATATGTCTATTTCCCCTAATTAAAAAGTTAATTAACAAGTTTTAATTAATTATCTGGCTAATTATAGGTTCTTGGCAATTCCTGACGTCCGCCGTGGCTGGTAGTTTGTTCCCGAAGAGAGTTTCTTCTTTTTTCAATCGCCCTAATTTTTAGGATTTTTGAAAGTCTTCGCAAAAACACCCGGTATAACTAATTAACACGCAAAGCTGGAAACTAATGCTTTGCGCATAGTACTGGAACAGAATATACAACACTCGAAGTATTAGGAATATAATGTCTTGTTTCTTAATACTACCACTGAACTTTTACCCGCTAAATTGAGCGGAAAAATTTTTCCGCTAAGTTTAGCGGAAAGTTTTTCTCGCTGACTTTAGCGGAAAAAATTCCCCACCATATTTAGCGGAAAATATTCCCGGCTAGATTTAGTGGCAATTTTTCCCGATAAATTTAGCGGGAAGTTTTCCCCTAGATAGGAGGCGAGCAGGAGAGGAGGAGAGGAGGGTACGGATGAGAAGGGGCACACCCCTCTCTTTGTAGCTTCCCCTCTTCCTCAAGAGCTGCGCTCTAATTCGGTGTTATAGGGGATTGTAAACGACTTAAATTTTTTTTTGTCTTTTTAACGATTTGTACGCCTTTGTAGGCTTTACTGTAGAAAATAGTTGTGTAAAAAGAAAACAGAAGAGATGGAAATACAGGGTGAGCTCCGAAACGGATTCTGAAGAGATAGAAGACTGGTAGACAACTTAACCGTCGGGCTCTCTACTGTCACCTCTTCTCTTCACGATACATCTCAGTGAAATGGAAAATAAATTAACTTAGCTTCTGATGTGAGTCATATGGAAGGAGGGAGAAATGTAATAGAGGTAATGCCAGGACTGATGTATGCGGACGACATAGCACTCATGACAGATATCCAGGAATATTACAGGAACTAGCTGGAATATATGGAGAGGAAGGTGACACCTTGGGCATGACTTTTAGTAGTGACAAGTTTGGAGTAATGGTGTTTAATGAGGAGAAGAGGTAATCCCTGAAGATAAACGACATTGTAATAAATCATGTGGCTCGAGGAACATGAGGACAATATAGTCAGAAAAGGAAAAAAAAAATCATAAGTTATGAAAAAAGGCATTATGGAACTACATATAATATATATAAACCGGTCAGCAGTATATGGAAAGGAGTGATGGTACCATGACCGTATTTCAACAATACGGTAGTGTGCATGAAATCAGAGGTTCAATCAGGATTAGATCTTCGACAAAGGGGAGTACGCAGATTGGCACTAAGAGCACATGGAAAGACACCAAATAGAAAGAAGTATGCAGGGGGACATTGGTTGGTCGTCTTTTGAGAGTAGGGAGGCAAAAGTAAGTTGAAAGTTTAACAAAGGTGGACCGAAATGGTTGTGGGTACAGAAGGTATTGAAGTATTTACGCATGAAAAGTTTCTACACAAAATAGACAAACCGAACCCGAAAGCTTACATTAAACTAACTACACACTTGTGATGGGGCTGAGCTGACTACAGTAAAGAAGGGAGTGAAAGAGGCAGAAAGGAAAGTGTGGGAGGTAAGAATACACGAAAAACTCAGCTCCAACAATATACAGGTCACAAACACAGGACAGAAGAAAGGAAAATTTGTTTGACAATTCAACGGGAATTTCTTTTCTGTTCGAGGCCTGAACGTGAGTGTTGAGAACGAAGACGTTTAGGAATAAATTTCAGGATACAGACCCATTATGGGTCACCTGCCATAATGAGGGCAAGACGCTAGAGCACTTGGTTTCGGAGTGCACGGGGCTTTGCCCTGCCTTCCTGAAGGAATAACGGATTTGGCCGGGACTCTGGATTTTGCTGGCGAAGATGGAATGACGCAAAACAAAAGGGGGTTACAGTCAGAAACAGGTGATTCGAAGATTGGTGCAAATTATGAAAAGAAACTTGAATGATACAGAAGTAACAAGCACAGCTGTAAACAGGCGGAAAAGAGGAAAATTAGGATTGCCTCTCGCGTGACTCCGGCCCAAAGTCTCAACCCTGTCTCCCAGCTGGTCGCGGTGCTAGGGCAACGCCGACAAGGTTTGACCAGAGGAAAATTGGCGACTTCCTTCCCGGGGGGAAGAGGCGGGGGTGTTGTTCTTGGTTTTTTTGCGGATCCCTCGATGGTCAACCTGGTGATATCCCACACTTCATGGTGATAGTGAGGGGGAGAAAATTGGTTTTAGAAGGGCGGGAGGAATCATTTGTTTATATTTTTAGACTTGGGCTAGGGGGCGCAAGCTACTGCCCGTTACAAAGGGTCCATCCAGACATTGTCTGGCAGCTGACCTGTGAGGAAACTTCTATAAAGGTCTGTTTTCTGTTTTTCATTTTTCTGTTATTTAACATACATTTTCAGTTTCTCACTAAAAAATTTATGTAAATTCGCAAGTTCGGTTAAACCAATCACGGAAAAATTCCAGCACAAAACATTTATGTAAAATAACAATTTCCGCTAAATCAAGTACAGGAAATTATAAGGGAACATAATTTACGCAATATTACAAGTTTCGTGGAAGCAATAGATTTTATGCGAAATGTAGAGCGCCATTTAGTACTGCACCGAGTGCTATGTCCGCCATATTGGTAGCGGCGAGAAAACGAAACCAGTCACCCGACCGGCAAAGACCCGACGTAAACAAGCGAACGGGCTTCGCGCGAGAGATGTGATGCCAATGCGTTGCTGCGTTTCACTGGGAATGCAGCGATAAGCCTTCGATTTGTGCGTGACGGGAACGCAAACGTGAACAGGATTCAAAACTTTTCTTATTTATATTTCTTACTTGAGACGCAGCTTTTGACAAAAACAATCGGTGACAACGCGAAGAAACATGCGGACGTTATCGCGCGGCGTGAAGCCATTTACAGCTATTGAACTGGGCCCTAATCTTTTCACGAAGTTGTACCAAATTTGTTTGTAAAGTTTTGTTTTGTTTAAATTGTTCTTTTTCTATGTGCGTCGCACTGTCGGCCTGCGTTTTTCTTGATGCCCGAGCAGTTAGCTCAATGAATGCAGACCAGTCCATGGCTGTTAAGCGAGGCAAAAAGCCTCGCTTAACACTTACGCCAACAGCCATATTTGAAGATTCGTATGTCAACAGTGAACAACAAAAGCTGAAAGCACCAGAGAGCCCTCCTGGTATTGTCATATATTTAAAAAAATAATAATTACTTTGGAAACAAAGAGAGCCATCTCATTGATTTGCTGCGATTTCTATACACCTAATTTGACATCGGTAAACGAGGTTTCTAAAACACCTCTATAACTAAACAGGAAAGTATGTTGATAAAATATTCTTTAATATTCAAAGCTCGGTCATGTAGAATAGAAAACACAACAAGCACGGACGACGTGTCTGTTTGCTCAACACTCACGGAGCCGGGATTTCGCTGCCTTATTTGTCGAACGCCACGTTCGATTATATCGAACGTGGAGTTCGACTTCGGTTCATGTCAGTGGCTGAAACTTCGATGTCGGCGGCGGTGAAAACTTACGTTGCGGACGTTGAGTGGAGCAATACGGGCGGTGCCCACTTCATTTCACAAACTCTTTTCTTTTTTTTTTTTTTTTTGCAATTGAGGTAAACATTTCGTTTAGTGCAAAGAAGCTTCGGGGGTAGTTTTGAGAAGTCAAGGCAGTTATTCTGCCGGGGTTGAACAAATCTTCATTAATAGCGCAACATCCGTCAACTGCCCTCGGAAGTCAATGCTATCTGAAACAAATTTGAGCTCTTTGTAACGCCTTACAAATATTGCCCACGGCACAGTTTCCTTTAGAACAAAACAGAGCTTTCTACCGAAAAAAACTTTCGCCAGTAATGGCAAAAGAAAAAAAAAGCTAACCTTGAGTTGCATGTATTGTCGTGGAGCAGTCTATCGCTACACAGTACGACTTCATGCGTATTTGCGTCGATAAAAGATTTTAAAGTGTCCTCAGAGATGAAAGGCACGACGGCCAAGTCCCTTGTGCACGTTGCGTGATCGGAAGACAGAAAACAATAACGTTTCCGAATCGAACTCCGTGGCAAAGCGTCCATGCCTTGGAAATGCTGAGAAATCGAAACTCAAGATACTTGACGCTACAAAAACGTCGGCGAGCACAGTGCTGCCAGACCACCAAGCATTTTCGCATATCTTCCGTTACTGTGAAACCCCAACAGCAGATATTCTGTTTGAATTACGGAATTCTACATTTTCTCTCGTTTCTCTCTTTTACAATTATTAGATGCAATATGCGAACATGATACCGAGCTTAGGCAGAGCATCTATGCGGTAGAGTGTACATAGAAGCAAAGGTATTAAAATACACCTAAATACCTTTGCATGCTTTACTAGCTCTGATGCCCAGTAGCACAGATGTCGCGTGGCAATATATCAGAAGAGAGGTCACATTTTGCCTATGCCCTGTTTCATCTTTGAATATTGCATCTAAAAATTGTAAAAGAAAGAAACGAAAGAAAATGTAAACTTATACGTAACTAAAACGGAGGATATCTGCTCTTGAGCTTTCACAGTAATCGCTTCCATCAGATAATGTCTTGCAGAAATTATCTTCCCTCGTATTTTTCTTTACTTGATTTAACGGGACTTGTTATATTACATACATTTTTTGTGCTGGGATATTTCTGTGATTGGTTTAAAATTTAACATAACTTGTGATTTCACATAAGTTTTCTGCGCTGGGAGTTTTTTCTAACCGCTTTAAAAGAACTTGTGATTTTACATAAATTGTGTTTTACTGACAAACAGAAAATTAATGTTAAATAACAAAAAAAGTAAAAACAGAAAGAGCTTTACAGAAATTTTCTAGCAGGACAGCCGCCAAACGATTTCTGTTTTTTTTTTGTTTTTTTTTTTAGAGCGTAGGGGAGGAAGGCGTAAGTAAAGAATGCCCCTCCCTGAGGGTCAGGTTGTTTTCTCCCGGTCCTTCCTAGAAGTCGTAGGTCAGGGCCGGGCGATCGTGGACTGCCGCGCTGGATGGTCGCTTCGGTGCTTGTTGGTGGTGGCGGAGCCTCGAGGAAAGACGCTTGAAGTCGAGAGCAACGATTGATAAAAACAGATATATTAAAACGACAACGGCTAACTTGATTACAGGACTCTACTGTCCGCTCATGGCAGTAGAAAGGCGAAAAAAAACGCGCCTCGGCGCAAAGTGCCCACCGGGCACAGTGAGGCTCAAAGCAACTGCTCGTCGCTCGCGACAAAGCTATGCGGACCGGCGGACCGCGGGAGATAACTTGCTCCGCCTTCTGTACGTCACAATCGGCCTCGGACCTCAGGACAGTCTCCGGTTCCTGGACAGCGCGGTCAGCCCCGGACCCCCCGACAGTGTCCTGTTCTTGGACACTGCAGTCGGCCCCCAGACCCCACCGCAGTCTCCGGTTCCTGGACAGCGCGATTAGCCTCGGAACCCCCGGCAGTGTTCGGTTCCTGGACAGCGCGATTGACCTCGGAACCCACGGCAGTCTCCGGTCCCTCCCTCTAGCTGCCTGGACGCAAGAGAATCCTCGTTTGCACGTGGCCCGATCGGCCTCGGACCTCACGGCAGTCTCTGGTTCCAGCACGGCACGATCGACCTTGGACACGACGGCAGTGTCCGGTTCCTGGACACTGCGGTCGGCCTCAGATCCCACCGCAGTCTCCGGTTCCTGGACAGCGCGATTGGCCTCGAAACCCCCCCCCCCCCCCCCCCCCCCCCGGGCTGTGTTCGGCTCATGGCTCATGCACAGCGCGATTTGCCTCGAAACCCAAGGCAGCAGTCTCCCGACTGGACAAGCCGTCACTGGGAACACGGCGTGACGACAAAGCCGGGGAGGGTGCCACTACGTCGCGGCGACAGGCAAGAATGTCTGTCTCCTTCCCGGGCCAAAGATTAAATAGGGCTCAAGCCGCTCATCCCCCTATCCTCGGGGCGAGCCGTTGGGGTGCCCCCATCCGAAAGGTTGAAGGTCGATTACCTCAGTTTCCAGGAAACTATCAAATCCTCAAGCGATCCCTACAGCGTACAAATCGGTAAAAAGGATAATCAAAAAGTGCAAAACCGGGTGGCGCCTGATCCTATCGGGTCATCTCTGAGAGAGGCAGAACGCTATGAAGGAACAGGAGGCACATCCTTTCTACCCTCGAGGACTTCAACACAGAAGAGGGAACGGATACTCTAGAGCAGTAAGAGGTACATGTCCATACATCCTCATTCTCAAACGAGCCTACAAGAATAGACCCAGCACCTCCACCCCCAGTGCGAGTGACTATGCCGCCGTTGGACTCCGCCAGAGGGACACTACAGCGCATTCGGCGTCCGCATCAGAAGCTGGCGTGTGACAAACCTTTTTAGCAACAGCCGTGACTATTGTTTCAGCCTTACCCTAAGAAAATGGAGGGTGTAACGGAAGAGCCTGCTGGTCGGTCTGGCAACCCAGGCACCAATCTTATAGGTTGTTTGCACATGACGTCAATCCGCCATTTTGTTGTTTGTTTGTTTTTTTTTCAAACAAATTGACTACTTTGATGGATTACATCGCAAACGGTCGAGATGATGTCAGCGTGGTAAGACATAAGCTTATGTGCTCTACGAATTTGAGGGGTCATGTAAACACCTGGAATGCTCAAGTTTGACACACGCCAGATAGCTCAGAACAAGAAAATGGTGGACGAAATTACGACAGTGAAAACACCCTATAGCATGTTGGAATACGGTCCTGCTGCGCGCCATTAAATACGTTCGTTGGAACGCTGCTCGTCTGAGCCTCACCGCTTCGCGACGTTACACTGATCCTTTTTCGCCTTCAAAACCTCCGGATTAGACAAGTGACTGTTTGGACTCGTAACCCTAAATTATGGAGTATTTATTTCAGAGCATGAAAAACAGGCAGGCCTCTCGCTCCGCTGCGAATAGACCCTTCTGGAGATCCCTAAATTGCATCGCTCAGTCCCCACATGAACTCGCATGGCGCAGGGAAGAAAAAGAAGAAAATAAATGGTGCTATGGAGAATTTGGCAGCCTTGAAATGGCGCCGGCTACTCCAAATGGCGCAGGGAATTGTAGGGGCATTCTGATGTACGGCCCGTGTGACAGCACAGATGTGTGTTCAGCCTCAGTCGATTAGTACCTTGTGTGTCTGCGAGACCACCGCGCTGGGCTTTGGCGATTAGAGATCGAAAGGTCTGCATTTCTCACTTGGAGCATCGTGAGTTGCCAATGCTTGGTCCGTATCACTTCATCAACAACTTTTCATCGACAACTTTTCCCCGCCGCTCATTAAATGGACAACTACTACGATGCCCGAGTGGGCGTCGGAGGCGTAGTCGTGTGCCCGTCATGCATCGTGAAGGCAACTTCGACTTCGCTCGGGGAGTTTTAATTTAATCTCAGGCTCGAGTAGGCGTCCCGCCTAGTCTAAACCGCCGATCATTAAGTAATTAGTAAACAAGAGCTTTGCAACCGGGAGAATGCGCCACCACGCCGCGTTGATGACGCTCCTGAAGCCCTCTTCACAAGTCGGCGACATAAATGCCACCAAAAAGTCGATATCTAAGGCCCTGTCGCAAAAAAGACACTGTCTATGAAACGATCTGTCGATAAAACGTCGCTTATCGATGAAAGGATCTGTCGACACCGACTAGACGGACGGCGGTTTTGAAAAGCACGGATCGTTACTAGATTCAGGATATAGAGCTCACACAAACTCACCGTCTTGATCGCCAACTACAATCGAGTTCTGATCGTTTCGTCGTCTCTGCTTCGAGGGACTTGTACGCGCAACTCACCGTCGAAAGCAAAGACCTAAGCCGCAAGCGTGGCCCAACCCAGACGAAAAGGCAACAGCGCACAGTAAACGGGGACTAAAGGAAGTGCAAACAGGACAAGCGCTTGTCCTGTTTGCACTTCCTTTAGTCCCCTTTTACTGTGCGCTGTTTGCCTTTTCGTCAGTATGAACCAACCGACCCACATCGCCACCCCTACCCAACCCAGAGTGCGAGCATCGATTATCCGTAAGTCCCAAAAAAGCGCACAAAGAAAGCGTTTTTTTTTTTTTTTGTTGTTGTTCTTTTTTTTCGGAAGGGTTTATTTGTCATAATGCTTTCTTATATGTTTTACGAGCTTGTTTACTTCTTTCTTAATTATTATTTGAGTCAACTAAAAGCTCGCGGGGAAGAGGCCAGAACGTTCTGTAGACGTTCGCGGATTATATAATGGTCCCCGAAAGGTAGTCCACAAAAATACGCGAAAACACATATAATAAAAAGAGAAGCACTCAGGTTCTTTCCTTCTCGCGATTTGCAGCTCCCAAGCCCTATGGAATTCCAATGGCAACGTTTTGATATGTTTTCTCTACCGAACGGATTGATTTGGGAATGGTTTTATTAGAAAGATAATAAAGAAACTGAGTAATATTGTAGCGCTACATTTCCCAATTTAAATCTTCTTTTTTTTTTTTTCGTTCTTCATGAACATTTAAAAGTAAACCATGGTTTAAATACAAATTCAGGCGCGACAATACTGAAAACCAAGACTTCTTGAATATATCTCTTACAATACCTTTTTTTTAGAGATTCTCATTGTGATAAAATTTAACTAAGTTTGTGGCTCATCAAAAATGCCAGAAATCCAGCTGTCAGCTGGTGCCATCTATGAGCGTGTAGTGAATACTATCTCTTGAAATTGCGCAATGCGTTATTGAGCCTCGGACTACTGGCATCTTCAAGGTCATTGAGTTGACGGTCGGGATTTTTTAAAAAAAAGGCCTCTCAAAACATTTTTTTTCTTTCTTTTTTTTGCTGGCGTAGGTATTTTTAGGGTGGATGTTTCATTCTTTGTTGCTATTTTGGGTCGCACACATGCCAGTGAAAAGTCTCGTGTTTTTTCTTTTTTTGTTCGGCGGCGAAGATATTTTGCGGGTGGGTGTGTCATTAGTTTTCAATCGCAAGAGCGCGTTATTGGGAGGATGTTCCGTTCTTTGTTGGCGTTTTGGGTCACGAAAATGCGGCTGGAAGATTTCACGCTTCAAGCGGTCCTTGCGTGAGGCATGAAGTTACCAAATTCAGGCAGACAAAAGCTACCGAAGCGCCAAAAGGTCGATACTGTCTTACCACTTATTTCTGCTCGAACTTGACAGATGATTTGATCTGGGGATTTGAAATATTCTGCAGAGATGCATTTAAGATGTTTACATATTTTAACTGCGGAAAAAAACATACGTGAGTTCGTCGATTTTATTTTAATTTCGATATTCGCTTTGCATATCAACTTGTGGAGGCTTGTTTCTACCGTAATAAAACAAACACTGCGAAAATTTCTTCAGCGAAGCTAAACACAGAACAAGCCTTTCGGAAGTAGGCGTCACACGTTGCTATTTGGAAGTTGTGAAGGTCTGGCGCTGAAGATTCTTTGTTTGACCCGAACCAACACACTCTTGATTCAGTATATTATGAAATAGAGCCGAATGTATGAGGCAAGAATCCGCACAAGTTTTATTATGGTCGGCTGTTGCTGTTGGGCGGCGAAGAAAATCTCACCGAAGAACGGGCGGCGGAGTTTCTTTTCGCCGACATCGACGCCTGCGACGCTAACCTTCTCTTTTGTTCGCCAGATTAAACGTTTAGGTTCTCCAGTTATTGACAGCCTCATCATTTGTCCATCTGTGACATCTTTATCCTTTTGGCTGTAAAGAAAAAACACTATTTACATAAACGAGAAACGATCTGGCCAGAAACTATGATGTTCAATAAAACGGCGTTCGACGAAACGGCTTCGATGAAGTTGTGTTCAGTTAAATGGCCTTTAATTAAATAACTTTGATAGAACAGAGTTCAACAAAATATCGAGAGCTGCGAAGAAATAATATTTGACCAGTTTGTAAAGGTAAGCTTTTCTTCGCATCTATCAAAAGTCTGGTGACCTCTTCTCCGGATCCGCTGGATTTCTGTGAGGTTTTCTCCACCGGGGGGAGTACAGCGCAACACCGAGAAGCTTATGGGTGAAAAGTTCACCACAAAGCTGACAGATGCTGAGATAAATCCACACAAGAATTATACGATCAAGCTTTTAAATTTAGTATTTGCGGTTCTACTCTGGGCCCTGTGAGGAACACAAACGGAGATATATACAAAATTCGTATAGTGCAGACACCAATATGAATAAAGAAACAGAAGTCCATGGTTAAGCAGGATGGGAGCAATTAACAAAGTGATAGAGACGTATTTTTTTCTATGAAGACATTGCCTCAACGTTGAGTTCTATGAAGAGTAACGATGTGACCTCGTCATTGCACCCGACGACCACAGAGAGCCCCCAAATTGTGTCAGGACCCATCAGCACCAGAAATCATAAGTTACTGCAAGAAATATACAGAAAAGAATGTTGCTACTATTCAAATACCGAATTGACGAAAACGAAGTTCGTAGGTGAGTTTCCACTGCATTCATCAGGAAGCCGGTGGGCTTTTCTCCGCGTCAGTTGGTTTTACGGTGAGATTTTGTTATATGAGCTTTTTTCCCCGATATTCTTTGACTTAGGCATCCACCTGGACTTTTTTTTTTTTATATCGGAAGCGCCAAACGATCGCACGTGCCTGAAAGACGATGCCGGTTTTCAGTCATCATACTTTCACAAAGCGAGGCATCTAAGGTTATGTTGCGCACTAGAAGGTCAACCGCACCTGGGACTGGACATTTCATCCAACGACGTTTCGCTGAATGCGTCATAAGTTTCCGCCAATAAAATTTGAAAATTTATACTTTCGCTGAAATTATTGAATCTTGCAAACTATGAAGCAGACTTGTACACGTTACTGAAAAATAGTAAGGAATTACATTTACAATTACTCAAAGCTAAATTGTAATTTATTACAGTTACAATTACCCTCCTATAAAAGTAAGTGACCGTTACCTCAAAAAGTTATTCATTACTACGTTACCACTGCGTTTACTTATTTGAGTGATTTGCGGTGGTGGCGTCTCGTCCGAGCGAACAAAACGAAACAACGACAAATGCGACGCTCGGTAAAATATGCTGGGGCCTTAGTGACAATCCAGTTTTGCGAAGTGATTAATGGGAACGAGTAATTATGAAAATTATTGTTCGTATTTTTTTAATTGCTTTGTCACATTTAAAGTGCGCTTTGATCAGCACCTAATAAGACGCAACGCTATCTAAACTTCTGGTAATTCATTTTCTGGCATTTCAGCGGTACAACATATCGTCCTGCTTCCGTGCAATTAAGAGATCGCACAACTATTTGGATATAAGGGTGATCGTTGAAATAAAACAAAATCCGGTGCTCTGGGGAAAAAAGCTGGAACTCTAATGGCTGCTGACAGTGGCGTACCAACTTGTTTTTGAGTGGGGGGGGGGGGGGGGGGGGGGGGGGGGGCAAGCCAGACCCCCCTCCCCCCCCCCCCCCCACCCTCCTGGTGGCACATTTTTACTAGTGATGGGCCGAACTTTTGCCGAATCGAAAATTCGGCGCCGAATCTTAGGATTCGGCGGAATTTTTTCTAAAGATTCGGCAAAGATTCGGCAAAAATACACTGTAACCAGACTTAACGTTAATATTTAGTTGTTTTCTAACAAAAAAAAAAGATTTTTTTAATCTAAATACCACATGTAGTGCCTATTGACACAGTTATTACTAAATAAGGCTATATTCTAGAAGATAATTGTTAATTGATAATTGCCGAATCGAAAATTCGGCGCCGAATCTTAGGATTCGGCGGAATTTTTTCTAAAGATTCGGCAAAGATTCGGCAAAAATACACTGTAACCAGACTTAACGTTAATATTTAGTTGTTTCTAACAAAAAAAAAAGATTTTTTTAATCTAAATACTTCATGTAGTGCCTATTGACACAGTTATTACTAAATAAGGCTATATTCTAGAAGATAATTGTATCGGTGTCGCTTTTGGTATTTACTGGGAATTTAGTGTCTGCTTGCGGAAAGTGGCGTGACAAAGGTGGTTGGGTATAGCCGGCGCAGTCACCAATCGCGCTACGAGAGTTTTGGTTTTGAGGCTTCATCAGCGCACGCCTGCAAGTATGTTTACATTGTTAAAATAAAAGCAATCACTGCGTTCTTACTCCCTTTGGTAGTCACCGTTTCGTGCGCGAAAACTTATGCAACGGTTGCTGAAACTTCATCAGAAGAGATAACAATATAAATAGGCATGTTTTTCCATTTGAGTCATTTGACGTCAGCTTTGCATAAAAGTGTGCGTTCTGTATTCCTAGCGTCTCGTTTTCAACCTTTAAAATTAAGGTTCCTGGTGTTAGGACACACACGGACGTTTAGGACAATGGGGAGAGTTAGGAATGTCGGATGTGCAACGTCGAGGGTATGATAGTTTTATGCAGATACATGAAAATCGCGAAATAACGCGTACTGAAAAGCAATATTATTTTGTTTTGGCACAAACTACTTGTGAGCCGAAAACAGGATTGTTATTATTGTAATAATAATAATAATAATAATTATAATAATAGTAATAATTTTCTTTGCGCCTAAAGGAAGGGGCCCGTGTGGTGGTGTGCGGGGCTAGGCAGATAGGTGAAAACCCTTACGCAGAGCGCCTGCCAGCCCGCCACCACTTGTGAAAAACAAAACAGACATATATATGTACAGAATATACACACTACAGAAAGTAGCTAAAAAGGAAAGAAAAGAAGGGGGGAAAATATGTATTACATTAAGACGAGGATGCCAGCTGCATCCCGTATAAATGTCCTGGCCCGCTCTTGTGACTCTGTCCGTTCGACAGCAGTGTGCTGTGCACACTGAGCGTAATTGCCAGTTGTGAGTCAATGTTTCAACTACCTCGTTGCATCGATGAAAAGGTCAAATTAAAATCCCGTTTTCCAGATTGCACCGCATCATTTGTCACTTGCGCAGTAAACTGCGTAAATTACTGGTCGATCTTCTGTTCTTGAGGCAGAACACATTGAAGAGAACCACGCTCGCAAAGGCTCAGAAACGCACAGTTACCGTGTTGCCTACTCTGCACCTCGCCGTAACCGCTGGTTGTACTAAACTCTACGATGGTGACCGCGCGACTGCACGTGCCGATCTTTGCTGAATTTGAAGTTCGCCAGATTCATTCCATCACTAATTTTTTGTGGCGCGGACGAGTGACCCCCCTAGCAACGACGTTCACGACCGATTGGCTGCTCGGCAACGTGGGGGAACTTAAATTTCGGATTCGGACGGCGCGTGTACACTTGAAGCGCGTTAACCCACCACACCGCCTGCGTTCACAACGCTTCGCGGCGGCAGTATGCGGCTACTAATTACAAAACTTTAACCCATTTAGCCCCCCCCCCCTTCCCCCCTCCCCCCTCCCTCCCTCCCTCCCTCCCTCCTCCCTCCTCCCTCCTCCTCCTCCCCCCCCCCCCCCTACATGCCGCATTGCGGCGTGCAGCCGGCAACCCAAGCCCCGCTGTCCCATACCATTTAGTTCAGCGAAGTTTCGTCGTCAGCATTCGTGTTTTTTAGTGCTAATCGCAAAAAAAAAAGAAAAATGTCGTAAATATCCCAGAATGCCTCGACAAAACAAAATGTTGGAGAGACCAAAAGTAGAAGAAGTAAGCCCACACCGTGAATCGAACCCGGGTCAGCTATGTACGTATGAAGCACACATCGTACCACTAAGGTATACGCTACCGCTTTGGAAACGAGCGTTGCAACATATCTCCACATACCATCCAATCCAGTGTGAACGTCGTTGCTGGGGTGTGTATCGTCTGCGCGCTAACAATATACCACCGCGGGTCGGAGAGCGGTGCCCTTGGTATTCCTTGGGCGCGGCCGGCCAGTGTTTTCCCTGCCCAGTGGCGGCTGTTTCAGGGAGGGGGGGTGGGGGGCAAAACACATGCTTTGCCCCCCCCACTCTGAGAAGTGGGGGGGGGGGGGGGCAATCAGTTTCCGGTACAATCAGCAGCCCATGGCTGCTGATTGTACCGCGAACTGGTTAGTTTCGTTTCTTTTTTCGCACAAGGAGATCAGACACTCTTTCGAGTGAGTCGCGGGAGTGAAATCTAGGCTCTTTGGACGCAACGCCATTCCGACTTTTGGTAGATTATTTTGCAACATTATGACACAACTCCATGAAAGAAATGTATGGCATATGTCGTTTTTGTGTTGACGATATAAGCAATCTACATGCTATTTGGAAATGGCATAGTACGAAAAATCTCGGAACACGGAAATAGCCAAAAAACAAAGCGGTTAAAACGTTTTTTTTTTTTTTCTTTTTTTTTTTATCTGGTGCGAATGAGCCAAAGGGCCCACTTTGCGATGGCTTTGGAAGCCCACATCCCCTCTCCGATATCCTCTTTTTAGCTACCGAACAATAAACAGCCATTCTCGCAGCTCTCAGGAGGCGCCCTACCCGAAACAATCTTTCCGCTTCGGCCATCTTTCGTTATCAATTGGGTCGGTTCGTTCGTATTGCTCGTTAACAGTTGGTTAGGTTCAAGTGTCCAATGTCTGTCCTCCTTGCTCCACCTCACTTCTCCCTCTCCCGAAACAACGTTGGAGACACGGCACCGTAAGATAAAAGCTGTGTCAGGGAGAGCTCACCCGAACATTAATAGCTTCATCGATCTGATCAAACGGGATGAGGCCTTCACGAGACATAATTAAAAATATAACAACGCAAATACGAGAACAAAGTAAAAGATAACCGACAGGATACAGCACTGTGTCCTGTCGGTTATCTTTTACTTTGCCCATCGTATTTGCGCCATTTTGTTTTTAATTATGTCTGCATATCAATTGTAGCCCAAACTTGTACGTTAATCAACCTTGACAAGGGTACCTTTGCAGCAGCTTGCAAATAGTGGTGCCGTGCGGGCCAGGGGACAGCCGCGAACTATCAAAATCGGAGTGCAGCCTTTCAGATGGTGCGATTTTCCTGCTCGACGTCCTCAACAAAGGCGATAGCATTTTGTAGATTATGAACTTTCCTGTGAGAGCGAGGGTTTCGTGTTTGAACTCGATAGAAAATGAAGTCGCAATCTTATGCCCTGTCAACTTGTCTAATTTCTCACTCTTCAAAATATCCCGTTCACTATAAGGAAGTTTTAGAATAACGTGCGTAAGCGCTTTGGGAAACCTAAAAATAGCGTCGCGATTATAAAACCTAAGGCAGCGCTAATTTTTGTTTACTCAAAGTGCTTGAGCGCGTCACTGTTTGCGCGAACAAGCGATTGTAGTTTTTCGCAGTTTGTCTGAAAGAATGAAATGACTGCCATCAATATTATTAGTGTCTTTGAAAGTGCTCATCTGGGCCACTAAGCTAAGCGGTATACAACTTGGTGCCTTCTAACACCATTTCGAAGTAACATTTAAACAATCGTCTGCATCGTGTTCGCGGTAACATTGTCGCGTTTCGTAGTCCCACATTTTGGGGACCATCTTGACAGAAACATTTCAAGTGGTTCAAGTAGAAATATCTTTCGTTGGAGCTTGTCTGAAAGTGATGTATATCTTAAGAATACGTTGACAATAAAAACTAGTTCACAACATAAATAAATAGCTCGCCGGCACCTTTGCTTTAATTGCGTTAACGAAATTTCGGCACCTATTTTTAAGGAGAAAATGTGAGCAAACCAGGGTTAGAACGATGGAGACTTTTCGCGGAGAGGGTGAGATGTGCGTGGATTTATACTAATGTGTTTTAACGGGACGGGCGCAAACGTAAAGGCGTTTCGGGAACGGGTTGAAAAGGGACAGGTTCAAATGGGAAGGGCGATTCAGGAATTCTCCAGTATGAGCCTCAGCCGGTACACGAAAGCAGTCTTCAGGAGCTGGTCAGAGCGCTCGTCACGGTGGCCCCTCTGTGTGT
This sequence comes from Ixodes scapularis, assembly GCF_016920785.2. Classification (NCBI taxonomy): domain Eukaryota; kingdom Metazoa; phylum Arthropoda; class Arachnida; order Ixodida; family Ixodidae; genus Ixodes; species Ixodes scapularis. Next base: position 553,659 of record NW_024609989.1, on the reverse strand, counting down.
GCCGCCAAGTGGATTTTCTGCTAGTCGCCCCATTTTTGTGCAACTTCTGTTCTTGTGAAAATGGGCGTGTGGTGCAAGGTGCTATTCCTCCGATCCTATCAACACCAGGCATCAGACGGCATAAAGCACCCTAGGCAAACTCCTGCCGTAACGCCCCCGGCGCCCCGTTCCCTTCGCTTTTTTATACGCCCCTATCTACGACATCACGTAGTCAGTAAACATGTGAGTAGTGTTCCAAAACAAGTTTTCTTTTTTTTTTTCTGACAAGAACCGCCGTGTTTAAATAAATTAGTAAGCTACAAAAATTTTCAAATGGGTCGCAGCGGCGCAACCCTTTTGATGACTTCCTGGGCGGCATCACGGGTCGCCTACCCCCGGTCCTGGTATAAAGTCGTGGATATTAAAAAAGTAAGATTTTCTTTTTTTTCTTTGGGGCTAATTTGAAGGAGGAACTATTTTCTGCGGTTGCGGTCGTCACGAACATTTACAATTAGGGTCGATACGTCCTTATCAGTGTTCCAATTTCTTTTTTTTTAGTAACTGTCGCTAAGCCCAGTTTGCACGCTTAATCACGTTCGGAATGTGTCGTTAGCCTACTGTTGTCCTTACTGATTTGTGTTCCCTACACCGCGGCTTCGACTTATCATGAATAGATCTATCCTTCTTTTCACCCATAAGAGCGTCGCCTCTTTTACTATTAATTACACTAAACTCGGTCCTAAAATTTCTCCACCAGATAACCCTAGTTATATTGTCCTTGTAAGTAATTTTTTATCAATTTAGTCATGTACGGACCGCTTCGAGACCCACCTTTAATATCCCTGCTTTAAGTGCGCTTGAAACTGGGTTTTAAGTACTTTCAGAACAAACTCATGAAAAAATCAGAGAAATCGGCTCGCAATATCCACTCTGCGCGTGCCCAACAGAGCGCACTGGTTCGCCGACTTTCTAAAAGATTTAAGTGGGAGAGCCCTTTGCAGCATTCTCAAGAAGGGATATACTGTAATTTAAAGCATTATGCCCCATTTTCTTGGGAGTACCTTTAAATACTCCCAAGAGTGTATCCGTTCAGAGAGGGAGAAAATTTGTCGACACCTGGTGACTTCTTTGCTCAAATTAGTGTTTTATTCAATCAGCTTATCGCAAACCCCTTATGGTCGTGCAAAAAATTACTACATTTACTACAGCACAGTCAATAAAACCAGTTTTCAAAATAATGATCATGCAACAAATCTTACAAACTAATAACTTACAAAGATGTTAAACGGTTGTCTGAGTTCATATCCTTGGCCTTTCGCTCTCAAATGATATTGCAATTCAAATTGGCGTAAAAGTAACGTTCGTTCTCGTTTGAAAGTAACCGTAACGGTATATCGTTAACGTTCGTAGGACGGTGACGAATCTCAGTTGCCCGTAAAGTTTTGACGATCAAACGAGTGACGCTATTTTCTTACATGTTTTCTGTAACGGGCACACCGGTGCTTGGGTCCCACTGGTGCAGAAAGCCCAACACCCAATACCTTTGCACGGCCCCTTGAAGCTGACAGTGCGGCGGGAGCTACATATTTGCCGGACCAGACAACCAATTTTTTTTTATCTCCTGACCACGCACTCTGCGTGTATATGGCTGGGAGCACGGACATGCTCGTGCTCATAGGTTCTACGACAAAGTCACCTTACGCCTTTTGCTCATGCCACCAAGGAAAATGTTTAGCGTTCAATATAATTGGGTAAGTAATTTTGAACGAATAAATTGCACATTATTGATTTGAAGGGCCAGGTTTCAAATAGAATCTTGCCGTTATGTTCGAAAACTACTAAAAACACCCACGCTACAATGGTACGATCGAGGCACGCGCAGCATTTTACGGCGTTCCGAAGAAATGCTCAATTTGGACGCGTATCTTGGTTTCGCTTTCTTTTCGGAGCACATCTCCGTGCCGGCAATCCCGCCCCCCGTGTCTAAGACGCGCAACGTGCGTGCGCCGCCACTCATTGTACGTAGAGTAGTCTATATATGAAAGCCTCCGGACTGTCACATAAGGTCTGCCTTTTTGACATCGGTGTCAGAGTGAAGACGCACCTTCACCAATATTATCTTTTAAACCATCTCTTTAAAACTAATATTTAACAATTTAAGTACTCGGAATTTGTTAAATATCCCATCATATTCAGCTCTAGCAATCTTCTTTTCACACAGACCACTACGGCATCGGGCTTCTTTATTGTGCGATGCGTAGTTTTCGCAGTAGCGATTTTGCAGATTTTTCCGGAAACACCCTGTATATGTCAAAACAAATATTTTATACGTTTGGGAACAGGACTCTCCCTCCTTCAATTCTGGCGCATCAGGTAATAGTGACAACCACTGTACAGTCAGCGCAGATTAACACATATTTAGATAGATTATACATACATAGTTACATGAATATACACAATGGAGTCAATTACGCCTTTAGTTCAACAAATGTATATGATTTGTCTACTACAAGAGAAATTTCGAATATTTAAAAGCCTGACGAATTCAAGTGAAACTATACTTCGTTTAAGCTTAGGTCCGAGCGTGGCCGATGTTATGAGCCGAAGGGCCAGTCAAACAGCGAAAAAGGCACAAAGCCATGGCGAGTTCTCTGCAGCTCATAGGACTATAGGAGTAGCCGGTATTCGCCATCTCTCTGTGCGTGCTTTTCCACCGGCTAGTCCTATCAAGCGCAGAGAGCACGCCATGGCGTTGCGCTTTTTGCGCTGTTTTATTGGTCCCCCGGCTCAAAACATCGTCCGCGCTCGTACCTAAGGTGCAACGGAGTATATATGAAGACCAAATGTATACCACTGAAAATATGAATATCCTAAATGATGAGGACCGTCTTCGTGAATGTGCAAAAAAAAGAATAAAGTCATGCAAAAGGAAAACATACATACGAGTATTTCATGTAGCAAGCACATTGAGTGATGACATCAGAATTCAGATAGTCAAACTGGTCAAAAAGAAAAGGACGAAGAATATTACGAAATGAGATAGGAAATTACACTTCATTTCTAAATATCCGAGTCATGTATATTCTGTTGCCGTCCTATGAGCAAAGCATTAGTTTCCAGCTTGGTGTGCTAAATTGTTTCGAATAATGTTCTATTTTTACATCTTAAAATTATGTTGACCCCTCCACATTACTCGGTTGTTCTTATACTTTCTTAACCTTTGCAATATTTAAGATTGCTGCTATTGAAAGACCTTCGTTATTTTATAAGTTCGTATATTTATGGTCATGAGTAGGCCGACTTGTAAGGAACATAAGTGACCCTACAGACAACACAGACTCCAGGTGCATCACGCCATTAATGACTTTAAATGAATAAAAAAAGATAAGGCTTCAAATATTTTCTTTTTTTCGTGTACAAAAAAGACCTCTGGTCGCTTCAACTAAGGTAAATTCACATTTTTTATCTGCGTTTGCTCGATAAATAACAGGCTGAAACATTTTGAACCAGCGAAACACACACTGCTCGCAAGTAGAACCGCTGCAGGTCTATCGCCAAGCCAAATGAACACACGTCGGTGCTCGAGTATTTCGTTTAAATCCCTTCCGCAACTATGATGCACGTTGCTGTTTCGATCACTTGCGATGTATCTTCCGATGAGTGTGTACATTGCTATAAGCCGCAAACGCTCTACTGCAGGTCTAGCACTTGAACGGCTTCTCTCCTGTGTGAGTCGTCTCATGAACCGCCATGCTGCATTTATGTCTAAACGCCCTGCTACACGTGTTGCACTTGAACGGCTTCTCTCCAGTGTGAATTCTTTCGTGATCCGCCAAATGGGTTTTCAGAGTGAACGCCTTGCTGCACGTGTTGCACCTGTACGGCTTCTCTCCGGTGTGAGTCCTCACATGCTTCGTCAAATCGCATTTCTGAGTAAACGCCCTGCTACACGTGTTGCACTTGAACGGCTTCTCTCCGGTGTGAATCTTCTCATGAACCGCCAAGTTGCGTTTGTGAGTAAACGCCCTGCTACACGTGTTGCACTTGAACGGCTTCTCTCCCGTGTGAGTCCTCACATGCATCGTCAAATGGGTTTTCTGAGCAAAGGCCCTGCTGCACGTGTTGCACTTGAACGGCTTCTCTCCGGTGTGAGTTCGAACGTGAGCCTTCAAGGCAGCCTTATGCGTGAACGTTTTCTCGCAAACATCGCAACTGAAGGGCCTCTCTCCAGTGTGAGTCCTCTCGTGGATGGCGATATTCGCTGCAGAAGGACATGAGTAAGGACAGAAGCGGCACCGGTGCTTGTCCGGGTTTCGGTGCGTTTGCTGCTTTTGTGGGTTGGTGAAGGGAGAGGTGTCACCCCTGCGGCTGTCCTGGTCGAAGGTATCCACTTTGTCGCCAGAGTATGCTTCGATCAGGTCTGTTGGGATGACAGGAGAAAGCAAGAAATGTCGGCGCTGTTTTTGTTGTTCTGAACTTGGGAATTTCGAGTACCTAGATGAACATGGTCCAGAATACCTACATCATGCCGGTGCAGCCTAGAGTAGGTATTCATTCATTTGAGATGTTAAAAAGGTTTAATCGTAATGCTTGTAAAGGTCTATAGGCAATCGTTTAAGATTCCACTCTGGCAGCCCCATGCTGCGGCAGCTGTGGTGGCTTGCGCGTTCTCCTAACCAAGTGCGGAAGGAAAGTCAAGCCGCCGCGGCTGCTGCTGCACAGTGTTGGCGGTAACGTGTTACAAGTAACGTCGTTACCGGTAGCGCCTTTTTTCTTTCAGTAACGTAGTGACGTATTCATTAGTTTTCTAAATCTACAAATTTTCTAAATTTTTCCAATCTTTTCCCCGCGAAAAAATTTCCGCTTTAGAAAAACCCCAACCAGCGCCTGTCATGTTAAAGTCAAAACACGCTGTCGCCAAAAGAAAACAAAAGTGCTGTTACCTTCAATTTATAAATAAAAAGTAATGTGCGTTACGTTCTGCCGGTGACAGTATCGCGTTTCTTTATTTCGCAAGTAACGTAGTTCTTTACTTTTTTACGGTAACGGCTACAACACTGCGGCTGCTTACCGCTGCCAGTACGAAGCGCCGGGTGATAGCGTGTTGACATTCATAATGATTGCGACTGTGTTTTAAGTGACGCTGGAAGGGTCATTCACACACCCACAGATTATTAGGTTACACAAAATAGCATTCAATAAGCTCGTGGAACAGGGATGGGCAAAATACGTGCAAATATGTATCAAAATACAAATACAAAATATTTCGTCAAAAATTTATTTAATTACAATTCTAATTACATTTCCAAAAAAGCATTTAAGTACAAGATACAAATACAGTCAAATGTATTTGGTCTCCTCCAAATACTTTTTCAAATACATTCCTCAAAATTTGGTTCAGCGACTTCAGGGCACCTGCAACGGGTTTCTGGTTATTTCATTTTAATTTTGCATCGCACACTCGGGAGTTAGTGTGCGAGGCTCTAGTAACGTAATAGAAATATAATCACAAAAAATGTAATCAGCTTGGACGTAATACGTTAAAAAAGTACAGAGCTTCAAGCAGAATTTTTTGTCGATTACATTTTGGTATAGACCAGCAAAGAACAGAGACGACCAAGATGCGCAGCACTAGCTAGAGAATTTTTTATTGCTGCAACTCGCACCAGTTACGAAAATCTGGACGACCCGCGCATTTAGAATGTTCCAGGCAAAAATATGGATGGAAATCAGGCTGGAAAGCATCACACGTTGTCACGGGCACTTATTTAGCCAGTCTGCCTGTGAACGTCAATTTCGTCACTATTCTTGCCCTGGACTAGCACCGTAATCACAAAGTCACTAAACGCTTATGCTTGATTGAGAGACACTGCATTTGGCGCAGAACGTAGTTTTCTTCCTGCTCTGGACAGTGACAATAAATTTGACCGATGTATTTTCGCCCACAAAATTGTATTTAATTACAATTGTATTTGAAATACCCACGTTTTAATATTTAAATACACACTTCAAATACATTACCCAATTTGTAATTAAATACAAATGCAAAATACACAAAGTATTCAAAATACTGCCCATCCCTGTCGTGGGATAATCGTTGTGCACCTAAGAAACTTGAAAAATCGCTAAGGTACACAGTAATTATTTTACGAGTGATTTGAAACAGCAAAAAACGCGGTTCTATATCGACAATGATGTGGACATTTGCCAGCCTAGACCTAAACTTCTAAAGCAGGGGTGGCCCGGCTGACCCGGCCTGACAGCCGCAAACGAAACCGCCAAACTTCCAAGAGCCGCAAGGGGGGGGGGGGGGGGGGGGGGGGCAGGCAAACTTTTGTCCAGTGCAGTAAACGAAACTCGAGCTACTCTCAATCAATCCAAGTCAAAAGCAGTCCGACTGTACGTAAGGCAGCAGTAGCACAAGGCTACCAAACTGCAACCTGTCTTTCGATTTAAAACGCGGTCCATTTCACTTTTCATGGGGGGGGAGCCGCGAGCCGCACTTGTGAAGAGCCGCAGCTTGCCCACTCCTGTTCTAAAGCTTCAATCATTTGGAACAGCCAAACATATTTTGGGCTATTTCATGCGTCAAAAATTATTTATAGCATTTGTGAAAGCTACTCCATCAACCGGAACTGAAGGAAAAAATACAATTTTGTAATATAAATAAACAACTCGGCATGGTACATTTCTCTGATATCAAATACTATGTATGCGGTATATTTTTTCGGTTTGGTGCAGACCGCTAATAAAAACTTAATGAAGTTTCCACTTGGAGAAAACTTTGTGTACCACATCAGACTCCTTACGTTTTCCACCTTCTAAAAAACCGAGCCTACAAAAAGGTTTTCTATCCGTGTGGGACCGTTCATGAATCTGTGAGGGTGTGCTAAGAGGGTACGAGGCTGTATGACTGTTTTCCCGTGTGCTTCTTCTCATACCTGGTGTTGTTAGTTCCGTGGGCACCATAAGATTGGCGGCAGAGGTCGCACCGCCATCCGTCCTCCCCTCCTGGTCCATCTTCAATGGTTGCCTCTGCAATTCGGCTCCTTGGAAGGAGAGCTCCACCCCCTTGTCCTCGCAGTCCGTTCCCTGCCATTCGGAGTCGAATGCTGCGTGTGCAAGTTCTGTTAGGAGTGAAGATTAAATTTTGTTTTGTTCCTTTTTTTTATACTATACCAATACAGACGCTCAATCAGAACGAAACTTAAAGGGGTCATGAAACGCTTTTCCAACTTTTTCCTGTTTAGCTTTCCTCCTCAACTCATAAATCGCGCATTCCACCAAACAGTTAAAGAAGACGAAAAGGGGGAGTCCCCTCTTGCTCCCACTCTCGTTTGTCTAATCCGGACACAGCCATTCTCCCCCTAGAAGATTAGCCCGTCGCTCAAAATTCAGACAAAAGTTGCTTTCCCCACCCCGTTCATTCCGAAGCTGACAGTGCTGTTGAAGCTACGTGCTCGTTGGGCCAGCCACACTTGCCTAGGGTGCCTACATGTAGGCACCCTACACTTTCTACGTGAGCGTGGCAAATGTGGCTGCAGAGAATGAAGTCAGGTGATGAAAGCGAGGCGGCTGATTGGTCCGGCAAGCGCGTAGCTTCCACCACAATGTCAGCTTAGGGGTGAAAGGAACAAGTGAGGTCCGGTTGCGTGTGACGTCAGTTTGGACCCGTTGACGCGCTTTTGGGACCGCGGATGTATCACAGTGAAAAGGCAGAGAGGTTGCGAAGGGGAGGAGGTACGAAATAGTCCGCTCTGCTTTCAAATTTTCGCACTGAAAGTCAGGCTTTTGACTTTCTACCTTTTTACTTTTGGTCCACTGAACGATGTGCTATTAGTAAAATCCCAATCTAAAATGATTTATCCCAACCCAAAAATCGTTTCATGGGCCCTTTAAGGAACAAGCAAACATAAACACATCATGCTGATGAAGTAGAGAAATTCAGGGGATTACAATGATATTGCGGTGTAATTCAAAAAGTAAAATAATAATATCACGATCAAACACCCGCACCATAACTTGATACTGAATACCCCGAAAACGTCGACTGTAAAAATGCACGTGAATCAAACATAAAAGTGATCCTTCTCTATTAATACGTGCTTCAAAGGTTTTACTTCACCTTTAAACATACGGTAAAAGATTACTTCGATACAGATCTACATAAATCATGAAAGACACAACTGGGTACGATCAAAGAGCGTGGTTTAGTTACATCGCTCCTGCTCTGTAGTGCTGAAAAAAGGCAGGCATGCCACAAAACCAACAACTGCACGGTATATCGCCGCCACAGGTTTTGAGAATTACACGTGAACAAAATGGACATGGTGTGTCGGCGAACGAAGGTAGGGACGGGAATGGAAATGTTGCATGTAGTTGGCTGAGCTGTGGCCATTTTCTATTTGATCTGACTAGTAGGTCCCATTTATCTGGGAAAAACGTAGCCCAAGGTTCTGGCACTGCCATAGGTTGGTCTGGCTGGTGGCTGGCACTCTTTCCCAGGCAGCGAAGGATCGCTCACGCTTGCTTTAAGAGGATTTCCGGATAGTTCGGCCTGCAAAGTTTAGAAGGATGAGGGTTAATAAACAGTCGCCAACACAAAGTTACTTTACCTGCCCTCAAATAGCATCACATTGGATGAGTGCAACTAAAACTGAAGGATACCAGTGCCTGGAATTGGTCCAGTTGGCTATTCATTACTTGATTAAACTGCGGAGTAAATGATTATGAATTACGATGCAGAGACGAGAAAAAGAAGGCAACAAATGGGAAAACGCGCCTTTGCAGTTCAGTTTAATAAAGTAAAATCTGAAGGCCAGTTTCGAGATTAAACAGGGCATAAATAATAACACCATTTGTCAGTAGGAGGGTATCTGCGAGAAATTTCAATCTGAAGGACGCGAAAAAAATAAGTCCCATGTGACTACACCATTTCCAAGTGTGAATGTTTTGGCCAAATGACACTGACCATTACTATTTCCACGAGAGATGTTTCATTATATATGCAGCGTCAAACCGCTAGCAAGGAGGAAAATGTTTGCCGGTTCCGTCTGTGCCGCATACACGCGACTAATGCCACCATTTATGAAATGATATGCAGTGTAGATCAATCATTCAGTCTCGCATTTTGTCAACAACTAACATAAGCGGGGCCCACTTAGGGAGAACGAGTTTTAACTGAGATACTTTGTTCACGTTCACGAGTTCCCCATAGAACCGCATTGGTAAAAAGCCTTTTAGATGATCCTGAAGTTGAATATAAAACGCTATAATTTGGTTAAGGGATCTTCATTATAAATTTATCACCATTCAACACGAGTACAAAAGTTTACAGTCCCTATTGCAAAGCAAATGTTTTTTTTTTATTTCTTTTTATTTCTTCCAACTCAAGACAAGCTTGAGTGGCTTTCTCCTCTTGATCTTAAGAGAAGGTGAAACGCTTCTTCCGAAAAATGAGATAGAGGTTGATTTCTGCGTTGTTTGATCCCGTAATTCTAAAGATTTTGTTCGTTTTCCCCGAAGAAGTAACTAAACGCGAGAACACGCGAAAAACGTCCGACCAGTCGTTACGTCATAAAAGGATCTTTCGGCCGCCATGCGCGTGTCGCTCGTGAGCAATCGCAGGCTTGCCACTCCCCCGCACTGGCAGCAATCATGACGTCTTTTTTTGTTTTGTTTTTTCTTTTTTTAAAAATAGGAAGTGTCGCGTGCATAACTTCGATAGGCACTGAAGATGCGCGAGAGCGGAGATTCGGAAACTCCTTTCATGACTGCACGCTCCGGGAAGGAGGGGCTTCAGCGGTACTTTAAAAATTATTTTCTGCTGCCTCCATGCATGAAATTGAAAAATAATTTCAACATTGGGCTTCCTGGAAGCCGAATTAAGACAATATAAGTGTGTTTTCTCAATTACAAGACCGCTTCAGCTTCCCTTTGAAGACATCTTATCTTCGAGACCGCCATAGCTTTACACATTTCGAATCCCTCGTTAGTTCATTCGTAGTTTTGTTTATGCATTTTTATCAACTTCAACCCACCTCCTCTCTAAAGTCTTCCCGGACCCTGAGTGCGTGGTTCAGGCTGGAACATGGCTCTTATTACTGATTCTGTTCAGCCCTGTTCCGCCAGCTTTTCAAGACCAACTTTAGGGGTCGGTTTTGGTACCTGGTGAGAGCGATAGCATTCTCGGTTACTGATTGGACATGACGCCTCAGCGTTTTGCTGTGCGAGAGTTATCGACAAGTGCGAAGTCATGTCACTAGATAATTTCTAGTCTGTTCGTGAGTCCTTTTGGTGAGAGCTTCTCACTAACACACGGATGGTGACAGGGTTCTCGAGGTATTTAAAGTATTTGTCCCGAGTACTGCATACATAGGAGAACTTGACCTAAATAGGGCAGCAGAGCTGGAAATTTGCAGAGGGAGCGCTTGTTGTCGACCCCATCGAACGGAAAGTATAGCAGACCATCTCAGTTTCAGCTTGCGTCCCGTATCACTTCCTCGCGGCACTCGGCTTTTAGCAGACGGCTGCCTTTATTCCGGTCCGTTAACAGAATACGTGAAAGTATTTTCTTGTTCTATTTTTGTCTGCGAATGCCGCTTCGTAGCAGACGAATTCTATTGTTCACTCACGTTAGCAGACTAATCATCTTCTGACGTTTTCTTGACTCGCTCCGTAAAGTCCCGGTAAGACTGCTCGTACAGCAAGCAAAAAGCAGTCTGCAAATACCATCTCAGGCGCGTTTCTTTCTCGTGTCATCTCACATTGGGCCTACCAAAACTGTCTGCGGACGTGTTCAAAGCACCTATACGTGTGTGCTTTGAACAGATCTGCATATATTTTTCTTACGACCCAATATGAGAGTACTTTCATAAAGGAACGAATTTTGGCAGTTGACACTTGTCACTGCTTACGACCGGAGGGGCTTGTGAACCATCTTGTGACTGCTGATGACCGGCCGCTGCGCTGCAGGTCATAAGAAGTCGCCAGTGTTTTAAGCATCTGCGGTTGTAAGCATGACAATAAAAAATTAGTATACCTGCCTTTACTTGAGCAAGCAATAAAGCAAACAAGCAGATAGTGCACGTTGCTTCACCGTTTCAGAAATAAGGCACCACTTTCAGAAATTCTACATAATAAACCAAAAGTGAGACACACTATTTAGTTTGTCCGCATTAAGGCATACTTTGAGGGATTGTGCAGTTTCAATCAATAAATGTATGAAAGGCTTTGAAAGGGGTTGGAGGGGCCCCGGGGGGGGGGGGGGGGGGGAGGGGGGGGGAGGGCGATAAATAGGCAAAGTGAGGTAAGGCAGACAATGGAAAGTTTACACGCAGCAGGCTCAACTGTAGCCATTTCATTTGATCTGACTCTGTCGCATACGTGTAAAGAAAAAAAATGTAGCACAAAGACGTTGCACCACCGAAGGGGGACTCGGCTGGTGACAGGCCACCTTTCCAAAGCTGCGAAGTGTCGTTCACATCTGCGTCCAAATTCCTGCCGAGTTTGATCTGCAAGGTTTAGAAAGACGACGGTTAATAAACAGGAAAGAACGGAAAGCGACAATACTTGTTTGTACCTTTAACTACATATATTCAGCAAACTGAAACTGGGTTCGAAATTTAAAAAAAACAAGCATCGCAAATGAGGAATGAAAGAGTACAATTAAGATTTGCATTTGAATGAGATGAGTATGCACTTATCACCCCAACCAGGTAATATTCAGAGCCAACCTGGAGAATCAGTACACAAGATGTATCGTCCACTTCAACCGCTGCTATACTATGCTGTGATTGAAATTCTGTTCTCGTGAATTTGACACGCCGTATTTCGAAAACACAATGAGTATTAAAACTTGGTTTGGGGCTCAGGCGTATGAAGATGCGACCCATTAGGTCTCAGATTAATGAGGGTGAATGCAGTACAGCTGCGTTTGCATCTTCGGGTGTCAGTCGTCCCAGCTCTTTCTTCTTCTTAGAAGTTGTTTAGATTTCGATGTCTGCTGTGTGAATCTTCTTTCCTTCGTCATTCTGTACTGCCTTGGTCGACTGTTAAAGAGACTCATCATGTATGAGATTAATAAATTGTGGTGTTTTCTAGCTGAGTAACAACCTTAGGTGTCTACTTCTGCCGGTTGATAACTCCAGTCCTGAACAACAAGACAGCAAGGCTGAAGATGCAGCGGTGGCTCCAGAGTAGAATGCCTGAATGTTGCCAGGCGGCCCTCACAGAGTGGTGGCAACACTTGCATCTGCTAACGGAGACGCCACCTTATCTTCCGACACCACAACCTATTGTCCCGACACTACTACCTATTGTCCCGACCAGCCCTTGCGGAAGGATATGAAGATCGACCGTATGCATCAAGTTCCCGTTTCTCAAGAACGGTTCGACAATCGTGTGGAGTCGTTTGTGGTTGAGGCGCTGCAGTCATATACTAACAGCTGTGATATACTAACAGTGAAACACAAAATAACTAAAACTAACGTAAAAGTAACATTTCTTAGTAATGGCAAGTAAGGACACCGGTAAATCGTTGCATTCGAAAAATGGTACTGGAGCCCTGTAACACGTTAGCTTTTTTTGAAGCTAACGAGTAACGATATTTTGTTACTTATTTTCGGTAATGGACACAACACAGCCAGGAATCCTCTTGATGTTCAGGTCCGATAATAGCACGAGGCTCGCTGGAGCGCGAACGTTATCGCCGGCACGGCCCTTGAGTGACGCAGACAGGCCCGCACAAAGAAGCGCCACGAGCTGCATGAAGAAGCAAAAGGGATTAGACGACTGCATTGCTAGTACATTCACATGCCCACTGAAGGGTAAAGGAGAATGCCAGTTGCTTTTAACTTGCGCCAAGAGTGATGTCGATGTTGATGGAGATGATTGAGCCGCCATTGCCGACCTTCTGTTTTCTTACCGAGATGTTGAGCTACTGAAGCGGGCGTTGACGAGCCTCCACAAAGGCCTATGCTGGAAAGGACACAACAACAGCTAAAGGAGCAATAATTGACCTGTCCTGCTGTGGCAATGATGAAGTGAAGTGATCGGAATAAAACAACAAAAACGGGAGGTCTGTTATTTCGGCGAACATCCACAACTGCCTGAAAGCGTATATAGGGAGTATTCACTGGACGCCATATTTGTGGGTACTGACGTCATTTTGGCCTTTGTAGGCATTGTAAAGAGGATATTTAGAACCATACACGCATGATGATAACATCATAGCACACTGACATTAAGTAGCACAAAACGGGCCCAGCTACAGAAAATAAATATTACACTCGTAAGAAATAAATACGTCTGTAACTTGTTAATTACAAAGACGAACACACCTCTGAGCATCTAAGTTTAATAGTATGTTTTGATGCATTGTTATATTGCAGGACATTTCATATACGTCACTTGAGCAAACGCCAGTTTTTCACTTGAAAAACAAACCAAAAAACACTGCGATCAAATGCAAGCCGTTGCAACGAAAGCAAGTTATATTAAAATCTTCAGAACTGCCAATTCGTAAAATTGGCGATTAGTAAAAAAGGTTAAAGATCGCAGGAGCTTCCTCGCTAAAAATTGCTGCGATTATTCGGTGACCCAGGGCTGAAACAATTTCCCCAAGGCCCTACACGCGCCGTATACCTTTCGTAATGATACTCAGATATTCAGACTTTCGAAGGAAGCTAGAAAAATGTAAGTTTTATCCTAAAAGCTATGTGGAGCGCAAGTTTGTTCGTTTGCTTCTTTTTGCAGGGGTTGTGGTGACGTCAGAACGCCGAGATCTGAGTGGCTCCGATTGAAGGATAGTGGGTAGACCTCCAAGCAAGCTGCCTTGAGGCCTTAACCTATAGGCAACGTTACTAAAACACTCAGTTGGGAAACTCGCGTCGAAGCCTGGGCCGCTGGCGTCCACCGAGACCGAGCTAAATGCGACAACAGCGCCACTCTTTATCGTTTGTCTGTACTGTGGTCACCTTGAGCTTCTTGAAAGAGTGTTTTTGCGTAAAAACAAACGGAAAACACTCTTTTTGTATGAAATTTATTGGAGTTTAGTACAAAAAGAGGGGCGCGTTATGTTTCTAAAATCTTTAGTTTGCAGGGTTTTGCGGCACAATTAATATTGTTTTTATAGAACCATACCTCAGCGGTCCTTTCAGGTAGCGCGTCCTGACCTAGGTGCATTTTAACTTGGGTAGTTCGACGCGGCGCGTCCGCCGGGGAGACGGGGGTGGCACCCCTGTAACCTCTTCTGCTGCATCTGTTCTTAAAGCCGAAATAGCAGTATAACGTGCAGTTCCTCGAGTGGCCGCTGCGGGAGGAATGGTGGCGTTGTGTTCGTCATTAGCTCGGTGCTCGGAGACAGATTGGGGCCAATGTTTCAAAGCTGTCTCTGTGGGAGTTTCCCAACTGAGGTGTTTTAGTAACGTTGCCTATCGGTTTCTTAACCTATCGCGCTACGACTTTGTGCAGCGTTGCCCAAACATGGTGCATTTTTTTTTTTTGTAAAATTTGCGAAGAGCGAACTTACCTCAGTAAAAAGTAAAGAAAGAAAAAGGCTTAGCTCCTGTGAAAACGCAGCGACGCCACGGGTCTGCAGACAACAGGGCGCCGTTTCGCACGGGAGACAAGAGATGGCGCAACAAACGCCGCCAACGAACAAGCATACGGCACCGAGAGCAGGCCTTTTAACAGACGATCTTCTCAACTCAAATCGGCGCGCGTTCCGCAGGCGGCGACAGTCGCAGAAACAAAAAAGACAGGCGCGGTAATAGCAAGGAACTGCAGTTTCTTTTCTGCAAAAGGGCCGGCTCTCGACGTCGTCTGCTCGTTCGTTGGCGGCAGCATAGAGTTATTATAATGTACGCTAGAGGTTCAACTGGCGCTAGTGTCTATGCGACTTCCGTGACGCAAATTGAAGCAGACAGCAACCAGTCTACTTTTGCGGTGCTCCTGTGCATTCCTATGGGAAAACGCGCGTGCATTTTGTCTCTTCGCAGGAATATAACAAGGAACAATTTGGTTATTTGGGTCGCATCGAATAGTATGTACCTTGATTGACACTCTAAAAGTGTAATTGCTTTAGTTAGCGCATTTTTTTTCATCAGTGAACGATGTTTAACTTCGCTACATTTCAGTCCTAAACGTGTGTTCCGCAGCAGGTGTGTAAAAACAAGCGACGATTCGAAGCAAAATTACAATCGAAAGAAATATAGAGTGTGTTCAAGGCTCGCCAGCATTCCGGTGACACTTATATATTGACAATATGCCAGTCCTGTCACTATATGAAATGGACCCCGTCGTACATGAGCGGATAAAAGCATTTAAAACGTAGATAATAAAGTCCATGGGCTATGAAAGGTGCCTCTTCGTGTTGTTTTCTCTGCCGGGCAGCTTTTATCGGGCACTTGCTCTCAAAGATTTCGAGCGTGCGGGTGATCTTTTAAAGGGGCACTGACACATCTAAATCATATTTTTTTTTTTATCCGAAACGATTGAAAACGATGCCGGGACATTACCCTCAAAATTTGAAATTTGGGAATTCAGTATTTGTGAAGTAAAAAAACAATTTCCAAATGCCGAATTCGAAGTTCCCGCGCGATCGGCGCCGGTGCCTTGACGTCAAAAATTGCGGAGCCCTGAGAGTCTACTTTCTTTCACCACTCCCTGCTGTTGCGATGGCGACCTAAAGCGAGGAGGAAAGGAGCGGGCGCCGGCGTTGCGGCGGACCGGTTTTGAGCGGTGCGCCTGTTTTCCGTTGGAGGATGCAAATCCAGGAGGCGGCACCACAACGAACTCCAGATTTTCGGTATTTCAAAAAGAAGGGCCGTAGTGCGTTCGTAATTGCGTTAAAAAACATGTTTTAGGATTGCCGTAATTAAATGTTATAGAGATGTCGCTTACAAAGCTTCTAAATTTTATGATTCTTGACGTCACCGATCAAAAGAAGCGAGGAGACGAGAAGCGGGAAAATCAAACGCCAAAAATAAAAAGGCGCGCGCTTGCGCGCGAGAAAATTTTTTTTCGCGATGCGGCTTTTTTTGCGTGTTTATGACTGCAACTTGCATCGTTTTAGACAATAAAAATAAATACGACCTTTGGGGTGTCAGTGCCCCTTTAAGCGCACAACAAGCAGCTTCGCTCAGAGCAGAAAGCATAAAGCGGTACTTACTTATTTAAAATCGGAATAGATTGCGTGGCCTTCAATTTATTTTGATCGTACATGCACGTGTAGTTACTGATTCAGCGTAACTGCGTAGTTCTTGCCGTCTTTCTTAATTTCCAGATGCTCTTCGTTCGTTTGGCACGTATATCCCCCTCGCTGAAAAGCGCCGACGTCGTGTTCGCGCTAACAGTGCCAAACAAGCCAAAGCTTGTGCGATACACGGAAACGAAGCCAGCAGCGATGAGAGCGACATGGCACTGCAGCTGTTGACCTTGAAGTCGTATCTCTCAACAGACGAACAGTTGGTTGCACCTGTGCGCAGGAAATATTGTTGGGGTGGCGCCGACATCGTCATGGAGGTGGATACAGGTACGCCGGTCTGCGTAATCTCAAGGACGTATATGACAGGCACTGCCGTGGCTGGCCGAAGATGGAACGTTCGAGACTGAAGTTGTCATGCTACCTGGGGAAGCTGCAGGTGGCTGGTAAGCTTACGCTTGCCGTCAAGTATTGTGACCAAGAGGTGACGGCGACACTGACAATCCTAGACTGCGCAGGTCCAAGTTTATGTGGACGCGACTTAATACAAAAGTTGAACTGTCTTGGAACACCTGTTTTGAAGTTAACGGCGGCAACTGAAACCGTGCAGGACGTCGAGCTGAAAGAACTACTGTCAGAATACGAGGAGTTGTTCAGTGACGGACTGGGTTTGCTCAAAGGCCCGCCAGCGCATCTATGGCTGAGTTTACATGGATGCGATCGTAGCGAATCGAATCGAGATTAACCGCCTATGATTGGGTAGACGAGGAAGGGAAAGGAGGATCGCGGGCGCGTGACTGGTCACATCTCGATTCGATGCGCCATGGTCGCATCCATGGAAACGTAGCCTATATGTGAAAGAAGGAACTGCACCCAAGTTTTTCAAGGCCAGGCCTCTGCCATACGCCATGCGTGACAAAGTGTCTAATGAACTGGACAGACTTGTCAAAAACGGTGTTATCTCTGCGGTTCCTCACGCGGACTGGGCAACACCAATTGTCCCTGTCCTAAAAAAGGATGGGACCATAAGAATTTGCGGCGATTTTAAGTTGACCGTGAACTCAGCCTGCTGCACCGAGCAATATCCACTCCCCGTAATCGACGACCTGTTCGCGGCACTCAATGGGCGCGACAGGTACAGTACGGTGGACCTTCGAGATGCGTACAATCAAGTGCCACTCGATGACGAATCCAAGAAGTTAACCGTCATCAACACGCACCGTGGTCTCTTCTGTTTCAACCGGCTGCCATTCGGTATTTCTTCCGCACCCGCTATCTTCCAGCGCAAGATGGAGAGCCTGCTGCGAGGAATACACGGCGTACAAGCGTATCTCGATGACGTCATTGTCTCGGAGAGAAGAAAGGAAGACAGGAGCGTGCTCAAGCAGATGCTGCAGCGTTTCAAGGAGAACGGAGTCAAGCTGCACAGAGGGAAGTGTAACTTCTGGCAGGACGAAGTCTGCTATCTCGGGCACCGCATCAACAAGGACGGCCTGCACCCTACGGAAAAGAACCTGGCGGCTATAATGGAAGCAAGGAGCCCGAAGAACGTAAGTGAACTCCGCTCTTTCATAGGACTTTTGACCTACTACAGCAAGTTTCTGCCCAACATGGCTACCCTCTTGGCGCCACTGTACAACCTTCTAGCGAAGAATCAACGCTGGAAATGGGACCAAGCAGAGGAGCATGCTTTCAGAAAGGCCAAGCGGGTGTTATGTACGGCAGATGTTCTTACGCATTTTGACCCGTCCAAAGTTTTACGTCTCGAGTGTGACGCATCGCCTTATGGGGTAGGGGCTGTGTTGTCCCATAGTTTCGGACACGTGGACAGACCAATATGATTCAGGTCCCGGACGCTATCAAAGGCGGAAAGAAATTATTCGCAACTTGAGCGTGAAGCATTAGCCCTAGTGTTTGGGGTAACCAAATTTAGAGATTATCTGTTGGGGCGGGACTTCACGCTCGTTACCGACCACAAGCCCTTGGTAGGGTTGCTGAGGGAGGACAGACCTACACCTGTCATGGCGGCGGCCAGAATTCAGCGCTGGGCGTTACTGCTAGGGGCATAACAGTACAAGATAGAATACAAGCCGGGGCCCCAGAACCAGAACGCTGATGCACTGAGTCGTTTACCGATAAATGTTCCTGACAAGGAGACGGACGAGCTGCCAGAATATGTGCTTTCAGTTAACCAACTCGATGATACTATTCTGTCGGCACAACGATTGCGGTCACTAACCTCGGAGGACCCGCTACTGTCCAGGGTGAAAGACTATGTGCTGCACGGATGGGCAAAGCACCTAGAGGATAACGACCCACAAATGCAACCCTTCTTTCACAGGAAGTTGGAACTCACCGTAGCCCAGGGTTTGCTCTACTGGGGGCACCGGGTCGTCGTGCCACAGACAGCACGTGGAGCGATGCTAAAAATGCTGCACGAGACCCATCAAGGAGCATCGGCGATGAAGGCGGTCGCGCGGACACTTCTTTGGTAGCCAGGGCTCGATGGTGAGATTGAACATCTTTCCCGGAGTTGCAGTGCGTGTATCCAGGCACGGCCGATGCCGCCATCATATGTTCCGGTGAAGTGGCCGGAGACGGGAGAAAAGTGGTCGCGATTACACCTGGATTTCGCGGGACCGGTGTCGGACGCCATGATATTAATTGCAGTGGACTCTCACTCAAAGTGGATAGAGGTGGTGGCCATGAAGAATTCGACTGCCGATTCTACAATAGCAGCTGTGCGCGAAATGTTCAGCCATTTTGGGATACCGAAGACTATCGTGACAGACAACGGGACTCAATTTACGGCAGAATCGTTCTCTCGATTCCTCGCGGGAAATAACGTAGAGCATCTACGCACTGCTCCATACCACCCTCAGTCCAACGGGCTAGCAGAAAGAGCAGTCAGGACGATTAAGGATGGTCTAAAAAAGGTCACGCATGGTAACCTTGCTACGCGTTTGGCTAAAATATTATTCGCGTACCGCCGAACTCCTTTGGCTGACGGTTCTTCGCCATCACAATGACTGCTAGGCTACCAGATCAGATCTCGTCTAGACGCCTGCCTGCCGTATCCTGGTGCTTCATTGGTGCCTTTGCAGGAACCCCGTAGCAAGCTGTGGCCCGGAGATCCAGTTTGGGCCCGGAACTTCGGAGAAGGAGAAAGGTGGTTGCCAGGGACGGTAACTACAACGACCGGAGCAAGGATGGTCTCAGTGGACACACCGTCGGGAGAAGTCCGACGTCACATTGACCAGATCCGTTTTCGAGAGCCGCTGGCACTCAAAGTACCAGGGACAGCGGCAAAGACAACGCAAGGCGCTCGACAAGATGCAGTACAAGATACAACACCTGCAGAACCAACCATCAGCACCACCCAGCCGCCAGAGTTGCGAAGGTCAACCAGAGAAAGGAAGCCTGTAGATCCCTATAGCCCCTAGGGGGAAGGAATGCTGTATCAGAGATGTGTCATGACTCTTGGAAACTTTGTATCATCCTCCAATGTACTTATCATTCTTATCACCACCCTTTCTGTTTTGCACCCGAAGCATCGGCTGCCTATATTATCACGTCCCTGACAATAAACGTTGTTCACAAGTCACAACCCAGCATGTCTCCGTTCGGACGCGTCGTAGCAGACAGTGCACATAAATACACATACGAAGCCGTTTTAGCACCGTTTTTAATGCGATGAATTTGAAAGAAAAACGCCATAACTGACCAATTATTTCGTCAGCCTGACTGAGAAATGTTCCAAGCTACCTAGTACGTACGAATTATTTGGGATATTTGCTCTTATGATCAAGCGCAGAGAGAAAATGCTCTCACTTTTTCCCATAGAAATGCATTACCGGAAGTCAATTTTGGACTGGTTGCTGTCTGCTTCAATTTGCGTCAGCACACGAGCGCCACTTGAACCTCTAGCGTACATTATAATAACTCTATGGGCGGCAGTTGGCGTCGCGACCGCTTGCGCCATCTCTTGTCTCCCGTGCGAAACGGCGCCGTGTTGTTTGCAGACCGGTGGCGTCGCTGCGTTTCCATAGGAGCTAAGCCTTTTTCTCTTTACTTTTTCCTCAGGTAAGTTCGCTCTTCGCAAACTTTACAAAAAAATGCACCATCTGTGGGCAACGCTGCACAAAGTCGTAGCGCGATAGGTTAAGAAACCGAATTTTCCGGTCGATTTAAAGAGCCTGGCGTCTCCTTGTTTTGCCCTGTAGAATACACTGCAGTAACCATAGTAGCCATTCCCCAAAAACGGTGTCGCATCGAACGACGGGGGAGACGGGGGGCCGGGGGACGCGGGGGGGGGGGGGGGGGGGGTGTTAATTGCTTGCGCGAACAACGTCTACGGGCAGTGTCATAACTGAGCCGGTCTACAGGGTGGTACAAGGAGACGCCAGGCTCTTTAAATCGACCGGAAAATTCGGTTTCTTAATCTACCGCGGTAATACTTTCGCAGCGTTGACCACAAGTGGTGCATTTTTATTTATTTTTTTTTTTGTAAAATTTGCAAAGAGCGAACTTACCTGAGGAAAAAGTAAAGAAAGAAATAGGCTTAGCTCCTATGGAAACGCAGCGAAGCCACCGGTCTTGAAACAACACGGCGCCGTTTCGCACGGGAGACAAGAGATGGCGCAAGCGGTCGTAGCGAAAATGGCCGCCAACGCACAAGTATATGACGCCGAGAGCCGGCGTCTTTAGCAGAAAAGGAACTGCAGTTCCTTGTTGTTACCGCGCCTGTTTTTGTTTCTGCGACTGTCGCCTCCTGCGGAATGCTCGCCTCTTTTGAGTCGAAAAGATTGTCTGCTAAAGGCGCCGGCTCTCGGCGCCGTATGCTCGTTCGTTGGCGGCGTTCGTTGCGCCATCTCTTGTTTCCCGTGCGAAACGGCGCCGTGTTGTTTGAAGACCGGTGGCGTCGCTGCGTTTCCATAGGAGCTAAGCCTTTTTCTTTCTTTACTTTTTCCTCAGGTAAGTTCGCTCTTTCCAAGTTTAAAAAAAAAAAGCACCATCTGTGGGCAACGCTGCACAAAGTCGTAGCGAAACTGAATTTTGCGGTCTATTTAAGGAGCCTGGCCTCTCCGTGAATCACCTTGTACACTGATGGCAGAAAATAACACGCCGAGAAGGGGCGGATCCAGAGGATTCCCCAAGGGGGGGTTCCAGGATAAAAAAAAAAAGAGGGGGGTGGGGGGGACACTTGCTGCACACCTCATGACTGTGTATGATCGTTGTTTAAACACGCGTATAAATGGTAGAGAGAGGTCTTTCCTCCTCAACGACCCGAAGTGTCGCAATTCAAGACAGGATTGCAATATCTCCCGCTTCGTAGCAAGGAATAACGAAATCTTGATTTAAAGGAGCTGTGCAACAATTGCGGTGCTTTGCTTAGATAATTTGGAAGTTGGTGTCTCGACCTTTCGGAAGTAAATAACAAAAACCGCTTTTGCCTGCAAGTCCTAGTTTTTATTTTAAAAATAGACGAAGACTGAGGCTTTCGGCACCTCTCAAGTCTTTCACCTTCTTCCGAGTCACTTGCGCTGTGACGTCAATGGGGGTCGCGCGGGGTTCCAGTAAAGCTGTCTCCCTAGAGCAGTGGTCTCAAACTCATTTGAGTGTGGGGGCCAGATATCCCACACCTGAGAGGTTGAGGGCCAACGTAAGACGCGCGGGGGGGAGGGAGGTTTTGTGTTTTTATGTTTTTTTGTAAACTCAAAGTCTTGTCAGTGACATCTTTAGATTTGATTTGTTTATGAGACTACTTTGGGCCTTGACCTGACGTGATAAGAATGAAAATGACACCGCTCCACCAACGTCCTGGCATTTCTAATAGAAGTACACTGTCGTTCCCGTTGCTCAATTCACCCAGGAATTAACCAAGCTCAACACGTCTCGAAAAACAAAGGGTTAATATGATAGTTGTTGTTTTCCTCACGATTTTTACTACAACACCCAAACAAATACTTGTCTTTTAATATTCATGTATTTGAAAGGCGAGAGTCCCGAGCTCGTAGCTTTATCTTTGCCAGTTAAGCGCGAAACACATGTACGACGAAAACCTTCCGATCCGACGTGCGGACCGCTGGAATGACCTTGGGGGGAGAGGGTTTTCGTAGCATCGGAGAGCGTTGAAATCCCTCGCCTCCGACCGTCGTATTGCGCGGTCGGACGTCGGATCGGACGGTTTGGTCGTACATGTGTTTCGCGCTTTACTCCTGCTGATCAAGTTTGCGCAGCCGAAATGCGTCCTTCAACGAATAGCCTCCGCTTGCAGTCTAGTAGCGGAATTGTTGTATGTTACAAAAAGCTGGGAAGCAAAAAGATTATGCGAAACCAGACTTGTACGTAATCCGTTACAAGTAACGAAATTACTTGTAACCCCTTACATTTTTCAGTAATTTAGTAACGGAATAATTACATATTTTCTCGAGTAATTTTAAAGTAATTCCGTTACATTTTTTACGAAACGGATTCCTTGTAATCCGTTACATTTTTTTTCAGGACCAACCCCCCCCCCCCCCCCCCCCCCCGTTCTAAGGAAAGGATTGTTTTTATTTTGGTAATGTCGAGCGCAGTGACACTGTCACGCGAGCTGACCAGCGCAGAGGGAGGCTTGGCACTCTTCAGTTCCGCAATGCTTTCTTTGTTTTACAACACCGTTCCCCTGAATCTATTTTTTTTAGACCCTAACAACAATGTAAAAAAATCCAAACAAAACATTTCTACAAAAAAAAAAAAAAAAAGGAGGGAGGGGGGCAAGTTATATCCGCTTCTTTTAGTCCCTTTGTTTTTTCTTTGCGATCGAAGACTGGGAGAGGAGGACACAAGTGATTCTGTGCCTCTTCGAGAAGCTCGAGGTCGTAAGTTCACAGAAAACAGTTAACAATGTCCTTCTCGGTTATTGTGACTACGACCATTTTCATAATGTCACAACAAGAGACAACGCTCAGTCTGCCCTAAAATCCACTAAAAGAGATGTGATAATATGTGAAGGTGTTATTGCCACAAGCATCCTCGTTCGTTGCTGCACATTCATCATCTTCTTTTAAAAAACAGGATGTATATTTTTCTGCATCTTTCACATTATTTTACCCTGTTTTAAAAGCTACTTAACTTCTAGGGTGGGCCTTCTTTATTTGTGAATTCCAGCCAGGTTATCTGCATCTCAGTCACCCTTTTATGAGTCAGCTTTTTGCGAGCACTTGGAAAATGGTGAGTCTTCCTTTCTTCTTTTTTCTGTTATACCCCAGAAGGACGCATCTCATATCAAGCAGATATTTTTACAAATCAAACATGATGGTGGCTGACGTAGTCTTGATATTCTGTGCTTGAGGGGTGAGTAAAACTCGTGAGTGGGGCCATAGCGCGGCTTACTTAGTACTCTGCCCTTCGCTGCCCGTGGCATCAGCGGACGTCTATCTGGAGAACACCGGAGTAAACTGCAGTCGGTTCGTGCTCCATGCGGTTTTGAACGGCACCAAGAAAGGTACACCCGGCAAACGTTCGTTTACATTACCTTGTTTTAAACGACGCTCTAAGTTGTTATGAATGTCCTCTTTTTTTAGTACTTATATTTATATACTAGAAACTTTGTTTTTATTCACCAACGTATCAACCGAGGCTCGACCTCTTCAAAACCAAAGGAAGAAGAATATCGAGCCAAACCTTATTTATTATTTAATTATCACCTTACTGTCACAACTATGTTTTGCTATTGTCTGGCAATAAGTGGAGGTATAGTAAGATGGACATAAATCAGTTCTTATTCTAGTTTTGGCTAGATGTATGATGACTTTCACAGCTTCGCGATTTAGACAATGGAGAATTTTAGTAGATCTGTCCGATGACTCCGATAACGATATCCAATACCCCGCTGCCGCCTTTGCGCATGTATCATATTGTTATTGGGGGCATCGGAGGAATCGGAACGATTTACTAAAACTCTCTTATATCAAGCAACGGCTGCAACGACGAAGCTTTGTTTTATCTTCGAGGTAAACAGTACTTCCATTGCTTCGCTGAAGAAGCTTAATGCAGACCATAAATAGAGTTGTTCGTTTTCGGGTAACACCCAATTTTACCCGATTTTTACACCCCGAACATGTTTCAGAAGAATCGGGTTAAACCCGACTTCTCCCCGAATTTTAAAACCACATAACCAACCTATTTATTTATACTCTGCGCGGAGTTAGCGTTGCACACACGCTATCTACCCTACCTCGGGGCAACAGTGACCTATAGTTCATTTCGCAAACTGCGTGCAGCACTGTAGACGCTGCACTGCTCTCAACCAACCGCCCACCTCACCGTGACATTCTACGGAGGCCAGCTGAGGAAAAGCGACAATAAGCGTTGGGGCCTCGGAGGGCCATTTCTGTCCCCCGCTGTGCAGGTGGAACCGCCTCGGCACTCCATGTAGCTTTGGCCCTGCTACACGCAGCTGTGGTAAAATGCACTGTCAATCCCCCCTCGACCGCTGTTAGGGGTTGACGCCCAGCAAGGTCTCTCGGGTAGCGTGGCCATCTCGCTGGCGTTCGACCTTTCTCACGAACAACGTCCGAGTCAGTCAGTCGCGTAAACAGATCGGGAAAGCTTAGCAGGTTCATTCCATAGCGAAATATCTGCTCGAAGACAACCGTCCCTCGAACGGTCGGGTTTTTTGTTAACACCTTGGGAGAGGAGGATTCCGTGGGCGATGCTTCCCTTGAAGCGACAGACGGCCATCGGAGCTGGAAAACCCCGATGTCCCCCGATTACCAGCTTGAAACAGATCCCTAATTTTACCGCGTTAGCGTTAGGGAGCTCGTAATACCCTCCAATAAAACAAGAAAAAGAAAATCCGAATCTTTTACTGAGTACTGCTGTAAATTTAACCTGAAAAAAACCCCGAATATTTGAATGTTTCCACAAAAAACTCGATTTCTCCCCGGTTATCAGCTTGAAAAATAGCACCCGATCTTTACCCCCCGAATTTAAATAAATATCAAACCCGAAAACGAACAACCCTAACCATAAAGCATTCATGAGGAACAATATTGCAGTCCCATCCAGTGCCTCAGCTCAAATGGTGTTCATCGTAGCAGTCGACATATTGAGTAAGAAATAATCCAAAATGTCTGGCGAAACTTTCGGGAGCCACCTGTTGCTTAAAATACTCAGGGTCATTAAATGGAACAGCCTGAAACAATAAGAGCTTGAATAACCCCCTTCCCATTGTTTCTTCCTTGAGGACAATAATGTTGAGAGTAACGCCACGAAAGTAACGGATTACTTTTTGGAGTGACGGTCAGTTACTTTTATGGCAAAGTAATTGTAATTGTAATAAATTACAATTTAGACTTGAGTAGTTGTAGATGTAATTCCTTACTATTTTTCAGTAACGTGTACAAGTCTGTGCGAAACAAAGGGCAAATAAACACCGATAAATGTAAACTATGTGAATACGTTAAAAGAGCAGGGCTTATTTTCGACGGAAAATGAATCAGCGAAATGAGATCACAAGGGCGCATGCCATTTCTAGCGCTTGAGACACTGGAACGGGACTCGTAGCCGGTTTCCTGCGGGCCGCGTCCCAGCGAGTTGCGGGCCGCATGCGGCCCGCGGGCCACGTGTTTGAGACCCATGCCCTCGAGCATCAGCGAGGAAGTGACCACGTGCTGGCGCAGCGCGAAAAATATGGTGAAAGTAGGAAAGGTCTCGTCCGGGTCCAGCCATCTCCGTCCGGCTCTGCTCCCTCCCCCCCGCCGGCTTCTTCTGGCGGCTGTTCGCGGTAGCAGATAGAGCTGACGGTTTTGTGGGCCTAGGAACACGCGAATGTTCCGCGGTCATTGAGGAAACACATGCCACATTTTCTTCAACATAATCTCAGCTAAACCCCGTTTTCTCGTGCAACACCAAACGTTGTCACCAAAGAACACAAAATCTGCGGGATAAAGTAAAGTAAAGGAAAGTAAAAAATTTGTGTTTCGGCTATTATGTGACGAAACATCTGCCAAAAAGCTCTACACCAGAATGCGTGATACAATAACGCCTACGAAATAAATTACAATATTTTTATCGAATTATGTCCTCTGTATAGTTTTAGCCTGACTTGGTTGTTTTAACATATAATCAGAGCAACGAGCACTAAATAAGTTAAGGGCAATACAAAAAAAGAGCTTAAAATTTTCGCGGCGCTGCATGTGATGTATCCGATAAGGTCGAAACGGGCAAGCGAGACATGATTGGCTCAGACACCATACAGAAACACACTCTAATCACAAATTACGAGAATAAAATTCAATTGCTCGTTGCCATTCAGTGTGGCCATTATCACCTTCGTCTAAGCCAAACCTTATTTAAATGTCCCTACGCTGAGACCTGAAGAGATTGGAGTGACAGCCAATAACGTTGAGATTGTTCACAATAACGCTAGCTCCTCTTTTCGCTTCTATGAATGAATTCTCGGAAACGGCAACCAACGGTTTTTCAAGTTGGTAATCCGTAGTCTTTACCACTGGGAACTGCTAATGGTAACTCGAAGGCAGCTCGCCTAGAAAGGGTGCTCGAAGGAAAGTAATGACCCTCAAAGACCAATCACCCTGAGGCGCGCGGAAGGGTTTCATATTTCTGTCGTGCTTGAATCTCCGTATTTTCGATATTCTTTATTCCGTCCGGGAATGGCGACGTTTAATCCCCTCCAGGTCGGCCGAATCGCTCTTATTAAAAAAAATAATAAAAATGCTAGGTTCCGACCGGTGCCAAGCGATAGGTCCACGCCCGGTGTAAAGTTGAGAAACGCGACGACAGGCAGAGATAAAAAAAAAAAGAACAAGAAATTCAATTAGAAGCGATAAAAAGCCGCGCACGGCTGCGCACGAAAAACTCGACCAAACGCAACATCCGTTACAAACGCAACACACTGACGAAACTTCCGGCGGTGGGGCCAACAAGAACGATAGAACAGGACTCAATTCCCGACACAACGCGAAACAACTCGCCGCTCGCGACATAAATGCAGCCGGGAACAACGTTCGCCTACGCATAGAAAACGGTAGTTCCGAGGAAGGAAAAGCTCCACCGGTGAACCCAAAGTCCAGGGGAAAGTTCAACCGTGGCTCAAACGAAGTCTGAAGACTCACCGACGTCTTGGGTCCGACGGACGACGAAGGCTTGACTTTCCCGGCGTGGTGGACTGGTTGCTCGGCGGTGGACGCAACGCAGCCCCGCGCGCACACTCACTCCCCGAAAAGGGAAAAACCGAAGCCCGTACGAGTCAAGGGAACAGGCGACGGGAGGAACGACCAGCCAACCTGACCGGCCCTTCTGGGGGTCCGCCCTTCTCCCTCCACCTACCAAGGTCTCCGAGCTCGAGGTCGGGGGAAATAATTTTCTACTCGGACCAAGCTACCCGAGCAAAACATAAAAATAAAAACTCCCGACGACTGGCCTTGACAGAAACGCATGTCTACAATTTCTCCCTTTCAGGAAGGAGGCAATGAGCTGCCCGGCGGCCTTGTCCTAGCGGCAGAGAGGCGGGCGCCTCCAAAGATAGGCCGATAAGTGGAAGCGAAAATCGACAGGGATGGATTGCGCTGAACAGAGACACAACCAAAATAAAGCTACAAAAAGTGCAAAAATTCGTGACAGAAGGTCGCTACTCTCAAAAGCCCATTGTCAAATGGAAACAGGCTCGTTGCTTTTCTTTTTTTTTTTTTTCTACTCCGCGTTGTCACGAGGGTGCAGGTGCGCTTTGACGCTTGGGGCCTCTGCTTATTATCTTAATTAATTGGCAACTCACAGGAAACGACATGTCGAATTGCCGGCGCTCGGATACAAACGTCCTGAATCCGACAAAGTTTCGAGCCAGGCTCTGGTTTGCGCAGTCCGCGCAGCCTCGCAGGAAAGGGGGGGGGGGGGGGGGGGGAGACGTCAGTAGCAAACGGGTTCTATCAACCGCCACCAGTCTAACACCATCAAGGGTGAAACTTGCAATTTAAGGTTATTATTATAATGCAACTAAATGCAAAGGTGAGAGCGAGCTGGACAAGAAGGATGAAAATAATCCCTGGAGAACAAGAGCGACAAGGGACAAACACAAATCTCGAAATACAGCTCGGTAACTGGTGAGCGACCGAAAAAATCCGCCTGGTGCGGGTATCGAACCCGGGACCTGTCCATTACAGGTGGAGCGCTCTACCAACCGAGCTAACCAGGGGTTAGACGTCAGTAGAGCAAACGGGTTTTATCAACCGCCACCAGACTAACGCCAAGGGTTAAACTTGCAATTTAAGGCCATTATTATAATGCAATTAAATGCAAAGGTGCCAGCGAGCTGGACAGGAAGGATGAAAATAATCCCTGGAGAAGGGGAACAAGAGCGACAAGGGACAAACACAAATCTCCAAATACAGCTCGGTGATTGGTGAGCGACCGAAAAAATCCGCCTGGTGCGGGTATCGAACCCGGGACCTGTCCATTACAGGTGGAGCGCTCTACCAACCGAGCTAACCAGGGGTTAGACGTCAGTAGAGCAAACGGGTTTTATCAACCGCCACCAGACTAACGCCAAGGGTTAAACTTGCAATTTAAGGTTATTACTATAATGCAATTAAATGCAAAGGTGCCAGCGAGCTGGACAAGAAGGATGAAAATAATCCCTGGAGAAGGGGAACAAGAGCGACAAGGGACAAACACAAATCTCCAAATACAGCTCGGTGATTGGTGAGCGACCGAAAAAATCCGCCTGGTGCGGGTATCGAACCCGGTACCTGTCCGTTACAGGTGGAGCGCTCTACCAACCGAGCTAACCAGGGGTTAGACGTCAGTAGAGCAAACGTGTTTTATCAACCGCCACCAGACTAACGCCAAGGGTGAAACTTGCAATTTAAGGCCATTATTATAATGCAATTAAATGCAAAGGTGCAAGCGAGCTGGACAAGAAGGATGAAAATAATCCCTGGAGAAGGGGAACAAGAGCGACAAGGGACAAACACAAATCTCGAAATACAACTCGGTAACTGGTGAGCGACCGAAAAAATCCGCCTGGTGCGGGTATCGAACCCGGGACCTGTGCATTACAGGTGGAGCGCTCTACCAACCGAGCTAACCAGGGGTTAGACGTCAGTAGAGCAAACGGGTTTTATCAACCGCCACCAGACTAACGCCAAGGGTGAAACTTGCAATTTAAGGCCATTATTATAATGCAATTAAATGCAAAGGTGCAAGCGAGCTGGACAAGAAGGATGAAAATAATCCCTGGAGAAGGGGAACAAGAGCGACAAGGGACAAACTCAAATCTCAAAATACAGCTCGGTGACTGGTGAGCGACCGAAAAAATCCGCCTGGTGTGGGTATCGAACCCGGTACCTCTCCGTTACAGGTGGAGCGCTCTACCAACCGAGCTAATCAGGGGTTAGACGTCAGTAAAGCAAACGGGTTTTATCAACCGCCACCAGACTAACGCCAAGGGTGAAACTTGCAATTTAAGGCCATTATTATAATGCAATTAAATGCAAAGGTGCAAGCGAGCTGGACAAGAAGGATTAAAATAATCCCTGGAGAAGGGGAAAGAGCGACAAGGGACAAACTCAAATCTCAAAATACAGCTCGGTGACTGGTGAGCGACCGAAAAAATCCGCCTGGTGCGGGTATCGAACCCGGGACCTGTCCATTACAGGTGGAGCGCTCTACCAACCGAGCTAATCAGGGGTTAGACGTCAGTAGAGCAAACGGGTTTTATCAACCGCCACCAGACTAACGCCAAGGGTGAAACTTGCAATTTAAGGCCATTATTATAATGCAATTAAATGCAAAGGTGCAAGCGAGCTGGACAAGAAGGATGAAAATAATCCCTGGAGAAGGGGAACAAGAGCGAAAAGGGACAAACACAAATCTCCAAATACAGCTCGGTGACTGGTGAGCGACCGAAAAAATCCGCCTGGTGCGGGTATCGAACCCGGGACCTGTCCATTACAGGTGGAGCGCTCTACCAACCGAGCTAACCAGGGGTTAGACGTCAGTAGAGCAAACGGGTTTTATCAACCGCCACCAGTCTAACACCATCAAGGGTGAAACTTGCAATTTAAGGCCATTATTATAATGCAATTAAATGCAAAGGTGCAAGCGAGCTGGACAAGAAGGATGAAAATAATCCCTGGAGAAGGGGAACAAGAGCGACAAGGGACAAACACAAATCTCCAAATACAGCACGGTGACTGGTGAGCGACCGAAAAAATCCGCCTGGTGCGGGTATCGAACCCGGGACCTGTCCGTTACAGGTGGAGCGCTCTACCAACCGAGCTAACCAGGGGTTAGACGTCAGTAGAGCAAACGGGTTTTATCAACCGCCACCAGTCTAACAACAACGAGGGTTAAACTTGCAATTTAAGGCCATTATTATAATGCAATTAAATGCAAAGGTGCAAGCGAGCTGGACAAGAAGGATGAAAATAATCCCTGGAGAAGGGGAACAAGAGCGAAAAGGGACAAACACAAATCTCCAAATACAGCTCGGTGACTGGTGAGCGACCGAAAAAATCCGCCTGGTGCGGGTATCGAACCCGGGACCTGTCCATTACAGGTGGAGCGCTCTACCAACCGAGCTAACCAGGGGTTAGACATCAGTAGAGCAAACGGGTTTTATCAACCGCCACCAGTCTAACACCATCAAGGGTGAAACTTGCAATTTAAGGCCATTATTATAATGCAATTAAATGCAAAGGTGCAAGCGAGCTGGACAAGAAGGATGAAAATAATCCCTGGAGAAGGGGAACAAGAGCGAAAAGGGACAAACACAAATCTCCAAATACAGCACGGTGACTGGTGAGCGACCGAAAAAATCCGCCTGGTGCGGGTATCGAACCCGGGACCTGTCCGTTACAGGTGGAGCGCTCTACCAACCGAGCTAACCAGGGGTTAGACGTCAGTAGAGCAAACGGGTTTTATCAACCGCCACCAGTCTAACAACAACGAGGGTTAAACTTGCAATTTAAGGTTATTATTATAGTGCAATTAAATGCAAAGGTGCAAGCGCGCTGGACATGAAGGATGAAAATAATCCCTGGAGAAGTGGAACAAGAAAGACAAAGGACAAACACAAATCTCCAAACACAGCTAGGTGACCGGTGAGCGACCGAAAAAATCCGCCTGGTTTGGGTATCGTACCCGGGACCTCTCCATTACGGGTGGTGACTCTCGCCGCTTCCTCTTCGTCGAGCAGCGGGATCAGCTGGCGACAAGCCGCGGATGAAAGGCTTGAGCATCAAGAGCCCAAGTGCACTCTGTGCCGATGCGGGCGATGCGGTTTCTGTCAACCGGTATCCCAGCACAAGCCGTGACCGTTCCAGCTCTTCGTCATGACACGGTGTTGCAGATAGCAGGGTATAGTACAACTACACGGACCACCGAAGCAAACGCACTGTTATCGTAAATCTTGGCTTGTGATTGTGCCTTTGCAGATCATCTTATTCGTTTTGCTGGAGATGCAAACGACGGGCATAACAAAATCGTTTGAACATTCCGCATACCTCACAAAAGCATTTACCCATGCACCTTGCGAAAAGCGCAAAACACGGAGTCCGTACCGTCCTGACCCCCCAGTCTTTTACCTGCTTTAGAGAGTTTGTACCTGCTAGTAGGTATGCCTACTAAAATTGAAAGTTGAAACTAGGGGCAGTGCCAGAGACAAAGTTGGGAAAACTTGTTCGCTCTCCCCAATTTCTAAACCCTCAAGTGATTGTACCATAATAAATGCACCAATGCCTCTTCCCAAAGTAAAGAAAAATCACTATGTTCACTACGTAAAAAATGGTTTCAGTTCATGCATCTGTGGGCAGGTAGGAAATCTTGCCCTAATTTATTCATACCGCATGGTGAGCGCAATACACTCACTCGAGATTTACAGGAAAATATCGGTGGTGACTTCAGTTTCCCTGAAATTCTGTATAACGGGTCGTTTGCAGGACCGAATCATCTTCTCGAGCGGTGTGCGTCTCTGTGCAAACACGTCGCTGTGCAAATGCAGTCCAACAACACAAAACATAAAAACGGCAGATTTAGGACAACAATCCGAAGTCCATTGTTCAATTAAAACGACGTAATTTTGTTGAAAACGCCCGCAGATTTTTACTCACGGTATGCGTCGGGAATTTTCCACATCTTAAAACGGAACGAAGGGGGGTTTACTTTTAAAAACGCTCGCTGCGTCCTCCCGGACCAGCTGGACCGGATCAGCTGACGACGACGGGACTGAACCCATTGAACCCAACCCCACAACCCATTTGAGCTCCGTGTTAGTGTGGGTTTCTACCTCCAAGCACCGGGCCACACACCACGAACGTTTCGGCTTTTTCTCGCCTCGCCGGGTTGGCCCAAACATGAACGAGATCGCCGAAGTCAACGCAGCGCTGTCGTGAACCTTGCTTGTGGTTGCATACTCGTGGACCCTGTGACTCCCTTCGCTTTCAAAGCACACACGACGATTACGAATGATACCTTCTGTCTTCCGGGAACATCACAGAGGCACTTCTCCGGTCACGTCTTCGCAACATGTGCTCCCAAACTGCGGAGCTCCTCACGTCCTCACGTCCCGTCAAACCGAAACACTAGCGCCGCCATGCGTTGTAGCCAGATTTTCTCCGGTAAAACAAACTTATTATTTACCGCAGGAAAGGCTACAAGCGCGAGCTCTTTGCTTTAGGGCACATCTCAGCAGCACAAGCCCTCGTGCATTAAGGGCAGCAGCCAAGGCCACCAAGGCTACGAGCTTCCGCTCCTAGCCTTCGCTGCGGTAGAACATAAGGTGAAAGGGAGTATAGCTTCCAGCGCACATCGGCGTTGCGCTTGCGCCGTGGCCAGATTTTCTCCGTCAGCTTCAACGTCAGCTTTCAGTATCACCTACAGATGCAGCAACACTGATATAAAGTTTTAATATGGCGGCCACCACGGACCGCCGTAAATTCTGAGGGAGGGCAAGGAGGTTAAGAGTACTAGAAGGGGGCACGTTGCAATATTGGCGAAGCCTAGTCATAAAAAGTTTAAACGATGTTGTGGCCAACGTGACCGTAGATCCCTCTGGCCATTGGTGCGCGTGACATGTCACGTTTAAGATGGATGGTTGATTGTAGAAGGATTCCTTGCAGGTTTGCGCGCACTCCGTCCGGTAGGTTTTATCACATCGAAGGCTAGATTGTGGTGTATTGTGATATCCCATACCTAGACGAAGGCTAGATACGGTCACGTGATGTGATCACGTTGGCTTGATAAGTGAGGAGAGTAAGAATGAAAATGAGAAAGAGGCGAAGCGTCAAAGGAGCATGGCTTGTGGAGGCTACGCGGCTGGCGTCATGCCTTCTCCTACCAACACCTCCTAGAAATGAGTCCGTAGCGCTCCGAGTGGGCACGTCACAATGTCAAAGGAAGGCCATGGCGCAACTGCGTGAGAGTATTCCTGTTGTCGACGCGTATCGACGTGAAAAAAAAAATATTTCTTCTCGAGCGGCGCGGTAATATTTGTGCGCGTTTATCCGACATTAATACGCGTTTTAAAAGTGCATTCTTGTACAATTAATTATATATATATAATATAAACGTAATATACAACGCGTTACGAAGGTTGAAAGTACCAAATTTATATTTCTGATTATCCCCGTAACCGCGGGACTACGTGCAGTCCCGCAGCTCCCCACACTTTTCGAATGAACCGGCTCTGAATTTCCGATGCGGCATCTTCCATCGTACTGGCTCTGATTCTGGTAAATTTACGTTGCGTGTGAGCTGCTGACTGTCTGCAAAGGTACGCTGAGACATTTCAGAAGGGAAGGAACCGAAAAAAAAATTTCATTCATCCCCGCAGGGAGGGGAGCGCACACGAGCAAGAGATGGGTAGGCAATGTTAAGCCTCTCGTCTCACACTGCTGGTGCTGCTCTCGTGTGTGTGTGTGTGTTTGTGTGTGTGTGTGTGGGTGTGCGTGTGTGTGTGTGTGTGAATCTTTTGATCCTCCTACCCTTCGTTTGTTTTTTGGTTTTTTTGTCGTCACCGCAGTCCCAAGGTCTTTTTTTTTCGCTTGATACTACGGCATTTACGTGAGTTCGCGAAGCAAGTCCTGCTACGGTTTGAGCAGGGCCGGCCTTAGAGCAGCAAGCGCCCTGGGCAAACTGCGGCCGTGGCGCCCCCCCCCCCCCCCCCCGCCCCCCCCCCTTCCTTTCACCTATTTACGCACCCAACAGCACGTTGTTAGTAAATATGCCAGAGTTAACCAGCGCGTATGGTCGCCATTTCGTCGTTGTCAGTCGAGAACCACATCCTAAAAAGTCGGTTTGGTCACTGGTAACAATGATCAACATCTCCTTGTATCTACTGTTTACATTGAGCCTGCTTACTAACCTTCCAATTTAGGTCTTTTGAGGCCTGCACTTACTTCTTATCGCAAGTACCGAACCGACGTTTGGTCCACAGGCCGGCGTCGTCTAAGAGAGCAGAAGACAAGCTGAAACGCTTGAAAGAGCAGACGACAGTTCGAACGATCAGGCGGCCGTTTGAACTTGAAGGCGCACTGAACGTAGTCCGCAGGTGGTCCGCACAACTTGACGGTTTTCTGGCGTTCATGTAGGAACAAAACAAATAAATCTGATCACCACAAGTATCCGTGAATTCAAGCCATAGTGCTTCCCGCCCAAGCAATCGTCGTCCGACGGCGTCTGCTTTTCCCTTTTTGCGGCACATATCCAGATTCTCTGACGAACCGAGCACGTGAAAACTGACCTTCAAACCTTTCTTGACACTTTTGGTACGGGCCCAGTCGCGGCGTTTTGACGAGAAGGCAGGTTTTTGTCTGGTTCCTATCAAAACAACGCAGGAATACACATCTGGCATAGGGACTTCTGCCCACAGCCCCAGACCGGAAGTGCGACCAACACGCCACCACAACGCCGTGACGTCACAGAGATGAGTTGGTGTGTACAGTCCCATACCATTTAGGTCAGCGAAGTTTCGTCGTAAACATTCGTGTTTTTCAGTGTTAATCGCAAAAAAGAAATGTTGTAAATATCCCAAAATGCCTCGACAAAACAAAATGTTCGAGAGAAAAAATGAAAGCCGTTTACAGTCCCTGTGACACCGAATTGGAGCGCAGCTCTTGAGGAGGAGGAGGGAAGGGTACTGAGGGTTACCTGTTCTCGGGGCGGGGCGGGGGGGGGGGGGGGGGGTCATGTGCCCTGGGGGGGTCAGGTGACCCCCCAGAAAAATTTTTTCGCTAGATTTAGCGGGGAAATTTTTCCGCTAGATTTAGCGGGGAGATTTTTCCGCTAGGTTTAACGGGAAAATTTTTCAGCTAGACAGCGGGGCATTTATCCCGCTAGATTTAGCGCGCAAATTTTTCCGCTAGATTTAGCGGGGCATTTATCCCGCTAGATTTAGCGGAGAAATTTTTCCGCTAAATTTAGCGGGAAAATTTTTCCGCTAGATTTAGCGGGGAATTTTTTCCGCTAAATGTCGCGGGGAAAATTTTTCCGCTAGATTTAGCTGGGAAATTTTTCCGCTAAATCTAGCGGGGAAATGTTTTCGCTAGTAGCGGGGAAACTTTTCCCCTAGATTTAGCGGGGAAACTTTTCCCCTAGATATAGCGGAATTTTTTCGCTAGATTTAGCGGGGAACATTTTCCGCTAGATTTAGCGGGGAAATTTTTCCGCTAGATTTAGCGGGAAATTTTTTCCGCTAGATTTAGCGGAAAAATTTTTCCGTAGATTTAGCGGGGAACTTTTTCCGCTACATTTAACGGGGAATTTTTCCCGCTAGATTTAGCGGGGAAATTTTACCGCTAAATCTAGCGAGGAAAATTTTTCCGCTAGATTTAGCGGGGAAAATTTTTAGCTAGATTTAGCGGGGATTTTTTCGCTCGATTTTGCGGGGAAATTTTCCCGCTAAATCTAGCGGGGAAATTTTTTTGCTACAGCGGGGAATTTTTCCCGCTAGATTTAGCGGGGAAATTTTTCCGCTAAATCTAGCCGGGAAATTCTTCCGCTAGTGGGGAAATTTCTTCGCTAGATTTAGGGGGGAAAATTTTCCGCTAGATTTAGCGGGGAATATTTTCCCGCTAGATTTTTCTGCTAGATTTAGCGGAGAAATTTTTCCGCTAGATTTAGCGGGGAAATTTTTTCGCTACATTTAGCGGGGAGGTTTTCCCGCTAGATTTAGCGAGGAATTTTTTCCGCTAGCGCGGAAAAATATTTTGCTAGACATAGCGGGGAAATTTTTTTCGCTAAATCTAGCGGGGAATTTTTTTTCGCTAAATTTAGCGGGCAATTTTTTCCGCTAGATTCAGCCGGGAAATTTTTCCGCTGGATTTAGCGGGGAAATTTTTCCGCTAGATTTAGCGGGGAATATTTTCCGCGATCTAGCGGGGAAATTTTTCCGCTAGGATTTACCGGGGAATTTTTCCCGCTAGATTTAGCGGAGAAATTTTTCCGCTAGATTTAGTGGGGAAATTTTCCCGCTAGATTTAGCGGGGAAATTTTTCCGCTAGATTTAGCGGGGAATTTTTTCCGCTAAATCTAGCGGGGAAAATTTCTACGCTATTTCGCGAAAAGTTTCCGCTAAATCTAGCGGGGAAATTTTTCCGCTAAATCTAGCGGGAAAAATTCCCCGGTAAATCCTTTATAATGGATTTAGCGGGGAAATTTACCCATAATGCACCGCGCGGTTACGCCGACGGCGACCCCGACGCCGCTCAAGCCGGAAACGGGCCCCTAAGAGCTGCGCTCTAAAAAGAGAAGTAAAAAATGTATGAAGCACACATCGTACCACTAAGGTATACGCTATCGCTTTCAAAACGAGCGTTGCAACCGCTGCCTATATTGGCGGCGGCAGCGCATATCTCCACGAACCATCCAATCCGGTGTGAACGACGTTGCTGGGGTGTGTATCGCCTGCGCATTAACAATATGCCACCGCGGGTCGGGGGGCGGTGCCCTTGGTATTCCTTGGGCGCGGCTGGTCAGTGTTTGCCCTGCCCAGTGGCGGCTGTTTCAGGGAGGGGGGGGGGGGGACAAAACACATGCTTTGCCCCCCCCCCCCCCACCTCTGAAAAGTGGGGAAGGGGGGCGGTTGGTACGCCCATGGCTGCTGATTGCACCGCGAACTGGTTAATTTCGTTTCTTTTTGCACAAGGAGATCAGACACTTTTTCGAGAGAGTCGCGGGGGTGAAATCTAGGCTCTTTGGACGCAACGCCATTCCGACTTCTGGTAGATTATTTCAAAACATTATGAAACAACTCCATGAAAGAAATGTATAGCATATTTTGTTTTTGTATTGACGATATAAACAATCTACATGCTATTTGGAAATCGCATCGTACGAAAAATCTCGGAACACGGAAGTAGCCGAAGAACAAAGCGGTTAAAACGGAAGAAACGACGAAGACTCACAACACCCTATGGCCCATCACCTCAAGGTTTGCGCTCCCTGTGCCCATGAGTTCCCGTCCGCGCGTGTTCTGAGGGCCAACAAAAACCGCTACGGGCGGGAGATCGTGGAGGCGTACGCCATAAAAGAGGCTCCGAAGCAGTGTTGGAGGTAACGTGTTTCTAGTAACGGCGTTACTGGTAACACGTTACATTTTTCGCTAACGCAGTAACGTGCTCGTTTGTATTCTGAATGATTAACGAGTAAAGTATTTCCGTTACTTTTTTACGGTATCGGCTGTCAATTTCGTTACTCGTTACTTTTGACCAAAACTGGTGAAATCCTGCACGAGCTTATCTCAAAATCCTGCACCAGCTTATCGCTGCACGGAACCAGCATCCGTCACTGTGAAGTTAAAAAAAAACAAAAAAAACTCACTTCTCGGAGGGGAAAAAAACCTTCGGCTACCAGCTAATTCCGTTCATCCTCCTTTTTCTTTTTCTTTTTTTTACAAGGCATGAACGAACGACTGCGCTACAGCCTCCTCCCCTCCCTCCTCTTCTCCCCCCCCCCCCTGCTTTGTGCAGCAGAAGTAGACAGGGGGGGGGGGGGGGGAGCCGTGGAGAGACATCCGTTTACAACAGTGGACAACTGGACAACAAACAGTGGCGAAGCGATTTGCTCATTTCTCTAGTTTCAAAAAAAAAAAAAGAAACATCCTTTGTGGAATATGTTTACCCTCGCTCTCCCCCTCGCTGCCTGAAAGTTCCTGAGGCCACTTTTGTACGCAGGAGAATCGTTCGCTTGATTAGTCTTTAATTCCCTAAGGTCATGATAAAAAAATTAAAAAAAAAAAAAAGTTTTAAACCTGGAAAGAAAACTTACAAACACGAAACCTTTTTTTTTTTTTTTCCAGAAAAAACTAAGAGGTACTGCTGGTAAGAGGCAGCAAGTGATTATAGCCAGTGTGCTGGTAACCGGTGTCCTGTTTCAGATAGTGAAGTAAATCAGTCTCTGGTAATAGTATGAACCGGACTGTTACTAAAACCGGCTTACAGATGAGGGGTGTTGGTTGGCTGGTTGTGTTCCAGCAGTCCTCGTTCGCATGCTGTAGTTTATAAAAGCCGATTGACTAACATCTCCGACTCATTCTGCGCGTGAGGTGGGCACGAATAACGAAAGTCCGTCGCCATGGCCAGCAGGTTTGAATGAAATGTATCAACTAAAGGAGACAGAATCAGGTAATTTAGTTTCAATGCCTAATCTGCGTGCCGAAAATTAAGCCGCTTCGCGCATCAAAACACAATGAAACCACTCTGTAAATTTTTATCTTTATCCAAGCTTGTTAAGGAGGCTTATGATACATCTCTGTCAAACATATGTACTCGAACAGAAAAGTAACGTAAAAGTAACGTTCGTTATTTTTGAAAAGTAACGGTAACGGTATATCGTTAAGTTTGTAAAAGAGTAACGTAGCTCGATAACGCGTTACTTTTTACCAAACTAACGAGTAACGCTATTTCGTTACTTCTTTTCGGTAACGGGCACAACACTGCTCCGAAGAACATTTCGTCGGCCTCGCTGTCGCTGTCGGAGAGAGAGGTGACATTTCTGAGACCGGATTTGACGACCTTGGCAGGCCGGGCAAGTGGTTCTTGCTCCTGAGAGGGAATCGGGACGCCCCCCTCCCTTCCCTTCCTTCCCGCTGTCTCTGCGGTTTACTTTCCCCCTGTTTTCTCCCGGGGCCTTGTCTTGCCCCCCTCCTTCTCCCCCCCTTTTAAATTTCCCTCTCCCATAGAGTTCCGAAGGCGAAGCGTCCGGCAATAAATCATTTGTCTGTTGAAATGTGTTGTCCCGTCCCCTGGCCGAAGGAAAAATCCATCAATGTAACCCTGTTTGGCAGTCAATGCTTTCTAGTGGACCGCTGACTGTGCCTGACTGTACGTCAAGCATGTCTGATTGGCCAACAAGTTATTCTGACCGACAGTCAAACTCCAGTCAGACTCCACTTGTCGGCTTTCGGATGGTTTCCTGGTGGCAGTCGGCCGCCGCGAAATGTCATCAAGATGTCTTGATGGCGATTCTGATCGTACATCGATTGGCTCTGACTGTACATCAAAAAGCTTTGACGTGCAGACAGACGTACGGTCAAAGGACGTAAAGTTCGTTCGGATACCACTATTTCGTCAAATCTATGAATACGAAAAATAATCTATGCACAAGAAAACGATTTCGGGACGTGAGCCCATAAAACCGCTGATGTTAGAGATATGACACGCAGCCGACCGACAACCTTGATCAGAAGCCCGCCGAACAGCCACTTCGCTGACTTCGCTTCGCCCATAGAGGCTTCGCCGAGCTTTCATAAAGGATCGCTCTCGACTCGTTTTGTTTGCCCGCTTGCTCCAACCTGTCGATCCTGCCCGGGCTCTACAATGTCTTATGTTTTAGTAGAATTTCTACTCGACAAGACCCAGCCTGTTGTGAGTTCCGACGATGTAAGGGACTTTAGCGGTGTAGTTGAAGACGACTAGGTGTACCAGGTCTACTGGGCCGGAGACGCGCGAACAAAAGGATTGTTCTACGGCGCGAAAGTACTCTACATGGCAGGTGAGTAGAACTGAAGTACGGCGCGTGATTTATTTATTTATTTATCTAAGTACCCTAAAGGCCCTGAGGCATTACAGAGGGGAGTGGTACAAGACAAATTTGGAACACAAAACAATATACAAACACTAAAAGCCAAGCACGAAAAATGTGAAAAAAAAAATGTGTAAACAACTTAAGAAATGTATAGAACAAGGCAAACAAAGAAAAATATTAACATAGGTAAGTAGTCAACGCACTTTGATACAAGTCAAAGGACGGTATGTTTACTAATTGCGCGGGAAGGCGATTCCACTCTGAAGATGTCCTTGGAATAAAAGAGTTATAATAGGCTGAGGTAATGCAATGAGGAATTCCGACTTTAAATTGATGATCTACACGCGGCGAGATGAAAACAGGATTTAACGTTAGTTTGTTTTTTAGCAAAGTATTGGAATGATAAATTTTATAAAAAAGACACAAACGAGATATTTTTCGGCGTAATGAAAGAGCGGGAAGTGATAAATTAGTTTTCATAGTTGAGACACTAGATGTGCGATGATAGTTAGTAAATATAAAACGGGCACCGCGATTCTGTAGGGCTGTGGACTGGGCACTGCGATTCTGTAGGAAGTTACGAGTGCTTTTCATAACATGCTGAAGGCTTAACTGCATTTGCAGCCGAAGCATCTCGTATAAAACGAATGGTCAAATCGAGCTTTCAAAGCGGTGGCATAGCATAGGGGTTAAGGTGTCCGATTTGTACGCAAGTGGTCGCGGGGTGGATCCGCGGTGGTCTTACTTTTTTTTTTTCTCGAACATTTTGTTTTATGGAGGCATTTGGCGATATTTATGAGTGCGTATAGCTTTACTCTTATATAAATGCTGCCCTTGTTGATGAAATTCCCTTGGCAGTGGCAGTCAGACGTCATCTGATGGACCATCAGATGACGTGTGATGGTCCTTCACGTTCCACCAAGGCTGCTGACTGGCAGTCAGTGTCCCAAATTGCGTATCTTGATGGAATTTTCAATAGGGTGTCTTTATGTATATAACTCTTTCTAAACTTGTATTAAAACGTTCGTTTGTTTGTTTGTTTGTTTTTCTTTTTTTTATCTGGTACGAATGTAACAAAGGGCCCACTTTGCGGTGGCTTTGGAAGCCCACACCCCTCTCCGATATCCTCTTTTTAACTACCGAACAATAAACAGCCATTCTCGCAGCTCTCAGGAGCCGCGTTTACATGAATGCGACTTAGTCGCATTAAATCCAGTTCTCGCATTCAATGCGGTCATGTAAACGGCATAATGTGCAAAGAAAGCGCGTCGCATTCAAGACGCTAGACAGAGGTGGATCGAGATGGCGAGTGTGCATTTATTGAGCCCATGTAAACGGAGGTCGCATCGCATTTTGGAGCGGGGAGGATTATAGGAAGGCGCTCGCTGAGGGTGTGAGTGAACAGCTGAGAACATAGCGGCGGCCAACCTCGTCGACGGCGCAGACGGCGGTCCCGTATGGTCGCCCGTAATTTTTTCCCGAGAAAAAACGCGAGCCTTTATTGCCATCATAAGTAAGCGGAATAGAGCGGAGCTGCTTGGTGAGGGTGGCCCCAGTCCAAGCCTTGCGAAGTACGACTTGCGCGCCCGAAGGGGTCCCAAAGGCTTCGGCGCAAGCACGAACGACACCGAGAGCTCCGAGCACTCTAGAGCACTGGATGGTAACGCAGAACGAGCAGCTCCTACCTCGGTGCCGTTCCTAGCTATGCAGGAGCCTGTCGGACTCGGGGTCCGGTTGGTCCGGACCCCGAGCCCGACCAACCTCGGACCCCGAGCCCGACCTCGGGTGCCGGCAGAGAGGCGGGCACCTCCAGAGATAATCCGATAAGTGGAAGCGAAAATCGACAGGGATGGATTCCAATTTTTGTGAGAAAGAAAAACACGCGCTGAACAGAGACACAACCAAAATAAAGCAAGAAAAAATGCAAAAATTCGTGACAGAAGGTCGCTACTCTCAAAAGCCCATTGTCAAATGGAAACAGGCTCGTTGCTTTTCTTTTTTTTTTTTCCACTCCGCGTTGTCACGAGGGTGCAGGTGCGCTTTGACGCTTGGGGCCTCTGCTTATCATCTTAATTAATTGGCAACTCACAGGAAACGACATGTCGAATTGCCGGCGCTCGGATACAAACATCCTGAATCCGACAAAGTTTCGAGCCAGGCTCTGGTTTGCGCAGTCCGCGCAGCATCGCAGGAAAGGGGGGGCGGGGGGGGGGGGGGAAGAGACGTCAGTAGCAAACGGGTTCTATCAACCGCCACCAGTCTAACACCATCAAGGGTCACTCTAAGACCTGTCCCACTTAGTAAGGGGGACATTTCTTCAATTTTTTCCCACTTAACTTTAAGGGGGGCGACAGACCTCTTAATATTACATGGAGATTCTCCCTCTTAATTAAGTGAGACACCAGCCCTCTTAAAATAAGCGAGACGGCGTCTCCCTTAAATTTGAGGTCAGAGTCCCTTGGTAAGAGGGACATTTTTTAGATATTTTCTTCCTTAAATTTGGAGGGACGGTGGCCCGCTTAAAATGCAGGGGTATATAGTCCCCCTTAAGTCGTGGTCACGCTGCTTATACATCATACAAAACACATTCTGCAGACATGTTCCGGAATGAGTCACCGCGACATCCGTGCTTTGTATGCCACGTGACAAAGCAACCTCTTGAGTTGGTTGCCTCGTGGCGTACGAGGCACGGATGTCGCGGCGACTCGTTCCGGAACATGTCTGCGGAATGGATTTTGTATGATGTATAAGCAGCGTGACCACGACTTTAGGTTATCTCTTTTATTGTATCATAGAATTTCTGCTCCTTAGTGTTTGGACTGTAGGGTGACATGCTGCACTGCAGTGATATAGTTCTTGCACTTTCGCTGATATTGTTTAACCAAAGTTATTCTGTGCTGCGTAACAGAATTGAAATTTGATCTGTATATTATGTTTGAAAAACGGAATCAATGTGTTAAATAAAACAGTAACAATCTTTAAGGGTAAACACGTGTTTTATTTGCCATGACACAAGAAAATATTTTGAAATGTCTTTATCAAAATAGTAATTTTATACCGATGTTCTGGTAGCTTTTACGGATAAAAAAAGGCGTTAGAACGACGCCAGAAATCGGAGTTTCTTGGAAACTATCACAAAAAACAAATTCCGTGCTGCAAAGTGACTCCTTTTGCCTACCATAAACAGCAACATAACAATCGTGTTGAATTTTTTTTTTTTAGGGGGTAACGTAAAAAAAATAAGTATACATTTTTTTCCCCCACAACACTTGGAAAGAAAATCAGCATAACTCTCGGAGGCAGCTCAGCGAATGTAGATGCCGAAACATATGATATTATACCAAAAAAAAAAAAAAAAAATGAATTGCGAC
Organism: Ixodes scapularis; assembly: GCF_016920785.2. Lineage (NCBI taxonomy): Eukaryota > Metazoa > Arthropoda > Arachnida > Ixodida > Ixodidae > Ixodes > Ixodes scapularis. The sequence goes on along the minus strand of NW_024609989.1, from coordinate 510,078 downwards.
ACTAAGCACAACAAGCGTGGCGTTTTAAAATTTTTTGGTCTAATCTTATGTTTCGGCATCGTGATTCGCTGAGCTGCTTCCGTGAGTTAAGGTGATTGACTTTCCAAGTGCTGTTCCGGAAAGTAGATTCCTGTGTTTTTTTTAGAGCGTAGTTACCTACTTCATAGCATTAAAAACGAATTATTCGGCGTCTCTTGCCATCAGCAGAAGCTCAGAATTTATGTTGTTTTTGAACGCCCATGAGCAATTGTCTGAGCTTCTCTGACATAAACTGAATCGAAACACTTTATTTTCAACGAGCAGACTCTAGAGGAGTCCAAGGGTTTGTCCATATGCCATAGGGTAAAAGAGTCCCGTTATGTAATACACCCATAAGCACATGACTAGTGCCCCCTCCATAGTCGTGCTAGCGGAGAGTTTCACTGACCGGTTCCCAGAAACGATCCGTTTCTCCGAACCGAAGAAAGTCCTGAGTCCTGGAACTCTTTCGTCAGAGGTAAAATCGTCCTGCAAGCAGCAATTGTTAAAAAAAAAATGCGTCAGCGTCAAACTCACATTTCTATTTTTGCATTCGCTTTTTCACATACCATAAGTGATGAGAAAACTTCTGGCCAATCGAGACCGGAGAATGGTCTCAACGTTCAAAAATGTTGTCGGGTTGTCTCCGCAAAAGGCCCCTTTTACCTCCTCCAGTTTTCCCAGCATGGTGACGATCGTGTTATGGAACCGAAGCTGTGCATCCACCTTTAGCTGAATGAAAGACCATACTGTTTTCCTTTAGATGCAGAGAGTGGGAATTAGAACGAAGGTAATGAAGCGCTTTCACCTGTTTTCAAGCAGTCGGCAGGAAACAAATGCGAAAATAAAGTGCAAACAGCTCAAAGATTCGGAACCCAATCTGTATACGATGAAATAGCGAGTGACATTAGCTTATGACGTAACTTGTGCTACTATTGATATTTGGTACGAGAATAGACTGCTGTTTTAAGTAATTTACGAGAATCGTCTTTGTGTTAGCAAGACAAAACGAAAACGCATTTAGTAGTAGATGAACATTAGAAGCCCCACCCCATGTGCTTTGAAAAGCATGGATTGCATTTGCGGCTCGAAGCTGCAGAAGAGATCTAATGCATGTTTTAGAAAGCAACATAATCGAATAAAAAATTATATTTTTGTAGACATTTCGGCGCTAGCCATTCATTTATTCTTTTTTTCAGAAGCAACGCATATGCCAACAGAACGTGAATAGAGCCTACCTACATACCAGAATGCAAAAAGTTCATAATTACCGAGTTCGTTGTGGGCCTTGTGCGGGTGGCCGCAGTAAGCTCACCACTCAGGGTGGTGCGTTCCACCGTGCAGAGGGTCCCGGTAGAGCTCTTTACACGAGCAATCCGAGCAGAACCTCCGTCTGATTCCCTTCATGTCATCGTTCGCTGCCATTGCCTCACTCTGAAAACAAGATTTTTAACGGTCAGTCATTTAACGCCCAGAGTCAACCTAGCCCTAAAGCGCCTAAGAAAAAAAAAGAATAGAAAAAGAAGTTCTGTTTATATATCTTTCGCAGATGTACCACACAGAAAAAAAATATTCAATTAGCTACAGAAAACAAAGAGCATAATAGACATCATGAATAAAACCTCCAAAAACAAAAGCATGGTAAACGCCGAAAAAAAAAAAAAAACAAAAAAAAAAAAACGGTAGCTTTGCGGGCGCACCGTCAAAATATAACGAACAAAAAAGTACGCCAAGAAAACAAAAAAAAAAACAAAAAAATGTACTCCCGGGCCACCGCTCCACCCTGCCCCTCTTGCCGCAGACGCCGCGACGCCGACGCAACGCAAACGCGCGAAGGAAAAAAATCTTTTTTTTTCTTTTTTTTTTTGTGGGGTTTGAATTAAAAGCTCGACCACCTCCCCCCCCCCCCCCCCCTTTCACATACATGTACACACATTATGGGTTTTTGCTCGCCTCCCACTTGAGGAAAAAAGTTCATAATCACTGCAACGCTAACGATGTCTACAACATAACGTTGCAGTGTAAATTGCTGTACTGAATTCTGAAGGCGAACAAACGCAAAATCGCCTACATAGTTTCCGTCAATCAAACGCTCTCGGGCGGTCAACCTGAAGCATTTAGAGTGCACACCGAGAAACAAATCGGCGAGCCAAGCTTACAAACACTGACAGCAACAGCTAGGGTGCCTTTATGTTGGCTATGCCTTAGGGAGGGCGATGCCATCCTTTGTAGTACCCGATGCCGACAGTGTGTGCTCACGGATAAAATAAAAGGAAATTGCCGGTAATAAAATGCCGGCGTAGCAGTGCCAAAGCTAGCAGCTCGAGCTGGGAGAAGAACGAACGCGCGTTCAAAATTAAAAAGTAAACAAAAGCGTCGGACAGAAAATGGTCTGATATCACTAGCCTACACTGTTAGCAAGTGCCGTGTATTTGGTGAATATTTGGGGTGAAAAACACGCTATTTACACAAATTACCATAAATTTACACGATGAGTAACGGATAATACGTTCAGATATCATGCGAGGTTGTAAAAAACGTGTTTTGGTTCGGTCATACACGCATAACCGTGTAGCCGACCTCGATAACACGCATTGCCTCCGGCGACGACCGCGGCATTGCCGGCTATCGAAGCACCGGAATGCTTGGGGACACACTTAGAAAGGACCGTCGAGACAAATGCCGCGGAAAGAAACATGTCTCGGAAACAGATATGCACCAAAAGCAATTACGCCATGTCGCGGGACGTTGGCGAAACCCGCGCTTACCGTGGCTCGCCGCCATTTTCTGGTCGATGGCAATACGGCTTCCCTCATGTCGCCCATGTTTGCATTTAGTTTGGGGCTCTTGATAATAGTTTCTTACACACCACAAATAAAGTCATGGGTCCAATTATTCGTTCAAAACAGTTAAAATGGATATAAAAAGCGTGTCTTCGATGTGAACACGTGACATTGCAGTTGGTTTCGTTTTTGCTTCAACCTTCAACTGCTTCAACTGCAAGCGATCTGGCCGATCTAACGTCGATGTACGGTGGAAGCAAGAGCCGGTTGGCTTTCGTTCTTTTTGTTTGACCGGAGAAATTTCTGGCAGCCGCTATTGTTTTGGTTTGACGGGACGCGAGAAGCTTCGCATAGAGCTTCGCAGTTTGCGAGCACATAGTGAAGACGTGACCGGAGAAGTGCCCCTGTGTCGTTCCCGGAAGACGGAAAGTACCATTCGTCGTGTGTGCTTTGAAAGCAAGGGGAGTCACAGGGTCCACGAGTGCTCAACCACAAGCCAAGGTTCACGACAGCGCTGCGTTCTTCGGCGATCTCGTTCTGTTTGGGGCAACACGGCGATGCGAGAAAGGGCCGAAATGTTCGTGGTGTGTGGTGCGGTGCTTGTAGGTAGAAACCCGCACTAGCGCGGAGCTCATATCGGTTGTTGTGGGGTTGCGTTTGATGGGTTTAGCCCCGTCGTCGTCAGCTGATCCGGTCCAGCTGGTCGGGGAGGACGCAGCGAGCGTTCTTAAAAGTAAATCTTCCTTCGTTCCGTTTCAAAATGTGGAAGATTCCCGACGCATACCGTGAGTAAAATGCTGCGGACGTTTTCAACAAAATTACGTCGTTTGAATTGAACAAGAGACTTCGGATAGTTTCCCTAAATCTGCCGTTTCTATGCTTCGTGTCGTTAGACTGCATTTGCACAGCGACGTGTTCGCACAGCGACGCACCGCTCGAGTAGATGATTCGGTCCCGCAAACGACCGGTTATACAGAATTCCAGGGAAACTTAAGTCACCACCGATGTTTTCCTGTAAATCTCGTGTGACTCGTGTGAGTTTGTTGCGCTCATCATGCGGTGTGAATAAACTAGGGCAAGATTTTCTACCTGCCCACAGATGCATGAACTGAGACCAATTTTTTACGTAGAGAACATAGTAGTTTTTCTTTACATTGGGAAGAGGCCCGAATGTGTCTCTTTTCCCTCTGGCACTGCCCCAAGTTTCAAGTTGCAGTTTCAGTAGACATACCTACTAACAGGTACAAACTGCTCTAAAGCAGGTAAAAGACTGGGAAGCCAGGACGGTGCGGACACCGTGTTTTGCGCTTCTCGCAAGGTGACTGATGCTTTTGCGAGGTATGCGGAATATGCAAACGATTTTGTTATGCCCTTCGTTTCCGTCTCCAAAAAAAAAAGAATAAGATTATTTACAAATTTAGGCGCAATCACAAGCCAAGATTTACGATAACAGTGCGTTCGCTTCGGTGGTCCGTGTAGTGGTATTATACGCTGCTTTCTGCAACACCGCGTCATGACGAAGAGCTGGAACGGTCACGGTCTGTGCTGGGCTAGCGGTTGACAGAAACCCGCATCGCCCGCATCGGCACCGAGTGCACTTGGGCTGTTGATGCTCGAGCTTTTCATACGCGGCTTGTCGCCAGCTGATCCTGCTGCTCGACGGTGAGGAAGTGGCGAGTGTGACCTCTGAAGTAAATGTAAATCCTCGTTCATCCAGTTATCCAGTGTCAAAGTGTGGAAGATGTCCAACGTGTACTGAGGGCGGGAGCTACGAGCGTTTTGCCTTGCTTTTATAACCGAAACCAGAGCAGCGAGATAATTGCCTTGCGTACTCCAAAATGACGCAAGCAATAAGTTTCAACAGGTCGATTACGTCACCGCGGATGTAGGCGAGACTGTGCACTGTTTAAACGCTTGCAGTATCCACGAGTGCTACCAGAAAAACGACGTCAACAGAGAAGGAGCTCGCGATTTTAGCATAATGCAGTGCCACGGGCTCGTGAATTTTCACTGTGGCTATATAAAAATATTAAAAAAAAAAAAACGCATCAGCGCCACATTAATGATCACGAATAACACCGGTCACAAACTCCCAAGCCTCACCGCTTCGCTCGACACCAACACGACATACGACAACAATCTGCATCAAAACGCCCCAAAAGTGAAGGCGTCTGCTCCCGTACGCGTACAACAACTAGCGGAAGTGAAGTGTTGGGCGGATGTCCTTCACAATAATATATATAAAAAATGCCTTGCGCAAGTATAATTTCCATTGATTATTGAATACGTACTGATAAAATCCCAATCATTTGTTTTTCTATCTGATTCAAGCGAGTCGGACTGCTCATAACACTGGTCGAGCATGAAAATAACAAAAATTTGAACTTTTTCATGGCCGGTTTAAGATTTATTGTTAGTACATCGCTGTTTTTCGCAAAGGACTCATTTTACAGATTTTGCCTCCATACTTTTTAAATGCAAACAGTTCTTACATACGGCTGTCCATTGTGCCGTGTTTTGTGTCTTCTTCTATAAATCGGTAACGGTCAGCGACCAAAGAGCTCACCCGTACATGTCAAGCATATATACGCCGCGGGGAGAGTCCGTTGTTAGTAGTAAGTGTCGGGCGTAGTGTCGGTGTTGTGTTTGTGTATGTGTCGCTGCTGTGTCCTATGTGGTGCTCGTGTTGTCTGTGATGTATGTAGAGTAGCAGTCTACTCGTGATAGTTCCCAGCGTATTAACCGACTCCTGCTTTTTTTTCATTGGTTGCTAGAAATCGCACTAGGTGGCGCAAGTAACCGCCCGATTACAAGAGTTTGCTTGAGCTATTTATCCATGTAAGTTCAATATTCTTTTTTTTGTTTTTGTTTTTGTCTAGCGGTTTTGTCGTAGCTGCCGACGCCACCGACCGCCGACGATGCACGTAGGTACCTTTGCACGTAGCTACGTCCGCCGCTCGGAGACTGTTTACTGTGCATAAAAGACATCGAACGAGAACGAACGCGTCCTGTATGCTTTCAGTTCGGCTGAAAGGCGCGGCTGGCTGGGCTCGTCCCTCGCCTGTTCTAGGCTGCTGGCCGCCATGTTTCATAAGGAACACGTTGAACCGTGCTTCTCGGAAGGCAAACGCGGTGTAGCGTGTTAACTTTACACAGCACCTCATGTGTAGACGAAAAACACAGATGGCTCCGTGTAAAACGAACACGGTTCGACGTGTCCGCTATGGGACAACGGTTTACACGTATGGGCGTGTTATTTTTGCTAACAGTGTAGGACATACGCGTACACATTGGGACACCCTAGCCCGCTAAAAGTGTTTTGTACGAAAGACAGCCCTGCGGCTCACGGCAGGGCAAACGATTAGCGACGCTTTGTCCTTAGCTGAACGAGCAGATCCAGGAAGCGACCGCGTCCGCGGTCGCTTCCTGGATCTGAACACTCTCTCTCTACATGCAAAGGTCCTGCATCTCACAGCCAGCGTGAAAATATTGATGGCTCGTTATTCCCACCCGCAATGCACCCAAAACAAAAGCGTCAATATGACAGGATTACTCACCCGAAGGAAGTCAAACGAGCAGCATGACGCTTGCGTCTCCCCGCCAACGTCCGTTTCCAGCTCTCCGTGAATTGGCGCGAAGCCTCAGCACCATCCGAACTCTTTGTTGTGGATTAGTGCTCCTGCCCCTCTCCTCCTGACCGAACTACATTGGTCCAGTTAAGAGGGACCAGTCCCCTCTTAATATGAAGGGAGACGCGTGAATCTTTCTGACGGGCTTTCCTGTTCAGAGGGACCAACGAAACGGTTTCCTTGGTCTCTCTTAATATGTTGGTGTCCCTCTAGATGTTGCTATTTTATTTTTCAATTTCCCTCTTAAAAAGAGCTGTCCCCCTGAAAGCATTGTTGTCCCCTCTAAAATCAGAGGGACAACGTTTTTTATGAGAGACCGGTTTTAGAGTGATGAAACTTGCAATTTAAGGTTATTATTATAATGCAACTAAATGCAAAGGTGAGAGCGAGCTGGACAAGAAGGATGAAAATAATCCCTGGAGAAGGGGAACAAGAGCGACAAGGGACAAACACAAATCTCGAAATACAGCTCGGTGACTGGTGAGCGACCGAAAAAATCCGCCTGGTGCGGGTATCGAACCCGGGGCCTGTCCATTACAGGTGGAGCGCTCTACCAACTGAGCTAACCAGGGGTTAGACGTCAGTACACTGTTAGCAAAAATAACACGCCCAGACGTGTAAACTGTTGTCCCATAGCGGACACGTCAAAACGTGTTCGTTTTACACGGAGCCATCTGTGTTTTTCGTCTACACATGAGGTGCTGTGTAAAGTTAACACGCTACACCGTGTTTGCCTTTCGAGAAGCACGGTTCAACGTGTTCCTTATGAAACATGGCGGCCAGCAGCCGAGAACAGGCGAGGGACGAGCCCAGCCAGCCGCGCCTTTCAGCCGAACTGAAAGCATACAGGACGCGTTCGTTCTCGTTCGATGTCTTTTATGCACAGTAAACAGTCTCCAAACGGCGGACGTAGCTACGTGCAAAGGTACCTACGTGCATCGTCGGCGGTCGGTGGCGTCGGCAGATACGACAAAACCGCTAGACAAAAAAAAAAAAAAAAAGAATATTGAACTTACATGGATAAATAGCTCAAGCAAACTCTTGTAATCGGGCGGAAACTTGCGCCACCTAGTGCGATTTCTAGCACCCAATGGAAAAAAAAGCAGGAGCCGGTGTATACGGTGGGAACTATCACGAGTAGACTGCTACTCTACATACATCACAGACAACACGAGCACCACGTAGGACACAGCAGCGACACATACACAAACACAACACCGACACTACGCCCGACACTTCCTACTCACCACGGATTCTCCCCGCGGCGTATATATGCTTGACATGTACGGGTGAGCTCTTTGGTTGCTGACCGTTACCGATTTATAGAAGAAGACACAAAACACGGCACAATGGACAGCCGTATGTAAGAACTGTTTGCATTTAAAAAGTATGGAGGCAAAATCTGTAAAATGAGTCCTTTGCGAAAAACAGCGATGTACTAACAATAAATCTTAAACCGGCCATGAAAAAGTTCAAATTTTTGTTATTTTCATGCTCGACCAGTGTTATGAGCAGTCCGACTCGCTTGAATCACATAGAAAAACAAATGATTGGGATTTTATCAGTACGTATTCAATAATCAATGGAAATTATACTTGCGCAAGGCATTTTTTATATATATTATTGTGAAGGACATCCGCCCAACACATCACTTCCGCTAGTTGTAGTACGCGTACGGGAGCAGACGCCTTCACTTTTGGGGCGTTTTGATGCAGATTGTCGTCGTATGTCGTGTTGGTGTCGAGCGAAGCGGTGAGGCTTGGGAGTTTGTGACCGGTGTTATTCGTGATCATTAATGTGGCGCTGATGCGTTTTTTTTTTTTTAAATATTTTTATATAGCCACAGTGAAAATTCACGAGCCCGTGGCACTGCATTATGCTAAAATCGCGAGCTCCTTCTCTGTTGACGTCGTTTTTCTGGTAGCACTCGTGGATACTGCAAGCGTTTAAACAGTGCACAGTCTCGCCTACATCCGCGGTGACGTAATCGACCTGTTGAAACTTATTGCTTGCGTCATTTTGGAGTACGCAAGGCAATTATCTCGCTGCTCTGGTTTCGGTTATAAAAGCAAGGCAAAACGCTCGTAGCTCCCGCCCTCAGTACACGTTGGACATCTTCCACACTTTGACACTGGATAACTGGATGAACGAGGATTTACATTTACTTCAGAGGTCACACTCGCCACTTCCTCACCGTCGAGCAGCAGGATCAGCTGGCGACAAGCCGCGTATGAAAGGCTCGAGCATCAACAGCCCAAGTGCACTCGGTGCCGATGCGGGCGATGCGGGTTTCTGTCAACCGCTAGCCCAGCACAGACCGTGACCGTTCCAGCTCTTCGTCATGACGCGGTGTTGCAGAAAGCAGCGTATAATACCACTACACGGACCACCGAAGCGAACGCACTGTTATCGTAAATCTTGGCTTGTGATTGCGCCTAAATTTGTAAATAATCTTATTCTTTTTTCTGGAGACGCAAATGAAGGGCATAACAAAATCGCTTGCATATTCCGCATACCTCGCAAAAGCATCAGTCACTTTGCGAGAAGCGCAAAACACGGTGTCCGCACCGTCCTGACTTCCCAGTCTTTTACCTGCTTTAGAGCAGTTTGTACCTGTTAGTAGGTATGTCTACTGAAACTGCAACTTGAAACTTGGGGCAGTGCCAGAGGAAAAAGAGACAAATTCGGGCCTCTTCCCAATGTAAAGAAAAACCACTATGTTCTCTACGTAAAAAAATTGGTCTCAGTTCATGCATCTGCGGGCAGGTAGAAAATCTTGCCCTAGTTTATTCACACCGCATGATGAGCGCAACAAACTCACACGAGTCACACGAGATTTACAGGAAAACATCGGTGGTGACTTAAGTTTCCCTGAAATTCTGTATAACCGGTCGTTTGCGGGACCGAATCATCTACTCGAGCGGTGTGCGTCGCTGTGCGAACACGTCGCTGTGCAAATGCAGTCTAACGACACGAAACATAGAAACGGCAGATTTAGGGAAACTATCCGAAGTCCCTTGTTCAATTAAAACGACGTAATTTTGTTGAAAACGTCCGCAGCATTTTACTCACGGCATGCGTCGGGAATCTTCCACATTTTGAAACGGAACGAAGGAAGATTTACTTTTAAGAACGCTCGTTGCGTCCTCCCCGACCAGCTGGACCGGATCAGCTGACGACGACGGGGCTAAACCCGTCAAACGCAACCCCACAACAACCAATATGAGCTCCGCGTTAGTGCGGGTTTCTACCTACAAGCACCGCACCACACACCACGAACGTTTCGGCCCTTTCTCGCATCGCCGTGTTGCCCCAAACAGAACGAGATCGCCGAAGAACGCAGCGCTGTCGTGAACCTTGGCTTGTGGTTCCGCACTCGTGGACCCTGTGACTCCCCTCGCTTTCAAAGCACACACGACGAATGGTACTTTCCGTCTTCCGGGAACATCACAGGGGCACTTCTCCGGTCACGTCTTCACTATGTGCTCGCAAACTGCGAAGCTCTATGCGAAGCTTCTCGCGTCCCGTCAAACCAAAACAATAGCGGCTGCCAGAAATTTCTCCGGTCAAACAAAAAGAACGAAAGCCAACCGGCTCTTGCTTCCACCGTACATCGACGTTGCGCTTGCGCAATGGCCAGATCGGCCAGATCGCTTGCAGTTGAAGCAGTTGAAGCAGTTGAAGCAAAAACGAAACCAACTGCAATGTCACGTGTTCACATCGAAGACACGGTTTTTATATACATTTTAACTGTTTTGAACGAATAATTGGACCGATGACTTTATTTATGGTGTGTAAGAAACTATTATCAAGAGCCCTAAACTAAATGCAAACATGGGCGACATGAGGGAAGCCGCATTGCCATCGACCAGAAAATGGCGGCGAGCCACGGTAAGCGCGGGTTTCGCCAACGTCCCGCGACATGGCGTAATTACTTTTGGTGCATATCTGTTTCTGAGACATGTTTCTTTCCGCGGCATTTGTCTCGACGGTCCTTTCTAAGTGTGTCCCCAAGCATTCCGGTGCTTCGATAGCCGGCAATGCCGCGGTCGTCGCCGGAGGCGATGCGTGTTATCGAGGTCGGCTACACGGTTATGCGTGTATGACCGAACCAAAACACGTTTTTTACAACCTCGCATGATATCTGAACGTACTATCCGTTACTCATCGTGTAAATTTATGGTAATTTGTGTAAATAGCGTGTTTTTCACCCCAAATATTCACCAAATACACGGCACTTGCTAACAGTGTAGAGCAAACGGGTTTTATCAACCGCCACCAGACTAACGCCAAGGGTGAAACTTGCAATTTAAGGCCATTATTATAATGCAAATAAATGCAAAGGTGCAAGCGAGCTGGACCGGAAGGATGAAAATAATCCCTGGAGAAGGGGAACAAGAAAGACAAAGGACAAACACAAATCTCCAAACACAGCTAGGTGACCGGTGAGCGACCGAAAAAATCCGCCTGGTTTGGGTATCGTACCCGGGACCTCTCCATTACGGGTGGTCACTCTCGCCGCTTCCTCATCGTCGAGCAGCGGGATCAGCTGGCGACAAGCCCCGGATGAAAGGCTTGAGCATCAACAGCCCAAGTGCACTCGGTGCCGATGCGGGCGATGCGGTTTCTGTCAACCGGTAGCCCAGCACAAGCTGTGACCGTTCCAGCTCTTCGTCATGACACGGTGTTGAAGATAGCAGGGTATAGTACAACTACACGGACCACCGAAGCAAACGCACTGTTATCGTAAATCTTGGCTTGTGATTGTGCCTTTGTAGATCATCTTATTCGTTTTGCTGGAGATGCAAACGACGGGCATAACAAAATCGTTTGAACATTCCGCATACCTCACAAAAGCATTTACCCAGTCACCTTGCGAAAAGCGCAAAACACGGAGTCCGTACCGTCCTGACCCCCCGGTCTTTTACCTGCTTTAGAGAGTTTGTACCTGCTAGTAGGTATGCCTACTAAAATTGAAAGTTGAAACTAGGGGCAGTGCCAGAGACAAAGTTGGGAAAGCTTGCTCGCTCTCCCCAATTTCTCAACTCTCAAGTGATTGTACCATAATAAATGCACCAATGCCTCTTCCCAAAGTAAAGAAAAATCACTATGTTCACTACGTAAAAAATGGTTTCAGTTCATGCACCTGTGGGCAGGTAGGAAATCTTGCCCTAATTTATTCATACCGCATGCTGAGCGCAACAAACTCACTCGAGATTTACAGGAAAATATCGGTGGTGACTTCAGTTCCCCTGAAATTCTGTATAACGGGTCGTTTGCAGGACCGAATCACCTTCTCGAGCGGTGTGCGTCGCTGTGCAAACACGTCGCTGTGCAAATGCAGTCCAACAACACGAAACATAAAAACGGCAGATTTAGGACAACAATCCGAACTCCATTGTTCAATTAAAACGACGTAATTTTTTTGAAAACGCCCGCAGATTTTTACTCACGGTATGCGTCGGGAATTTTCCACATCATGAAACGGAACGAAGGGGGGTTTACTTTTAAAAACGCTCGCTGCGTCCTCCCGGACCAGCTGGACCGGATAAGCTGACGACGACGGGACTGAACCCATTGAACCTCAACCCCACAACCAATTTGAGCTCCGTGTTAGTGTGGGTTTCTACCTCCAAGCGCCGGACCACACACCACGAACGTTTCGGCTTTTTCTCGCCTCGCCGGGTTGGCCCAAACATGAACGAGATCGCCGAAGTCAACGCAGCGCTGTCGTGAACCTTGCTTGTGGTTGCGTACTTGTGGACCCTGTGACTCCCTTCGCTTTCAAAGCACACACGACGATTACGAATGATACTTTCTGTCTTCCGGGAACATCACAGAGGCACTTCTCCGGTCACGTCTTCGCAACATGTGCTCGCAAACTGCAGAGCTCCTCACGTCCTCACGTCCCGTCAAACCGAAACACTAGCGGCGCCATGCGTTGTAGCCAGATTTTCTCCGGTCAAACAAACTTATGATTTACCGCAGGAAAGGCTACAAGCGCGAGCTCTTTGTTTTAGGGCACATCTCAGCAGCACAAGCTCTCGTGCATTAAGGGCAGCAGCCAAGGCCACCAAGGCTACGAGCTTCCGCTCCTAGCCTTCGCTGCGGTACAACATAAGGTGAAAGGGAGTATAGCTTCCAGCGTACATCGGCGTTGCGCTTGCGCCGTGGCCAGATTTTCTCTGTCAGCTCCAACGTCAGTTTTCAATATCACCTACAGATGCAGCAACACTGATATAAAGTTTTAATATGGCGGCCACCACGGACCGCCGGAAATTCTGAGGGAGGGCAAGGAGGTTAAGAGTACTAGAAGGGGGCACGTTGCAATATTGGTGAAGCCTAGTCATAAAAAGTTTAAACGATGTTGTGGCCAACGTGACCGTAGATCCCTCTGGCCAATGGTGCGCGTGACATGTCACGTGTAAGATGGATGGTTGATTGTAGAAGGATTCCTTGCAGGCTTGCGCGCACTCCGTCCGGTAGGTTTTATCACATCGAAGGCTAGACTGTGGTGTATTCTGATATCCCATAGCTAGACGAAGGCTAGCTACGGTCACGTGATGTGATCACGTTGGCTTGATAAGTGAGGAGAGTAAGGATGAAAATGAGAAAGAGGCGAAGCGTCAAGGGAGCATGGCTTGTGGAGGCTACGCGGCTGGCGTCATGCCTTCTCCTACCAACACCTCTTAGAAATGAGTCCGTAGCGCTCCGAGTGGGCACGTCACAATGTCAAAAGAAGGAAGGCCATGGCGCAACTGCGTGAGAGTATTCCTGTTGTCGACGCGTATCGACGTGAAAAAAAAAATATTTCTTCTCGAGCGGCGCGGTAATGTTTGTGCGCGTTTATCCGACATTAATACGCGTTTTAAAAGTGCAATCTTGTACAATTAATTATATATATATATAATATAAACGTAATATACAACGCGTTACGAAGGTTGAAAGTACCAAGTTTATATTTCTGATTATCCCCGTAACCGCGGGACTACGCGCAGTCCCGCAGCTCCCCACACTTTTCGAATGAACCGGCTCTAAATTTCCGATGCGGCATCTTCCATCGTACGGGCTCTGATTCTGGTAAATTTACTTTGCGTGTGAGCTGCTGACTGTCTGCAAAGGTACGCTGAGACATTTCAGAAGGGAAAGGAACCGAAAAAAAAATTCATTCATCCCCGCAGGGAGGGGAGCGCACACGAGCAAGAGATGGGTAGACAATGTTAAGCCTCTCGTCTCACACTGCTGGTGCTGCTCTCGTGTGTGTGTGTGTGTGTGTGCGCGTGTGCGTGTGTGTGCGTGTGTGTGTGTGTGTGTGTGTGTGTGTGTTTGTGTGTGTGTGTGTGTGTGAATCTTTTTATCCTCCTACCCTTCGTTTGTTTTTTGGTTTATTTGTCGTCACCGCAGTCCCAAGAAGGTCTTTTTTTCGCTTGAACGGCATTTACGTGAATTCGCGAAGCAAGTCCTGCTACGGTTTGAGCAGGGCCGGCCTTAGAGCAGCAAGCACCCTGGGCAAACTGCGACCGTGGCGCTTCCCCCCCCCCTCCTTTCACCTATTTACGCACCCAACAGCACATTGTTAGTAAATATGCCAGAGTTAACCAGCGCGTATGGTCGCGATTTCGTCGTTGTCAGTCGAGAACCACATCCTAAAAAGTCGGTGTTGGTCACTGGTAACAATGGTCAACATCTCCTTGTATCTACTGTTTACATTGAGCCTGCTTACTAACCTTCCAATTTAGGTCTTTTGAGGCCTGCACTTACTTCTTATCGCAGGTACCGAACCGACGTTTGGTCCACAGGCCGGCGTCGTCTAAGAGAGCAGACGACAAGCTGAAACGCTTGAAAGAGCAGACGACAGTTCGAACGATCAGGCGGCCGTTTGAACTTGAAGACGCACTGAACTTAGTCCGCAGGTGGTCCGCACAACTTGACGGTTTTCTGGCGTTCATGTAGGAACAAAACAAATAAATCTGATCACCACAAGTATCCGTGAATTCAAGCCATAGTGCTTCCCGCCCAAGCAATCGTCGTCCGACGGCGTCTGCTTTTCCCTATTTCCGGCACATATCCAGATTCTCTGACGAACCGAGCACGTGAAAACTGACCTTCAAACCTTTCTTGACACTTTTGGTACGGGCCCAGTCGCGGCGTTTTGACGAGAAGGCAGGTTTTTGTCTGGTTCCTATCAAAACAACGCAGGAATACACATCTGGCATAGGGACTTCTGCCCACAGCCCCAGACCGGAAGTGCGACCGACACGCCACCACAACGCCGTGACGTCACAGAGATGAGTTGGTGTGTACAGTCCCAAACCATTTAGGTCAGCGAAGTTTCGTCGTAAACATTCGTGTTTTTCAGTGTTAATCGCAAAAAAGAAATGTTGTAAATATCCCAAAATGCCTCGACAAAACAAAATGTTCGAGAGAAAAAAATGAAAGCCGTTTACAACTCCCTGTAACGCCGAATTAGAGCGCAGCTCTTGAGGAGGAGGAGGGAAGGGTACTGGGGGGTGGGTCAAGTGACCTGGGGGGGCGGGGGGTCACGTGACCTTGTGAGAGTCACGTCACCTTGGGGCGTGACGTGACATCGGGGGGTCACGTGACCTGGTGCCACGTGACGATGCCGATGACGTCATCAGTGATGATGACGATGCGGATGCCGGTGACGTCATCAGTGACGTCACTGATGACGTCATCAGTGGCTATGACGTCAACGGGGGTCACGTGACCTGGGTAACCATCGTGACCCTCGTGAGGGTAACCCTAGTAACCCTCGTGAGGGTAACTCTCGTGACCCTCGTGAGGGTAACTCTCGTGACCCTCGTGAGGGTAACTCTCATAACCCTCGTGACCCTCGTGAGGGTAACCCTCGTGAAGGTAACCCTTTTGAGGGTTACTTACCCTCGTAACCCTCACGAGGGTTAGTAACCCTTGGGAGGGTAACCCTCGTGAAGGTAACCTTTTTGAGGGTAATGAACACTCGTGAGGGTTACGAGGGTAAGTAACCCTCGTGGCCCTCGTGATCCTCGTGAGGGTAACCCTCATGAGATTAACCCTCGTAACCCTCGTAACCCTCGTAACCCTCACGAGGGTTACGAGGGTTGCGGTTACGCCGACGCCGACGGCGACGCCGACGCCGACGCCACTCAAGCCGGGAACGGGCCCCTAAGAGCTGCGCTCTAAAAATGAAAGCCGTTTACAGTCCCTGTGACACCGAATTGGAGCGCAGCTCTTGAGGAGGAGGAGGGAAGGGTACTGAGGGTTACCTGTTCTCGGGGCGGGGGGGGGGGGGGGGGGGTCATGTGCCCTGGGGGGGTCACGTGACCCCCCAGAAAAATTTTTCCGCTAGATTTAGTGGGGAAATTTTTCCGCTAGATTTAGCGGGGAAATTTTTCCGCTAGGTTTAACGGGATTCCGCTAGACAGCGGGAAATTTTTTTTTCCGCTAAATCTAGC
Organism: Ixodes scapularis; assembly: GCF_016920785.2. NCBI lineage: Eukaryota > Metazoa > Arthropoda > Arachnida > Ixodida > Ixodidae > Ixodes > Ixodes scapularis. The sequence continues at coordinate 494,193 of NW_024609989.1, read as the reverse complement.
GGGGAAATTTTCCCGCTAGATTTAGCGCTGAAATTTTTCCGCTAGATTTAGCGGGGAAATTTTTCCGCTAGATTTAGCGGGTTAATTTTTCCGCTAGATTTAGCGGGGCATTTTCCCCGCTAGATTTAGCGACTTTCGCTAAATTTACCGGAGAAATTTTTCCGCTAGATTTAGCGGAGAAAATTTTCCGCTAAATTTAGCGGGAAAATTTTTCCGCTAGATTTAGCGGGGAATTTTTTCCGCTAAATCTAGCGGGGAAGATTTTTCCGCGATTTAGCGGGGAAATTTTTTTGCTAAATCTAGCGGGGAAATTTTTCCGCTAGATTTAGCGGTTAAAATTCCGCTAGATTTAGCGGGGAAATTTTTCCGCTTGATTTAGCGGGGAACATTCCGCTAGATTCAGCAGGGAAAATTTTCCGCTAGATTTAGCGGGGAATTTTTCCCGCTAGATTTAGCGGAAAAATTTTTCCACTATATTTAGCGGGGAAATTTTTCCGTTACATTTAGCGGGGAATTTTTCCCGCTAGATTTAGCGGAAAAATTTTTCCGCTAAATCTAGCGGGGAAAATTTTTCCGCTAGATTTAGCGGGGAAATTTTTCCGCTAGATATAGCGGTAAAATTTTTCCGCTAGATTTAGCGGGCAAATTTTTCCGCTAAATAGCGGGGAATATTGTCCCGCTAGATTTTTCTGCTAGATTTAGCGGAGAAATTTTTCCGCTAGATTTAGCGGGTAAATTTTTTCACTACATTTAGCGGGGAATTTTTCCCGCTAGGCAGCGCGGAAATTTTTCCGCTAGATTTAGCGGGAAATTTTTCCGCTAAATCTAGCGGGGAAAATTTTTCCGCTAGATTTAGCGGGAAAATCTTTCCGCTAAATCTAGCCGGGAAATTTTTCCGCTAGACAGCGGGGAAATTTTTTCGCTAGATTTAGGGGGGGGGAATTTTCCGCTAGATTTAGCGGGGAATATTTTCCCGCGATTTTTCTGCTAGATTTAGCGGAGAAATTTTTCCGCTAGATTTAGCGGGGAAATTTTTCCGCTACATTTAGCGGGGAGGTTTTCCCGCTAGATTTAGCGAGGAATTTTTTTTCCGCTAGACAGGGGGGAAATTTTTTTCGCTAAATCTAGCGGGCAAATTTTTCCGCTAGATTTAGCGGGGAAATTGTTCCGCTGGATTTAGCGGGGAAATTTTTCCGCTCGATTTAGCGGGGAATATTTTCCGCTAGATTTAGCGGGGAAATTTTTCCGCTAGATTTACCGGGGCCGCTAGTTTTAGCGGGGAAATTTTTCCGCTACATTTAGCGGGGAATTTTTCCCGCTAGATTTAGCGGGGAAATTTTTCCGCTAGATTTAGCGGGGAATTTTTTCCGCTAATTCTAGCGGGGAAAATTTTTACGCTAGATTTCGCGAAAAATTTTTCCGCTAAATCTAGCGGGGAAATTTTTCCGCTAGATTTAGCGGGGAAATTTACCCATAATGCACCGCGCGGTTACGCCGACGGCGACGCCGACGGCGACCCCGACGCCGCTCAAGCCGGAAACGGGCCCCTAAGAGCTGCGCTCTAAAAAAATAGAAGTAAGCCCACGCCGTGAATCGAACCGGGGTCCGTATGCATGAAGCACACATCGTACCACTAAAGTATACGCTACCGCTTTGGAAACGAGCGTTGCAACCGCTGCCTAAATTGGCGGCGGCAGTGCATATCTCCACGAACCATCCAATCCGGTGTGAACGTCGTTGCCGGGGTGTGTATCGCCTGCGCGTTAACAATATGCCACCGCGGGTCGGAGGGCGGTGCCTTTGGTATCCCTTGGGCGCGGCCGGCCAGTGTTTTTTCCTACCCAGTGGCGGCTGATTCAGGGAGGGGAGGGGGGGGGGGGGCAAAACACATGCTTTGCCCCCCCACTGAGAAGTGGGAGGGGAGCAAGCCCTCCCCCCCCCCCCACGGTTGGTACGCCAATGGCTGCTGATTGTACCCCGAACCGGTTAGTTTCATGTTTTTTTTTTTTTCGCACAAGGAGATCAGACACTCTTTCGAGTGAGTCGCGGGAGTGAAATCTAGGCTCTTTGGACGCGACGCCATTCCGTCTTTTGGTAGATTATTTCGCAACATTATGACAGAACTCCATGAAAGAAATGTATGGCACATTTCGTTTTTGTATTGACAATATAAACAATCTACATGCTATTTGGAAATCGCATCGTACGAAAAATCTCGGAACACGGAAATACCCGAAAAACAAAGCGCTTAAAACGTTTGTTGTTGTTTTTTTTCTTTTTTTTTTTATCTGGTGCGAATGGGACAAAGGGCCCGCTTTGCGATGGCTTTGGAAGCCCACACCCCTCTCCGATATCCTCTTTTTAACTACCGAACAATAAACAGCCATTCTCGCAGTTCTCAGGAGGCGCCCTACCCGAAACAACCTTCCCGCTTCGGCCATCATTCGTTATCAATTGGGTCGGTTCGTTCGTATTCTTCGTTAACAGTTGGTTAGGTTCAAGTGTCCAATGCCTGTCCTCCTTGCTCCTCCTCCACTTCTCCCTCTCCCGAAACAACGTTGGAGACACGGCACCGTAAGATAAAAGCTGTGTCAGGGAGAGCTCACCCGAACATTAATAGCTTCATCGATCTGATCAAACGGGATGAGGCCTACACAAGACATAATTAAATATAAAACAACGCAAATACGAGAAGTATTCCAAAACGAGTATATTTTTTTCTGAAAAGAACCGCCGTGTTTAAATAAATTAGTAAGCTAAAAATACTTTCAAATGGGGGCGCAGCGGCGCTACCCTTTTGATGGCTTCCTGGGCGGCATCTCAGCTCGCCTATCCCCGGTCCTGGTATAAAGTCCTGGATATTGAAAAATATGATGCTCTTTTTTTTCTTTGGGGCTAATTTGAAAGAGCAACTATTTTCTGCGGTTGCGGTCGTTACGAACGTTTACAGTTAGGGTCGATAGGTCCTTATCAGTGTTCCATTTTCTTTCTTTTTTTTTACTAACTGTCGCTAAGCCCGGTCTGCACGCTTAATCACGTTCCGAATGTGTCGTTAGCCTACTGTGGTCCTTATTGATTTGTGCTCCCTACACCGCGGCTTCGACTTATCATGAATAGATCTATTCTTTTCACCCATAAGAGCGTCGCCTCTTTTACTATTAATTACACTAAACTCGGTCCTAACACTTCTCCGCCAGATAACCTATCCTTGTAAGTAATTTTTTTATCAATTTCTTCATGCCCGGACTGATTCTTGACCCACCTCTAATATCATTGCTTCAAGTGCGCTTGAAACTGGGTTTTAAGGGCTTTCAGAACAAACTCACGAAAGAATCGGAGAAATCGGCTCGCAATCTCCACTCTGCGCATAGCTCAACAGAATGCACTGGTTCGCCGACTTTCTAAAAGAGGTAAATCGGAGAACCTTTTGCAGCATTCCCAAGAAGGTGTATATTGTAATTTAATGCATTATACCCCATTTTCTTGGGAGTACCTCTAAATACTCCAAAGTGTGCATCCGTTCAGATGAAGAGAAAATTTGTCGACACCTGGTGACCTCACTTAAATTAGTGTTTTATTCAATCAGTTTATTGCAAATCCCTTATGGTCGTGCAAAACATTACTGCATTATTTGGGAAAAAGAAAATAAAAGAGAGCGCAGTCAATAAAACCAGTTTTCAAAATAATGATCATGCAACAAATCTTACAAACTAATAACTCACAAAGATGTTAAACGGTTGTCTGAGTTCATATCCTCGGCCTTTCGCTGTGGAATGAGTGATATTCAAATTGGCGCAAAAGTAACATTCGTTCACTTTTTAAAGTAGCCATAACGGTATATCGTTACGTTCGTAGGACGGTAACGAATATCAGTAGCCCGTTAAGTTTTGACAATAGGGAATTGTAGTAGACCGTTTCCGCAGCCCGCTAAGCACCCGGATAGCGCTCCGTAACCCACCATAAGACCTTGAACTATGCAGAGAAGGCTGGCGGCGCGCATGCGCAGCTGCGCCGTTTTCCTCGGGGATACCGTAGCGGAGAGGAAAAACGATCCACTACAACTCCCTAATCTAACGAGTGACTATTTTGTTACATGTTTTCTGCAACGGGCACAACGGTGCTTGGGTCCCACTGGTGCAGAAAGCCCAACACCCAACATCGGAGCACGGCCCCTTGAAGTTGACAGTGCGGTGGGAGCTACGCGTTTGACGAACCAGAAAACCAACTCGTTTTCATCTCCTGACCACGCACTCTGCGTGGATATGGCTGACAGCACGGACATGCTCGTGCTCGTAGGTTCTACCACTAAACCAGCTTACGCCCTTTGCACCTGCTACCAATGAAAATGTTTAGCGTTCAATATAATTGGGTAAGTAATTTTGAATGAATAAATTGCACATTATTGATTTGAAGGGCATGGTTTCAAATAGAATCTTGCTGTTATGATCGAAAACTACTAAAAACACCCACGCGGCAATGATATGAGGCACGCGCAGCATTCTACGACGTTCCGAAGAAATGCTCAATTTGGACGCGTATGTAGGTTTCGGTTTCTTATCGAAGCACATCTCTGTGCCGGCGATCCCGCCCCCCGTGTCTAAGACGCGCAACGTGCGTGCGCCGCCACTCATCGCGCGTAGAGAAGTCTACATAAGAAAGCTTCTGGACAGTCACATGAGGTCCGCCTTTTTGACATCGGTGCCAGAGTGAAGACACTCCTTCATGAGCAATGCGTGGCGGTGCACGCACGTTGCGCGCTTTAGACAGGGGGGGCGAGATTGCCCACGTGGAGATGCTCTCCGATAAGAAACCGAAAGCGAGATACGCGTCCAACTTGAGCATTTTTTCAGAACTCCCTAAAATACTTAGCGTGCCTCATGCCATTATAACATGGGTGTCTAGTCGTTCTCGATGATTCCGAGCAATGTTATCTTTGAAACCACCCCTTTAAAAAAAATATTTAACAATTTAAGTACTCGGAATTTATTAATTATCCCATTATATTCAGCTCTAGCAATTTTCTTTTGACAGACCGCTACGGCATCAGGCTTCTGTATTGTGCGATGCGTACTTTCTGCAGTCGAACTTTTGCCCGTTTTTTTTCTGGAAACACCCTATATGTCAGAACAAATATTTTATACGTTTGGGAACAGGACTCCGCCTCCATCAATTCTGGCGCATCAGGCAATAGTGACAACCACTGTAAAGTCAGAGCACATTAAGACATATATAGATGGATTATACATATGTAGTTTTTAGATACATAACTATATACACAATGGAGTCAATTATGCCTTTAGTACAACACATGCATATGATCCGTCCACTGCAAGAGGAATTTCTAATATTTAAAAGCCTGACGAATTCAAGTGAAACTATACCTCGTTTAGGCTTAGGTCCGAGCGTGGCGGATGTTATGAGCCGAAGGGCCAATCAAACAGCAAAAGAGGCACAAAGCCATGACGAGTTCTCTGCAGTTCATAGGACTATAGGACTAGCCGGTATTCGCCATCTCTCTGTGCGTGCTCCTCCACCGGCTAGTTCTATCAAGCGCAGAGAGCACGCTATGGCTTTGCGCTTTCTGCACTGTTTTATTGGTCCTCCGGCTCACAACATTGTGCGCGCTCGTACCTAAGGTGAAACGGAGTATATATGAACACCAAATGAATAGCACTGAAAGTATGAATATCCTAAATGATGAGAACCGTCTTCGTGAATGCGCAAAAAAAAAAAGAAATCGTGCAAAAGGAAAACGTACATACGAGTATTGCATGTAGCAAGCACATTGAGTGATGTCATCAGAATTCAGATACAAAAACTGGTCAAAAAGAAAAGGACGAAGAATATTACGAAATGAGATAGGAAATTAAACCGCATTTTCTAAATCTAAGAGTCATGCATATTCTGTTGCAGTCCTATGAGCAAAGCCTTAGTTTCCAGCTTGGTGTCTTAAATAGTTTCGAATATAGCTTTATTTCTCATCTAAAAATTATGCTGACCCCTCCTCATGACTCGGTTGCTCTTATACTTTCTTAACATTAGCAATATTCAAGATTGCTGCTCTTGAAAGACTTTAGTTATTTTATGAGTTCGTATGTTTATGGTCATGAGGAGGCCGACTTGAAAGGAACGTAAGTGACCCTACAGACAACCCAGAGACTCCAGGTGCATCACGTGATTAATGACTCTAAATTAATAAAGAAACACAAGGCTTCAAGTATTTTCTTTTTTTCGTGTACAAAAAAGAACTCTGGTCGCTTCCTCTAAGGTAAATTCACATTTTTTAGCTGTGTTTACGCGATGAGTAAGAGGCGGAAACATTTTGAACCATGCGAAACACACACTGCTCGCAAGTAAAACCTCTGCAGGTCTATCGCCAAATGAAATGAACACACATCGGAGGTCCAGTATTTCGTTTAAATCCCCTCCACAACTATGATGCACGTTGCTGTTTCAATCACATGTGATGTCTCTTCCGATGACTGTGTAAATTGCTATTAGCCGCAAACGCTGTACCGCAGGTCTCGCACCTGTACGGCTTTTCTCCTGTGTGAGTCCTCTCATGAACCGCCAAACTGGTTCTCTGAGTAAACGCCCTGCTGCACGTATTGCACTTGAACGGCTTCTCTCCGGTGTGAGTTCTAACGTGAGCCTTCAAGTTACCCTTCTGCGTGAACGTTTTCTCGCAGGCACCGCAACTGAAGGGCCTCTCTCCAGTGTGAGTCCTCTCGTGGATGACGACATCCGCTGCGGAAGCGCTTGAGTGAGGACAGAAGCGGCACGGGTGATTGTCCGGTTGTCGGTGCGTTGGCTGCTTGTGTGGGCCCGAATTGTTGGTCTGGGGAGAGGTGTCACCTCTGCGGCTGGCTCGGTCGAAGGTATCCACTTTGTCGCCATAGCCTGCTCCGATCCAGTCTGTTGGGATGACACGAGAGAGCAAGAAAGGTCGGCGCATTTTTAATTGTTCTGAACATGGTCCAGTATACCTACATTATGCCGGTGCGGCCTCCGTGGGCATTCGTTCATTTGAGATGTTAAAAAGGTTCATTCGCAAAGCTGGTAAATGTCTACAGGCGGTCGTTTAAGACTCGACTCTGGCAGCCCTATGGTGCGGCAGCTGTGGTGGCTTGCACGTTCTGCTAACCAAGTGCGGAAGGGAAGTCAAGCCGCCGCGGTCGCTGCTGCAGTGTTGGCGGTAACGTGTTACAAGTAACGTCGTTACCGGTGACGCCTTTCGTTTTTCAGTAACGTGGTAACGTAATCGTTACTTTTTCAAGACAGTTACGGGTACCGTAGTTGCGTTAGTTATTTCAAGTAACGGATAACGTAATTACGTTAGTCATTACATCTTCCGAAAACTTGAAAAACGATGTTAGCACAGAACGAGTGGCTTGGTAGGGATAATTAAACTTGAGGAAGAAAACGTGTTTGTCCCTCCCTTCTTGTTTTCTTCCTAAGTTTAATTTAAAAACGGACACATGTATTTTTTGCCAGTTTCCATACATCGCTTTACCTAAAGTCCAGGCGCAGCTGATGCTACAAGCTGATGGGAATTACCAGAAAGAGGGAAAAGGGAACCATCATGGTGTTCTGCGTGTTCCTGTACGTGTTCAATCTTCCAGGAACCAACCATAAACAGTCATGGCCCACTGACTTGTGATTTTGACGCTGGTTGATTTGTCCCATTAGCTCGTAGCGTCGGCTGCGTCTAGATTTAAGCTGAAACGTAGAACATGATTCAAGTAATTAATTATTGCACTCATTCTACATATTTTTCTAAAGTTTGCTTCTCTTTTTCCCACGCAGAAATTCCCACTTTAGAAAATCTCCAACGTCCGCTCCCGTCATCCCAGTGTTGAAAAACGCTGACACCAAAATAAAACACAAACGCTGTTACCGTCAATTGTTAATAGGGAGTTTTCGTAGATCGTCTTCGCCGTCCCGCAAGGCCCTCCGCAACCCGCTACGATAGCGGGAACTCCACAGTCAAGGCTATCGGCGCGCAGGCGCAGTAGCAACTTCTTCGTTGCGGAACGCTTAGCGGAGGGGTCAGCGCGGTCTACGAAAACTCCCTAATAAAAAGTAACGCAAAAGTAACGTGCGCTACTTTCTGTCGGTAACGGTAACGCGTTCCTTTATTTCACAAGTAGCTAATAACGTATCTTTCCTTTTCTACGGTAACGCCTACAACACTGCGGCTGCATAACGCTGCCAGTACGGAGCGCTGGGTGATAGGGTGTTGACATTCATAATGATCGTGACTGTGTATTAAGTAGCGCTGGAAGGGTCATTCACACACCCACAGATTATTATGTTACACAAAATAGCATTCAATAGGCTCGTAGAATAATCGTTGCGTAGCTTTGAAACTTGAAAAATCGCTAAGTTACACACCGAATATTTTACGAGCGATTTAAACAGGGAAAAACGCGGTTCTATATCGACAATGATGTGGACAGTTGCCAGTCTAAAGCTAAACTTCGGCGACACAAATAATGCTGGCAGAAAATATTCAATCATTTGAACATCGAAAATTTATTGGGCTATTTCATTCAATCAAAATCATTTATAGTGTTTTGACAGCCACTCGATCAATTGAAATTAAAAAAAGACTTTTCTTTAAATTAATAAAGTCAACACGGTACATTTTTCGGATATCAGTCAACAAATATGGTGTAGTAATTGAAACTTCGAGTGCTCGGACGGAATGTTCTTCCAGTAGAGCCCAGCTTGATTGTTTACTTTCACTTGAGTTGTCGTTTCTCAGTCTTTAAAATATAACTCCTTTATCTCTTCCCCCCCCCCCCCCCCCCCATTTCCTAAGAAAATAAACTTTGCAATGTGTTGTGGTGTACTTTTCTGCTCGGTGCAGGGCGCTAACCAAACCTTAAAGAACTTTCCACGTGGAAGGAACTTATGTACCACATCTGACTCCTTAGACTGAGGGGTCTCAAGCACGCGGCCCGCGACTTGCTGGGACGCGGCCCGCAGGCAACCGGCTACGTGTCCCGGTCCCAATGTCTAGAGCGCTAGAAATCGCATGCTCCATCTTGATCACATTTCGCCGATTCATTTTCACTCAAAATGTAGCCCTGCTCTTTTAACGTATTCACATAGTTTATGCTTATCTCTGTTCATTTGCCCTTTGCTTCTCTTCATATTTTGCTTGCCAGATTTTTGTAATGTACAATAATTCCGCGGCTAGGCTGCAAGCGCAAGCTGTTCGTTGAAGGATGCATTTCGTCGGCGCGACCAATCAGCAGGAGCAACTGGCAAAGATAAAGCTACGGGACTGGTTTCCAAATTTCCACACTATCTCTTTTAGCCACCTACGGCTCCTCCCCCTTCCCCAAGCCGGGTAGCGACTCGCCCCGTACAGGAGGCCAACATCTCTCCCGGCTTTGCCTTTCCTTCTCTGGACCTCACAACAAGAAGAAGAAGAAGCTCGGGATTCTCACCTTCAAAAAGCTATTACCATTAAAATACAAGTATTTGTTCGAGTGTTGCAGTAATAATCGTCTGGAAAACAACAACTGTCACATTAACTGATTGTTTTCCGAGACATCTTGAGCTTGATTAATTCCTGGGTGAATTGAGCAACGGGAACGAAGGTGTGCTTCTATTAAAAATGCCAGCATGTTTGCGGATCGGAGTCATTATATTCTTACCACATCAGGTCAAGGCCCAAAGTAGGCTTATAAGCAAATCAAATGTAAAGATGTCACTAACAAATCTTTGACACAAAAAAAAACATGAAGCACAAGGTCCCTCTCCTCCCTGGTCTTACGTTGGCCCTCGACTTTTCAGGGGTGGGATACCTGGCCCCCACACTCAAATGAGTTTGAGGCCACTGCCTTAGAGTTTCCACCTTCTTACACAAAACAGCATTCAATAGGCTCGTAAAATACTCGTTGTGTACCTTAGAAACTTAATAATGTGCGAAGGCACACAGCGATTATTTTACGAGCAATCTGAAACAGCGAAAAAAGATGTTTTAATTCGATATTCGAATGCACATTTGCCAGTCTAAAGCTAAAGCTAGGTGTGACAAATAATGTTTTGAGAAAATCTTCAAGTATTTGAAACAGCCAAACCTTTTTGGGTTATTTTATGCGTCAAACAGAATTTGTAGCATTTGTGAGAGCTACTCGATCAACCGGAACTAAAGGAAAAAATAGAAATTTGTGATATAAATAAGCAACTCAGCATGGTACATTTCTCTGATATCAAAAAAGATGTATCAATTGCAACTTGGAGTGCTCGAACTAAATGTTCCTTCAGTTGAGCCCAGCTTGTTTGTTTACTTTCACTATAGTTGTAGTACTCGGACGTTGGAATGTAACCCCTTTATCCCGCGGGAGGAAAACTTTGTGTACCACTTCAGACCCCTGACATTTTCCACCTTCTGGAAAACCAAGCTTACAAAAAGTTTTTCAATCCGTGTGGAACCAACCGTTCATGAACATGTGAGTGTGTGCTAAGAAGGTGCGAGGCTGGATGAGTGTTTTCCCGTGTGCGTCTTCGCATACCTGGTGTTGTTAGTTCTCTGGGCACCATAAGATTGGGGGCAGAAGTCGCACCGCCGTCCGTCCAACCCTGTGGGTCCATCTTGCATGGTTGCCGCTGGATTTCGGCCTTTTGGAAAGAGAGCTCCGCGGTCCTGTCCTCGCAGTCCGTTCTCTGCCATTTGTTGTCGAATGCTGCGTGGCCAATTTCTGTTGGGAGTGAAGGCAAAATTTTATTTAGTTGCTTTTTTTTTTATTTAGACTACACCAACAGAGAAGCCCAACCAGAACAAACTCCAAGAACAAGCTAACAGAGACACATCGTGCAGATAAAGTAGAGAAATTCAGGGGTTTACATTCGTATTGGGGTGTGAATCAAAAGGTAAAATAATCAAAGCACGAACAAACACGCGCATCATAACTGGATATTGAACATCCCGAAAAGGTCGATTGTAAAAAATGCAGAACAAAACTTAAATGCAATACTTCTCTATTAACCACGTACTACAAATGTTTCACTTCACCTTTAAACACTCGCTGAAGGATTACGTCGAAACAGCCTCACACAAATCGAGCAAGACACAACTGGATATGATCAAGGAGCATTGTTTAGTTACGTCGCTCCCGCTCTGTAGTGCTGAAAAAAGTCAGGCATGACGCAAAACTAACTGTACGGTATATCACCGCCATAGGTTTTGGGAATTACACGTCAACAAAACGGATACAGTGTGTCGGCGAACAAAGTTATGCAAGGAAAGAGAAATGTCGCAAGTAGTTGGCTGAGCTGTGGCCATTCCTTATTGGATCCGGCTAGTTGGTCCCATTAATCTGGGGAAGTCTAACCCCAAAGGTCTGGCACTGCCAAAGTTGAGCTGGGCTGGTGGCTGGCCTCGGTCTGCAAAGTTTAGAAGAATGAGTATTAATAACCAGTCGCCAACTCAAAGTTACTTTACCTGCCCTCAAATATCATCACATTGGATGAGTGAAACTAAAACTGAAGGTTACCAGTGCCTGGAACTAATCCAGTTGGCTATTCACTACTTAATTAAACTGCGCAGTAAATGATTACGAATTATGACGCAGAAACGAGAAAAAAAAGGCAACAAATGGGAAAACGCGCATTTGCAGTTCAGTTTAATAAGTAAAAAACTAAAGGCCACTTTCGAGATTAAACAGGGCATGGATGACAACACCATTTATCAGTAGGAGGGTACCTGCGAGACATTTCAATCTGAAGGACCCGAAAAAAATAAGTCCTATGGGACTACACCATTTCCAAGAGTGAATGTTTTGGCTAAATAACACTGACCATTTCGATTTCCACGAGAGATGTTTCATTGTATGTGCAGTGTCAAACCGCTAGCGAGGAGGAAAATGTGTGCCGGTTCCGTCTGTGCCGCATCCACGCGACTAATGCCACCATTTATAAAATGATATGCAGTGCAGATCAATCATTCAGGCTCGCATTCTGCCAAAAACTAACATAAGCGGGGCCCACTTGGGAAGAACGAGTTTTAGCTAAGATACTCAATTGGTTCACGTTCACGAGTTCCCCAAAAAACCGCATTGGTAAAAAGCATTTTAGATCATCCAGAAGTTGATCACAAAACGTTATAATTTGGTTAAGGGATCTCTAGTATCAATTGATCACCATTCAACACTATACTCCGTTCCACCTTCAGTCCGAGCGCAGTGGACGCCACGAGCTATCCCAGCCGATCCAGCGCCGGGAGAAAATCGCGTGACGTGCTGGTTGGGCGGAGCGACGCAGGGAGCTCAGGGTCACATGACACTCTCTCCATGCTGGATTGGCTGGGATGGCTGCTAGCGTCCGCTGCGCTCGGACTGAAGGTGAAACGGAGTATAGTACAAAGTTTCCAGTCCTTAATGCAACGCAAATGTTAGTTTTTTCCTTTTTGTTTCTTCCAACTCAAGACAAGTTTGAGTGGCTTTCTCCTCTTGATCTTGAAACGCTTTTTCCGAAAAATGAGATAGAGGTTGATTTCTGCGTTGTTTGATCCCGTAATTTTGAAGATTTCGTTTGTTTTCCCCGAAGATGTAACTAAATGCGAGAACACACGAAAGAACTCCGACCAGTCATTACAACATAAAAGGATCTTTCGGCCGTCAAGCGTGTGTCGCTCGTGAGCAATTGCAGGCTTGCCACTCCCCCGCACTGGCAGCAATCATGGCGTCTTTTTTTTTCACTTTTTAAAAATAGCAAGAGTCGCGTGCATAACTTCGATAGACACTGAAGATGCGCGAGAGCGGAGATTCCGGAAACTCCTTTTATGATGGCACGCTCCGGGAAGGAGGGGCTTCAGCGGTACTTTCAAAATTATTTTCTGCTGCCTTCGTGCATGAAATTGAAAAATAATTTAAACATTGGGCTTCCTGGAGGGCAAATTAAGACAATTTAACTGTGATTCCTCAATTACAAAACCGCTTAAGCTTCCCTTTGAAGACGTCTCATCTTCGAGACCGCCATAGCTTTACACATTTCGAATCCCTCGTTAGTTCATTCGTAGTTTTGTTTATGCATTTTAAACAACTTCTACACACCTCCTCTGTAAAATCTTCCCGGACCCTGAGGGCATGGTTCAGGCTGGAACATGGCTCGTATTACTGATTTTGTTCAGCCCTGTTCCGCCAGCTTTTCACAACCAACTTTGGGGGTCGGTTTTGGTACCTGGTGAGAGCGATAGCATTCTCGGTTACTGATTGGACATGACGCCTCACCGTTTTGCTCTGCGAGAGTTATCGACAAGTGCGAAGTCATGTCACTAGATAATCTCTAGTCTGTTCGCGAGTCCTTTTGGTGAGAGCTACTCACCAACATACGGATGGTGACAGGGTTCTCGAGGTATTTAAGGTATTTGTCCCGAGTACTACTTACATAGAAGAATTTGAGCTATATAGGGCAGCGGGGCTGGAAATTTGCAGAGGGAGTGCTTGTTGTCGATCTCATCGAACGGGAAGTATAGCAGACCATTTTAGTTTCAGCTTGCGTCCCGTGTCACTTTCTCGTGGCACTCGCCTTTTAGCAGACGGCTGCCTTTATTCCGGTTCGTTTACGGAAGACGTAAAAGATTTTCTTGTTTTCTCTTTCTCTGCGAATGACGCTTCGTAGCAGCCGAATTCTGTTGTTCACCTAAGTTAGCAGACTAGTCATCTGCAGACGTTTTCTTGACTCGCTCCGTAAAGACCCGGTAACACTGCTCGTACGCCAAGCAAAAACCAGTGTGCAAATACCATCTGAGGCGCGTTTCTTTCTCGTGTCATTTCATATTGGGCCTACCAAAACTGACTGCGGACGTGTTCAAAGCACACATATGTGTGCTTTGAACAGGTCTGCAGATAGTTTTCTTAAGACCCAATATGAGAGTACGGTCATAAAGGAACGAAGTTCGGCAGTTGACACACTTGTGACTGTTTACGACCGGAGATGCTTGTGAACCATCTTGTGACTGCTGATGACCGGCCGCTGCGCTGCAGGTCATAAGTAGTCACCAGTGTTTTAAGCATGTGCGGTTGTAAGCATGGCAATGAGAAATTAGTATACCTGCCTTTACTTGAGCAAACAATAAAGCAAACACGCAGATAGTGCACGCTGTTTCACCGAATTAGAGACCACCACCTTCAGAGATTCTACATAATAAACCAAAAGTAAGACACACTATTCCGTTTGTCCGCATTAAGGCACACTTTGAGGGATTACACATATTCAATCAATAAATGTATGAAAGGCTTTGAAAGGAGTGGGAGGGGCGGGGGGGGGGGGGGTGAGGGCGTTAATTAGGCAAAGTGAGGTAAGGCAGACAATGGAAAGTTTACACGCTGCAGGCTCAACTGTAGCCATCTCATTTGATCCGACTCTGTCGCATACGTGTAAAGACATAATGTAGCACAAAGACGTTGCACCACAGAAGGGGGACTAGGCTGGTGAGAGGCCAACTTTCCAAAGCTGCAAAATGTCGTTCACATCTGCGTCAAAATTCCTGCCGATTTTGATCTGCAAGGTTAGAAAGACAACGGTTAATAAACAGGAAGGAACGGAAAGCGACAATACTTGCTTGTACCTTTAACTACGTATATTCAGCAAGCTGAAACTGGGTGTGAAATTTAAAAAAAGAAAAAAATCAAGCATTCCAAATGAGCAATGAAAGAGTACAATTAAGATTTACATTCAAATGAGATGAGTATGCACTGATCACCCCAACCAGGTAATATTCAGAGCCAACCTATAGCGAATCAGCACACGAGATGTATCGTCCACTTCAACCCCTGCTATACTATGCTGTGATTGAAATTTTGTTCTCGTGAGTTTGACACGCCGTATTCCGAAAACAAAATGAGTATTAAAGCTTGGTTTGGGGCTGAGGCGTATGAAGATGCGACCCATTAGGTCTCAGATTAATGAGGGTGAACGCAGTACAGCTGCGTTTGCATCTTCGGGTGTCAGTCGTCCCATCTCTTCTTCTTAGAAGTTGTTTAGATTTCAATGGCTGCTGTGTGAATCTTCTTTCCTTCGCCATTTTGTACTGCCTTGGTCGACTGTTAAAGAGACACATCAAGTATGAGATTAATAAATTCTGGTGTTTTCTAGCTGAGGAACAACCTTAGGTGGCTACTTCTGCTGGTTAATAACTCCAGCCCTCAACAAGACAACAAGGCTGAAGAGGCAGCGGTAGCTCCAGAGTAGAATCCCTTAATCTTGCTAGGCGGCCCTCACAGAGTGGTGGCAACACTTGCGTCTGCTAACGGAGACGCAGTGTTGGAGGTAACGCGTTACTAGTAACTACCTTACTGGTAACGCGTTACATTTTTCGCTAACGCAGTAACGTGCTCGTTAGTATTCTGAATGACTAACGAGTAAAGTATTTCCGTTACTTTTTTTACGGTATCGGCTGTCAAATTTCGTTACTCGTTACTTTTGACCAAAACTGGTGAAATCCTGCACGAGCTTATCTCAAAATCCTGCACCAGCTTATCGCTGCACCGAACCAGCATCCGTCACAGAAAAGTTAAAAAAAAAAAAAGTCACTTCTCGAAGGCGAAAAAAAACCTTCGGCTACCAGCTAATTCCATTCATCCTCCTTTTTCGTTTTTTTTTTTTTTTTCATAGTGTCACCACCCACAAGGCTTGAACGAACAACTGTGCTACTCCCCTCCCTCCTCTTCCCTCCCGCCCTGCTTTGTGCAGCAGAAGTGGACAGCGGGCGGGGGGGGGGGGGGGGGGGGGGGGGGGGGGGCGGCGAGCCGTGGAGAGACATCCGTTTACAACAGTGGACAACTAGTGGCGAAGCGATTTGATCATTTCTCTAGTTTAAAAAAAAAAAAAGAAACATCCTTTGTGGAATATTTTTATTCTCGCTCTCGCCCTCGCTGCCTGAAAGTTCCTGACCCACTTTTGTACACAGAAGAATCTTTCGCTTGATTAGTCTTTAATTTCCTAAGGTCATAAAAAACATTAAAGAAAAAGTTTTAAACCTGGAAAGAAAACTTACAAACACGAAACCTTTTTTTTTTTTCACAGAAAATCTAAGAGGTACTGCTCGTAAGAGGCAGCAAGTGATTATAGCCAGTGTGCTGGTAACCGGTGTCCTGTTCCAGATAGTGAAGTAAATCAGTCTCTGGTAATAGTATGAACCGGACTGTTACTAAAACCGGCGTACAGATGAGGGGTGTTGGTTGGCTGGTTGTGTACCAGCAGTCCTCGTTCGCATGCTGTAGTTTATAAAAGCCGATTGACTAACATCTCCGCCTCATTCTGCGCGTGAGATGGGCATGGATAACGAAAGTCCGTCGCCATGGCCAGGAGGTCTGAATGAAATGTATCAACTAAAGGAGACATAATCAGGTAATTTACAGTTTCTATGCCTAATCTGCATGCCGAAAATTAAGCTGCTTCGCGCATCAAAACACTATGAAACCACTCTGTAAATTTTTATCTTTATCCAAGCTTGTTAAGGAGGCTTATCATATATCTCTGCCAAACATATGTACCCGAACAGAAAAGTAACGTAAAAGTAACGTTCGTTATTTTTGAAAAGTAACGGTAACGGTATATCGTTACGTTTGTAGAAAAGTAACGTAGCTCGATAACGCGTTACGTTTTACCAAAACTAACGAGTAACGCTATTTCGTTACTTTTTTTCGGTAACGGGCACAACACTGCGGAGACGCCACCTTATCTTCCGACACTACAACCTATTGTCCCGACCAGCCCTTGCTGAAGGATATGAAGATCGACCCTATGCATCAAGTTCCCGTTTCTCAAGAACGGTTCGACAATCGTGTGGAGTCGTGTGTGGTTGAGGCGCTACAGTCATATACTAACAGCTGTCATATACTAACAATGAAAAACAAAATATCTAAAACTAACCTAAAAGTAACATTTCTTAGTAATGGCAAGTAAGGACACCGGTATATCGTTGCAGTCACAAAATGGTAATGGAGCTCTGTAACACGATAGCTTTTTTCCAAGCTAACGAGTAACGATATTTCGTTACTTATTTTCGGTAATGGACACAACACTGCCGGGAAGCCTCTAACTGTTTTGCCTAAGCCAAAGTCAAATAGCACAAGGCTCGCTGGAGCGCGAACGTTATCGCCGGCTTGGGCCTTGAGAGTGACGCACACAGGCCCGCATAAAGAAGCGCCACGAACTGCATGAAGAAGCAAAAGGGATTAGACGACTGCATTGCTGGTACATTCACATGCCCACTGAAGGGTAAAGGAGAATGCCAGTTGCTTTTAACTTGCGTCAAGAGTGATATCGATGTTGATGCAGATGATTGAGCCGCCATTGCCGACCTTTTGTTTTTTTACCGAGACGTCGAGCTACTGAAGCGGGTGTTGACGAGCCTCCACAAAGGCCTATGCTGGGGAGAAGGACGCAATAGCATCTAAAGGAGCAATAATTAACCTGTCTTGCTGTGGCAATGATGAAGTGAAGCGATCGGAATAAGACGGAACAAAAACGGAAGGTCGGTTATGGCGGCGAACATCCACAACTGCCTGAAAGCGTATATAGGAATTATTAACTGGACGCAATATTTGTGGGTACTGTTTAGAGCGCATGCTCAAAACGAGCTCGCATCAATAGGCTGCTAGGACCGGCACTCTTCATGATGCGGAAAGCACGTTGCAAAAGAACTGTGGAAGCTCGTCATCAGCACGCGCTCAGCAATAAGCTCCCCATAAGACAATCGAAAGTACCAGACCATAGGCACCTCAATACTCAGAAAACCTAGCAGTTCGACGACGGAACCCTATATAGTGTCGTAGATTTTGAGCGCGAGGATATGGTAGCACAGAGCATCAAAGAGTCATTTCTCGGAGAACCTGGACGTCAGCACACAGTTTTTGCAGCGGTGAGGACCTTAAAACACACTTCCGGGTCCTTGCGTCTCGCCGCAGAGCCTCGCGGCAGTGTCGACACGCTGCGTTTCCGCATCTCGCCGCAACGGGTCGCCAGTCACCTGGCTCTCCTCTCAACCATTGTCTACCGCGCGACCTTTTCTATTTCGGCGGGCGCTTCTCGTTGCAATCTGCCAGGCTTTGCCAGTATAGAAGAGGCTATGGCCAGACCCATGCCACCATGTCTAGGGTATGTGTCTCTTATCTCTGGGGGTGGTCACGTCAGAATATCTGGCGCCCCACACTTTCATTTCTATTTTTTCCCCTTTTTACTTAGGAACACCGTGAAACACGTGAAAAACGTGAAACGCCGTCTCGTGGCTAACGCTCGTCTCACGGTCTTTGCGTCTTAGCTTTAAACTGTGCTTCGACTGCGTTCAAATTCTTGCAGTTTCTTTATATTTTCCTCGTGATCGCGTTCCGCACCAAGAGCAAGCACGCTTTTACTGTGTGACGGCTTGAGACGCTCAAGTTTGTACTACCTAGAGCCACTAAATGAGCTGCGCTTAGAGTACCGGCACTCCGTTCCCCGACATTGCTGTGGGCGCCGCCATATTGGGGCTTGTGCAGAGCAGACGCAACTGCAGATCGTCATGATTCAAAAGTGCGACTTCCTCAGCATTCGATTCGGTGTTAGGAAGCTCATGTAATATTGCTTTTCTCTGTCGGGGACTGTTTAAAGATTTGTGGAGGACGGAAGAGCGTTTCCTCTGATTTCAGATAAAGCTTCAGATAACTGGCAACCATGATTTTAAGCCACAATATGGCCAAGTGTCGTTACTCTGAAGCGTAGCTTATTTAGTGGCACTAGTACTACCCAAAACAAGTTTTATACTTCGCTTCAGCCTAAGTTCAGCTGATGTTACAGGCGCGGGCATCTGGCCCTGAACAGTGCTTGTACTGCACGAGCGGGCGCGCTTGGCAGGGACACTCAAAGCCCGAAGCTCGCACTTGTAGCATCGGCTGTGTCAAGACTTAAAGGGATGCTGAAACGAAATTTGGATTTTACAAGATGGGGTAGCAGGGGTGTTCAACAAGGCGCCACAATTAAATCCCAAAACACCACTCATAAAGGGATATCTCGAACGGATGGACGTATTTTCGTAAAATAAGGATGCGATTGAGTGAGAATCGCGACGTCGCGTTTTCTGCAGAATTCTTGAGGAAGGGAAACGGCCTTGATGGTTCTTTCTTCGCGTCCTTGTGGGGACAAAGCGAGAAAAGGAGGAAACAAGAAAAGCGACGTCACGGGCTTTTCTGGCCTCGCTCAAGCGCGCTTTTCTTTCACAAAAATATAAATACTCGTTGGAAGTTTCAGTTAAAGGAGTCATGAAACGCTTTTTCAACTTTTTCCTGTTTAAAGGAGCTGTGCAACAATTTCAGGGCTTTGCTTAAATTATTGTGGAAGTTGAGGTCACTTCTGAAGTGAACTACAGAAAACAGATTTTGCCTGGATACCCTAGCTTTTATTTTAAAAAATGAAAAATATCCAGGTTCTTGCCGCCTCTCAACTCGTACGCCGTCTTCCGGGTCACGTGCGCAGTGACGTTGAGGGGGTAGGCGCGGGGATCCGGAAAAGTGCACTCTTTAGAGCCATCAGTGAGCAGCGAGAACTCATCCGCTCGCGAACGCGTGACCACGTGCTTGCGGGTGCCGTGCGAACAATATGGTGAAAGGAAGAAAGTCTCATACGGATCCTGCCAAAGCCCGACTGCCCGACCGGCCCTGTCCCCCTCCCCCTCCGTCTTCTGGCGGCTGTTCGCGGTAGCAGAGAGAGCTGACGGCATGTGGACCTAGGATAGATGACGCCACTAAAACTCCGTATAATAAAAGTTTTGTCGATGATACCAGGGTTTTGACGCATTTATATATATGTTTGAACGACAAGATTTATAGAAAAGTTACCTTTTATCGACCAGGTATTCGCACAACTTGCTATCTTTCTACAAGATTCCCCTTTGACGTCACGCCGCGTGTTTCTCATGGCCGCCGCTCGCGGCTGCAGGTCGGGGAATATTCTAAGTTTTGCCTCGCTATTACGCGGAGGAATCGCAACATTTCGATGAAAGGAGGCGTGCTTTCTGTCATTTGTGACAAGGTGAACAATATCAAAAGTAGAAGATGCCAATTCTTTCAACGTTAAAATCGTTGCACAGCTCTTTTAACTTTCCTCCTCAACTCATAAATCGCGCATTCTACCAAATAGCTCAAGAAGACGAAAAGTGGGAGCCCCTTGCTCGGACTCTCGTTTGTGTAATCCGGACAGATCCATTCTCCCCCGAGAAGATTAGCCCGTCGCTCAAAATTCAGACAAAAGTTGCTTTCGCCACCCCGTTCACCCGGAAGCTGACAGTGCTGTGGAAGCTACGTGCTCCTTGAGCCAGCCACACTTTTGCCACGTAATCTCGCTCTCTCGCGCATATCCACGTGCAGAGAATGAAGTCAGGTGATGAAAGGGGGGTGGCTGATTGGTCCGGCAAGCGCGTAGCTTCCACCACAATGTCAGCTTAGGGGTGAAGGGAATAAGTGAGGTCCGGCGTCGTGTGACGTGCGTTTGGAGCCGGTGACGCGCTGCGGGGTCCGCGGATGTATCCCAGTGAAAATTCAGAGACCAGACTTGGACGTAGTTCAACTACTCTACTCAAACTACTGTAGTTTAACTACTTTTCTGACTAACTTGGTAACTTTCAATTACAACTTTATTTGGGTAATTAGTACTTTTATTTAACTACGTTTTTTAGGTAACTTCTACTCAAATTACTAGCTACTTTTGAAATGTAGTGCTAACTTTGCTGATCACAAAAGTTTGAGCACAGAAGTAAATAAGACGCCGGCATATGAAGTGGCATTCCCGAACAAGGGGCCCCCTCACATTCCGTTCCTACGCACTTCTACTCGGCAGCCGTAGAAACTGCATCACAGGCGTCCTTGGGCCATGGTGGCGACGAGCAGCAAAAACAACACTGGCGCGCACGAACGCAGGAAGAGATGCTTAACAAGCCTTGGTCGGGTATTGACCTAATCCGGTAATCCAGCTTCAGCTGCAACCGTAAAAGAAAAAACACTCCTAGGTTTTTTTTTTGTGTGTGTGTGTGTTGTTTGCTTTCAGTGAGTCCTACCTCAAGCGGTTTGGGGGTTCCACTGGAGACGCCACTGGAATGACCTTGCACTTGGGCAACTCTTCCCATGGTCGCCTCGTCGTCAGCGCGTACTCCCTTGCAAAGCCGGACTCCCCCGTGCACAAATGCAGACACGGATAATCCGTTCATTTGAGCAAGCACGTTCCCGCTTCGACCTGCAACTGTACGAACGAGGATGCTTGTTCACGTAATCCTTCGCGTCCTTCCGAACTTCCACGCCAGGGAGACCTCCTCTTTGGTGAGAACTAGCAGAGTTGCGCATTCAGCCTCGGCGCGTGACTGTAGCGCCGGCTTTCCCGCACGAGCAGGATGCTTTGCTCCTCACGTGACTAAATTTGGCGAATAGCGGCACCGCGCGCGCTGCCGCGCATGGAAAACAGGAGAGGATGAAAAGGAGCCGGAAAGCAGGGAAACATACGCCGGGGCAAGAGAAACGTCGGCGGAGCGACCGTAAAGGTGGCTTTCTTGCGCGCCAACGGATGCTTTGCTCCTCACGTGACGGATCTCGGCGAATAGCGGC
The DNA here is from genome assembly GCF_016920785.2 of Ixodes scapularis. Lineage (NCBI taxonomy): Eukaryota > Metazoa > Arthropoda > Arachnida > Ixodida > Ixodidae > Ixodes > Ixodes scapularis. The sequence goes on along the minus strand of NW_024609989.1, from coordinate 472,606 downwards.
GTGGCGGCGCGGGGAAAACAAATGCGCAACTCTGGCTCCCGTAGGGAGCCTATACAGGAAATCTAGTGAGAACGATTTATTTGTCAGGCGTGTCAAGATACCGTAGTCGCCGGCGAGCATTGCGAGTCACCATTGGGAGAACCTTTTGTTGGAACCGGCGTCAGTGGCGAAACATGCCTCGTATCAAAAAAAAAAATTTTTTTAGTAGCGTAGCATTAGGACTGGAACGAGAGGATGACTTCAACGTCGTGGCGCGAAACTTTACCCCATGACGGTCAGGTGCGCTCACTCAGCGTACTCTCCGAACGTCCTGGGAATAAAGAGGGGCCAGTCATAACAATCTCAACTTGCCGAAGAAAAAATAAAAAAGGAGGAGAGTTTGTTATAAAAGACCCTCTAGGGCCGAGAGAAACTTCACATGTTTCGTCATGGACACCAAAGATGCTGACACTCGCATACCCGACCCTGCACAGTCTGTTTCTGAAATTAAACGCTGCCGTTCTATCCAGCGCCACGGTGGAAGGTCCTTTTAGCTTGGCTGGGGATGTCTTTAGGAGGAAAAGGGGAAAACTCCGCGATAAGAAATTTGAAAGACAATTGCGTCTGCGAGCAAATAAACTATTTGAGTGAAAACGCAAACCATAAAATTACTGCATTTATTTTAGGTTCGCAGGATTTTTCACGGATCAAAACTGGGACCGGACATTTCATCGAACGCCGTTTCGTCGAACGCCGTTTCATCGAAGCCGTTTCATCGAATGCCGTTTCATCGAACGCCGTTTCATCGAACACCGTTTCATCGAAGCCGTTTCATCGAACGCCGTTTTTTCGAACGTCGTCTTATCGAACGCCAGGGTGGCATTCCCGCTTCTTGAAGCTGGTCGGAGGTGCCCATTTCGGGTTCTGGAAGTTTTTAACTTACATCGCCGCTGAACATCAACTGAAGGAAGACAAGCTGGAGGCGATGCTGAGTTCCCAAGAGCCTCCTCGCCAGAAGAAGGCCATAGCGGCAAGAAATGATAGGGTCCGCATTTTTTATGAGAACCGACAGACCATGGCTGTGGGGAACTTTTAGAGAGCAATTGCTCATCATTTTAAACGGTGAATGGCTGTCGCACGAACACATGAACCCCCGAAAGTTTTCAATTAAAATCTGAAGTGACGTACTTACTTCTGACTCCGTTAAGTCTTAGAACCAAAAAAAGAAAAAAAAAACAATGGTTCGTTGTAGTTTCATAAATAGCACCTTAGCTTTAGGTGCTGCAAGCTACGTGCAGCAAAAAAAGTATCAATAGAAAGACATGAGAGGCTAGGAGGCTCACATGGCTAAAGTTGTTGCGCCTGCGCAAAACCTAAGTCGCCTTCTGGCCTCCATGAGTTGGGAGTGCGCTCTTACCGGGGGGAGGGCGACTTTTTATTTATTTGTTAAAATACCCTCAAGGCCCATCGGGTAATACAGAGGAGGTGAACAGTAAACACAATATGCAAAACAAACATAAAAATCGGTACAAATATACTGATAAGTTACTTGCATCAAAAAAAAAAATTGTAACAGCTACAAGTTTGGAAATTAAAAAAACCTGACGATGAAATGGGTGAATGACTCGAAAATGCACTCGAGTCGTGCATAAAAGAGCATCTTTCACACTCTTTATATAAAATACATTCGATGAAACGGCCGTCAGCGATTCGATAAAACGTCCATTTTTTCGATGAAACGGCGTTCGACGAAACGGCGTTCGATGAAATGTCCGGGAACCGATCAAAACTTCTGTTCATTTTGCTACCACACATATATAAAGAGTAACTTCGAAAGTAACTTCAAAGTAACTCGCTACTTTTTTACAGTAGTTAGTAGTTTACTCAATTACTATTACCAATACGTAATTTCTACCTCCAATTACTTCTGGCGTCGATACTCAGTAACTTAACTACCTTTTTTGAGTAATTTGTACATGTCTGGCAGAGACCTACGGAGGGAAGGAGGTAAGTCAGGCTTTTGACTTTCTGCCTTTTTTTTTTTTTCTTTTGGCCCACTGAACGATGTGCTATTAGTAAAATCCCAATATAAATTGATTTATTCCAGCCCAAAATTTGTTTCATGGGCCCCTTAACGAGTGATGCTTTCGGGTTTGTAGCCCCCCGCCTAGCGCTTTCACGTTGTTTCGTCAAATCAAAATTTCGTTTGACCGACCCTTTAAAGGGATACTGAACCAAAGAATTTAGTGCCCATAATAAGTGGCGCACGAGCCAGCAGCCGCCGGTGTGCGCGAGCACACGCAACAAAGAAGGCGTCAAATACCTCCATTCGCGGTTAAGATGACAGTGAAATGCATGGGCTTACAAGAATACACGAAACACAAGGAGAACAGCTCACAACAGCAACAACGCAGCGACACCGAACCCCCCCTTTTTTTTTTTTAACTTTTTATCAAAAGTATTTGTTATTTACATGCTTCAAAAAGACTTCTGTTATTTCTATTTTCTCGGCTTTAAGAAACAGTCTTTGTGCGTGACAAGAAATGCAGTACACAATCTTTGGTGTGCGACACCGAACCCCCACCACTCTCCACGTATGCGAAGTTCGCACTCTCTCTATTTTTGAATCCGACTTGGCCGGTGACTGCCATGCTTTGTCGCATAAACACGGAGAGACGGAGCAAATATTACTCGTACTATAAACATTATTTCACTCGTCTCTTGGAATAGCCTCCATCTCTTAATTCAACAGCCTGATCAAAGCAAATGTAGATCAAGAGGATAATTAACTAAAATTTAATTATTATATTTTAATAAGTTCGAAGAATCATGTTGGCAATGCAGTGTTGAAATGCAGTACACTGATGCTGAAATTTGTCACCAAGCTACTGCTTGATTGGAGTGTTCAGTGCCAGTGTCATCTATTTTAAGTTTCGGTGGGGGAATAATTAATTTTAATTGCTGCACAAGAAGTTCAATAAATTTTTCAAACAAAAAATATTACTGGTTTTAACAAAACTCGTTGCAAGAGCAGAGGACATATCTTGGGTCATGCTTTGTCACCCGTAATAGAAAAATGTATTATTGTTTTAATTTTCTAACCTGGAGCGTGTTTCCTATCAAAGGTAAGTGCCGGGAGCGATAAGGACCCACGAACCATGACTTTGGTATGGCAACCGCTTGAAAACATCACGTTGCCCAAGTCAGAAAGTTAAAAAAAACCGTGTTGAGTGTTTTAGATGACGATTGAAAACCTGAGACTGTGGTTTGAAAAACAGAAAATCTTGAAGTAGAAAGAAAAAGAAAGAACAAATCGTGAAATAGAAAGAAGATCGTTCAGAAAGAAGATCAAAAGATTGTTCAGTCACTTCCGCAACTCTATAAGCAATCCATTATGGGTATGGCCTCCGCTATATATACCGTAGCGGAGCTTTGTTTTCATGTTTTAGAGAACGTTTGCAACCCGTTGCAGAATATAGCTTTACGAGAGCTAACGCAATGCAACTATTTCGGACACAAAAGCTAAAATAAAGGTTGTACAGCAATTGTTAGTAACATTCAATTCATGTCGCTATCTAAATAAAACGTTAATAGTAAGCTTTTGTTCATCCTTGCTTCTTTTAAAAGTACGTCCAGTACATTTGCGACGAGAAGACTTGAGATCCACGTTGTTGACGCCGGGTCGGCTTGGTCGTGTACTACAGCCGGCCAGCGCTCGTTTCGCGACACGAGAGAAACCGCTTGATAAGGGACTAAGTGGGCCGCATAAAAGTAAACAAAAGTGCGACGGAATTGTTTATTCACTTTACTTTTTTTTTTGTTGTTGCGAGTGCGTTATTCGATATGTAGCACACAGTAGCAGGAGATGCCGCACAAACTAAAAAAGCGGCGGTGAACCGTCCGCTGTGGTGAATCATCCGTTCCTTCAAGACCGCGGATCCGGCCTCCCTCCCTCCCTTCGCCCCGCAACCAGTGCTACCCGAATGAAGTTGACCTTGTCTCCCGGATTTGTTGCTTCGTTGCTTCGCCGAATCGTCATTTCAGTCTCCTTTCTTGCGCGGAGCTCAGGGTCTTGAAAAAAAAAAAAATCGCGTGTTCCCGCAAGCCGGTTGTGGTCCCGATGTTGACGGACTACAGTGTGTGTCGGAGGCAGTCGCTCGCCGCAACGCAGTGCTCGCTCCTATCGCCTAGATATGCTGTTCTGTTTTACACAGAACTGAAATAAACGTCGCACGGATTACCTTTCGCTGTATGGTACTACCGTACGCTTTATTTCAAGAGTATATGTTTGTCGCGGAGGTGACGGGGCTAGGAACGTATAGACGTGTCCACTCGGATAGAGCAGTGATCTTAGCAACTACGTGATCAAGGAAAAAAAAAATTCCACGCTTATGACGATTATTTCTTGTGCGCCCTACTTGTTCCTAAAGTTAAAGCAAATAGGCAGGCGAGCTGGTTAAGGATAGATAGTTCCGTGTCTCTCCGTCCTTTTTTTGTTAAGTCGCTCCAGGGTCACTATTTCTACTTGTCATGTTGCAAGGGACGCGACGAAAGCGGTCGTACTTGCCATGCCAGTGATAAGTCGCCAGCAGTACTTATCGCTGCTGCAAGGTTTCATTCACAATGAATAAGCGCGATCTCGAAGCGGGCACATACGGCGTAAAGCGCGAAACACATGTACGACGAAACCGTCCGATCCGACGTCCGACCGCGCAATACGACGGTCGGAGGCGAGGGTTTTCAACGCTCTCCGATGCTACGAAAACCCTCTGGCCCCAAGGTCATTCCGGCAGTCCGCAGGTCGGATTGGACGGTTTCGTCGTACATGTGTTTCGCGCTTAATTCTTGCGAGACGCACGCCGCGCTAAGTGCCTCGCACTTTTTTTTTTTGTTACTAGTGTACCCCTGCTAGCCTCCGCAGCTCCGCTTTTTTTCTCCTAGCACCGCCCATGGGCCGTAGTGGGATTGCTCTAGGTGACGGTAGCCAATCCCTCAAGTTGCCGTTCGTCACCGCCATTGAACACGTTCGCGGCGGCAGCGGCGCTTCGACCGCCGCTGCCGCCGCCGCGAACATGGGGGAGGAATTTTCGTCCCTTTTTCAAACGCCACCAGGTTGCGCTGCATCTAAATCGGTGAAATGGAGGAACGGGTGCGATTTCCTCCCTTCCGTAGGCGACAGGGAAAAACATCGCTTTTTCCTCCCTTTCTCCTCCCTTCTTTTTTAGAGTGGCCTATGCGAGAAAAGAATCGACCGGGCAGCACTGGCTGTAAGAATAACCAATAAAAAAAAACGTAAAATAAACGCCGATTCAGTGCGCGAGACCCACGCTGTCAAACAGGATGAATGTGGGTGCGCAATGTTTATGCTGCACCGGTTCCCCGCTGCTCTGGACCTACGACGCCGGTGGCTGGCGAATTTAAACAGGAACGACTTCTTGCCATCGAAGAGCAGTCGTGTGTTCTCCGACCATGTCTTGGACGGTCGGTGAACTGCGGAGAACCCCGTGCCGTTCCTTCACCTGGGCCACGACCGAAAGGTAAGCGGAGGGCGGTTTAGACATTGAGAAAAGAAAACAGTTGCGTGACACCCGGTCTACTGATTTAATAGTACACGCCGCGACACTGTTTCCGCACAAATAATTCTCGCGCCAGTCGATTACAGAGAGGCACATCAATGTGCCAATATTGTAATAGCGGATTCCAAATCAGAAAAAGGAAGGCGAGAATCCCGAGCTCGTAGCTTTATCTTTTGCCAGCTACTCCTGCTGATCGAGAGTTTCCGCAGCCGAAATGCGTCCTTCAATGAATAGTTTCCGCTTGCAGTCTAGTAGCGGAATTGTTGTATGTTACAAAAAGCTGGGAAGCAAAAACATTATGCGAAACAAAGGGCAAATGAACACAGATGAATGCAAACTACGTGAATACGTTAAAAGAGCAGGGCTAATTTTCGAGGGAAAATGAATCAGCGAGATGAGATCACAAGGTCGCATGACATTTCTAGCGCTTGAGACACTGGGACGGGACTGCGGGCCGCGTGCGAGCGAGTTGCGGGCCGCATGCGGCCCGCGGGCCACGTGTTTGAGACCCATGCCCTCGAGCATCAGCGAGGGCGTGACCACGTGCTGGCGCAGCGCGAATAATATGGTGAAAGGAGGAAAGGTCTCATCCGGGTCCGGCCATCTCCGTCCGGCTCTGCCCCCCCCCCTTTCCCCCCCCCCCCCCCCCCCCCCCAACGGCTTCTTCTGGCGGCTGTTCGCGGTAGCAGATAGAGCTGACTGTTTTGTGGGCCTAGGATAGATGGCGCCACTAAAACTCCGTATAATAAAAGTTTTCTCGATGATACCAGATTTTTGACGGATTTATATTTATTTTGGAGCGACGAGATTTATAGGAAACTTACCTTTTATCGAGCAGGTATTCGAACAAATTGCTATCTTTCTTCAAGACCCCCATTGACGTCATGCCGCGTGATTCTCATGGCCGCCGCTCGCGGATGCAGGTCGGGGAATATTCTAATTTTTGCCTCGCGATTACGCGGCGGAATCGCAACATTTCGAAGGACAGAGGGGTTTTCTGTCCTTTAAGACAAGATAACCAACGTCAAAAGAAGAAGATGCCAATTCGTTCAACCCTAAGATCGTCGCACAGCTCCTTTAACATTGTACCCATTTCGCACGAACTAAGACTATGTTTGGGTTTTTCAGTACACCCCGATAAACCACAAAAATTAAACCCGAAGTCGGGTTTATCAAAATCGGTCCTTAAATAAAAAAAAAACCAACCTTTGCGGAAAAAAAATCGTCATCTACAGTTTTATTTTGGCACAAAACACTGCCTCCGATGAACTGACCGCGAAGCTGGGTTTTGCCGTAAATCCCCACTTCTCGTGTTTTTGTTTTGTTTTTGTTTTTTTTCTTGGTTCGGGGATGTCTTTCGATTATTCGGGTCACGCGAATGTTCCGCGGTGATTGAGGAATCGCACCCACATTTTCTTCAACATAATTTCATATAAACCCCGTTTTCTCGTCCAACACCAAACGTTGTCACCAAAGAACACAATCTGCGGGATAAAGTAAAGTAAAGTAAAATATTCTTGCGTCGGCTATTATGTGACGAAACATCTGCCAAAAAGCTCTACACCAGAATGCGTGATACAATAATACCTACGAAATAAGTTAGAATATTTTTTTATGAAATTATATCCTCAGTACAGTTTTAGCCTGACTTGGTTGTTTTAACATATAATCAGAGCAACGAGCACTAAATAACTTAAGGGCAATATAAAAAAAAAAAAGCTTACCATTTTCGCGGCGCTGCATGTGATGTATCCGATAAGCTCGAAACGGGCAAGCAAGACATGATTGGCTCAGACACCATACAGAAACACACTCTAATCACAAATTACGAAAATAAAATTCAATTGCTCGTTGCCATTCAGTGGGCCATTGTCACCTTCGTCTAAGCCAAACCTTATTTAAATATCCCTACGCTGAGACCTGAAGAGATTGGAGTGACAGCCAATAACTTTGAGATTGTTCACAATAACGCTAGCTCCTCTCTTTTCGCTTCTATGAATGAATTCTTGGAAATGGTAACCAAAGGTTTTTCGAGTTGGTAATCCGTAGTCTTTACCACTAGGAACTGCTAATGGTAGCTCGAAGGCAACTCGCCTGGAAAGGGTGCTCGAAGGAAAGGAATGACCCTCAAAAACCAATCCCCCTGAGGGACGCGGAAGGGTTTCATATTTCTGTCGTGCTTGAATCTCCGTATTTTTTATATTCTTTATTCTGTTCGGGGATGGCGACGTTTAATCCCTTCAGGTCGGCCGAAGCCCTCCGAGGACGACGGTGAAGTCTCACAAAGGGGAAGGAAGGGGGGGGAGGCAAGTCAGTAAACTCGATAAATGAAACACTCGGATATTAAACGAGAAATTATTGAAAAATAATAAAAATGCTAGGTGCGGACCGGTGACAAGCGATAGGTCCACGCCCGGTGTAAAGTTGAGGAACGCGACGACACGCAGGGATAAAAAAACAAAAGAACAAGAAATTTAATAAGAAGCGATAAAAAGCCGCGCACGGCCGCGCACGAAAAACTCAACCAAACGCAACACACTGACGAAACTTCGGGCGGCGGGGCCACGAAGAACAATAAAACAGCACTCAATTCCCGACACAACGCGAAACAACTCGCCGCTGGCGGCACAAATGCAGCCGGGAATAGACCCCTTTCGAAGTAGAGCGCCACCTGTTGCACGCAACTGGAACTAGGTCTGCCGCCATAACGCAGGGGTCCCGCCAGAACCGCCTGCATCTTACCGCCTACAACGGTGCTGCTTACACTTTGAGTCCCAGTCTGCGCGCGCCGCATCAATATGCCATCGCATTGCTGCGTGCCTTTGTGTACGCAGGATGGAAACGTTGACGGAGTCGGAAAAAAAAAAGTACGTGTCAGACAAGTTCTAAAGTGTTCAAAAAGAAAAACCGAGTCCTCGTTTTGTTTACAAAACTTTCTCGGGTTGGACAAGAAAACGCTTTTATCATTCATAAGCGGAAGCATCGCAAACGATTATATGTTGTAGTAGTGTGGCCGTGTGTCGAGTTCCGTCTTTAACTAGAAAGGTACGGCCGCGGTTCAGAGCGCGGCTCGCATGCGCGAGCGGCTCCCTCCTTCAGTGCTTCTTCACTGCAACCGAGGCCATTTAAGGTACTTGTTCGGCGTGTAGATGCATGATTACTTCTCCCGCAAGTTTGTTTCCTTTACTAACGCCAGTAGAGTTTCCCAGAAAATAGACGTCGGGTGGAGGGGGTAACAGACTAAATGCAGTGTACACCGAATCTGAAGATCACTCGAACCCGCCTTGCGATCGTGGGAACTTTTGGAGTGGTGGCCTGAACAGAGTGCCAAGGCCGTACCGCTAGACGTTTAGGGACGTTACGCTACTAATCAGTTTGGAAATTTGTGAGAATGCAGCCAAAGAGTTGGTGTTTAGAGCATGTTCAACAATTGTTATTCTGTTCAACGGTTTTTATTCCTGAACACACTGTATGTTGTTCTTGGGTCTTCCTCTTGCTTCGGTAGCAGGAACCCTTGATGAAGAAACTTCCTGCACTGAATAGGATTAAAAAAAATTATACATCGGTTTTACACTCAAACAGCTGGGCATATTTTCTGTGCCAAAAAAAAACAACAGTTCCAGCACTTTTCTTTTTTTTTTTTTTTTTGCAATGTCGCATTTTGAGTGGGTTCAAACAAACGTGGTACGTTTACAAACGCCGTGAAATAAACCCAAGACATCAGTGGTTCTGGAAAGTCTACTCTGTAGCTTTGTGAGCAATGCCATAAACCGCTTAACTTCTTAGTCTTTAAAAGGTTATCGAGGAAGGAATTTAAAATGCTGCCTGCCACCAACCCGTACAACCTTTTCTGCTGTTCTGTACGATTTGCGATTGCGATTTCTTGAACACTCAAGGTTGTGACTTGTGAGGCACCTTTTGCAGTTACTGGTACGCGGTTGTAAGTTTATTGGAGGGGTACGAAAAACGAAAAGAGCGAGTTCTCGGCTGTCACCGAACGACAAGCTCTCGACGGGGGCAGCGTACCGGGTCGTTCGGAGTGGCCACGCTAAAAGCTCGATCACTATGATTAACTGTATTGAAATTATGGAACGCTACTAAAAAAAATCACTACAAAACAAGAAAGAACTTGCCGGTTCCGTGAGTAGTTAGCCCTTATCGATGCGGGGACCACGTATGCTTCGACGAAGAAGTTGTAGCTTTTTTCCATGCACCGGTTTGTGCCTGACCGGCTCCTGTAGAACTGCTCCACCTCTCTGTCACTTATATGTGACAGTATCGATAGATCATTAGACCAACAGGTGATCGGGAAAACACCCGCACAAGCCACAGCTCAAAACGCTACGGCGGCTACGCTGCACGCCGACCGGTCGAACGAGTCGAACCCTGCGTAATGGCGGCGATCACCCAATGTTGCTAGATGTTTTACTATTCCGGCTAAGTTTTTTTTAGTGTTGCCGAAATTCCGAAAGGGGTCTATAACATTCGCCTACGCATAGAAAACGAAAGTTCCGAGGAAGGGAAAGCTGCACTGGTGAACCCAAAGTCTAGGGGAAAGTTCAACCGTGGTTCAAACGAAGTCCGAAGACTCACCGACGTCTTGGGTCCGACGGACGACGAAGGCTTGACTTTCCGGCGTGGTGGACTGGTTGCTCGGCGGTCGACGCAACGCAGGCGCGCACACTCACTACCGAAAAAAGAAAAACCGAAGCCCGTACGACTCACGGGAACAGACGACGGGAGGAACGTCCAGCCAACCTGCCCGGCCCTTCTGGGGGTCCCCCCTTCTCCCGCCACCTACCATGGTCTCCGAGCTCGAGGTCGGAGGAAATAATTTTCTACTCGGACCAAGCCACCCAAGCAAAACATAAAAATAAAAACTCCCGACGACTGGCCTCGACAGAAACGCATGTCTACAATGGACCTCTTGGCGAATATGTGCTGCCACCTAGACACGCGACTGGGTTCGAGGCTAAGTGGCGAGAAAACAACGCGCGCGCAAGGCCTCTCCCACCCGTTCCACACCCAAAGAGTCAGCTACATCCCGTTCACCCATTGAGGCGCTGTGGCCTAGATATGGCTCCCCCAAACTCGCCTTTGTCCCCATCGTGGGTAATCTTCCGCCCCGAAGTCGACACAACGAAACCATCTTCCCTCTCTGCTCGGCCAGAAGGAAGAGAGAGAGGGTACTGGAACCATTACTCTCGACCGATGTTTCTACAAAAGGTCCATTTCTCCCTTTCAGGAAGGAGGCAATAAGCTGCCCTGCGGCCTTGTCCTAGCGGCAGAGAGGCGGGCACCTCCAGAGATAATCCGATAAGTGGAAGCGAATATCGACAGGTTTACATGGATGCGGTCGTAGCGACATGGATGCGGTCGTAGCGTAGGGTTCCAAAGAGATCCATATGGGGGTTTTAGTGAGAAAGATAAACACGCGCTGAACAGAGACACAACCAAACTAAAGCAACAAAAAGTGCAGAAATTCGTGACAGAACGTCGCTACTCTCAAAAGCCCATTGTCAAATGGAAACAGGCTCGTTGCTTTTCTTTTTTTTTTTTTTTTCTACTCCGCGTTGTCACGAGGGTGCAGGTGCGCCGGTGCGGTTTGACGCTTGGGGCCTCTGCTTATCATCTTAATTAATTGGCAACTCACACGAAACAACATTTTGAATTGCCGGCGCTCGGGTACAAACGTTCTGAATCCGACAAAGTTTCGAGCCAGGCCCTGGTTTGCGCAGTCCGCGCAGCATCGCGGGAAGGGGGGGGGAGACGTCAGGAGAGCAAACGGGTTTTATCAAGCGCCACCAGTCTAACACCAAAAAGGGTGAAACTTGCTATTTAAGGTTATTACTATACCGCAATTAAATGCAAAGGTGCGAGCGAGCTGCACAAGAAGGATGACAATAATCCCTAGAGAAGGGGAACAAGAGCGACAAGGGACAAACACAAATCTCCAAATACAGCTCGGTGACTGGTGAGCGACCGAAAAAATCCGCCTGGTCCAGGTATCGAACCCGGGACCTCCATTGCAGGTGGAGCGCTCTACCAACCGAGCTAGCCAGGGGTTAGACGTCAGTAGAGCAAACGGGTTTTATCAACCGCCGCCAGTCTAACACCAACAAGGGTTAAACTTGCAATTTAAGGTTATTATTATAATGCAATTAAATGCAAAGGTGCAAGCGAGCTGGATAAGAAGGATGAAAATGATCCCTGGAGAAGGGGAACAAGAAAGACAAAGGACAAACACAAATCTCCAAACACAGCTGGGTGACAGGTGAGCGACCGAAAAAATCCGCTTGGTTTGGGTATCGAACCCGGGACCTCTCCATTACGGGTGGACACTCTCCGCTTCCTTATCGTCGAGCAACGGGATCAGCTGGCGACAAGCCGCGGATGAAAGGCTTGAGCATCAACAGCCCAAGTGCACTCGGTGCCGATGCGGGCGATGCGGTTTTTGTCAACCGGTAGCCCAGCACAAGCCGTGACCGTTCCAGCTCTTTGTCATGACACGGTGTTGCAGATAGCAGGGTATAGTACAACTACACGGACTACCGAAGCAAACGCACTGTTATCGTAAATCTTGGCTTGTGATTGTGCCTTTGTAGATCATCTTATTCGTTTTGCTGGAGATGCAAACAACGGGCATAACAAAAATCGTTTGCACATTTCGCTTGCCTCGCGAAAGCATTTACCCAGTCACCTTGCGAAAAGGGCAAAACACGGAGTCCGTACCGTCCTGAGTCCCCCTGTCTTGTACCTCCTTTAGAGCAGTTTGTACCTGCTAGTAGGTATGCCTACTAAAATTGGAACTTGAAACTAGGGGCAGTGCCAGAGACAAAAAAAAAAAGAAACAAAGTTGGGAAAACTTCCTCGCTCTCCCAATTTCTCAACTCTCAAGTGATTGTACCATAATAAATGCACCAACGCCTCTTCCCAAAGTAAAGAAAAAACACTATGTTCACTACGTAAAAAAGGGTTTCAGTTCATGCATCTGTGGGCAGGTAGAAAATCTTGCCCTAATTTATTCACACCGCATGGTGAGCGCAAGAAACTCACTCGACATTTACAGGAAAATATCGGTGGTGACTTCAGTTTCCCTGAAATTCTGTATAACTGGTCGTTTGCAGGACCGAATCATCTTCTCGAGCGGTGTGCGTCGCTGTGCAAGCACGTCGCTGTGCAAATGCAGTCCAACAACACGAAACATAAAAACGGCAGATTTAGGACAACAATCCGAAGTCCATTGTTCAATTAAGACGACGTAATTTCGTGGAAAACGCCCGCAGCTTTTTACTCACGGTATGCGTCGGGAATCTTCCACATCTTGAAACGGAACGAAGGGGGGTTTACTTTTAAAAACGCTCGCTGCGTCCTCTCGGACCAGCTGGACCGGATCAGCTGACAACGACGGGACTGAACCCATTGAACCTCAACCCCACAACAACCAATTTGAGCTCCGTGTTAGTGTGGGTTTCTACCTCCAAGCACCGAACCACACACCACGAACGTTTCGGCTTTTTCTTGCATCGCCGTGTTGACCCAAACATGAACGAGATCGCCGAAGTCAACGCAGCGCTGTCGTGAACCTTGGCTTGTGGCTGCGCACTCGTGGACCCTGTGACTCCCTTCGCTTTCAAAGCTCACACGACGATTACGAATGATACTTTATGTCTTCCGGGAACATCACAGAGGCACTTCTCCGGTCACGTCTTCGAATCATGTGCTCGCAAACTGCGGAGCTCCTCACGTCCTCACGTCCCGTCAAACCAAAACACTAACGGCGCCATGCGTTGTTGCATGATTTTCTCCGGTCAAACAAAAATAACGAAATCAAACCGGCTCTATACTCTGTTTCACCTTATGATTTACCGCAGAAAAGGCTACAAGCTCGAGCTCTTTGCGTTAGGGCACATCTCAGCAGCACAAACTCTCGTGCATTAAGGGCAGCAGCCAAGGCCACTGCCCTTCGCCTTCGCCTTCGCTGCGGTACAACATAAGGTGAAAGGGAGTTTTGCTTCCAGCGTGCATCGGCGTTGCGCTTGCGCCGTGGATAGATTTTCTCTGTCAGCTCCAACGTCAGCTCTCAAGATGACCTACAGATGCAGCAACACTGGTATAAAGTTTTAATATGGCGGCCACCACGGAGCGCCGTAAATTCTGAGGGAGGGCAAGGAGGTTAGAAGTACTAGAAGGGTTCACGATGCAATATTGGTGAAGCCTAGTCATAAAAAGTTTAAACGATGTTGTGGCCAACGTGACCGTAGATCTGTTTAGCCATTGGTGCGCGTGACATGTCACGTGTAAGATGGATGGTTGATTTTAGAAGGATTCTTTGCAGTCTTGCGCGCACTCCGTCCGGTAGGTTTTATCAGATCGAAGGCTAGACTTTGGTGTATTCTAGTACCCCATAGCTAGACAAAGGCTAGCTATGGTCACGTGATGTGATCACGTTGGCTTGATAGGTGAGGAGAGTAAGGATGAAAATGAGAAAGAGGCGAGGCGTCAAGGGAGCATGGCTTGTGGAGGCTACGCGGTTGGCGTCATGCCTTCTCCTACCAACACCTCCTAGAAATAAGGCCGTAGCGCTCCCAGTGGGCACGTCACATTGCCAAAGGAAGGAAGGCCATGGCGCAACTGCGTGAGAAGATTTCTGCTGTCGACGCGTATCGACGTGAAAAAAAAAAAAATATTTTTCCTCGAGCGGCGCGGTAATGTTTGTGCGCGTTTATCCTACATTGATACGCGTTTTAAAAGTGCAGTCTTGTACAATTAATTATATATATAATATACACGCAATATACAACGCGTTACGAAGGTTGAAAGTACCAAATTTATATCTCTGATTATAGCTCCCCACACTTTTCGAATGAACCGGCTCTGAATTTCCGATGCGACATCTTCCATCGTATGGGCTCTGATTCTGGTAAATTTACGTTGCGTGTGAGCTGCTGACTGTCTGCAAAGGTACGCTGAGACATTTAAGAAGGGAAAGGAACCGAAAATAAATCCATTCATCGCCGCGGGGAGGGAGCGCACACGAGCGAGAGATGGGTAGACAATGTTAAGCCTCTCGTCTCACACTGCTGGTGCTGCTTTCGTGTGTGTGTGACTCTGTGTGTGGCTCTTTTAATCCTCCTACCCGTCGTTGTTTTTTTTTTGTTTTGTCGTCACCGCAGTTTTGGGTAGGTTTTTTTTTTTTTTTGTGTGTGTTCGCTTGATATTGCGGCATTTACGTGAATTCGCGAAGCAAGTCCTGCTACGGTTTGAGCAGGGCCGGCCTTAGAGCCACAAGCGCCCTGGGCAAACTGCGGCCGTGGCGCCCCACCCCCCCTCCCCTCCCCTATTTTCGCACCCAACAGCACGTTGTTAGTAAATTTACCAGAGTGACCCAGCCCATATGGTCGCGATTTTGTCGTTGTCAGTCGAGAACCACATCCTAAAAACAAACGACGTTCGCAAGTATTGAGAGTTTTGTCGGCATCGTGATCAAATGGTTCAAAATACATTTATTTCTCAGATTAACCAAATTTCAACTGTGGGTCTCCCATAGAAATAGTCTGATAGAAAGAGAAAACAAAAGCACAAGTTAACCATGTCGAATACCCTAGCAGGCAACCTTCCGAGCCTTCAACATCGCCAATTGGGCTCCGGCTTGCGACATATCCAGGCTGGACGCTATCCTGTTTTCAATGGACGAAATTGCCAGTGACGATAACCGGTCATCTTCCATAGTTGATCTTAGGTATGTCTTAATAAGCTTTAATTATGAGAAACTGCTCTCAGCGGTGGCCACTGAATTAAAATTAACTGTTGGGCTAGTTGGTTAGACATCTTAATTACAAAAGCGTTTTGTAATTATAGGGGCTCTCAAGTGCTTTTTGGAGAAGCTTGTTTTTGGAAGCATATTGTTTGTTGGGCTTCAGTCAATAAAAATGACCAGTTCTAAACGGCGAGGCGCCCTAGTAAACTCACAGCAATAGAAATGCACATGCACTATATCCTCTTGCGGGGTCCATCCCGTGTCTCCACCACCTCCATAGAATTCGACCAATAGAAATAGCGAACTGCGAAAAGATTGCTAAAATTATTATTATTGCTCTTTTTAGGCACATGCACATTATATTTTGACAACAATGTCAAATCTTTGGCTGTAGGTGACGTAATACAGCTATTATTGTTTGAAAAAGAGCGAACTACGTTTTCTCCTCGCCTTGTTACGCGGGAGTGATGTGCCCACGCGGCGACGCGGCTCCGTCGTGGAAAGCGCGTGGCTCGCAGCTTATCTCGCCGTGATAACGATAAGGAAGAGGATCTCCTTCCCGAGGCTCCCACTTCCCGTTCTCAAAGCAAGGTTCACCAAATCGATCGACATCCACGTGTTGAAACGTTTATTCGTCTTCGCTTCCGTGTGATGCCGAGCGTTTGTGTGGTAAAGTTGTGCCTGAATCGAAAGGTAAAAAATATTCGAAAAGGTCTCCGGTTTTTCGCTCTGCCAGAGAAGGATCCACGAAGGCACGAATGGTTACGTGACGCCGGGCGAGATGACGACACCGAGGACTTGAACCGGACTCCCCGTTTCTGTGCCGAGCATTTCGAGACGTCTGCATTTTCCAGCGGTGACTGCAAACGCCTTCGATGCACAGCTCTGCCGACACTTCTGCTTCCCGTCGCCGGCAGGACCGAGGAGCCCCCGAAAAAGCGCCAGAGAGTCCTGGTGAGTGTCTGGTCAAAGATTCATGAGCCTTGCATTGTGCAGCAGTCCGCGTGGCATATACCGGGAGTTTCCAATGAAAGATATAATCGCATCTTTCGACCTGGGTAAGTAAACTATGCATCCCATAAAGCTGGAACTATATGAGAATGTGACGCTAGCGATTAGGACAGAACGCGAAAGGTTGCAAACACGACGTTACCCGAATCAGAAAATAATTCAAAATAAAGTTCTTTATGGGCCGATGTTAGCCCTATGTCTAACGTCTTCAAAAACAATAGATGCCATTTTGCGCGCCTGTAGAAGAAAGAAGACGACCTTGTATTTCTTGCAGACAAGTGTCCCTTATTGATATAAATCCCACAAGCGTCCATAATGTCATATATTGTTTTGAAGATATTACGCTTAGGTGGATGTCGGCTCACAAAGAAAGTTTTGTTTCCAAATTGTCTTCTGATTCAGGTAACGTAGGTTTCTCAATCTTTCGCACTCTATCCTAATCGCCAGCGTCGCATCAGGGAGTTCGAGCTTTTTGCGGTGCGTAGTTTATTTAACCAAACCACCCCCCCCCCAACCCAACCCCCCTCCACCCCCCCCCCCCCCCCAAAGAAAAAAAAAGAAAAAACGTTTTTTTTTTTTTTTGGGGGGGGGGGGGGGGGGGGGGGCGTGGGGAAGTTTTTTTTCTGTGCGTTCGGAAGTGAGGATGTTGGGAAGACGAGAAAACCGTGCTTTTCGGCTCGCGTAAATTAACTACGGATCGTAAAAAGCTGAATACCGCTGAGAATGTGACGCTATACTCCGTTTCACCTCATGTTGTACCGCAGCAAAGGCTAGAAGCGCGAGCTCACAGGGTTGGCAGCTGCCCTTAGTGCACGAGAGCTTGTGCCACCGAGATGTTCCCTAGAGCAAGGAGCTCGTGCTTGTAGCCTTTCCTGCGGTACAACACAAGGTGAAACAGAGTATAAACGCTTTACACACGCGCCAAATTACAGCCGCCATGGCTGACCTTCTCTTGCCTCACCGAGATGCCGAGCAACTGAAACGGTAGTTGACGATCCTCTACAAAGGCCGATGCTTTAGAAAAGGACCCAGTGGAATCTAATGTGGCAATAACCTGGCCTGCTATGGTAATGATGAAGTGAAATACACGAAATAAGAGGAAACAAAAACTGAAGGTCAGTTATGGCGGCGTCCATGCACAGCTGCTGCAAAGCGTCTATAGTGGTGGTCACAGAATTCTAAAGTTTGAAAACATACTGCTATCTGGATGAAAAAAAAATTAAAATACTGAATTTATCTACGAGCTGCTGTCCACCAAAGCCTAATTATTTCACGATTCTTCTCCTGCCCTTTTTATTATAAAAGTTCCTATCCTTTATCACAGTCTTGGGTTATTTTCTACATGGTTAACATCCAACAGCTCGGCTGCACACTCACTGTAATTTCGGGAGTAGTGAACCCGTTTGATTCAAGCAACATAATGTCCTGCTATGCACAGTTTATGTATGCAGACCGAAATGGACGGTTCTCTGCTTTCACTAACAACCGTCGCATCAATTTCAAGCATGTGATCAGCCTTTTTTTTATTTTTTTTGTCACGCTTCTTGCTTGAGCTTTATAACTTCGAACACACTTTATTGTCTCATGAGCTTGAAATTTGCATGCGCAGCCAAAGAACGGTGGAACTAGCGAATGTGAAAACCGGTCATCCAAATGAGATGTCCTGTGCCTGCCGTGCGGGTTTTCATGAAGGACTCATGCAGCCAGCTACCAAGTTCAAGTTGTGCACTTGACAAAATTACGACTATGAATGGGCACTTGTGTGGAAGCATAATATGTGCAAGAAGTTCTCAAGATAGTGAGTTCAGAACCGATTTTGTTCAGTTAGAGATGCTTCAAGGGCCCGTAAAAATAGGCAGGCACAATTTGTTTTATTTATCAAAATTGCGTTCTTACCCCAGTTATCGACTGGATTTTTTCTTATGTATTTAAACAGTACCTTCGTACCCTGCCTTGTGTAATACCCGGAAACGGATCCTCAAGGTAACTAAATGAAAAATAATCTGCAAGGATGATGGTGTGTATATGTGACATGTCAGGCACACCATAGTTAGTTATACCAGGGGACATGCCCCTCTTCTGTGAAAGTGAAGGTTTGCTTTCTGCGTGCAAAGCCTCCCCTGAAGACCTTATGTTGCAGCAGACTACACACAAATGCAAGCATAGTGCATGTCCGAGTTCGGTGCCCCATACTCGTAACTACATGCGCTGCACATGAAAGCGGGTTTTGCAGGCTTGCAATTGCAAGTGCTTACTTGAACCAAAAGAGATGGCGGCGGCCAGATGCCCTGCTTGCAATACTGTATCGGAGGTTGCCACAAGATATTCAGTTGCTGTAAAATACCAAACATCTGCCCATTCTACAACAGGCACTCTACCCTCATTTTTGCAACATCTGGAAAGTACAGAAATGACATATCCTTGGGTATTGTGGACCTAATATGTGCCCATTTCCAAGTTTTACGTGATTATCTCCAAATTTTGAGTGGGCACTTGCTCGGAATTTTACCTCATCAAGTAACGACTTGAATTACACATGTACGAAGCAGATATAAATGCAGGGACATTTCTATTCAGTGTCAGTTTTTGTTCCTTTCAGAATAGTCTAAGCAGTGTAAACAATGCACGAGTTATAAAATTGCTGGAATGCATAGTGTCTTCGATGCTTGCTGTGCTCGTGGCACTGTTAGAAACAATCGATAGCCCAAATTGCATCTTTCAAGCATTGTGAAAAACATTGGGGTATAAACGTGCTATTTGCAGGCCCAAGTCTCAGCAGCTGGACTGTCCGCATTTTGCGAGACAGGAAGGATCTTGCGGGACTGCACTGCCGAAATGAACATCACCGGAAGGGTGGCAGCTTCCCTGGTCATGGAGGAACCGCTGCAGTTGAACCCTTTCGACGCTGCCTTCCCCTCCTGCAGCATTGAGGTGCCACACGACTGTGTGTCTCCTGCTCGCAGCAGCGTGGCAGAGTCTGATGCAACATACTCTCCATCCCGCTCTGCCGAAGGTTTCCAGAGGTAAGCTATGCGTATGTATGCCTAGAATTTGTGAAAAACGCTTTACATAATCCCATTCCAGTGACGGACAAACTGCGTCAAGTCCACCAGCACCAGAAAAATAACGCCAGTTCCTGGTCTTTGAGAGCTGCCTGCGAGAACTCTTCAGGACATGCCAGGAGTGCTCAAGACCCTGCCAAAATGACATCACAAGCCAGGGTACGCTCATCACAGTGGTCAGCATCTGCCCTCTCGAGCACGTGCGGAAGTGGAGCAGCCGACCCATCATCAATGGAAGAGGCGCAGGAAACATTCTGTTGACAAGCCACCTGCTCTTCTCTGGAGCCCAAGTGACGAACACACTTCGGATGCTCCGCCACATGAACGCCGAGGTGATGAGCGATCAGATGCCAAACCTGCCAGGCGAACTTTGATACCGTGAACCATAACAGAAAAAGCCAGTGCTGCAGCTTTTTCTTTATTATGTACTATTTGCAAATAGGTTAAAACAGTGCAGATCATCGTGACCCTGATAATTTTGCTCTACATGGCACTAATTACTGCATTGTTTCATCAATAACACAAAGAAAGTAGTGACCAGTAAACTCTTGCAATTTTATGCAGCTCTTTACAAGGGATCCTAGTCTAAATTCACAAGCTTAGTATGCTGTCAATGTTTTCCTAATTGCGGTACTGAAACCCCAAGCACTATAAGCAATATGGCTCACAAATTCGTCTGCTCTTTGCTACGTTTGATCACTTCCTGCATGCGACCATAGGCTTTTGTACTCTCCCAATGGCAGCATGGGCTTGGCTGCTTCGTTGTTGCGCGTTCTTTGTGCTATCTTTTTGTCGCCGTTAATTGGTCTGACCCTTGTATTCTAATGCACCAAAACAAGTTTAGAAACACTCACTGTCATCACATTTTTCCATGTCCCCCAAACGTAATACAGTATTGACTTTTCTTTTCATGTGCTCCCACGCTGACATCCTGAAGAGGCTGCGCCTTGGCAAAGCAGCTCTCCCGTTAGTTTCTAATAAATGGGGTTTTCATCCAGGAGGTACACTGGAACTGTAAAAATTAAATTTGGGCAACTGTGCATGACAGCACAAGGACACCTAACCTCAACACCATTCATACTTGGAAAGGGAAAAACAGTTTCCAGTCTACACCACGGTTCATCCCCCCCCCCCCAATCTGCAACACTGTCTCCTTTCAATCATTGACTTGTTCACAAAGCAACCTATTATATTGACACACCTTGTTAATTGATGCTCTGGCTTGTTTTATCACGACCTTTTGCATGATTATCCAAGCTCCAAGGAGCATGCTGAAAGTGCAGTTACACACAGTGGCATCTGCAACAGTTGCAAACGCCAACACATGCACACTCAACACTTGGCTACATCCCCACCTCTCCCCTTTGTGTGTTAGCAAAAGATCAAATTTTAGCTGAAAAGAATGTCAAGTAAAGATGCCTTTTTACTGGGTAACTTGTATGTGCATTGCAGGAATAAGAGCAAGAATTCCTAATTAGTGTTCGAGTCTTCCTAGCCAATTTGGCTCCGAGAACACAGCACTTGGCTAGGCTTTACATGAAAACAATCTGTCCATGCTCGTGTTCTCCAGTATTTCCCTTCGTCTGTATCTAGTGGCGTTGTTCCAAAAATAATGTGTTATTCACAAAATCCGTCAAGTCGGTAAAAAAAAATTATCTTGAAAAAAACGTGCTTTTTCTCAAAGGTTATGGGAAACTCTCAAAGTGCCTTGGATTCGCCTCAATGGCTCGTAGCATCCACAGCAGTCGGTTGTTAGGTGACACGGAGTATAGCTGTGAGTGCTCAAAGGCGCCAAGAAGATGGCAGCCAATGAAAACTCCCAATGTTCTCGCTGAAACATGAAAATCGATAATGACATTGAACTGGACAAAAATAAGTTGTCATCTGGTTCTAACGCCTAACATTACATTTGGGCGAAGAACGACTGCTGGGCAATGCATTGTTCAGCGCTTTTATTTTTTTAAAGGGAGGGGTACCGAAACCCGGAGTAGGTGTCGCTGGCAAAGTGACCTTTAATTGCCTTGACCATGCAGGAGGGCAGTGGTCGCCTGTTCTTCTGTCCAAGTCTCCGCCACAGCCAAAGCACACACTGCCAGGCAGCGAAACGGAAGCGCCTGAAACAATGTCCACATTTATTGAATGTAAGGAACACCCACCAGCCATACGCCTGAGGCAATGACCAGACTAATCAGATGTAATAAGCAATATTCGCAACTCTGAAATCTACACCTCTTTTGTGATTGTTTCCCCGGAAAAATCATCATATATTATGGTTCTCTTTTATGTTTCCTTTCGCTGTGCATGTGATGTATTTGCAAACAAACAAAAGATCGGCACAACTAACTATACACCAACTCATGTTTACAAACAAACTGGAGCGCCCCTAGCAGACGCCACCGGCACCGCGCATGCGCAATGGAGTGTGGGCAAGAAGCTCGCCTTTGCCCATAAACAAACCATTGAAATGCGATGTTGCCGGCGTCTGTGTGACTCCCCTTGTATTTTTTTGCGTTTGAATAGTTGACTACGTTTTCCTTGCAATGTCTGACTACTTGAGCAGCCTCAAGAATTGACGAGAGACAGTAGTCCAACTCTGACTCCATGTCAGTCTATAAAGCCACGTAACATCTATTCTCCTGGCAGCCAGAAGAATAATTTCCCCGAAATTCAGCCGGCAGTTGACTCCCATTGGACCATTGACTGTCGCCAAGGGAAAGCGGAGGCGAAGAGGGTGGGTTTAACACTGCCCCGAGGGATACACGCGCGATGAAGTGTCCTTACAGCGTGCAATTCGCGTAACGAGTGTCGATGAAACGTCAGCGTCAACAATACGTGTCCAGGAAAAGTTGTCCATGAAACGTGTTTCCATGAGATGTTGGAAGAACAAGAAAATCAGCATTCTACCGGCAGTTGTATGATTTCAGACAACCAATGGAAGGCGATCGTCGGTAGAATTTCAAAAAATTATTCTCCCAGCTGCCGGGAGAATAGACGCTGTCATAAAGCTACCCGTCCTTATCCTTGGCCCGCGGCTTGGGAGGCATGGGCATGGAACCAAAAACGCACGGCAAACAAGAAAAAAGCAGACACGCAAAGCGAAAAACATTCAAAAGCAGTTGAACGCTAATGATGATTTCTATTCAAAGCTATCACGCCGCTTCAATGCGCAAGAAAAACGGGGGCCGAGGCAGAACAGCAAGTTTCGCGACCGGTAACACCAAGTTGTACTCACTCGTTCATGGTTGCCCCCATGTTTCTTTCACCATAGTGGCGCATGTTCAACAAGGCCAGCTGTAGCACACCCGGATCGAGGCACAGCCCCTCGAAATCCGGGTGGCTTGTCACGCAGCTCTGCCGGCCCTGCTGCTTGCGAACGGCGGCCGGGTAGTCACGGCAGCAGACACACTCTGCGACGGTTTCCATCGGCACGCAGCAACTGCATTGGCACCTTAAAACAGAAAACCAGCATCAGCTATACATATGAGAGGTATAATAAACAGCTCATCACCTACCAGTTGGTGTTCCCAAGCCGCTGGGTTGCGTCGTCGGTTTCGTCGTCTTCCTCCGGTGTCGACATTGAGCATCGCGAACTGTCGTCCGAGTCCGTCGCGTTCGAGGCATCGGCGTCGCGCGTAGGAGTGGCGTCGTAGGAGATTGAGCTGATATCTGCCGTCCGCCGAAGAATTTCCACCTCCAACGGTGTTGGATTTGGCAGGTCCATCTCCGCACGACGCAAGACCCGAAGTAAACAAAATGAGTCCCAACGAGAATCCATCAAATACGCGCACATTCGGAAGATCACTCCGCCGGTTCGAAGGATCAATCCGCCGGGAAGCCGTCACTCGTGATTGGATGGCGCACGCCCTTCCCTGCTGCCTTCCCGTCCGACAGCGCCCCTGACGGCGTGCGCCTAGGCGCAGAAATGCGATCTTTGATTCGATTTTTAATAGGGAAATCGGCCGCCCTTGAATGTAATTTTGGGATTTCTAGGATGCTTAGAGCCCGCAGATTCAGTTATGACAATAAATAGACGATCTCAGAATCCACTTGAGTGCCCCTTTAAGGGGGCCACTGACACTGGCAAAGTGAGGAGGATCCTCAATGACACCCACGTATTAGCCCCGAGAGCGAACACAAGCGTCGCTGCGGTCGCCGCGCCCTGATTGGGTGAGGCGTACCGTGACGTCAGGGAGGGGACTCCGCTCCGCGATCTCGCATCGGCTTGCTTCCCAGCGCCGGTTTCCTGGTTTGGCGTTGTGTGCCGCAAGCTCTTCGAGGAGCTGGACTTGGTTTACCCGGTGTACAAGACGTTGAGTTAGGCCGATATTGACGTGCTTCCTTACATTTCATAAGCCTGCTTGTCCCCTTTACCTTTAAAATTGGGTTACAAATCCCGAAAGCTATGGGCGGAGGCAATTCCGCCGATGAACCTCCCCGCCCGTCCACACGACTCAAGGCAATTTTGCGAAGGATCGCTGGAGCGGTGGCGCAAGTGCTTCAGACGCTGGAATTCTGTCCCTTGCATGTTCATGATTTAGGACGATATTACATCCCGCTTTCAAGGCATTTGAAGTGGCATTTATATCATGGGCCTTTGGGTGGTCGGCAAATTAGCTCGCGATCCCGACTCTGCGCTGCCACTCTGCATACGCTGGTTCGCAGATGTTTTAAAGGCCCTGTGTCTGATTATCTTTGAAGTGCTCGTGGAACAGGGTTGTTTTACGTAAATGTAGCTTCTTCGTGAATCAATTGTATAGTTTATACACGTATGCAGGCATATTTCTTAGAAGATGCACAATTACTGGAAATGAGTTTGTATGGTAGCAGCAAAAACGGCCAAATTGCCCGCAGTTGTCTGTATGATATGTATTGAACTGCCCAAAATATGCACAGCAATAATGCCATAATTTGGAATGTTTATACTTTTTCCTGACATTTTTATTCCAGCTTGCGTATTCGGAAAATACACCGTTTAGTCTGAATTGTCATTTTTAATTAAAAGAGACACTGCTGCAGGTCTCCAAAAGCTTCCTCAGCCTACAAACTCCCTGCAGCTGAACTTTCTGACAACAGAGAAAAACAGGAGTAAAAGCAAGCATTTGAACGTCTGTCAAGTGGTAGTTGCAGCACTAGTAGCACAAAATGTTGAACCCTTGAAGGGCGACAGTCTGCGTGAGAAAAGGTTCTGGTATTTTAGCTTCACGACAATTGGATTTAAGTAAAATCTTAATTTTAGGGCTTAACAGACTAATAACGAGCTAGACACCTTCGCTTACGTTTGTTATAAATTACTCGAGTGTTGATATAAACAAGTCCACAGATATCACCCGTGTAGTCCATTGAAATACTATCTGAATCCAGCAAAGGTCAAATGCGAGCAATGTATATAATAAATGTTCCTTGTTTTTTTTACTTTGCCCCTGCACTTGGGCTGTCTTACTTGTGATTCTCTTCCCATGGCCCAGACTGTATTTAGCATGTTGCCCGAGCAGCATGCAGCTTTTCTGCTTCGGCGATCTTGTTTAAAAACGGAGATACAAAACAAAACAAAAATAGTATACATAACCTGCCAATTCACTCAGACCATCAGCATCATTTATTGTGCGAGATGTAAATCTATAGTGATGCTCCTGCAATTGTGGCCGTATTTCTTTATTTTCATATACCAGCTGCGATTCATGCGTTGCCTGCCCTGTCAAACATGCTTAAAATGTTGGTTGAAGTTTCACCTGTAGCTACAGGTCATACATCAATAACGGCACATAAAAAAAGAAAATTACACTTCCTACGAAGAACACGCCAAAAAAAAAATTAAATAGAAACGAGCGCGCCGACAGCTGGCGTCGTCACAGCCTCCACAGGGCGAGCGGGGCGAGCCGGGGAAAAATTCTCTCCTCGCCGTGACGTCACCCCGGTTTGCCGTAAGGGGGCGCCACGCGAACTTCTCGGGGCTAATAAGGGAAGTTGTCGCGTAGATGGATGTGCAGAATGAACAGGAGAATGTCCTGGGGATCCCTGCATCCAGTGGGGCTGCATGGGTAGATCAGCTCTTCGCAGAGATCTGTACCGTCGATGGCTGCACTTCCGTGTCTCAGTGCGTGGTCAAAGCCTTGGCACAGTTTAACAAGTTCTGCTTTGTCGGGAAGTCGGGTGAGGTCCTAAAGGGACCTCCAGAGGCTCACGTGCTGCTCCATCTACGTGAAGCGTTCTTCAATCGATATCTTTACGGGCCAATCATCTCATAGAAAAACTCTCGCTTGAATTTTGTCTCGACATCATCAAACTCGTATTGGCACTCATAACTGAATTGGTGCTTTTTACGCCGCAGTCGAGGGGCTGGTTATATCACTCTGTCAACACCCATGCTCTCGGCAAGACCGTTCGCAGTTGCCAGCGCAGTTTCGTACCGGACTTCGCGATAATTGTCGATGTAATCACCGCATGCTTTCAGCAGCTGGGTTGTTGCTAGGTAAGGTCCGTGAGCTGCCCTGCAAGAGTTTAAGCTTCATGTGAGACGCCAGGTGATTGGGCCACTCCTGTGCAACGTTATAAATTTGGCGGTTTTTAGCGGTTTCCGGGATTCTTGCGGCGTGTTTCTGAATTTTGAGTTGGCAACGTTAATCGGCATTGCGAGTCCGGAGTCGTCACTGGTCTCTCACGCACAAAAAAGAAAGAGCTGCGGCTCCAAAGTTCTTTACACATATCATTTTCAGTCGGGTTTCAGTCGGGGGAGGGGGGAGGTGGCACCCTCACCGATCCGATCGTTTTTTTTTTGTTTTTTTTTATTCCCTCGAGATATGAGTCCTGCATGACCTGGCAGCCCTTTCGGCGCCCCCTTATGAATGGCGCCCTGTGCGGCTGCAGAGGTCGCCCACACCAAAGGACGGCCCTGGGTTTGAGTGACGTGTCTGTAAGTCCCTCTCTGTCGAGAGAGACTTATAGAAGTTCGTGTTCAAATGTTTTCGTGATGGATCGTGTGGAACGTATTACGATCGACAGGTGAGGAACAACTTATTTACGGGCTTCCTTGGTTCTGTAAGACGCAAATAAAGTGCTGCAGTCGATTTATTTTTTTAATTCCGTCATAGAATGGAATTTTGTTCTTCATCGTTATCCGTTTGCTACTGCGTCGACATTTGTAAATATGCGTGGTAATATTCTAGTTTTTAATGGAAGGTAAATAACAAGTTTGTGTGATTACTGAAAGTGCGTTGTTTGTGCTTATGTGCTTATTTATACTAATGTTGTTTTGTTGCCTTTACCGCGTTTATACGAGAATCTTAACTGTGTTAGGGTAATAGTGTAATATAATTATTGTATGTAAAATAGCCTATATTTTGTTCTCGTGCAGCTCGAGCCCATGGGGAGAGGTAAATTAGTTGACTGTTGTCACAAATATCGTGCGCGCCACCACTTTTTTGCGTACAATGCCACCTCACCTTGTTTTTGCCGGGTGAACGACAGATGGGGGAAGCTTAGGATTTTTTGCCGATTCTCCGGTCGAAACCGGAAGTAGTTAAGTTTTTGCGCTCGTTACGTCGAGGGAACCTTCATGTAGACAAACGTCATTAGTAACGGGAGACCATATATATGGTCTCCCGTTACTTTGTCAATGGCTGACAACCGTAGGTGCTGCGTGACGTCACAAAACGCAAAGGTTTGTCGAATGTTCGGTATAACAAGCGTTGGTCGACGGGTGTCTTGTATTTTGTTTCGAATTATATAGTCTCCTAGGCTGTACCCTACTGAAATACGTTTCTTTAATTCAGTTCCTAAGCGTGCGCAAGAGAAGTCACGCCTTTTAGTAGGATATTGCTCGAAAACAGCCATAAGCTTCGATGAAACGTTTGCCGTTTCGCGCAGACACAACTGCGACGGCCACCGATCGAACTAGGTACGCTTGCAAAGCAAAGGATGCAGATTTCGCCTCTGAAGCGGCAACTAGGGACACGAAGCGGCACCTGGGTACACATTTCGGCGGATCCAGTGGATCGGTGATAAGGCTGCGGGTCGTTCCCACGGAGGCGATGTCCGCGGGTCGAAGGCAACCGGCGAATCGTTCAAATGCATGTCGTCACTTGACTTGGACGCGCTTGGTCAATCGCAGTCACGCTCTATTTTCACGTGCGGCCCAAAGAGAATTTGGCTTCATGCGTGCTAAACACAACTTCTGGTATTGTTTCCAGGGTGTCTAGCTGTTTGTTTCGGTTTCGCTGCATAATCAAATTGATTGATCCGCTTTGGGCGAGGAGTGGATGGACGTAGTTTAATATCGTTGGCACAGCATCACACTTCAGCTCACGAGCCTTCTGCCCGCTTAGAGCTCGGCTCGTACCCCTTTTCTGTGAGGCGATTTCTGTATAAGCGGGATCTCGATCTTGACGGGAACCCCGTCCCTACGCCCGGCGATGATCCACTTCGCTCGTCACTGCACGTCTCATGGAAGAGTGTGGAACGTCATGTCTTGGCTCGCATGTGCTGCCCGGTGGTTGTGGCACCCAACCGCGCAACAAAAATGTCACCCAATCATGAAATAAGTCGAACACAACAACAAAAACAAAGCACGCTGAGGCGTTCACTCGAAGGTAAACGAAGAGACTGAAATGCTCGCTTTGTGTTGTGTGACGTCAAAGCTCCAATGTTGCCACCGAAAGCAGCATTTACGCTAGAGTGCGATTGGGGTAGTATAAATTCAATTACTCATGCAGAGGGCCACATAAAATTCAGATATTGCACGTATGATGCGTCTCGAGGCAATAACAATGATATTCAATTGTTTTCTCGAATACAAAGTTTGACCGGACAATCCCTTTAAGACTACTATTTGCTAGATCCAAAATTACTACTGCTTAACTTGGCGGTGTTCGGTCGAGCGTCTTGGATTAAACGGCATTCGATGAAATGGCTTTCGATAAAATGGCGTTCGATGAGACGGCTTCGATGAAACGCTATTCGATGAAACGACGTTCGATGAAATGTCCCGACCCAATCCATAGCGCAGCCACTTGGAAGTCCTTTCGAATCCTTAGCGGGATTTTGGCGGTGACAGCGTCTGGGAAAGAAACAACATTTTGCAGGGCTCACATAGCTGTGTCTGGCACCGCACAGGTAACACCTGCGGCCTACGGGAAGCGAGCACTTGCCGTTCTTTACCCACGTACTGGCACAAGATTGGTGGTCTTGACGCCACAATTTCGGGGTCCAATAGTCCTCCAGAACGTTGTACCTGCTAAGACAATATGTTAAATTTCGCATGAATATATTAGCAGGTATCTAAGAAATGCATGTGTGGAAGGCCATTAACTCTATATATTATACGTTCGCGCTTGGGTTTTGTGTTTTCCGGTGAAATTGGCCACGACGCGCAATAATGCAAAAAAGCTTGCTCTTTAGAGCAACCAGGACGATCACGTCGCTAACTAATTATTATTATTAGTCCTTTGATTATTCCTTTTTATCCTTGTAACCGGGTTCCGAAAGAAACGTCCCCGGAAAAAAAAAAATGTCCTCGGAAAAAATGTCCCCGGAAATAAAGTCCCCGGAAAATATGTCCCCGGAAAAAAAGGCCCCAGGTGGGAAGTAGGAAAAAATGTCCCCAAAGGGTTTTCTGTCGCTGGGTTTCCACTGAGTCTCATGGCCCTCGTGTGGTCCTGTCATTGTCCGGTCAGAAATTACCTGACCCGAGGTAGAAAGGAAGACTGGAAGTCACACAAAGCAACAGAAATAATCTATTGTGGGATATTTTGGAAAACAAATTATTGAGCTTGCCAAAACCAAATTATTTTTTTTTCATTGTGAAATAAACACTTGTAACACCTCTAGCCAGAACCAAATAATTGTATTTGGGGAAATTTGAGAGGTACTTGTGTGCCATTTCCAAATGGATAAAAAGCGCGACACAGTTAACACAAACAAGCGAAGGCTAGTTTTTTTGTTTTTCTTCTCATAGAAACAAAAGGTTGTCATCAAAGTTATCCTTGGTACTGAAAGTGCTCATTTGGGGATATAATGCAGACGGTAAAAATTTTGTTCCCGCTAATGCTCTTTCTAAGTAAAATATGAAAATGCGCCGATGTCGTGTTCGCGCTAACAGTGTCGCGATGCGTAACTCGGGGAATCGTATATTTCTGTATTTGTTGGGGCCGTTTTTCCCTACTTTCCACAGGGTGCCTTTTTTCTCCATGCACATATGACCGGACCGCCCGAAGGCCATGAGGATCAGGGAAACCCAGAGATAGAGAATCCTTTGCGGAAATTTTTTTCCTACTTCCCGCCTGGGCCCTTTTTTTTTTTTTTGGGGGGGGGGGGGGAATTTTGTCCGGGGACTTTTTTTCCGGGGACATCTTTTCCGTTGACATTTTTTCCGGGGGCATTTTTTTCTACACCCACTTGCAACCATTACGCAACAGGTTTTTTTTTTTTTTTGACTGAAAACATAACGCCGGACATCTGTTACTTAATTATTGAAAATAATAGATAATCATAAATCAAGAAAGGCGGAAATTAAAAAAAATGCATAGATAAAATTTTGGGACCAGAGTGAAGTTTACCATTTAGGTGCCTTACACTCTAAGCCCTGTCCCACTTAGTAAGAGGGACATTTCTTCGATTTTTTCCCACTTAACTTTAAGGGGGGCGACAGACCTCTTAATATTACATGGAGATTCTCCCTCTTAATTAAGTGAGACACCAGCCCTCTTAAAGTAGGCGATACGGCGTCTCCCTTAAATTTGAGGTCAGAGTCTCTTGGCAAGAGGGACATTTTTTAGATATTTTCCCCCTTAAATTTGGAGGGACGGTGGCCCGCTTAAAATGCAGGGGTATAGTCCCCCTTAAGTCGGGGTCACGCTGCTTATACGTCATACAAAATACATTCTGCAGACATGTTCCGGAACGAGTCGCCGCGACATTCGAGCCTCGTACGCCACGAGGCAACCGAATCAAGAGGTTGCTTTGTCACGTGGCATACAAAGCACGGATGTCGCGGTGACTCATTCCGGAACATGTCTGCAGAATGTATTTTGTATGATGTATAAGCAGCGTGACCCCGAATTTAGGTTATCTCTTTTATTGTATCGTAGAATTTCTGCTCCTTCGTGTTTGGACTGTCAGCTGACATGCTGCACTGCAGTGATGCAGTTCTCGCACTTTCGCTGATATTGTTTAACCAAAGTTATTCTGTGCTGCGTAACAGAATTGAAATTTGATCTGTATATGTGTTAAATAAAACAGTAACAATCTTTAAGAGTAAACACGTGTTTTATTTGCCATGACACAAAAAAATATTTTGAAATGTCTTTATCAAAATAGTAATTTTATAACGATGTTCTGGTAGCTTTTACGGATAAAAAAGACGTTAGAACGACGCCAGAAATTGGCGTTTCTTCGAAACAATCACACAAAATATTTCGTGCTGCAAAGTGACTCCTTTTGCCTATCATAAACAATAACAATACAATCTTGCAAAAAAACAAAACTTTTTTTTTTAGGGGACAACACAAAAAATAAGTACATTCTAAAAAAAGCCCGTGCGTCTACTTTCCCGCACAACACTTGGAAAGACAATCACCATAACTCTCGGAGGCAGCTCAGCGAATGCAGATGCCGAAACATATGATTATACCAAAAAAATGAGTTGCGACACTAACCACAACAAGCGTGACGTTTAGCATTGCTTAATGTCACAACTCAGACTGGTTTTTTTTGTCTAATCTTATGTTTCGGCATCGTGATTCGCTGAGCTGCTTCCGTGAGTTACGGTGATTGACTTTCCAAGTGCTGTTCGGGAAAGTAGATTCCTGTGCTTTTTTTTGGAGCGTAGTTACCTACTTCATGGCATTAAAAACGAATTATTCGGCGCCTCTTGTCATCAGCAGAAGCTCGGAATTCCTGTTGTTTTCGAACGGCCATAAGCAATTTTCTGAGCTTCTCCGACATAAACTGAATCGAAAGACTTTATTTTCAACGAGCAGAATTTAGAGGAGTCCAAGGGTTTGTCCACATGCCACAGGGTAGGAAAGTCCCGTTATGTAATACACCCATAAGCACATGACTGGTGCCCCCTCCATAGTCGTGCTTGCGGAGAGTTTCACTGACCAGTTCCCAGAAAAGATCCGTTTCTCCGAACCGAAGAAAGTCTTGGGTCCTGGAACTTTTTCGTCGGGGATAAAATCGTCCTGCAAACAGCAATTGTTAAAAAAAAAAAAGCGTCAGCGTCAAACTTACATTTCTATTTTTGCATTCGCTTTTTCACATACCATAGGCGATGAGAGGACCTCTGGCCAATCGAGACCGGAGAATGGTCTTCATGTTCAAGAATGTTGTTGGGTTTTCTCCGCAGAAGGCCCCTTTTACCTCCTCCAGTTTCTTCAGCATAATGACGATCGTGTTATGGAACCGAATCTGTGCATCCACCTTTAGTTGAATGAAAGCCCATATTGTTTTCCTTTATATACAGACAGAGAGTTGGAATTAGAATGAAGGTAATGAAGCGCTTTCACCTGTTTTCAAGCAGGCAGTAGGAAACAAATGCGAAATTAAAGTGCAAACAGTTCAAAGATTCGGAGCCCAATCTGTATACGATGAAATAGCGAGTGACATTAGCTTATGACGTAACTTCTGCTACTATTAATATTTGGTACGAGAATAGACTGCTGTTTTAAGTAATTTACGCGAATCGTTTTTGTATTACCAAGACAAAACGAAAACGGATTTAGAAGTAGATGAGCATCAGAAGTCCCATGTGCTTTGGAAAGCAGGGATTGCATTTGCGGCTCGAAGGTGCAGAAGAGATCTAATGCATGTTTTAAAAATCAACATAATCAAATAAAAAAAAAATATATTTCTGTAGACATCTCGGCGCAAGTTATTCATTTATTCTTTTTTTCAGAAGCAACGCATATGCCAACAGAACGTAAATAGAGCCTACCTACATACCAGAATACAAAAAGTTCATAATTACCGAGTTCATTGTGGGCCGTGTGCGAGTGGCCGCAGTAGACTCATCACTCAGGGCGGTGCGTTCCACCGTGCAGAGGGTCCCGGTAGAGCTCTGTACACGAGAAATCCGAGCAGAACCCCCGTCTGATTCCCTTCGTGTCGACGTTTGTTGCCACTGCCTCACTCTGAAAACAATATTTTTAACGGTCAGTCGTTTAACGCCCATACTCAACCTAGCGCTAAAGCGCCTAAGAAAAAAAAAAAAAAAGAAGAAAAAGCAAACTTCTGTTTATATATTTTTCGCAGATGTACCACACAGAAAAAAAGATAGTCAACCAGCTAAAGAAAACAAAGAGCATAATAAACATCATAAATAAAATCTAGAAAAACATGATCGGCGCCGAAAAAAAAAAAAAGCCGGTAGCTTTGCTGGCACGACTGTCAAAATATAACAAACAAAAATGTACGGCAAGAAAACATATAAAAAAAAATTTACTCCACGGCCATGCGGCACCCTTCCCCTCTTTCCGCAGACGCCGACGCAATGCGCAAAAGAAAAAAAAACAAAAAAACTTTTTTTTTGTTCTTTTTTGTGGGGTTTGAATTAGAAACTTGTCCACCCCCCCCCCCCCCCCCCTTTTCACATACATACACCCAGAATATGGGTTTTTGCTCGCCTCCCACTTGAGAAAGAAGTTCATAATCACTGTAACGGTAACGATGTCTACAACATAACGTTGCAGTGTAAATTGCTGTAATGAACTCTGAAGGCAAACAAACGCAAAATCGCCAACATTGTTTCCGTCAATCAATGCTCTCGGGCGGTCAACCTTCAGCATTTAGAGTGCACACCGAGAAAGAAATCGGCGAGCCAAGCTTACAAACACTGCCTGCCCCAGCTAGGGTGCCTTTATGCTGGCTTTGCCTTAGGGAGGGCGATGCCATCCTTTGTAGTACTCGATGCCGACAGTGTACGCTCACAGATAAAATACAAGGAAATTGCCGGTAATGAAATGCCGGCGTAGCAGTGCCAAAGCGAGCAGCTCGAGCTGGGAGAAGAACGAAGGCGCGTCCGAAATTAAAAAGTAGACAAAGGCGTCGGGCAGAAAATGGTCTGATATCACCAGCCTAAGACAGACGCGTACACATTGGGACACCCTAACCCGCTAAAAGTGTTTTGTGCGAAAGACAGCCCTGCGGCTGACGGCAGGGCAAACGATTATCGACGCTTTGTCGTAGCTGAACGAGCAGATTCAGGAAGCGACCGCGTCCGCGGACTACAGCTGAACACTCTTACTCTACATGCAGAGCTCGTACATCTCACAGCCAGCGTGAAAATATTAATGGCTCGTTATTCCCACCCGCAATGCACCCAAAACAAAAGCGTCAATATGACAGGATTACTCACCCGAAGGAAGTCAAACGAGCAGCATGACGCTTGCGACCCTCCGGCAACGACCGTTTCCAGCTCTCCGTGAATTGGCGCGAAGCCTTAGCACCGTCCGAACTCTTTGCAGTGGATTAGTGCGCCTGCCCCTCTCCTCCTGACCGAACTACATTGATCCAGTTAAGAGGGACCAGTCCCCTCTTAAAGGCGGGCGCTCAAAATTTTCTTCAGCGTGGCAGATGATTCCTCCTCTTTTCTTTTTTTCCTCCTCCCCTTTCCTCCTTCATTTTCCTCCTCGCTTTTTACGGCCTTCTCGCACGAGTGCTAATGGGCTTACCGGCCCCCCGACAAAATCTCTGTAACCCTTCAAGGTTCTCTGCTTCAATCCCAAACACCAGGGATTAGTTAGGCAGGCTGGATATGAGCTCGGAAGGGTTCGGGCTGGCTCGCTTTTCTTCTTTTTTTTTTTTTTTTGCTCTTTTTCTGCAGTTCTAAAAAACACTCAGATAGTCAACACCAACTAGCCCAACAACAAGTTCTTTTACATTCAGATACTTCCGCATGCGGCCACACACGCTACAACAGCGCATATTTTTCTCGAGTGAACGGAACTTGAACATCACAGCAAAAGGAAAAAAGATGGGTATTTTTATCCGAACTTTGAGCTCTACCCAGAGAGTTGAAAATTTGTCGTTCTAACAACGGCACACTGAAGAGTGATTGTATCACTATTGTGTTTTTGTTTTGTTTTTTGTACAAACTAATAATCATGAGTAATTACAAGTCAAAGATATTGCAGTCAGAGGGACACAGTCTGACCATTTCTGGGGCATAATATATAGGTTCGTACTACAGGTGTTTTCTAGAGTGACGGCCGCCTCGTTGAAGCTACTAAGAAAGGTAAAAACAAACTTCCATGAAAACTGAAACGGTTTATGGTATATTTCATCTATCTTCAGCCTTTGAAAAAAAAATTCTTCGTGTCCAAACGTGCATTTAGTTTCCGTCAACAAATGTAACTGAAAACTTGACACCCGACAAATATCTTGCGTATCAACAAAGAGAACGGGAAACACGGAGATTGAACCGCAAAATCACAATTTTATTCGCGTAAAATAGTGCAACTAGCAATAGTAGCATATTATGCCATTTAATAAAAGACAGTAGGTATTACGAAGTTATCATTCTCTCCTGTTCGCATTTGTTCGCTGATGAAGAAATGGAATGCCCAGATAGCCTCTGCAGCCCTTACATAATTGTGTGGGGCTTTGTCAGGGTGGGCGAAGCCCATCTTCAAAAAAACCCAGAAGTTCGGAAGGTGTGCTCCCGCAAGTTTTGGGGCTGCTTGGCTAATTTAGGCCGTCTGGCGTTCCCCGCCTACTTAGAAAAGAAGCGGAACAGCGGTCAGCTCAACGTCGTCACCAAGCGGGAAATCATGCCGAAATGTGTCCTTGAACACGTGCGAGATCTTTATCCGAACCCAGCCGGGATTCGCCACAATTCACCTACGAAAAAAACTATAAAAAGGGGTAGGCTTAAATGATTTGGCAGTTTTTGAATATAGTCATGCGGACTAACTGTCCACAAGTACGGAAAGAAATGCAGAGCTCTACTGTGTTCTTTATGTCCATACTTGTCTTTTGCGCTGTACGCCAATTAAAATGAATTCTGCAATATCTGTAGATTGCGCCTGGTTATGTTGTCTTTAAAAGAAAAGTAATCAAGCAAGTTCAGTATCGTGCCACAATTTTTGCAAATACAATTTTATGTGGAATTCAAAGTGAAAACAGTATTTCCGCGAAAAATAATGCATCCGTCGTTCTTCGTCTTCCTGAAGCTATGAACTACAGATCCCGGCTACATGACTTTTGGGTCCACAAAATATCGCGCTCAGTAGAAAATTCGCCTTTTCTACCAGAAGTACTGGAAATTATTTATTTTTCAAACAGGTCGGGTGGTGATGCGTGTTTGAGTGTAGGACCGTTGACTGGGCACTGGTTTGCGCCAAGAGTGCAGTGCTTCCTTTCATGCTGCCCGCGACGAGTGTTGAAATTTGAGTATAGTAGAAATAAAATCAACTGACACCCTTAGAATTATTTTAAACTTGCGCTTTCTTCGGGCATTAAGATTTCGATCGTACCTTTTATTTATTGTCGTCTTCGATGAGTGAACAACTTGCCGAGGAGGCCGCGCTGTCCGCCTACGCGGCTTGACAGATAAGGTCGCGAATGCTTTTCACGAATCTTTAAAGACCAAGCATAAAAATGAAAGACGCAGCCACTTTACGCCAATGAAACCAACTTTATGTTTTGGGCAGACGTCTTGCGAGAGTTGCAGTATTTTAATTATGCTTAATAAATTAAATGTTTAGGACTAAGTACCAAACTTTTTTAGATGTATTAAGAACCAAAATGTCAATCGGAAAGTTCTAGAGCTGCTTGAGAAACACCCGATTAGCTGTTTGCAACCTAATAAGGCTCGCGTGGCTTCCTTCTGACTAGTAATAAAGCTTATGAAACATGACAAAATACCCCGTGATAAAGCGCCCGCCCCATCATAAACTCAATTTCGAATGTCCCAAAACTTGTTTTTATAGGCCGGAAAAAAAAAAAAAGGAGATGCATGCAAGACGCGTGCCCCACGCTTTATTTATATCAGAAAAGAACTGCCCTCTGTTTTATATACGACGTTTATTGTTGTTGTTGATGTTGTTTTTTTCACCTACTAGATATTAAAAAAAAACGTGGAAATTAACGTTTTGTGGATGTGAGCCATACGGCCAGGCGAAGATTGGGTTCAAGAAAGAACGCAACAAAAACCGACTGATTACCTAACATTTGTTACTGAACTTTTTGATTATAAAAGAAAACGAGATAGTTGATTGATAAAGTTGTTGGGCGTAATCGAAAGCCACCGAATTGTCCAGTGAAAATTAGCGCCATTGCGGTTTGTGCGGCCAGGCGAGGATTAGGTTCAATAACGAACGCAACTAAAACCGACCGATTGCCTAAAATTCGCTAATTAACCTTTTAATTAGAAAAGAAAACGGCATCTTGTATTTAGAAAGTTGTTGGCCATAATCGCAAGCCACCAAACCTTCCATTCATAAAAAGATGTAACACGCGTACACTATTCATAACTATAAATATAGTTCTGATTTTATGTGGGCTCCATCTCAGCGTGGCACAGGCTAACGCCATAAAGCCAACGCGACAAATCATGCGCATCGCTGTGACAAAGCCACTGTAGAAGGGCGAGGAGTGCGGTGGCCGAAAAGACTGCGGTAACACGATTCGCGTCCAAATTAGGCTTTTTAGGACGCCGTGAGCCACTTCACGTCCACTACATCTCTTGAAAAATGAATGATTTGGTGTTTTGGATGACTACAGATAAGGCACAAACCGCAATTGCGTAACTCTGACGTCTTTTTTACACAAATGTATAGTCGTTAAAAAAAATCGCCCTGTATAAGCACGATTGTAAGGCAGTTCTTTACGTCCGGCGACATCATTACGGCATGGAAGGAGACGTTGACCACAGATCATACTCTGCATATGATCTGTGGTAACTGTTTTTGTTTTTTTTCGTACGAGAATGAGCAAACATTTGATACCAAATAAAATAGATTTAGCATTCACCAAATTCGGCTTGTTTACTTGACTCAACTCGATATTTGATTTGATTACACTTATTTTGTACCCGCACACGCCTACTTTATTCCCTAATGAGTTACAAGCGATAATAACATTGTTTTGTTTTGTTTTTGTGGTGCGAGGTCATCACAATTTATTAT
Source organism: Ixodes scapularis (assembly GCF_016920785.2). Lineage (NCBI taxonomy): Eukaryota > Metazoa > Arthropoda > Arachnida > Ixodida > Ixodidae > Ixodes > Ixodes scapularis. The sequence goes on along the minus strand of NW_024609989.1, from coordinate 435,099 downwards.
TAACAATCGGAGCTATGCGATTACGCGGAGGAGGCGCATTTGAAGATATTCAAAATTGTTCTGAATACACAAACAACTTCAAACGTCTTGCTGTTTGGGTCGTTTCCTACACGCAGGACCAATAATAAAGCCAAAACCTTATAGAGGAGACTATCTCTATCAACTCAACGCACAAACACGATGTGAAGCGTGTCTGCGTACGTTGGAAAAGAGATACCGGCGAGCAAACCATGCGTTGAATGTCCATGCATCAAAACGTCCGTGCACCGAAATATCCGCGCACCGAAAAGTCCCACACCGAAAAGTCTTTGCAGCAAAAAGTCCGTACACTGAAATGTCTGCGCGCCAAAAAGTCCGCACCGAAATGCCCTACAGCAAAGCGCTTTACACCGAAAAGTGCTAGACCATAGCCTCCTCTATACACCAACTCATGTTTACAAACAAACCGGAGCGCCTCTAGCGGACGCCACCGGCGCCGCGCATGCGCGGTGGATGGTGGGCAAGAAGCCCGCCGTTGCCCATAAACAAACCATTAAATTGCGTTGTTGTCGGCGTCGGTGGAAGTCCCCGTGCTCTTTTTCGCGTTGGAATTGTTGATGCTACGTCCTCCTAACAATGTCTGACTACTCGAGCGGCTTCAGCAAAACTAACGAGGCCAAACTTTGCGTGAATAATGTGACGTGCGACGATTATTTCACGTGGACGCCGCCGAATGGGCGCTAAAGCCTGACTCCCACAATGAGATTCTGCTCGCTGTTTTCAGACGCGACGTTGCTCGGACTGCAAAAGCGTGGGCCGTAGCTGAGACGGTGGACGTCAATACAGAAAACCGGAAGTAGAATCGGGCATTACAAGTCGGTGATGGCCACCGGTAACAATAACGATAAACATCTTGTATCTGTTTACACTCAGCCTACTTACGCTTATGCTTAGTAGAAGAGCGTGTTGGTTTAAGTCATGGATGAAGAAAGAATAAACAATTAAAACAGGGACAACACAACTACATCTTTCAACTACATCTTACAAGCCTACTTACCCCAACCAACCTTCAAAAGTGTTTTGAGGCCTGCACTTAGTTCTTATCGCAATTACCGGGTCAACGTTTGGTTTACGGGCCGCTGTCGTTTGAACGAGCTGACGACAAAAAGCAGCCAAGTTTGAAAGAGCAGACGACAGTTCGAACGCATGCGTAATGGGGTACGGGTAAGAAGCACCGCGTCCCGCGTCAACAAACCACTCGAATGTCACGTTGTCGGCGTCTGTGTGAGTCTGCATACTCTTTTTCGCGCTGGAATTGTCGATTCTACGTCCTCATCGCAATGTCTTACCACTTTAATCGCCTAAGCGAAATTATCAAGGCTCGTACGCCGCTAAACTTTCCGTAAATAATTTGACGTGCGACGATTCATTCGCATCAACGCCGCAGAATGGACGCCAAAACCATGATGAGATTCTTCCAGCTATTTTCGGTAGTGACGTCGCTCGTCTTGCAAAAGTGTAGAAGGTTGCGGCGATGATCGACGTCTATACTGAAAATCGGAAGTGGGAACAGACCAAGCGTAACAAGTCGGTGATAGCCACCGGTACCAATGATCAACATCTTGTATCTGCTGTTTACACCGAGCCTACTTGAGTCTATTGAAGCCTGCAATTGCTTCTTATTGCAATCACCGGGTCAAAGTTTGGTCTACGGGCCGCTTTTGTTTGAACGAGCAGACGAAAAAAAGCAGACGTTTGAAAGAGCAGACAAAAGTTCGAACGATCAGGCGGCCGTGTGAATTTGAAGAAGCACTGAACCCGTGGATGCTTCGGACAACTTGGCGGTTTTCTCTCGTTTATGTTGGAACAAAGCAAATACATCTGGCGACCACAAAGTGTTGCCCGCGCACGCAATCGTAGTTCGACAGCGTCTGGTTTGCCCTTTTCACGGCTACTATCCACGTTCTCGGACGAACGGCGGGGGCAAAAACACATGAAAACTGATCTTCAAACCTTTCCAGACTCTCTTGGTACAACCCCCGTCGCAGCATTTTGACGAGAAGGCAGGTTTTTTGTCTCGTTTCTTCCAAAGAAACACAGGAATGCATGTCTGGCACGGCGACTTCTGCCCACCAGCCCCGACCGGAAGTGCGTCCGGCGCGCCACCACCGCGGCGTGACGTAGGAGAGTTGAGTTCGTGTATACGGAGAAAGCCTGGCACATCGACGACGGAGCCATAGAGCGCGGCCGCAGGAAAAAGGAGAGGAGGAGCGCGCCGAACGGTGACCAATATGGTAGCGCAGAGCAGAAACGGCAGACCTAGACAGCGAGCGCTTGGGTCGTGAGCGGCCGCTCCCCGAACCACGCTTGTTTTTGTGTTTTCGTCACCGTCGTTTTCGTGCTCCGGGAGAAACGGGCGCGGCGATTCGAAAGGGCGCAGGGAGAAACGGGAAAGGGTGGTCGTTGAGTTTCTCCTCTCCACGATAGCGACAAGAAAAGAGAGAGAAAAAAAAAAGATTGTTTCTGCGTTTGGCCGCTCGCTCTTTCGTGGCGCTAGCAGGCAAGGTTCTCTCCGCTCCCGTTTCTCCGCCCCTCCTTTCCCATTTACGGCGGCCGTCTTTTCACGCGACGCGCCAGGCTTTCTCCGTATAGAGGAGGCTATGGCTAGACCCACTACGGATGGGAACCTCCGTCACCTCTGCCGGTTGACGAACCATGATGATTCAGAACCACTGGTCTATGGAGCGCCATCCCTGATATATAGAAAACGCCGCTCGTACTTCCCGTTGTCGCCATGAACCCGCCTAAACAACGAAAGATGCCAAATCAGATATTTATATTAAAATTTATACTTCAATGACTACTTCTTTGAGCAGAACAAGGCATTTGTGCTCTCACAACAGCAAAAAGAATCGTCTTCCAAACGAACGCTAAAAAAGAGCCAATGCAACTCGTTGGGAAGAGCAAGTGCCAAGCTCGCTCAAAACAGCTACTCGGTTGGTTCAGCTCCTTGTCGCAGGTGTGCCGGCTGGCTTCTGGATAATCTTTTCAAATCCTTGAAGCTTTCATTTCTTCCACCCCAAACTTGTAAAAAAAAAAAACAAAAAAAAAAAAACAGGCAGCTGGCAAAAAACAAAAATCGGAAAATGGCGAGGAGGAAACGAGAGGCGATTTTCTCCTCTCACAGTGGCGAGAAGGAAAATGAGGGTCGGGTTCCTTCTCTCTGGTTGCGGGCCGGCCTTTAATATGAAGAGAGACGCGTGAATCTTTCTGTCGGTCTTTCCTGTTCAGAGGGACTAACGAAACGGTTTCCTTGGTCCCTCTTAATATGTTAGTGTCCCTCTAGATGTTGCTATTTTATTTTTCAATTTCCCTCTTAAAAAGAGCTGTCCCCTTGAACGCATTGTTGTCCCCTCTAAAATCAGAGGGACAGCGTTTTTTATGAGAGACAGGTTTTAGAGTGTAGGTAATCCGTATTCGCGAAATGTCACAATAATAGCAGAAGAGAGGGTAGATGGATCCCGGAATGGGTGCCTTGTGTTCTTCTACGCCTGCTCCGGAACAATTAGAAGAGATATAGTGTTTTAATGCGGGAAACTATAGCCGAATTAGGCTTGTAAACATTCGGAGACAAAGAATGCCAGATATTACGCAAAATGCACTGACTCTCAAATTCTCAACGAAGTCGGCGTGTCCTGGACGCGAGCACAGCAACCCAACTGGCAATGTTCACAATGGACTTGGATATGCGAGTTGTTTAAAGAGGGGCGAAGCGCACATGAAGGCACTCTAGGTGCTACCATTTCCGTACTTCGGTCAAAAATTTCTGGAACTCGCCCTTTGTAACTTCTGAAGCAAAGAAAAGAAAACCGATTTCGCCTGCGTGTCCTAGTCGTTGTGTAAAAAAAAAAAAAGATATCTATTGGCATTTTTGGCACCCTTCAACTCACTCCCAGTCTTCTGGGTCACACATGCACTCCTAGTGACGTAATTCGGGGTACCGTGTGGCTTCCCGTGTGCTTTCTCGGAGCACGCTTCCTCTCCCTCTCTCTGCGGAGTTTAGCGGGAGAGCCGAGCGAGGTCACGTAAGCTTCTGGCCGTAGTTCCTTCGGCTGCCTCTCGCGGCTGCAGGTGGGGGAAAAACCTCGACTTTTGCTTCGCGATTTTCAGCGGAATCGCGACATTTTTTAATGAAGGAGATGTTGGTTTTCGTATGCTCCGGAACACGATAAACAACGTAAAAATGACGAGATCATAGTTCTTTTAATCTTAAATTCGTTGACGGAGCCCAACAAAGAGTTTCGTCTTCTTATCTCCGTACTCTCGTGATGAAGAAAGAGAACAAAATCCAAAGCCTAAGCGACATTTTTGTTTTATTGTTTGATTTTGTTACGATTAAGGTTTCGTCGCTTTTCGTCAACGATCTGCATTGGATGAACTAAATATATAGTGTTGGCAATAAGAGTTTTACTCTAACCTGTTCAACCATATGGAGTGGGATCAGAGGCTAATATGGAAATATGACTATAGACGGACTGCAAGGCGGAAAGGGACTATACGCGCAAAACAAGTGGTGGAGCCTCGATAACCGACGTGAGTGCAAGAGAACTTGACCGCTTTATTAGGGCAGGAGACTTCTGATGAACGCGGCACATGTCACACAAGAAACAAAGAATAGCAATCAGGACGCATGCAGCTACATATAAACTTTAGTCGGAAATTTATTTGAATTAAAAGAAGGCAAGGAAACAAGGTACGCACCAGGGCTGGGCAGATATACTCCAAAAAGTATTCGGGAGTACAAATACATGTGTTTTAAGGCCCAAAATACAGATACTGAGATACATTTGTTTTTTATGTAACGGGATATCCCAGAGATGCTACGGCAAAAACGGCGAAAAAGTATTCCGGAATACAGATACCGATACTTATAGAAATATATTTGTTCCCGAAAGGGTGCTACGCGGCGAGTGTGCACTTCGTGGTGAATGTAAATGGTAAGTTATGCTTGTGTTCCTTTTCGTGGTCATTTTATGTTGTTCCCCTTAGCTCGAACTCTCTATTTCTCATTAATGCCGCTAAAGAAGACATGTCACCCCTGTTGAAGCACATTGTTACAGAACGGTAAAGTGGTAAAGTCTGCGTGCCATGCTTGACAAAAGGCGCCTGGCCAAAATGAAACCCTGTTTTGCCGTGATAGCACGTCTCAAACTGTCGTAGTATAAGCTTCTCAGTCACCCAGTATGGGGAGATTGAACGGCAGGACGGTGCTTTTTCTTACAGCGTTCTCTCCGCTAAATTAAAGAGAGTGGGGGGCTTTGAGAGAGGACCTGATTTTGTGATTCTTGCGCGCGACCTTTCTTTAAAGGGATACTGAACCGAAATTTGGATTTCGCAAAGGAAGGCTGCAGAAGTGTTGAACCGGACGCTACGAACTCCAAAACATCACTCGCACATCGATATCTCAAACGGATGGCCGTACTTTTGGAAAAGAAGGGCGCTATCAAGTGAGTTCTGTGACGTATAACTGTCCTCCGGGAGAATTTGAGAATGAGGAGAAGTGGCCTCGCTTCTCTCCTCCTCGCTTCGGTTCACCAGCTTGACGGGACGCAGCGAGGAGGAGAGGGAATGGGAATCGTGACATGCCTTGTCTCATCGGCCTCGTCGGCACGGTTCAATCGGGCACTTCATTTCCAAAAAATACGGCGATCCAGTAGATATATCGCCGTATGAGTGATCTTTTTTGGTTTGCAGCTTCCCGCTTATCCGCCCGGCCTTGTTTAGTCAGCTCGAAATTTCGGTTAAGTATCCCTTTAACCCACTTTTTTTTTTAATGTCGGTAACGTAGATGGTTCATGTTAGAGGGTGGTCTTATAATATAAATTAGGAAGCAACTTGCACCAAAGAGATATTTTTTATCTTTAAAATTTATCTTAAAGTCGATGCAATAATTTTTGTACTTTGCGCATTAAATACCGCTTAGAACGGATCCCTGACGTTAATGACCTACGAAACACGCGTTGGTTTTTTACCCCACGCGATAGGAGTCCCAGAAAACAAGAAAAACGAGCAGCGTTCAACCCCTCAACTCGCAGTCAAAACAAGCGGCCACGTGATCTGGAGCCGATTATATAGCCGCCAGTGTTGATCATAGCCGCGCGCTGGGGTTGGCAATGCACAGGACACGCGCTGAGTTCCAGACATTGTTATGGCTCGGCTATTGTCGTCATTACAACGATTGGACACGGGCCAGTACCCGAATGCTTCTCGAGCTAGTATTTATCACGAGCCGAGTGCTCACGCAATGCTCGGGTCTAATCTATGAATCACTTTCAAATATCGTCATTTGGGCGTACTTCAATCCCCACTTTCCGTCACGAAATTTTGTATTGTCCCCGCAGCTCCGTCATCAAGTTTTGCGAAGGAGAGACTGCGACAAAGGGTCCGCTTTTATCCTTGGAATTCCACCGCAACGAAGACGCTAATTCTTGGTCAGTGGCGTTGCGTTCGAGTATTCTAGGGCCCAAGAGTGCCAGTAAGATGTAAAGGGAGAAACGTTCCCAGCAAATATTGTTGCACAGCCCCTTTAAATGTATTTCACTACTGAGATACAAATACATTGTTTAAATGTATCTCGATACAGAGATACAGATACTCAAAAGTATCTCTAAGATAATATCGCGATACATTAGTATCGCGATACTTCCCAGCCCTGCTGCGCACACCTATCACGCACTTGCATAACACTTTATCAAGTGACCAGCATGCCAAGGCGTAAAGACCTGAAACACAAGCTATGCCAGAAAAAAAAAATGTTTGTTTGATTTGCATGACACAGACGGTGTGGTAAACGAAGATCCTCTGGAATTAAATTTCATTCCAATAAACATGCCCTTGCCGCTGCAGCGTCTGAAAACTTTTACCCTGTGAGCGTTAGACAGCAATATCTTCATTCTGATAGCTGCCATCCCAGCCATTGCAAATATACTATTCCCTACTGCGAAGCCCACCGGAGTAAACGAATTGGCAGCAATGAACAGGATTTTAGGCAAAACACTGATAATCTAAAGATGGTGCTCACTTTACACAAATATCCATCAAACATAATCGATGACACCATTGAAAAGGCAAGGACGCTCAACCGCATGACAGCGGTTAAGGAGAACAGCGAAATCAACTCGGGCAATAATCGATGTAATCTCGTTTTAACCTTCCTAACATTAATAACATTTTGAGTAAAAATTATAACATTCTGTGTCACAGCCAGCGCCTCCAATCTGTCTTTTCGGAACCACCACGCGTTGTTTATTGTCGGAGAAAAAGACTATCTCAAGGAAGTTCTAGTGCGATCCAAACTTACCTCCACAAAGTTTACCGAGTGTCGGCCCTGCAGAAAGCCGCACAGCAAATTGTGCAGTCAAATGAATGAAGTTACAGGTGCAACCTGTACCTATTCCGAATTAACCTTTAATATAAACGGAGGCTTTGATTGTGACACAGCAAGTGTTATTTACCTCCTGCATTGCGGGGCATCTAACACGCACGCCACTTCAGATTCCGGCCTCCCACTATCCAAACATTTACGTGTGCTGAACAAAACTTCAGCAAGATATCTCCTACATTGCTGCAATCAGGGTTCCGTACAACGCACGAAAGGGAACAGAGATAATCATTTCTAATCAGAAAATGTAACGCCTTGCAAGCCGGCATAAACGAGAACCCAAAAAACTGAGCTGTTTACAACCGTAATTGTTATGCGTCAGTCCCCCCCCCCCCCCCCCCCCGCATTGACGGGGGAACAACAGAGCTGAAAACTATTATTACAAAAAGCGTCTTCTACACCGGAAGCCGTTTAAAGGCTGGGCGGTGCTTGTGGTTGTCGTATACCGGACAAAAGCTCACCGGACAAAAGCTCACCGGACAGAAGCTCACCGGACAAAAGCTCACCGGACAAAAACTCACCCATTTTTTCACAGACCCGGACAAAAGCTCACCCATATTTTCACAGACCCGGACAAAAGCTCACCACGAGAAAATTTCATGTTCGTCTTAACACGAGCGCGGACAACTTAGGTGCATGCGTGCGACACAAAAAGGCAACGATAAATTAAATCTGACAGGCGCATGGTTTGTTGATTTTAGTAGAAACAAGTTTATTTACCGATTGGTTAGAAGCGAATGCAGTCCCCCACTAGCTCCAGCAGTCTTGGTAAATCTCGATGTACATGGAAGCCCTCGCAAATATTTCTAAGACGATTCCGCAGCTGCAGAGTAATTTTTCGCACCCGCTTTGCGGTGGGCTCACCTCTCCGGGCTTTTGTCAATGCCGTGGCAACGAGCGCCTGATTTTGCTGTCGGCATTCAATCAGCCTCAAGAAGCTTGGATGGGCGTGGCCGACGAGCTTCTGGAACCCGGTACTCTATCTTTCGCAGGTGTTGCTCATCCGGTCTTTATCTTGAAGGGTGCTGTCGTACATATTCCACCGTACCGGGGGAAACCACGGTCGCCGTCGGCGCAGAGTCAGGCGAAGGGAAGAATTCGCTCTGGGTGGTGCCGCAGATTGAGCAGAAGCATAACGGAAGCGGCCGTTGAAATACGTGCAATCAAAATAGTCCAGCAGGTAGCCGATGTCACCGGTAGACTTTTCCCTGGTGGTTAGTTCTTGTGGAACAAGCTGTGGTGGAAGGAACCCGAGCCTATCTAAAATCCCGCACAATTTGTTTTAAATTGGTCATCTGTCTTGTACTTTTCCAGAAGGCCAAACTCCCGCTCTTTCAAAGTATTTTTAAAAAATTCGCAACTCAATGGTGGATGAGGTTCAAGTTCTCCTAAAAATGGTCCAATGTCCATTGCGTCCGCACTTTATTTCAGCTCGTGTTTCGCCCGGGTAGGAAAAAAAAAAAGAAATCGTGGTGAGCTTTTGCCCGGGTCTATCAAAAAAAGGGGTGAGCTTTTGTCCGGGTCTGTCAAAAAACGGGTGAGCATTTGTCCGGTGAGCTTTTGTCCGGTTACCGTGGTTTTCAGCGCGCCGGACAGAAAAACGGGTTCGAGGTGTAGCTTGATTGTTCGGCAGCGTCGCCTCTCGACTCGGTGTGTTGCCTTCTTGCCCCACCGACTGACCCCGCATTGCTTTAGTATTGTGTTTGCTTGATTCCCTCGTTTTTCAGTTTTTTCGTCTTTTTTTTTTTTTTTTCCTGTTTGTTGTTTTTTTACCCCACCAACCGAATCCGCGGATGTTTGGTCTTGAAAAGAGTCAAAGTACAGGCTAGCTGGTGGAAGTCAACCATTTCGTCGTTTACCCTAAAACTGGTTTTTTTTTTGAAGAGCAGAAGTAACAGAAAAAACAGACAGGTCTCAACCTGTCTGTTTTTTCTGTTACTTCTGCTCTTAAAAAAAAAAAAAACTCAGTCTGAGGGTAAACGACGAAATGGTTTGGTCTTGTGTTTCCTTAAATTCCCCGTTTTTTTTTTCGTTTTTTTGTTTTGTTTCTGTATTGTTTCTGCCTGCAAGAGACGCAGAAACGCTGTAGCCCCGGTGGTCCATCGTACGCGGCGGTTTAAGATTGGTGCATTGGAACGACCCTTCTCTCGCTCTCTTCGTTTTCTTTTTGTGTGTGTGTGTGTGTGTGGGGGGGGGGGGGGGGGGTTCCCGGACATTTCATCGAACGCCGTTTCGTCGAACACTGTTTCATCGAAAAAATGGACGTTTCATCGAACGCCGTTTCATCGAACGCTGTTTCATCAAATCGCTGACGGCCGTTTCATCGAATGTCTTTTAAATAAAAAGTGTGAAAGATGCTCTTTTATGCACGGATCGAGTGCATTTTCGTGTCATTCACCCATTTCATTGTCTGGTTTTTTAATGTCCAAACTTGTAGCTGTTACAACTTATTTTGATGCAAGTAACCCATGAAGATATTTGTCCCGATCTTTATGTTTGTTTCGCATATTGTGCATATCTGTTCACCCCCTCTGTATTACCCGATTGGCCTTGAGGGTATTGTAACAAATAAATAAAAAGTCGCACTCCCGGTGAGAGCGCACTCCAACTCATGGAGGCCAGAAGGCGACATAAGTTTTGCGCAGGCGCAACAACTTTAGCCATGTGAGCCTCCTAGCCTCTCATGTCTTTCTATCGATACTTTTTTACTGCCCGAAGCTTGCAGTAGCTAAAGCCGAGGTGCTGTTTATGAAACTACAACGAAACATTGTTTTGTTTTAGTTTTAAGACTCAATAAAGTCAAAAGTAAGTACGTCACTTCAAATTTTATTTCAAAACTTTCGAGGCTTCATGTGTCCGTGCGACAGCCATTCACCGTTTCAAATTATGAGGAATTGCTCTCAAAAAGTCCCCCTCAGCCATGGTCCGTCGGTTCTCATAAAAAAGGCGGACCTTCACATTCCTTTCCGCTATATGGCCATCTTCTGGCAAGCAGGCTCTTGGGAACTCAGCATCGCCTCCAGCTTGTCTTCCGTCAGTTGATGTTCTGTGGCGATGCAAGTAAAAAACTTCCAGGACCTGGGATGGGCACCTCCGACCAGCTTCAGGAAGCGGGAATGCCACCCTGGCGTTCGATAAGACGGCGTTCGATAAAACGGCGTTCGATGAAACGGCTTCGATGAAACGGTGTTCGATGAAACGGCTTTCGATGAAACGGCATTCCATGAAACGGCTTCGATGAAACGGCGTTCGACGAAACGGCGTTCGATGAAATGTCCGGTCCCAGTGTGGGTGTGTGTGTGTGGGGGGGGGGGGGGGCGGGGAGGGGCGTGGTATTTGTTGACCGTCCGCACTCTGGTATGACCTGATGAAGGGCGGTCCCCGCTCGGAATGTCGTCCAGTAAACATATGAGTAGGCCTTAGGTGATTCCTTTCTGAGATATATATTCGTCACGTTCAGTAACGTTCAGCGGCGACGATGCCATGTGGTTATTTTTCCTTTCGTGTAAACTTCTGCTTAGCTACGGCAGGGTCGGCTGCTTTGATACAGGAAACCTTCAAGCCAATTCAACTGGTTCTTAAACTGAATTTCTCTCATGTTATCGAGGCTACAAAAAATTTAAACATTATTTGATATATGTAAGAGGTCGTGCACATTTGTAGCAATGTCCTTTCCCATAAACTTCGCAGGACCTCTTTGCAGAGTAGGTTAGGAATGCTTCGGCATGCTTCCGTGGCTCATTTGTACGGTTCCGTGCTTTCGGGAGAGAGACGGGGGGGGGGGGGGGGGGGGGGGAGGGAGGAGGAGGAGAGAGGGGGAAAGGTCCCCCCCTAATTTTTTTTCTTGTCGGTATCTAGTTTTTGGTGTTGGTAACAAAAATGGATTTTAACCGGGCTCATGTCGAAAAACCAAACATAACAGACGGGCACGGCATTTTGTAACCTGGAGAACACTTCGGCCGCGGTCACTCTGCTTATAGATCATACAAAAGACGGCCTGCAAAACAGATTTGAACGCGAGTCGCTGCGAGATCCGTGCTTCGAATGCAGCATGGCGATGAGTTCAAGGAGAAACTTTGGCACGCGGCATCCGAACCACGGATATTGCGGCGACTCGTGTCTGCAGCCTGTCTTTTGTATGATGGTACCCCGATTATAAGCGTGACCCAAATGCGTGGACACCGTCCCCGTACAACTAAAATATCTGGCTTTGAAGCAAGGAGCCTTCCGGGCAGTTCACTGGAGGCTGTCTTTCGTGTGAGTGCCTGGGACAGGACATTTCATCGAACGCCGTTTCATCGAAGCCGTTTCATCGAATGCCGTTTCATCGAACGCCGTTTCATCGAACGCCGTTTCATCAAACACCGTTTCATCGAAGCCGTTTCATCGAACGCCGTTTTATCGAACGCTATCTTATCGAACGCCAGGGTGGCATTCCCACTTCTTGAAGCTGGTCGGAGGTGCCCATTTCGGGTTCTGGAAGTTTTTGACTCTCATCGCCGCAAAACATTAACTGATGGAAGTCAAGCTGGAGGCGATGCTAAGTTCCCAAGAGCGTCCTCGCCAGAAGAAGGCCATAGCGGCGAGAAATGAAAGGGTCCGCCTTTTTTATGAGAACCGACGGAACATGGTTGCGGGGACTTTTTGAAAGCAATTGCTTATCATTTCACATGGTGAATGGTTGTCGCACGAACACTTGAACACCCCAAAGTTTTCAATTAAAATTTGAGGCGACGTACTTTTGACTCCGTTAAGTCTTAACCCCCCCCCTCCCCCCCCCCCCTCCCCCCCCTCCCCCCCCCCCCTCCCCCCCCCAAAAAAAAAAAATGTTTCGTTGTAGTTTCATAAATAGCACCTCAGCTTTAGGTGCTCCAAGCTTCGGGCAGTAAACAAGTATCAATAGAAAGACATGAGAGGTTAGGAGGCTCACATGGCTAAAGTTGTTGCGCCTGAGCAAATCTTAAGTCGCCTTCTGGCCTTCATGAGTTGGGAGTGCGCTCTTACCGGGAGTGCGACTTTTTATTTATTTGTTACAATACCCTCAAGGCCCATCGGGTAATACAGAGGGGGTGAACAGATAAGCACAACATGCGAAACAAACATAAAAATCGGTACAAATATCCTCATGGGTTACTTGCATAAAAAATAAAATGTAACAGCTACAAGTTTGGACATTAAAAAACCTGACGATGAAATGGGTGAATAACACGAAAATGCACTCGATCCGTGCATTAAAGAGCAACTTTCACACTTTTTATATAAAATGCATTCGATGAAACGGCCGTCAGCGATTCGATGAAACGGCGTTCAATGAAATGGTGTTCGATGAAACGTCCATTTTTTTCGATGAAACGGCGTTCGACGAAACGGCGTTCGATGAAATGTCCGGGAACCGTGAGCGCCATATATAAGGTTGTAGACATTTTTTTTCCATGGACAATTTTTATTTGGTGTTTATCCGTTTCCACCGATTTTCATAAAACCGGCTCGGGTGTTAACTTTCGAAACCTATCGGTATTTACCGAGAAGCCGGAACAACACTCATGTGCTACACAAGTTTCTATGAAATTCTAAACAAACTCACCCTGGTTCTAATGGCGAATTCCACTGGTCGTTTTGGAGCGCGCCGGGATCGACTTTTCTGGAGCGAGCCTATTTCACTGGGCGATCGGGATCGAAACCGACGTGTTTCACTGGTCGTTTTGGATTAGCTCCCGCTCCAGATCTCGATCTGGATCCGAGAAAAGTCGCTCCCACGATTTCGGCGGATTCAACCGGAAGCCAGCCGGGCCAGCCCTCGGCGCACACACGGGACTTCCTTTCTCGTGGTGCATCTCGCCTGATCTCGCCCAGACTTATGCGTAATCCGTTACAAGTAACGAAATTACTTGTAATCCCTTGCATTTATCAGTAATTTAGTAACGGAATAATTACATATTGTTTAGAGTAATTTTAAAGTAATTCCCTTACATTTTCTACGTAACGGATACCTTGTAATCCGTTACTTTTTTTTTTCATGACCAACCCCCCCCCCCCCCCTTCTAAACAAAAGGTTCTTTTTATTTTGGTAAAGTCAAGCGCAGTGACACTGTCACGCGAATCGACCAGCGCAAAGGGAGGCTTGGCACTCTTCAGTTCCACAAAGCCTTTTTTTGCAACACCAAGCCCCTGAATCTATTTTTTTTTACCATAATAACAATGTCAAAAAAATACAAATAAACATATCAACAAAAAAAAGGAAAAAGGGGGGGGAGCAAGTTATATCCGCTTTTTTTAGTCCCTTTGTTTTTTTTTTTTTTTTTTTTTTTTTTTTTTTGTTTGCCATCGAAGACGGAGAGAGGAGGACACCAAGTGATTGTGTGCCTCTTCGAGAAGCTCGGGATGGTAAGTGCATAGAAAACAAAATTAACAATCTCCTTCTCGGTTATAGTGACAACGACCATTTTCATAATGTGACAATACGAGCCAACGCTCCGTCTACCCTAAAATCCACTAAAAGAGATGTGATAATATGTGAAGGTGTTATTGCCATAAGCATCCTCGTTCGTTGCTGCACACTTATCATCTTCTCTTTGAAAACAGGATGTATTTTTTTCTGCATGTTTCACATAGCCCTGTTTTGAAAGCCTACTTCCTTTCTTGTTGTCCAACTTCTAGGGTTGGCCAACTTTATTTGTGAATTCCAGCCAGGTTATGTGCATCTCAGTCACCCTTTTTGTGAGTCAGCGTTTTGCGAGCACTGGGAAAATGGTAATAGTCTTCCTTTCTGCTTCCTGTTTTTACCCCAGCAGGACGCATTTTATCTCAAGCAGACTTTTTTACAAATAAAACATAATGGTGGCTGACGTAGACGTGATATTCTGGATATTCTGGGCTTGAGGAGAGAATGAAGCTCGTGAGTGGGGCCATAGCGCGGCTTACTTAGTACTCTGCCCTTCGCTGCCCGTGGCATCAGCGGACGTCTGTCTGCAGAACACCGGAGTAAACTGCAGTCGGCTCGTGCTCCGTGCGTTTTTTAACGGCACCAAGAAAGGTACACACAGCAAACGTGCGTTGACATTTCCTTGTTTTAACAGACGTTCCAATTAATTGTTGTCATGAGTGTCCTTTTTTTATTACTTATATTTATATACTGGAAACTTTTTTTTTATTCTCCAACGTCTCAATCGGGGCTCCGCCTAACCAGAACCAAAAGAAGAAGAATATCGAGCGTAAACTTATTTATTCTTTAATTATCACCTTACTGCTACAACTATGTTTTGCTAGTGTCTGGCAATATATGTCGGTATAGTAAGATGGACATAAATCAATTCTTATTCTAGTTTTGGCTAGATATATCATGACTTCCACAGCTTCGTGATTTCGAGAATGAACAATTGTAGTAGATCGGCCCGATGACTCCGATAACGATAGCCGATACTCAGCCACCCCCTTTGCGCATGCATCACATCGTTATCCGGGCCATCAGAGGTATCGGAACGATCTACTAAAATTCTCGAATATCAGGCAACGGCTGCAACGACGAAGCTTTGCTCTATCTTCGAGGTAAATAGTACTTCCATTGCTTCGCTGAAGAAGCTCAATGCAGAACATGAAGCATTCGTGAGGAACAATATGGCACTCCCATCCAGTGCCTCAGTTCAGACGGCGTTCAGCGTAGCAGTCGACATGTTGAGTAAGAAATAACGCAAAATGTCTGACGAGACTTTCGAGAGCCAGCTGTTGCTCAAAATACTCAAGGTCATTAAATGGAACAGGTTGCAACGATAAGAACTTGAATAACCCTCTTCCCTTTGTTTCTTACTTGAGGACATTAATGTTGAAAGTAACGCCACGAAAGTAACGGATTACTTTTTGGCTTAACGGTCACTTACTTTTATGGGAGGGTAATTGTAATTGTAATAATCTACAACTTAGCCTTGAGTAATTGTAAATGTAATTCTTTACTATTTTTCAGTAATGTCTACAAGTCTGATCTCGCCCATCTCGCCTCAGAAGAAGAAGCACGTCGCGGGCTGGGCTCCTAGATTGTCTTGACATCAGACGAATTCGTAATGGCCGCTTGCTTTACCCCTTGGCTCGACAGCCGGTTCGTTTTCCAGGATGGAGAAGAGAATGTACTTGCCGCACTACGGGCATTCCGGCAATCTTTGCTAGAAGCGCTTGAGCCATTTCTGTTGCTCGTGCGTCGAACACGTGTTAGCGCCGTGATTGCGATAACGTCTTCGAAACGACCGCGGCGGCCGCGGAAAGGGGATTCTTGGGCAGTTGAATGACGGGAAGGCATCCGCCGATCCCGGAGCATTGGTCATGTTCCACTGGGGATCCGTAGGCGGCGCGACCCCGTTCGGATCATGTGCTCCAGTCCGGATCTGGTCAACTGATCCCGGCGCGCTCCAAAACGCCCAGTGGACTTCGCCATAAGATGAGGTGAGTCTGATTTCGGACGCAGTGAACAGCGTGTGCAACGCTGTCAGAGCTACTGGCTCGAGCATGGGGCTTGATTTCGTTGATCATTTGCACGCGTTCTCGCGCAAACAAAACCATAGATGAAGCCATGCGCTCGCGCCAGCAGCTTTGACAGCGTTGCACACTAGGCATGAAACAGAGTGTATTGTCCATTACGTCCACAGTGTAAGATATACTCTTTAGGTGAGGACACGGCGGGGCTGAACGCGCAGCGCGAGGAATCAAATAGTGTTCGTTCGACGGGCATCCGAAAGGCTGTATTATTCCGCGGCCACTGTGCCCGTAAGGCCTTACGTGCCCGTGGCTGACAGTGTCGCCGGCGGCCAAACGGCGAAACTGTGCGAGAGCGAAAAAAGGGGTGTAGGCCCGTTTGTCATGTGCGCATTCGTCATAGGCCAACTGGTAATAGGCCCGTTCGTCACAGCGGAACATTCGTCATAGGGGAATTTGTCCCCAGGAACGTTAGTCACTGTGCGAACCGGATATTTGAATTTGCCCAACATATATTCACCTGGTTGTCCATGCAGTAAAGATTAGTACGGTATATTTAATTTTGCTAAAGAGAGGGAACATCCAAACAAGTCATCGTTGTACTTAGAAAACAACAAATTTATTGAGCGAAATAAAAAAAAAATTAAAGAGCGATATTCCGAGCTGCCACCCTCAGGTTTTCTAGACGATTGCGACCATTGTAGCGGCTCACAATGATTTGAAGACGCCGGTTGCTGTTGTCGTGCTTCTTGGACACCCTCGAAGATGTCGTGCCGCCCTCTGCTTGAGCCAGCGTCATCTCTGTTAAGGATAAAAAGAAAAAAATAACACACACACTCGTGGAGAAAGCTTTTTGAGTGGGCACCGTACTGAAATTTTGAGCCAAAAATGCAAAAATGTACTACAGAAAACGTCCAAGATCTCAGAGGATTAGGTCAGTTCTTACGTGCCGTCCCCAGAGCCACGATTCGATGCTGTTGTTCGTCCTTGTTGGCCTTTCTGCTAGTGTTGATTCTCTGACTGACCAAACCAGAGGAGGGGAGGTGGCCGACGACAAGCCGTTTCAACGGGGTCTACCGATATACACGTCCTCGAAGTAGTCCGCCACGAGTGAGGCATCGGTGGGGAAAACCTCGAGAAGTTCCTTGAAGGCCTCGGGAATGTCGGCGATTGGCAAGAAGGCCAATGCTGTATGCATTCCCATATGAAAATCAACAAGAAATAAAGTAACCAATTGGCTTACCTGAAGACAACAATAAGACATATAAATAGAATGCTGCATACCAGAATAGCAAACTCGTCATCTGAATTGTAGCGACTCTGGTGACCACTGGAGCACACCTTCCTATACACCAACTGGGATAAGCGACAAAAGCATCCCTGTATCGTTGATGGCCGCTATCTTGAAGTTCGTGTAAGCCACCTCAAGGCAGTTGGCCCCCCATGTGACTCAGAACGACGTCGAAAAACCTTTAAACGAGCGAACATATTTTGAAGTGTTTGAACACATATCCCATAATAGGACCACAGAGCGTTTCGATTTATACGTTTATCAGAGCCCTTGAATGTTCACCTTTTGTAGGTAGCTTCAGATTTGTTGGGCAGCAAGCCGTAAACCATTGGCTTTACCACGCCGTTGACTGCGGCATGCTCTGTGTACAATTGGTAGAACTGTGCCGGGGTCACTTTAAAGGTTCCGTCCGCGAACCACGTATAGTCGCCTGAGCCCGACAGCTCAAGTTGCGATCGATAGCAAAGATCAGGATTCTTTCGCCGTCGCCCTCTCCGCTATTGTGGAGGAGAAAGGAGTCTCCTTTGGCTGTGGTCTGCATGCAGGTAAAACAGTCATTATTATCATAATATGTCGCGCACTGTGATTTTGCGCTGCAATACACTTTACTCTGAACTCTGTGGGCATTCGATCGTATATCGGCTCTGCAAGATGATATGCTGTGCTCGAAATTCACCCGCTGCCTTTGCTTCCGGATGGTGCGCCGAAGTGTTGGCGGTGCGGGAATCTGCAAAGCAGTGTCGTCACTGACACAGGTAACCGCAGCCAGAAGTATTTGGTCTGGTGCGAGATGGCCTTCCACTGGAATAAAGGACATTAGTGACCTTGTTTTGGGAATATAAGAGCAGGAACAGATTTTGGTGCATACCAGCTTTTTCCTTCATCTGATGACGAAACCAAGCACGTTTATCTTGGTGTTGTCAAATGCATGCGTATGATCTCCTGAATAAGTGATTACACGAGTCTTGGCGTGATCGGTGACTTTTTTAGTTTTACAAACTCCTCTTCGCCGGCAGGCCCAATACAACGTAGTTTCGTAAACCTTAATGCAAGTGTAGGAATGTCCTTCGTGAAGAAGCATATCGCCACCTATCTCAGTAGTAACTACCTCCATTCAGAAATCGAGAATGATATTTTTATAATCGGAGGGCAACCGGCATAATAAGCCCTGAAACGGGGCATAAAAAAAAAAAAAAGAATCGCGTTCGGTGGGCTTTTTTCTATTGTGAACTTTATGTTCTCAAGGTTCTTTTGTTAGAAAGGTGACCCCGATAAGGACAACATGCAGGCTAAAGGCTGCAATGCTGCCTTAACTTGGGGTCATTGGGACATGCTTTTGTTTCCCGTAGTCAACCTCACTGGCCCTGTACGGATTTAATTAAGTGGCCCCCTTTCGTAACTTTCCTAAAAAAACAAGATAGAAAAAAAAAACAAAAAACGTTTAACAATCTTGAAGTCATTGTGTGACGAACTGCCAGCGTGACGAACCACCCTATGACCAATGTTCCGCTGTGACGAACGGGCCTGTTACCAGTTGCCCTATGACGAATCGACATGTGACGAATGGGCCGTATCCCCGAAAAAAGTGGTATTTCTGCACGAGCGACAACCTCGCTGGAGCTCTGCGCGTGTGGAGCATGAGGCGGCACGAGCCGTGCTCACGGGTCGACGAGTCCTCTGCCGGCGCCAAACTTTATCTGCACTGCGCGAGGAGCGCGCTGTCCTCACCTGAAGAGTATTATCTTACACCGTGATTACGTCTAGGTAAAACTGGTTCCACAGAATTCGACCATTTTTTTTTTAATTTTATTTTGGAGTTTTTGCGAGGGAGCGCATCCCGTCGTCGCCGTCGGTTGCCCCTTGCCCTGCGGGTTGAGCGGGAAAGCTAGGGCCATCTTTTTTACGATAAGGAAAGAGGGACATTGAAGACAAACAGACAAGACAGGCTTTCGACTTTCAACAAAACGTTTACTGGCTCGACTTCGCCTCCTGAAGCTCGACGCGGGCGTCCGAGAGGTTGAGAGGGAGGGCGGTGGGTGAGGGAAGCGTGGCCATGTGGCCCGCAGCTACGCGTGCACGGCCTAAGGTGGGGTCTGCTGTGTGTCAATGTGTACCACGAGCATAGCCTCGCGGTGCGGGAATAAAAGACGACGACGAGCCAGTCGTTCCTATCTCATCCTGGCGTACAGTCCATCATCCGTAGGCGCTCGTAATAGAACGATACATGGTGTCAGAAGTGATCTTCAGTCTCCACGCACCATGACTGATCTTCCGCCACCAGAACCGCTGCGGCTGGGAGAGCACGCTGCAGAGAATTGGAAAAAATTCAAGCAGCGGATGGAACTCTTCCTTCTGGCTACAGAGCCCAAGGAAGGTCGCAACCAGCAACAAAAAGCCGCTATCTTTCTGCACGTCGCTGGGCAAGAAGCCATTGAGGTATTTAACACGTTTGGTTTGTCAGCTGAAGAAGCCCAAGATTACGATGTCCTGGTACGGAGGTTCGAAGCCTACTGCCTTCCGAGATGCAATGAGACGTTCGAACGCTATGTGTTCCGAGCGAGGCGACAAGAGGAAGGAGAAGCTTTCGAACATTTCTACCGCGATATTCAGCTGAAAGCAGCGACCTGTGGATTTGGCGACCTAAAGGACTCCATGCTACGAGACCAGATCGTGTATGGAACGTCAAGCAAGAAGATTCGAGAGAAACTCCTGCGGAAAAAGGATTTGACTTTAGAAATAGCAGTTGAATGCTGCAAGGCCGAAGAAACGGCCAATGTCCACAACAAAACATGGAATGACGCGGCAGTTAAAGGGTCAAGTGAAGCAGCGGCCAAGGTGGAAATCGTTAAGACAGTCAAGCAGCAGCAGAAAGACAAGTCGAGATGTCGCTTCTGCAACCAAGCTCACGCGCCAAGGCAATGTCCAGCCTACAGAAAGACATGCTCAAAATGCAGGAAGAAAAATCATTTTGCAGTATGTTGCAAGACTAAGCAGTCTGGCGTACATGACGTTGAAGAAACCAGTGAGGCAAGCAGCGATTTTGATGTGCTTGAGATTTTGTCAACCAGCAGCGTGCATTCGGTCGGCAACCGTGACTGGACCGTGAATACTACGATAGAAGGGAAGCAGGTAGAGCTTAAAGTGGACACCGGTGCACAGGCCAATCTGCTCCCTCGAACATTGTTTATGAAGATCAAACAAAAGCAGCGGCCTCAACACACGACTGCAACTCTGCATAGCTACGGAGGTGGCATCATACAACATCTGGGAAAAGTCCGCCTGTCGGTATCTGTCGGCAGAAAACAAGGTTTCATCGATTTCTTTATAGTAAAGAAGGGCAGGCAAGCCATCATGGGCCTGAAAGCATGCGAGCACTTTGGCCTCGTCAACACTGTAGAGCACGAGAACCAGCAGCGCCAACAAGTAGAGCGCGAGTTCCCCGGTCTCTTTCGTGGTCTCGGTTGCACAAAGAGAGCCTACAAGATGGTTCTTCGCGACAACTCCACACCGGTGATCCAGCCAGCACGCCGGGTGGCGCACGCGCTACGTGCGCCTCTGAAGGCAGAGCTCGACCGAATGGAGACAGCAGGTGTCATCGCGAAGGCACCAGAACCGTCCGACTGGGTGAGCCCCTTGGTTATAGTACGAAAGAAAAACAACAACTTAAGATTATGCATGGATCCCCGTCACGTAAACAAAGCACTCAAGCGAGAGCATTTTCAGCTGCCTCGGAGAGAGGAAATTGAAGCAGACTTGGCACATACCGCATACTTTAGCCGGCTCGACGCCAACAGCGGTTTCCATCAAATACCGTTGGATGACAGTACATCTCGAATATGCACCTTCAGCACTCCTTTTGGTCGCTACAGGTTTCTCAGACTACCCTTTGGAATCGCTTCAGCCCCCGAGGTGTTTCAGCGCACTATGAGTTACCTTTTGGATGGACTTCCAGGTGTGCGGGTGTATATTGATGATGTCCTGATTTGGGGCGAAACACGGGAAGAACATGACCAACGATTGCGTGCTGTGCTTCATGCTCTACAAACAGAAGGGTTAACTCTTAACTTGGAGAAGTGCATCTTCGGGGTCACAGAAATCACCTACTTAGGAGATAAAATAAGCGCAGCTGGCATTGAGCCAAATCCAGAACTGGTGAAATGTGTTGCAGCCCTACCAACTCCAACGAGTAAGAAAGAGGTTCAGCAGTTGCTAGGAGCTGTTAACTACTTTGGAAAGTACTTTCCAAACCTGTCAACGCAGACAGAGTCGTTGCGTCAACTTATTCGACAAGACACTATTTTTGAATGGCAGAAGGTTCATGAAACTGAGTGGCAACAACTGCGAAAATTGCTCACTGAGGCACCGGTCCTGGCAATTTTTGATCCCTCTCGACCCACCAAAGTCTCAACAGATGCCTCTGCATTTGCTCTCGGTGCTGCCTTGTTCCAGCATGATGGAAAAGATTGGAAAGTGGTGGCGTACTCATCACGAGTACTCACAGACACAGAGCGTAGATATGCTCAGATCGAAAAGGAGGCTCTGGGAATTGTATTTGGGTGCGAAAGATTTACCGAATTTATACTCGGAAGAAAAATATTCGTTGAATCTGACCATCAACCCTTGATCGCTCTTGCAAAGAAAAACTTAGGCGACCTGCCACCAAGGTTGCAACGACTATTTCTTCGTTTGCTTAAGTTCGAATTTGATTTACAGTTTGTCCCTGGAAAGAAGCTGGTGATCGCGGACACACTCTCCCGAATCTCCGGTGGTTCCCAAGCAGAAGACGACACGACCGACGTCGAAATACATGCAAATGCAGTGTTTTCAACACTGGTAGGCAGCCGGACCCTGGGCAGCCTGCAGGCAGCCACAGCAGGCGATCCCGTCCTGCAGGAGGCAATTGCCAGTTTAGAAGCTGGAACTCCAGTTCGGGGTGAGCTGAAGTCCGTTATGACAGAGCTTTCGGTCATCAATGGAGTCTTGTTGAAAGGAAACAAAGTTGTAATACCAGCAGCAATGCGCAAAGAAATATTTACAAGAATACACCAGGGTCACCTAGGCCTCAACAAATGTAAATCAAGAGCAAGGAACTTAGTCTACTGGCCAGGTATGAATGCGGATATTACTGCATTAGTCAGAAAATGCGAGACATGCCAAATTTTCACCTACAGACACCAGGATGAGCCTCTGCATACACGTGAGGTGCCTGGTCATCCTTGGGGTCGGGTTGGGGCTGACTTGTTCGAACTTGGTCGTAAACATTACCTAGTGGTGTATGACGCGTACTCAAATTATCCCGAAGTGGAGGAGCTTCGTGACACAACTGCTAATGGTGTGATCTCCAAACTGTCAGAAATATTTGCACGTCATGGAATACCATTAGAAGTTTGCACAGACGGAGGGCCACAGTTTTCTGCAAAAGAATTCAAAGACTTCTCAACGCGGTATGATTTTATTCATACAGTGTCAAGCCCTGGGTATCCCCGCTCCAATGGCCTCGCGGAGAAAGGCGTCCAGGTGGTGAAGCGGCTACTCCGAAAAGCACAATCAACAAAAGAGGACTTCTGGCTCGGCTTGCTTAGCTACCGTACGGCTCCGCTGGAAGGCGGTCGCTCTCCATCGGAGCTTTTGATGGGTCGTGGTATTCGAAGCCTGCTTCCAGACTTCTCTTCGGATCAAGCACCGCCTGTTCAAAAGCACACCCAGAACCTCAAAAAAAGGACGACATCTAGAGCCGCTGCAGCCAGGAGACACCGTCCGTATCCTAAACGATGGAAAATGGGCTACGAAAGCAACTGTCGAGTCCTACGTCGCTCCTAGATCGTACAGCGTCGTCACAGAAGATGGCAGGACGTTCCGTCGCAACAGGCAACATCTCCTGAAAGTTGACGAAGAATATGATTCAAGGACAACAGAAGAAAACGACGACTCGGAATCGGAAGACGATGGGGGACCGCAGTCGCCTGGACCAGACAGTACAGATGAAGAGACAGAGGACCAGGAAGCACCGCAAGCTCAGACGCAGCAGGGGCCCTCATCACGCCGATCGGGCAGAAGCAGACAGCCTCCACGGAGACTAAGTTATGATGAGTCGTTCCAGCAAATGCCGTAGTTTTTTTTTTCTTTCTTCTCTTTTTTTCTCTCTCTTGTCCCTGTTTTTTTTTTTTTTTTTTTTGACTAGCGTCTTTGTGTCATCTTAATTTTGCACTTTTTTTTTTAAATGCAGAGAAAAGAGGATGTACCACGAGCATAGCCTCGCGGTGCGGGAATAAAAGACGACGACGAGCCAGTCGTTCCTATCTCATCCTGGCGTACAGTCCATCATCCGTAGGCGCTCGTAATAGAACGATACAGACACGTCGCCGTTACACGCAGGACCCAGTGTCGAATCCCGGAGAAAAGCTCACCGGAGAAAAGCTCACCGGAGATAAGCTCACCGGAGAAGAGCTCACCGTAAAACCGGTGGATGCGGAGAAAAGCTCACCGGCCATTGAGCGTATGCGCAGAAAAGCTCACCTATATTTTTTCTTCTTTTTATATGGAGGCTGTTGGATCGTGCGTAACATATATCAATTTATTATCATTAAAATTCGTCAGCTTTGTAAAAAATAAAATGCCCTCTTTTGTAATATTTGTTAAGCTTAATTGGTATATATTGCTCCCAAATTAATAATTGCGGGCCAGTGTTTTTTGTAGCTTACTCTCTAGGCGACGAAAGCCTAACTAAAATCTTTATGAACTTGAAGAACAGGAAAAAGTTAAAAAAACGTAATGATGACTGCCTAAAACCTAAAAATCAAAGGTGTAAATGCCGAAAATTCAAAAGTGCACTCGCAACACCGCGGTGCCTGAAATTCTCTTTGAAGCTTTTGTTAACATTTGAAAACAGGATAAAACAGTCAGTAGGATATCGAGGCTTCTTTCTTCCACGGACATGCACGCTTTCTAAACGTTCGTGCTGGTGTTTCCACACGTTTCCTTTGTGTGATAGTGTCCTCCTACGGTGCGCCAGCCATGACCTTCAGAGGTCATGGCTGGCGTCTCCGTTGTTATTCGTGAGCTGTATAAGAACTAGTCATTTGTAAGGTAGGTAGGGAATTGGGCGAGTTGGTAAACGTTATACGTGATGAAAACCGCTCAAACGACGACGACGGAGTGAAGACAACAAACACGACACGACGAAGCTGTTCTCGCAACTAAAGTTTTGTTAGGGAAATTAACAGAAAGAAAACAGCGTAGCCGACACTGATTACATTAACAAACATCTACTTATCTATTAGGCACTACACAATTTTTGGACCTCAAGCTATTCACACACCGCTATTCATATTAGCTCGCAAAGAACAAACCTCTTTATCTGACAGAGCTACCGACGACCAGACTTGTACACGTTACTGAAAAAAAGTAACTGATTACAATTACAATTACTACAGTCAAAAAAGTAACCGATTACCGTTACTGATTACTGCCTCCCAGAAGTAATTGAACAATTACTGCAAAGTAATTGATTACTTTTCAAGTTACTTTCACGTTACTTTTTATTGCGATGACAGAAATACACAAATACACAGTAAAATATTGCGTACACAATTTTGTTTGGTTATTGTTCCCTTTTTTGTTTTCAGACCCGGACCTTGTCGTGTAGCTGACGCGTCGACCTAAGGAACAAAGCCCACTAAAAAGTCAATAGCGAGTTCCCGCTTCCCGTCGACTTTATCAGCGATCTGCAACGAGATCCGGAACTCCCCAGCCAAGGCTGGTGGCGCGCTTGTAGAAGAGCGTGGCGTAAAAGAAAAAAGGATTTGCCGACTAATCCTAGTTTTATTTTTTTTAGATGTTAAAAAAATGTCAATCATTTTTGCTCTATGGCTGAGTGACTATGCTGATTTTTGTGAGAAAAAAAAATTGTGGGATGAAAAATGTAATTGGTAATTGTGTAATTGATTTTGTAATTGATTACAGAAAAAAATTAATTGAATTACTCCGAGCGTTACAGCTTGACAAATGTAATTGAAGCGTTACAAAATTACACTTAACTGTAATTGATTACAAGTAATCAATTACTTGTAACGCGTTACGTACAAGTCTGCCGACGACGCACCCTCAGCTGTCAATAAATTGTTGCCTTTTTTACCGGTGTACGATGTTCTGATTTTATACTTGCGGCTTCATTAATTTACAGAATGGGTGATTACTAATTTCTGAGGAATCAGTAAATATTCCCCCAATGAACCTCAAGAATATTACAAAAACGAGGACATATTTTTAATGAAGCGACGAATGCGAATTGTGTTAAATTGCCACGTTTTACGCAGAATCAAGCTAAGCTAAAAAAAAAATATCCGTGAGCTTTTCTCCGCATCTGCCGGTTTTGCGGTGAGCTTATCTCCGGTGAGCTTATCTCCGGTGAGCTTTTCTCCGGTGAGCTTTTCTCCGCCGCCCCCCAGTGTCGACGTGTCGATTGACACAGAGAAGTGTGTCAATCGAATCTTCAATTTCCTTCTTTCCTTATCGTAAATTAGTAACCAACACGCCCAACCCTCTACAGCAGGGGTCTCAAATTCACGTTAGGAGCCGGGCCGCATCCAGAAATCCTAGGTTCGCAAGGGCCCGCACGTCAGGAGCGGGGGGGGGGGGGGGGGGGGGGGGGGGGGGGTTGGATTTGCAATTGCCGCCATTCGGAAGTGTGTGACGTCCGGTTTTTGATTTTGACCAACACGGGGTTCATGCCAGATACTATCACCGCTTTTGACAACAGTCGAAATCTGCACCAACCATGCTAAAACTCATTGCCGCAAAAGTTTACGTGCGTAAATTATGTTCCAATTCGCAGTATTACAAAGATAATGTCCAAAACAATTTGTGAAAGCCAAGATATATTTATTCATGTGAACCACAAATATGAGAGCTAAAATTCTATGAACGCTGGCTTGACACCTGACAACGCTTAGCGGCGACGAGAAAATCAATGTCCGCCTTTAGTCCTTGTGCGGAGACAATCCTCATGATCGATCGCAGATGTTCGTCGGTCATCCTCGACCGAAGTGTCGACTTGTTTACCTTTAGCAAGGAAAACAGTTGCTCGCACAAGTACGTGCTCCCGAACATGGCGATTATCCTTACTGCTTGTTGGCGCAGCGAGGGAAAGTTTTCCTCGTCGAGGAACTTGTAAAACTTCGGGACTCCGATGTCCTCAAACTTCTGCTTGAGTAGAGTGTTCGCTTGCAGTTCAAGCAGTTCCATCTGTAGTTCAGGTGCAACATCGTCCACTTGCACTGAGAAGGGCAAAGAAAAAAGTTTAAATTCTCTTGACAGGCTGCTCACGTCCTGGAACCGTTCTTGGAATTCTTGTTGGAGATCACGCAGGAGGTCCGAAAAGGTGTCGCACGATTTTTGGCTCGCGTGCCCTAGTGACTGCAGCGTCGGGAAACGGTCGAGTTTGAGCAGCCTCATTTGGCGCTCCCAGAGCTCTAACTTCGATTGAAACGCCTGGATGTCAAGTTTGTCCTTCCCCTGAAGTTTCCCATTTAGACGGTTCAGGTACTCAGTGATATCCGTGAGGAATGCGAGGGAGCAAAGCCAGCTGGGGTCGGACAGTTCAGCGACGGCCTTGTTTTTGCTTTTCAAAAAGGTATCAATCTCGTGTCGAAGATTAAAAAACCTCTTCAGAACTTTCCCGCAACTCAGCCACCGTACCTCAGTGTGGTACAAAATTTCGCTATACTCGCTGTCAACCATCTCCAACAGAGATACAAACTGTCGATGGTTTAACGCTCTGGAGCGAATGAAGTTTACTGCACCAAACACAATGTCCGTGACTCCTTTTATCTGCAATGACTTGCTGCAGAGTGCCTCTTGGTGTAAAATGCAGTGGACTGCTGCAAACCGCTTACTGATATCCCGTCCAGTGAGTTTCGTCCTCAATCGTCCGACAAGGCCGCTTTTCTTTCCCACCATTGACGGTGCGCCGTCGTTTGCGAGGCACACCAACTTCTCCCATGGCAGCCCAGCACGATCAACCACTCGTTCGAGGGCGGAAACAATATCAGCACCTGTGGTTGTTCCTTTCATTGGCACTAGGTCCAAGAGTTCTTCTGTGACGTCCAAATTTTTGTTTACGACCCTTACAAAAATGGCGCACTGAGCGTTGTCAGTAACATCAGTGCTCTCGTGGACGGCGATTGAGAATGCGTTGAAGCCGTTGCATCTGGTGAATAATTCTTTCTCGACGTTTTCACTGAGCTCATTAATTTTTTCTGCCACTGTGTTTGGGGAAAGGCTTATCTTCTCAAATGTCTTCTTCATGCTGGGACAGACAGTGTCAGCAACCTCAAGCAGACACTTTTTTATGAACAGGCCATCAGTAAATGGCTTGGACGATTTGGCGATAAGATCGGAAACAATAAAACTAGCTCTCACCGTTTCGTCACTTGTTTTGACCGCCTTTTGGAAGAGGTCTCGCTGTTTTCCCAGCGACGCCTTAAGTTGGAACACCGTGTTCACGCGGATCTTTCCAATGAGGGCTTCATACTTCTCTTGATGGCATGACATGAAGTGACGTCGCACATTGTATTCCTTGTGCACAGCTACAGTCTGATGACAAGTTAAACACACCACCTTGTCTCGCGATTCCGTGAAGAAATAGGATAGTTCCCATCGCTCTTGAAAGAGCCGCTTCTCGTCTTCAACTCTGCGTTTTGCAGACGGCTTGGACAACGACATCGAGATGTCTGCTTGAGAGTTGACGTCGCAAGACTACTCGTTTTGAGTGTTTATTTATTGGCCTTTGAGTCCCCGAAACCACCGAGTGCCGAAATCGCACGTGCGGGAAGGGCTCTTGTGTTCGTGCCGGTTTGGGAACGGCCTTCGCGCACGTGCGGTTTCGGCACTCGGTGGTTTCGGGGACTCGGAGGCCAATAGACGCTTTACACACGCACCAAATTACAGCCGCCATTGGAGACCTTTTCTTGTCTTACCGAGATGCCGAGCAACTGAAACGGTACTTGACGATGCTCTACAAAGGCCGGTGCTTTAGAAAAGCCTCCCCAAGATTCTGGGACACGACCTACTTGCGCCCTCTCTTGGTAGGTGTGCAATATCACTGAAAAACAGTCGAATCTAGCGATCCGAATAAAATCACGCAAAGTTCCCCCGGAATTATTGAGATCATTGTGATTGATAACTTCAGGAAAAATTTCACCACATCGTCACTCTTTCTCTAGGTTCCCAGGAAATAAGAGTGATTTCCCCCATAGACTGCCATTGAAATCTCGCTTTATTTGTCACGTTCAGTGAGTTAATAAAGCAACCCCTCAATATTTCAATAAGTTCCCGCAGGTATATATTCTAGAAGATTTATGCTATCGAAATATTCAAGCAGTTTTCATGTATATTAATTATCCCAGGTTCCCAGCGAGATAATTAATTACACCTGTAGCTTCCGCCGCGTAAAGGTATCTTTCCAACAAGAGGAGGAGTGCTACGGGAAAGGCTACTTTACACTCGTCAGCAAAGGCGCACTTTTTGGCGATGTGCGCCTTTGCTTGGAACCTACAGAAAATACCTCAGACGTTGGAAAGTTCTTAAAACATGTACCCTGGTAACTATTCAATATGATTCCCGGGGAACTTTGGGAGATAGGTCTTGGTTACCGAGATACGTAGCGCTGAAGTAGGCTCCTTTGACAAGACCTCTCCCCGAAGCAGTGAACCGCGCATTTTTCGGCGAAGTGCGCCTCCGCTGGGAACCTACAGAGAACGCCTCAGACGTCTGAAAAATTTTAAAACATGTACCCTGGTAACTGCTCAATATGATTCCCGGGGAACTTTGCGAGATACGTCTTGGTTGCCGAGATACGTAGCGCTGAAGTAGGCTCCTTTGACAAGATCTCTCCCCGAAGCAGTGAACCACACATTTTTTGGCGAAGTGCGCCTCCGCTGGGAACCTACAGAGAACGCCTCAGACGTCTGAAATTTCTTAAAACATGTACCCTGGTAACTGTTCAATATGATTCCCGGGGAACTTTGCGAGATACGTCTTGGTTGCCGAGATACGTAGCGCTGAAGTAGGCTCCTTTGACAAGATCTGTCCCCGAAGCAGTGAACCGCGCATTTTTTGGCGAAGTGCGCCTCCGCTGGGAACCTACAGAGAACGCCTCAGACGTCTGAAAATTCTTAAAACATGTACCCTGGTAACTGTTCAATATGATTCCCGGGGAACTTAGGGAGATACGTCTTGGTTGCCGAGATACGTAGCGCTGAAGTAGGCTCCTTTGACAAGATCTTTCCCCGAAGCAATAAACCACACATTTTTTGGCGAAGTGCGCCTCCGCTGGGAACCTACAGAGAACGCCTCAGACGTCTGAAAATTCTTAAAACATGTACCCTGGTAACTGTTCAATATGATTCCCGGGTAACTTTGCGAGATACGTCTTGGTTGCTGAGGTACGTGGCACTGAAGTTGCCTACGTTTATGGAAATGATCAAACCGCTGAGTGTTTTGCCAAGGTACGGCTCAGCTGGGAACCTGTGGAAAAAATTGCAAAGTCTTGGTCATGGTGACAAAGCTGAAGCGCACAGAATGTTCGTGCGCAAAGATTGGCGAAGATTGACATATGATGTGTCAATGGACATTTTGCAGAAATGCGGGTTCGAGAGTAAATGGATCTGTCGCCCTTCCTCTCTTCGCGCTGGCCGAGAGGAGAGAGACGAAGGCGTCTTTGTATTTTCCTCAGGGCGAAAGATAATCGTAAAGATAAACAAAAGTGCTTTAGAGGGAGCTTGATCTAGGTCACCTCGACACAATAGTCTATTCACTTGCTGAGTCAGCGCCCACAAACATGGCCGCCACACGATAAAGCAACGCTTTTATTCGAGAGCTCTGTAAAAAAATAAAAGAAGGCAAAGCAAACTCGCCAATCGGATAACCACTTTTGCCTTCAGCGGTCATGCTTGTGTGTAGTGACTCGACATTAAAAGACGCAGTGGACATGCCTGCGGCCAGGGGACGCTCGTCTTCTAGCCATGTACTCTCGAAGCAATATTTCTGCAAAACGTCCATTGTTGTGTAAGCTTTGCGTGGTAGGACGTCATGCTTTGCGTTGTTGGCGTCAAGTATTGCGTGGTGGGATGTTATGCTTTATTTGGTACTTTATGCTTTTAAAGTGTAGTATTATTATCTAGTGTGGGAGGTCCGATGTTTCTCTGCAACTGCATAGTCAAATAAAATGTCAATTTTTGCCAATCTTTGCGCGCGCACATTTTATGGCGTTCAGCTCTGTCAGCATGACGAAGACTGCAATTTTTTTCTTTCGCTCTCGGCACGTTCGTACACGTTCCGCGTTGGTTTGAGGTGCTGGAACTGGCGGAGGCCCGCCTTCCTGCTGTTCCCTCTCAAGCTTCTTCCGCCTGCTCTACTTCCACATACATTCGGCATTCGTCTGCCTCGTAGGAGCCCCAGCAGTGCAACGTATTGGACTCCAGCTGCTCTTTATATAGACCGTTTTATCGTGGGTAGCACCATTTTGAGAGCGAGAGAGAAAAGGGGAAAGGGCTACCGGCGCTTTCCTCCTTTCTGATTGTGTAGAAAGAGTGGAAGTCCCGGGTGAGAGGCCTGGCCGGTGTTGGGCGTCTGCAGTGCCCCAACTTCGTTCACGCTTTCTTCTATGTTTCAAGCTCCCAAACTTAATTAGAGCCATGGTCTTTGATGGCGACAGTCCCCCGGTCATCGGGACACCATTGCTGGGTGATAGGGTGCACGAATAACGATAGAAAGCGTCGAATACTGTCCGAGGACCTATGTAGCTTGCATGGAATCCGGCAAGGCAAGTACGGCTGGAATGTTTTTAAGCTCCATTGCTTTCCGCATGACTGGAAATGATGAACCATTTATACATTTTTGCTGCAATGGGCCTATTTGAACGTAGCCGCTTTTAGTTGTAATCAACAAGCGATACACGAAACGGGAACCTCAATTAACTTTGTAAACGCCCGGAGCTGCTACATACCGTCTTGCTGTGCTGTTTTTATCTTCGTGTCCCTGTTCTTATATTTCCTTGTGAATGAACGACGAAGACGCTCTAGATGTAATTTTATCGAACCGCAGAAAGCCTCGAAGCAGCCACGAATTATTTTACTATTTGATGCAATATTTTGAGTGCTCACCTCCAATTTCTATAGCTGGCACGTTCGCTGCCGCTGTTCCCCTTGTCGCCACACTGGCGGATGCCATGACTCAAACAAAGAAACGTGCACACTTGGCTCAAAAACGCAGATCGCATCACACGAGACGTTCCCTGCAGCGACTATCCAGCGTTTCAAAGCGCCCAATCAACGGAAACAACCCACCAGCGGCACTCCAAGGAGCGCTTTTGCCGGCTCTCTGGTATCGCGCAAAAAATCGCTATTAAAAAAAAAAAAAAAAAAAAAAAAAAAAAATAGAACTACGTTTTTAACAATTTCCAGCCTCACTCGGCGGCGGAAATAAGCCTTCAACTAAGTGTTGTAGATGATAAAATCGATTTAGTCACCACTGCAAATTATCACTATTAAGACAAATTCAGTTACGAAATTTTACAAGCTGAAACGGCAGTTATCACGAGAAAACTCGCACGCACATTGCGAGCGCACCCCATGTTCATCGGCGGTACAGCGTTCGGTGCGCGCTCCATTCATGAAATGTTCCGAGCGAAGTCGAGAGGATGGCGTTGAGGAAACGCCTTTTCGGTTTACGGACGCAATCCACTGCCCCCGGAGACAGGGGTCATGTGAAAAGCGATGGAGCTCAAAGACATTATACAGCCGCTCTCGCCTTGCTGGATTCCTTGCAAGCTACATATGTCCTTGGACAGTATTCTATGCTTTCTGTTTTTATTCGTGCATTCTAAGACCCAGCAATGGTGTCCCGATGACCGGGCGACTGTTGCCATCGAAGCTTTAATTAAGTTTGCGAGTTTAAAACAAAAAAAGAAAGCGCGAACGAAGTTCGCGCACAGCAGACACCCAACACCGGCGAAGCCTCTCATCCGGGACTTTCACTCTTTCTACACAATCAGAGAGGGGGAAAGCGCCGGTAGCCCTTTCCCCTTTTCTCTCTCGCCCTCTTTCAGTAAAACGGTCTATAGGCTGAAAGGTCGGAGCACTGCAGTCGATTTTGCCTTATATTGCCGCGCGCTCGGTTACTCGGTTCTAGAAGATTCGCGTCTATAGGGTCTATTCACTTGCTGAGTCATCATCTACAAACATGGCCGCCGAGCAATAAAGCGGAACTTTTATTCGTGAGCTTGGTGAAAAATAAAAGAAGGCAAAGCAAACTCGCCTATCGGCAAACCGCTATGGCCTTCGGCGGCCATGCTTTTGTGTAGTGACTCGACATTAATAGGCGGTCTGACGTCATGTGACTCTATTCTTTCTCCGGGCGTCTATCATTTCGTTCCCTTTCCTGGTTCTGGAAAGTTCCAACTCATTCCCACCCCGCACGCCCGACGCTCCAAGCTTCCGCGCCGAATGTTCGAGATGGCGTTGTCAGACTTGCTAAGGAGCCGCGCGTGACCTCGTCGAGCCAGTCTTGCTCTCGCTCGCTCTGACGCCGCGCCGCCGCGTAACCGCGTACTGCTGTTCCGACGCCCGTTATTTCTTTCGTTTTGGTTGGCACAAGTTCGCCCCATTAAACTTTCAGTTTAAACGTGACCTTCGCCGCCTCATCGTTGGTCCTTCGCGACAATATGGTGATAACGTGATATCAGGCGACATGTGGCTTGATTCAACGCTTTAACGTATAGAGCGTATTCATATGACGTCAGACTGTCTTTTAATGTCCAGTCACTACACACAAGCATGGCCACCGAAGGCAAAAGCGGTTACCCGATTGGCGGGTTTGCTTTGCCGTTTTTATTTTTCTCAAAGCTCACTGCTAGCTTTATCGTTTGGTGGCCATGTTTGTGGGCGATGACTCAGCACGTGAATAGACCCTATACACATGACGTCCTACATCGTCCATCTATTGAAACGTCTGGCGCAGTGACCGCCGATGGCTGTGCCAATAGCGCAGTTAGTAAAGTGCTTGGCTAGCGATATCTTGATCCTGGGTTCCAATCCCGTTGGGGTGGGACTCCAATAACCGGTATTTATTTTCAATTTAATATTATTCATGTATTTTTATTTGACTCTGAGCTGTGTAACGGTGAAACGTTACAACCCTGCGTTACAATTTTCCATTACATTCTAGCGTTAAATATTTCATGTAAACCAGCCCTAAACCACATTCGGTGTTAAAAACCTTCAGTGCGTTTAAAGTTAAGGATGCATGTAATCACGCATGCGACCTGGTTGCAAGAATAATAAGTGACACAAACGACCGCCCGTATCAAATATATGCAAGACAAACAAATTTCAAAATATTTAATCTTTATTAGAGGCCGTCGATGTACCGCAGTTTGTGATTTCACTGATTAATTACCAACCACAATACCTAGCTGTACATCAAATATGCAAATTGCCAAATTAAGGAATAGGGTTTTGACAAACAACGTAAGTTCAAAGTTTCGACGCGTTCAAAGAATTAATTTCAAAGATAAACTCACCAAAAGCTTGAAGTTTAATATATTCACATATTTACAAACTTGACAAAAGAGGTTTTCATGCCGCGTGCATACTACTCTCTGCATAGTAGCATGGCACTAAATTGCTGACGCGAACAATTGCAAATGTTGGATCAAATATCAGTAAATCATCATATGCGAAGATCAAAGCTGACGTAACTTACGCCGTGTTCTGCGGTAAACACACATAGCCAAGATATGAGACGCACGATCTACGTAACTGTAAACAGTACATAAAAATAACTGTACTTCAGAATCTTGGGGTGTTCAGTGCTCTGGAGCCTTAACTCAAGAATCCATGGTGTGTTTACGTCCCGTTTCGCTTTCGCTTCGTATGTATAGGCAGATTCTACGTCGCCCATGACGTCGATGACGGCTTCAACGCCGTCGTAGCCTCGTCGTCGACGTCAACGTCGTGCACGTCGTGGACGTCGAGGACGTCGTGGACGTCGATAACGTCGTGGACGTCTTGAACGTCAAAGACAATTACGTCCACGACAACAACGACGACGACAATTACGTGAACGTTGGAGACATTGGCGATGTCCAAGACGTCGTTGACGTCTTCAATGTGAATACGACCTTTACGTTCAGGACGTCGACGACGTCTTCGACGTTCAAGGTGTGCAGGATGTTGTCAAATTTGACGACTCCGACGTTCAAGGCGACGACATCGAAGACGTCGTGAACGCCGAGGACGTCGTGAACGACTTGAGCATCTAAGACGTCTCCGACGTCGTAGACGCCTTGAACGTCGAAAACGTTGTCAACGCCGAGGACGTCGCGGACGTCCTCAACATCGATAAAGTTCACAACGACAACGTCGTCGACGACTTGAACGTTGACAACATAGTAGACGTCGAATCCGTCGACGTTCAAGACATCTTGGGCAACGTCCACGACTTCTTTGACGTTCAAGACGTCTTCGACGGCGTCGATGTAGTCGTCGAAGACGAAGCGCGATATGATAAAGACCAAGCCAAAGTGCGTGGCCTTAAGGCTGCGGTCCCACCGTGGCCATCTTGAAAGGCAAGAGAACAGTTTTTAATTTATGAAAAGAAACGTATAACTAATGAATCAAAAGTTGCTACGCAAACATCTTTCCACTGTTCTTGGGCATTTGAGGAAGCAATGTAATAGTCATAGCTAGATTATTTAATTAGATAATTAGCGACTAATTATTGCTACGGAGTTCAAAGTTTCCTCCTCTAATATTAACGTTAGGAGGGCGATAATTTTACACCGTGTAGTTCTTCGCAACAGTGAAGAAGGCTATAGAGCGTTTTCGAAATTTTTTATTTAATGTGTGTTTTAAAAAATAAAAAGTTTCGTGGAACAAATGTTTTACTTTCTAAAC
This sequence comes from Ixodes scapularis, assembly GCF_016920785.2. Taxonomy (NCBI): domain Eukaryota; kingdom Metazoa; phylum Arthropoda; class Arachnida; order Ixodida; family Ixodidae; genus Ixodes; species Ixodes scapularis. Next base: position 399,974 of record NW_024609989.1, on the reverse strand, counting down.
CACATTTCCATTCAAAAATTTCGAAAACACTCTCTATAGCCTTCTTTATTGACGCGTTGACTACACGATGTAAAATTATCGCCCTCCTAACGTTAATATTAGAGGAGGAAACTTTGACCTCCGTAGCAATAATTTGTCGCTAATTATCTAATTAAATAATCTAGCTATGACTATTATATTGCTTCCTCAAATGCCCAAAAACAATGGAAAGATGTTTGAGTAGCAAATTTTGATTCATTGTTTATACGTTGCTTTTAATAAATTAAAAACTGTTCTCTTGCCTTTCAAGATGGCCGCGGTGGGACCGCAGCCTTAATGGATGCTACGCGCATGGAAACACCAGGGCTTGCACATTTGAATTTTGACACCATCATACTACAACCGGGCTAACGCACAAATTGAACAGGAGTGCTCAGCGTTGTGCATGGCTAGGTTGGGACTCGTGCTCAGTCACTGCGCGGACGTCAGGGTCGGGCCCAGTTGCTAAGTTGATAACGTCGGAGTGTGGTGACTTCCATTAACAAACAGGGGACAGTTAACAGGCTTTGAGCCTAGGTGGTGTTTGCTCGGCGCGCTATGTATAGACCTTTCCAATAAACGCTGTCTGCGAGCTGCCATTTTTCTTTGCTCGGCTGTGAAACGCCTTCTGAGCACGTGCAATAGCTCCCTTTGCGTCCACAGCCCAGTGACTCGGCATTTTTCGCCCGGGTGATAAGCGATGGAAAGGTGTATATTCTGTATCACTAAAACCGTGCAGTGACGCCAAAGCTACAGCCTCGTAGCCAACCAGAAAATCAAACGACACTCTGCACTATCACTCTGCGGCGCATGAATCCGCGTTGGCGGTGTCCGCTCACATGAGCAAAAAGCAGACGATGTTCGATCTTCTGATTCGCTTACGACGGCTGTAACTTTGGCTGTATTGCGCGGGTTTAGTGAGACGGAGTACAGTTATATAACAGCTGAATTATGGAACTGATAGCGCATGCGCGATATTTTTGATGGCCGTTAATTTCTTGCCGCTTCCCTCTTGACCAATCTTTGCTGAGTCGGCGTTGTTATCGACGATGAGTTTAGATTACGCTGGCAGCTTTCCAGCACAAAAGGCTGGAGCGATCGCGGCTAATACGATCGGGTCTTCAATGCTTGTGCGTTCGGAGACAAGGTCGCGGGACAGGATCCGGACTTCAGTGAGTTTTTATGAAGCGGTATGATGGCATAACCAGTTTGTGCCCATGAGCTATGCTAAGAATATTACTTTCCTTAGAACGAAGAGTTCGAGCACTTTGTATTCCCATTGACAGAAATTGACAATTCCGACGTTTTTTTGTTTTTTTTTCTTTGTGTCATGTTTGAGAAAATGCCTAATCCATAAATTACGCTGGTGCATTCGCAGTCAATACACTCCACAATAGAGACAACCTCCATCGGTTTAACTATTTAACTAGCATTTTGATTAATGCCTCCCCAATTAGCGTCGAAATTGTCGTTGACTGAGTCATAGTAGGGAATCCGGGTGGAGAGCTGGCTGAAAAAAATAGATCAGCCGTTGGAATGCCGTTCGCATAGACATAATCTTATTGAGGCTGTGAGTTTTTTTCTGTTTAGACACGATAGGCGCCTTTAAACCCACGTACTCGCTGTGTTTGTATCGTCCCTCATTTTTTCCCCAGTCTCTGGGTTTTGTCTAAAATATTACTCGCTTAGTTTCATTATATTGCTCGTTATTACAGCGTAGTTACTTTACTACTGCTTTGATATTTATATAGTGAAATATCTTGAATTTTAATGAATAAAAGCCTAATTTACAACTCTGTATTGATCTTCTATGCCAAAAAATAGCTACTTCCAGTAGTTACATGTCAAATGAAGATTGGTTAGGCATGCGCCCTTTTTTCGAGATATGTTTTTCAAGGTTATATATGTTTGCTCGACGTATTAACATAAATATGTATATTCTTTTGCGTTGTGTTGTCGCACGCGGTTCCAGTATTTGTGGTACAATATTAAAATTTGCGGAGTAGCAACACCTAAAAAGACAGACATAGAATTTTTACATATACTTTCATGCTGGCAGTAATCCAGGCACAGATTAAGCAAGAATGAATACAGTCGTGCATGTAACATAGTACGCTGGATGGGATACATAAGATCTAATGGAAAGGAGAACGACCTAGATGGGGCGCTTTCTCGAGTTTGTTGTCCATCTGTGTTTGTTTTGAGATAAGTCGTAGTACAAAATGCATTTACTGTTTCCCTGTAGTAGATATAGTAGTACAATATGTATGTATCGCTTCTCAGAAAACGATTCCTGTCATCTTTTCTGGGTTAACGCCATCTGGGGTGAAAGGGAAGGAAGGGGGAGGGAAAAAGGTAGCCACATATGCTTCGCCAGCCCTCATAGACGGAGAAACTCTAAAAGATTCCACTATGTGTTTTCTATGAGAGTTTCCCATATTCGGGAGGGCCCATCCTTCGTATGATGTGGGCCTCGTTTCCTCTTCGGGAGAGCTTATGCCACGCTTCGCGATATCGCGAGACCCCGGCCCAGTCCCTTACGAAGTGCGAAAATATCGCCAGGGCCCTACACTGTCCAATGTTGGGGGCGATTCATAGGTCATCTGGGTCCGTAGGTCTGCAAAACCTTGTCTGCCAGAAAGGAGTGATTATGGGTGATAGCCGTCTTGGTCTGATGCCGCCTGAGAATCACCTGTTCCCACCGGCTCTAGCCCGGTGAAATTGAGTGAGAATCTGGTGGGAGGAGGGAGATTAGCCTGAGTTTGCAGGCTAACAGATCATCTCTCTATGCCTCGTCTGAGACCGCGCTATGCAGGGCCTATCTTCTCACGGTTTGAGGAATCGCGAGTGAGTGGGTACATCCGTACTGCTGCGCAATCGCGGTGTTGTTCAACCTTTTGTTTCTTGGATTGCCTTCGTCACCCGAGATCCAGTCTATGACGACTCGGTTATTTCACGAAGCTTCGAATTTGAAGTGTGACGCCGCCCTGCCAATAGAAAGGTGTGCATTTTCTGAAGGCTTCTGGCGAATCGGTGCACATGAGTGATTTGGGTCGCTGGTGACTGTTTGTGGCTTCCCTGGCCACCTGTAATATGGCCAGCCGCTTTGCCGTCTTCGGGATGCTCGCCTTGTGTGTTTCTCCTCTCCTCGTTTGACCGCGGGTAGGATGGTCCCGACTTTCAAGGGATGCACGTTCAGGCTCGTTTGTGTCCGCTTCGGTTTAAGGGACGTCAGTGTCATTTTTGACTTGATGAAGCTTCTTTATGTGATCCTCGCTACTGTATTGGCGCTCCTTTCTCTGGTCTTTGCCTTGGTTCATGGAGATCGGCTTGCTTGTAGAGACGTCCCTCGTTTTCCATGGCGACTGTTGCGTCACCACGATTGTCCTTTTCAATTTTACGCAGGATAAGAACAATGGATGCGGTACACACTACAAAAAAATTAAAACCACAATCCACTGTGTGGGCTCGAGCTCGTCGCTCCAACCCCTATTTTGGTCACGCAAGAACTTGGACACAAATTTATTTCCTACGCTTCGCGCATCGTGAATAATCGCCTTCGGCTTCTCGGACCAATAATAAACAAGCAATTTTTGTTTTTTGCCCCCACGCATGAGGCAGCGTGGCTGTTCGATCTTGTCTCCACGACATTTTGGTTGCACGTCAAAATACCCCTAGGTTTTCTGAATAAATCATCAATCCTTCGCTGGGGTGTGCTATACTTAGTTTCACCTTCAGTCCGAGCGCAGTGGATGCTACGCGCCGTCCCAGCCAATCCAGCGCCGGGGGAGTATCGCGAAATCTCGAGCTCCGCGTGTCGCTCCGCCCAACCACAAGGTCACGTGATACTCTCCCGGCGCTGGATTGGCTGGGATGACTCGTAGCGTCCGCTGTGCTCGGACTGAAGGTGAAACGAAGTATAGATGCTCTGCGTTGGTTTGGCATGTCAACACAAAAGAATAAGGTTCCTTAAAACAGGGCCGGTTTGCTCGAACTAAGGCACCCTAGCTCGAACCATTGTCTGAGATGAGACTGTCTGAAAGAAAGCACTGCCAAAGCTAGCGCATGAGCGGAGTGGCGCGTGAAGTCGCGTCTCAAATGCTCACGCGCCCCATGTTTGGCAGGCTTTCTTTCCTTCAAACGGTCTCATCTCAGACGCTGGTTCGAGCAAGCCGGCCCTGATGTTTCAAGGCACATTTATTGGTTTTTCCTTGCCAACACTCCTAAGCTGACAGTGTGGTGGAAGCTACGTACTTGCTGGACCAGTCACCTGTCGTTCTTGCCACACGTGATCACACTCTGGGTGATGCGATAACAGGCAGTCGATTGATTCGTCCGATGAACATGGAGTTTACATCGCATTGTCAGCTTAGGGGTGAACCCGAGTGTAGCTAAAATGTCAGACATTTATGCTCGCTCACAATCAACTGACGACTGGGTGTTGTTTTCCTATCAGGCAACCAGCGGAGTGAACAAACTGACACCCGGCACCACCGTGCGGGGATATGATAAATGTATGCCCTTACTCAGTTTGTTTTGCTTTATTGCAAAAGGGCTGCGACGGCTTAAAAGAACACTTCCTTGCCGCGGAATAATGCCTTGTCGTCTTTCGGCGCGTCTTCATGTGAATAGAATCAGCTCCCAGTGTGTTTTAACGCGATAGCGTTAATGAGCTCGTATCGCAGAAAAGCTGACGTCGGTGGCGTGACGCGAAAGCCCGGGATTGGTCGACAGGGTGATGACGTCACAGCCACATGACCTCGCGCGGAAATTTCAAACAACCCACAACGCTCACGTGAAAAGTGATGTCACGCGTGGAATGAAAGTGATAAAAAGATTACATGTAATGCGAATTAAAGATCGCCGCATGTCTCAAATGATTTCATTTTATGAAGTAATTCGTTTTCTACGAAGAAAAATTTGAAGAATTTTAGGCGGGATTTGAACCCACATCCTTTCGGTTGCGCGCCAGCACGCTACTAACTACGACACGTAAGGCAGCTTGCACGGCTTGGGAACGAAGAGTGTTGTGTCATGAGAACTAGGTCGTTGTGTGACTCAAGAGCATGAGAACAGAATGAGAAGGCGATGCGAATGGGGCCCATAACGCAATCGCGTTCCACTCTTAAAGGCGAAGCTTAAGCGTCCTCCAAGTTTCTCTTTTTTGCGTCATTGCCGTGCAACCTTAAGCAGAACGCGACATTCTAAATGCTTTAAAAAGAAAAAGATAAAGATTAGTTTTGTGTTTTGGTGAAATGAGTTATCTGCAAACTAGCAAGGTCCCAGGCCCCAACGGGGCGTGTGTTTCTGAACTAGTCTTCTTAAGCTGTGCTGGGCTTCCTAGAGCGGCGTGTCAGTCTTGTACCTGGTCTGAGGTGCGAATAACGATTCGTAGCCTTGCTCGCATGATAGACCCTCATTACAAATCGGACCGCCAGGCGTTCAGTTTTTCCACCTAACTATTCAAATTTTACACTGTGCATCGACATGCTTATACATCATATAAAGGGCAGTTTGACACTCTCGACATTCATTTTACGATGTTTTGTGCGTCTTGACAACCCTCTTCGTCCAATTTCCCAATATATTCAAAATGGTGTTTTAAATCGTGTGCGTGGAAGTTCCACTAGTAAAACAAATAGAATTGGCGAATGTTCTTACAAACCATTTTGAATAGTGTTACTTACAGCCAGCGCCAACAAAGATTAAAGGGGCACTAAAGTGAATTCTTAGTTTGCAGTTGACGATGGATATTTTTTGTGAGCATCTTGCCAGAAGCACTGATTTCAATCATGCGTCTAGGACGGACTTCTATTCTCAAGTTCGTCGTCACAGCGGGAGAACATATCAATGGGTTCAGCAATATAACATCAACCGTGATGCTGAACACAAGTAAGCTACTTTTCTAATATTGATTGAAAGGTCAAGGAGTTAACAGACATTTGGAAAAATTACCCAGTCATCAAGAAGCATGTTGTGTTTGTAGGTACATGCGCTCTGCATGCTGCCGTCTGGAGCGGTAATTTTGAAACAAAAACTTTTATGAAAATGGCATGTTGCCCGCGCGTCCATCAGTGTGTGCACGTCGCGTCAAATTACAGTGTAGCATGCTCCTTGGGCTTGGAAAATTTCGAAAAACATCTATACTTCGTTTCACGTTATCTACGAGCGAAGCCAAAGGTACAAGTACAAGCAGGCTGCCTTGAATAATGCTTGCAATCCACAGGCACACGTGCGAAACAGGAACACTCAGAGCGCTGGGCTCGCACTTCTAGCTTTGACTTCGCTCGCGCATAAGGCGATACGAAATATATTTGCAACTTGTGGACGGCCTTGAGACACACGACTGAGGTGTTTGAAGCATGGTAGGCTTAGGGGTTCCTAGGTAGGCTTTGCTTGCTTATTATTTTCCGGCCTAAAAAGAACGCACGCGAAATATAAAAGTACCACGAGACAACGCGCTCTCGTGCCGCGATTGGTGGGCGCGTTGTCACGTGGTCGAGCGTCCGACACTTCTTCGCTAGAATAATCTAGTGTGGGTTCGCGTATAGTACCAGCTGAGGTGAATACAGCACTGACTCTACAATAGTAGGTAACACTTCCCCCCAAACCTCACTTTTCTCCGACCGATAGGCGTCTACGCCTGTGACGCGTGATGAAGCGTTTTCTTCCAAAATGCGGTCGCTGGGTAAAAAGATGAAAGGGTGTGAGGGGGAACGAGCTATAAGAGAGGAGGTTAAGAAAGCGGTGGACAGACGCACCGTCGTTTCAGAGTCCGTTCAAGGTTGATACGCCACGTGGCGTGAAAGTCAGGAACTAGGCCGGCATGTCCCAGAAAGCTGGCCATGAAGGGAATCAAAATCAGGCAAGCGAAATGGGGAAGGGGGGGGGGGGGGGGAGGAGGAGGAGGAGCGGCGGCGAACCGGCAGCCTAGGACGAGAGAGTACAACTTGCGCCATCTAGGGGCAAATAGGGGCGGCCGGGCAGCAGTAGAGACTAGAGTTCCTGTATTAGCCTCAAGATCGACCTAGAGGTGGCGCTACGGTCGCGCCATCATCATCATCAAAGCGGGGATAGGAGAACGGCCGCCCCATAGGCTTTCAGCGTTCGCGCGCGAGACGGCGTAGATTCTTGCGTTTAGTTTGTCACATACTATCGGTGAGAACACTATTCTAGCGGTAGAGGACACGGTACTGTCCGGTGCTTCAGTGAAGATCGAATGGTGTTGCCAGCGTTCGGCCTAAATTTATATAATCCCTTCTGTGGGAGCGTCGTCTGCTCTATGCCGACGTTGGAAAGCATGGATCACCACGATTGATGCCTGTTTCCGGCTGAACTGGAATATTTATGTTAAATATTTGTTAGTCTTAAAATGGATGTATTGGTTCATTAACGCGGGAATTAAAAGAAAAAACCATAAATTCCAACCCAGATAAGATAATACTGGTACTGCGGCTGTGAAATCGCAGCTTCTATGCTTTTATTTAAACTTCTAGCTTTTTCAGTAATAAAAATATTTGGAATGAAGATAAGTTAGCGCTGTATTGGAAGTTACTACGCTATTGAGTTCCTCTACCCTCTTACTCTGCCATGGTCTGGGTATTTTTTTTTTTTTGGAGTCGGAACAAATCTACTGCGTTGCGCGAGGAGAGAGTGTCTCTTCTAGTTAAGATCAGCAAATTGCACGGTTGGCAGGATAACGGAAACAAGTGAAACAAACTGTTCTAATATATCTGCCGTGACTGTAAAAAACGAGTGTAACCGAACAACGCAGCAATGTTTCTGTTATTAAATGTTTTTCTCGGTAGTGTGGGTTCACCCGCTTCAATTTTCTTGGTGAGGGCCGCGGATGTCAAGAGGCTAATATTGTCACGAAGAAAATAATAGACTCCTCTTTTCTCCATTGATGAAAGATGCTGATATTAACAAATACAACTTTTTATTTAAGTGATAGGATATAAAATATTTTACAGCAGATATGGCCAATTCGTCAATAAATGTTGGGGGGAATAACCCTAACCTCTGGCGACTTCCCCTGCCGTCCTCCGAGACCGCACTTTCAGCGGGTGCCCCGACCACAGCCAAACTCGACAAACACAGTTCCACACAAAGGCGGGCGAGCCGAACTCCTCCACAGCCGTAAGGGGGACCAAGTTTGCGAGCTAGCGGGCGGACGGCTCCACAGCCGAAGGGGGGTCGGACGTGCAGGTTGGTTTCCAGAGGCAGGGAGATGTTCACGGCTTGGTATCCGGGAGCCAAGCGCCTTAGGGCCCTTCGGTGGCCGCTTATATTGAGTTCAGCAGCATTCTGGGGTCCTCCAGTCCACCAATCAGAAAGTTTTGGAAGGACCAATCAAGAGGGGTTTTCTTAGAGCCAATCAAAGGCTCGGAGCCCAAAGCAAATACGCACATTCCAAAAAACATGCGCATACACGAGACAGAACACATTCCAAACGAAGCTGACAAGAGCAGCCATAAACAACAGAAAGCACTTCCGTACGTAGACAGAGAAGTTACACATACACAGCGCAAAACCACCTCCGAAGTAGAGATCCCAAATGCAAACATACACAAGACAAAACGTTTCCAACGCGGGGTTCTGTAAACTAAGTGTAGTGTTACAGCGTTCACGTTCTCCCCCATTTGGGGTCCTTCGACCCCGGCGGAATCCAACAGCCGTCCCGTGTAGACGGAAAGAACTCTCGAAAAAGGCAAAAACATAAAGTGAAGCTAGACGAAATACTCGCGCGAGCAAAACTTCGCGACAATATTATAAATTTCTGGCTAAATAATTTTGTATTCAAACACAGTAGACTCTGCGACCCCAACAAACGACGCGTACCACGACATATACAGCATCGGCCGCAGTGATACTGTTTTAGTGATGAGTTCTAGCGACCTTCACGAGACTTTCCGAACAGCCTCCGCCCACACCTAACGTATATCGGGATTGGGCAGTTCATCGATTAACTTTCAGATTATTCAAGTAACGCTTCAATTGCAATTTTCTTGACGGTTAATTTTAGTCTTGCGCTGGAGAAGGTCAACAAGAAGTAAAAAATGCCTGCTTTAATATTTTGACGTCTCTATTTCTTTTGTGACATAAGCTTGCACGGTAAACCACTTCAGCGTGCTTGTCATTTCACCGAGGGTGATTATACTGTTTAAATAATAACTTAAAAAGTACTTCATTTTAAAAGGCTTCCCGTGTTCATATTTATGTAGGACACACAACGTGAAGTTTAGAATGGGAATGCAATATGCCATTTATGACAGAGTAAAACCAGTAAAAAAATGTGTAGTTTTAACGTCTTTCACGCAATGTGACCGGCGAAAAATCAGCATACGGATTTATTGATTGATTATTTTATTAAAGGATACCGATCAGTCGGGTTAATTTCCTAATCGAACCACAGCGCCACTCAACATCCAATGCTTTATGAAAGCCGCGGTTTGTGCGAGATAACAAAAATACGTGGGACCAGCGATTGTATACAAACCAACACACTAAGATTATGGAAGTTTCCGACTTTATAATAATCGCTTTGCTGAATTTCTACGCATGGGAAACGATACAACACAACGTTTAGTAAGAAGAAACGGCAACGAAAGCATAAAACATTTAGTAAGGAATGTCAAGCTCAGCCTGAAACGGGCTTGCGTTGTCGAGATCCATGCTCTGAGCGTGCGCCCGTAGCAGACGACGCACGGCGGTATCCCCGCTTCCGCGCGTTTCCAATTTCGGCCGCACGGTAGTGACACGGTTCGATCTCGAGGCGACTAGCTAGTAAAGACGGCGATTGAGCGCCATGCTTTGAGGTGGCGGAAACAAGAATCCTACGCTTGAGCGCAGAAAGAGCGCCCCAAGGAAACAAGGGATGTTAACGGCTGTACTCGTCCTAGTGGTCGGAGTCGGTTATTAACATATTTGACGTCATCGTGACGTCACCCTACTTTTCTCTCTCTTTTTTTTTTTCGCTCATCGGTCGCTCTTTTTCTCGCTTCTTTGCTCGCTCGGACGCCCGAAGCGCGTTACAACAGCCAAGGCTACGGCAGCGCCGGCCTAGTCAAACCAGCCGGCAAAGCTGAGTCACAGTCCGTTGCAGCACAAGCCTGGCGGTGGTTGATTTGAAATAGTAGGATGACTCACGCAAGAAGTTCAACAGATTTCCGAATGCTTCTGCGCCCTTAGTATTGCACGGCTCAAGGGTATGTCATCAGACGACGTGAACGTGATCCGCTGCTCTGGTGATTCGATACCCATGGGAAGGAGGCCAGACGAGGCCTCGCTGTGCCAACCCAGACTTTGTACACCTGTGACTCGCCTCAAGAGCGCTGTTTCTCAGAGAGCTCGAACCTGCGACGGAAATTTCAGGTCGCACTCCACGAGGGCCTCTGTTTGGATGATGCTAGGCGAAACTTGAGCGCTGCCATTGTGAGCATAGCTTAACCGTAGCCATCTTTTTTTCTTCCATCCCCTCTGCGGCCCCCGCTCCGTTCTTTCCTTCCGAATTGCTCCCCGCAACCCGAGTCCTCTACAGCCGTCTACAGCCAACGAGTCCTCGCCGCTCAAACCGACCGTCCCTTCTCCTCATCCTCAGTTCAACCCATCGCCCAAATGTAAACGCCAGCCAGGTCGACTTTGCTCGACAGCCCCGGCAGCCGACTTCGCCGCAGCTGTAACCTTACCCCCCTCCTCACAAACCAGCTTCGCTCTCGCCCTCGCTTCTGCCCGCTGACGTCGCCTCTTCGCCGCCTTCGCCTGAAGATTCTCCAAGGCAGACTGCTTCCGCCCGTCCTACTGACTCAGACAGACCTTCCTTTTCCGTAGTAAACAGTTAATCTTTAGAGTTATTCCTTCTTCGTGGGCCCTCACACCATCCGTGCGTCAGCAGGTCAGTAGAAAGGATCGTCACAACAGCGATGCCACCGTGTCGTTTTTTCAACCGTAACAGAAGGTAAGACATGTGTTCCAGGATGCTTCAGGTGGTTCACCTATTTTCGAAAATTCCAAATGCAACTGCCTGCACGATCTTCAACGAGGTCACCTACAAGGAAGGTACGTATTGTCCTTTCATACAGCAGCGGGGATAAAGTTGGATGTTGAAGACCCCACCTACAGATACACGAATACCAGCTCATTCCACCGTGACGTCATGCGATCACTGCTGACAAGGGCGCCCTTATTGGACAGGAGCGTGGTGACGTTTTGATGGGATTTAAGGCGACATGGAATTCATTTACAGGTCGAAGTCTTTTCGCTTAGCTCGTCCGACAGACAGGATCTCCGGGAAGGGAGCGCGGTCAGTCTTTAATGGGACGTTTTTTTGAGCCCACTGAAGACTACTCGTCGTCCGGAATCGCTACCTTCAAGGCAATGTGCCAAGCCAACGGAAAAATAATTTCGGAATCCAAAACTTCCACTGCAAACGTCAAGCTTCATCTCAGTTGGCGTCTCAAACAAATTTGAAAAATGTATTGCGGTATCAGTATTTCGGTATATGTATTTCTGCCCTCCCTACAATTCCTGTATTTGTATTTCTAAAGACATTTGGAATATTTTTAAAGTGTATTTTTGACACGTATCGCGATAGATTTTGACGGATATATTTTAGTATCAGTATTTTGGCTACTATTCTCATGTATCCCAGTATTTGTATTTCCAAATACATTTTTGAGTATTTCTGCCTAACATTGCCCTATTTCGGCCAGAGGATGTCTTTTGCCGCATTTGTGACGGACTGCAGCTCCACGGCGGTGGGCACGACCGGTCCCTGTTGCACCGGAGCCGGGCCAACGGCAAGAACGCTGACGTCAGCGGGCCCCGGCGCGTGGACGACCCGGCGGAACATCGAGACGCCATCCGGTGCTTCGATCGGCGCTCGGCTGGCCCGGGACCCTGTGTTTTCTGCCGCCGCCCTGGAAGCAGCCGGACTGCAAGGGGTAGCTGCTTCGGCCTTGGCGACTGTGCCACCGAGACCGCCAACGCCGCCCACCGAAGGCCAGGCCGGGCCCAGCAGACTATAGGACCTGATCGACGGGGACATTGACCTCAACCCGCTGTGACCTGTAGACCGCTGGGCAGGGACGACGACACCGAGCCCCTTTGGGCTCAGGTAAGCCTGCTGTTCCTTTTTTTTTTTTAATTTTTGTGAGCGGGTGGATTTCCCTTTTTTATCAGGTAGGCCCACCAAGCCTTTTATGGAGGAGGGGGAGGGGGGAGGGATGGATATGGGGACCGCTGGTCGTCCGTCCCCGATGGCCGGTATAACGGCCGTGGTTCGGAACGCTCGGCCCGGTTGTCGTGAGCTCCAACATGTTCGTGAAGCGTAGGAAAGCCGCCTGTCACCGGTGGCGCACAACTAGGCTGCACTCCCTGGAGAGAAAGAGTATGGTTAAATGGACAAACTGGACAACGATTTATATAGCTTTGATATTCACATCGTTATATCAATTTGTAAATATAGAACTTAACGCATTTAGGGCCATTTTTGTATATAGATTTATTTGTACTTTCACCGTCTTGAGGAGGGCACCATAGTGTACACAACGCTAAATAATTCGCTATGGACAGACACTACTATACAATCGAAATGCAAAACAATCCCAGTAGAAGACAAATAATTCAGATTAATTTGGAAAAATCAAACGTAGCGACAGCACACCTAGAGGAAGTTATAACTGAAACTAAGCCCGCATTTATTTTATTCCAAGAGCCTCGTGCAATAAACAATAAAATTTTAGGAATACCTTTACGATATCAAATTACAGCATCACAGATTAATCCTAAATGCGAATTGTTTCCAATGATAATAACGATTGTATTTTTCCTTTACTGCAACTGTCTGACATCGTAACTATGCAATCTACATATAGTAACATCGAAATAGTCTTAATCAATATTTATGCATATTATATTATGCAATTTAGATAAATTTCTTCGTTCATTAACAAATAAAAACATAATAAGGAAGGATTTTAATGCAAAACATGAATCATGGGGAGGACACGTCACAGATAAAAAAGGAGAAATTTTAACTAAATTTCTAATAATACATAACCTTTTTATCATCAATATTAAGCATTTCCCGCCAATATTTATAAGTAGTAATGAACGAAGTTGGATAGATTTACTAATAATTTCAGGCGACTTATTAAATAAAATCTCCCACTGGGAAATCCTAGACCAAGAATCTCTCAGCGATCATCAATATATATATATATATATATATATATATATATATATATATATATATATATATATTTTTTTTTTTTTTTTTTTTTCATTAAAGGGCAACTTTGGTTCATACTTTCGATTTTGGGATTATGACTGTTTTTAGTGCAGTCAGGGTCCCTGAATTGCAAGGTGTAATTTTTTTTTTCTTGTTATTGTGCGTAGTTTTAAAGGTACCCCTCAAAGTTTTGTTTGGGGCGCGGCAAACAAAACCGAAACTAGCCGCTCGAGGCCCCGGCAACACTGGAAATCAGCGTTGTGGAATGGGCACCCCCATTCCATTCCAATTCCATTCCGGCAATTAAAGTTTTCGATAATTCAATTCCTTTCAATTCCTAGGCATGGAGACACTCGACTTATTCCCACTCCTGGCATGGCCGAATCGTTCCATTTCATTCCTCTAAATCCTAAACGTAAAAATTGGCACTTGACAGCTACATTGTGTTGCCGGCATAAGCAGCATAAAGCTAAAATAACCAAAAGCAGAGACAATTGCAAAAAAAAAAAAAAAGAAGCTAAATTCTTCAAAAAAGCACTGATATTACTAAGCGGGCCACTGGTGCCACAAAGTTTTTATTTACAATGTACTGCAAACATCGAGAAAGCCCCTTGATATGTTGATGCTTGTCTAAGACATCGGTCTTGCGACCACGTGGCTCGCAACAAACAGCAAAATTTCAATCCGCTCATTTTTTTCTCCTTTTTTAACTTTTTTTGCATTTGACTTTTAGGACATACACGGACAGCGTGTTTGTTTGATAAGACCATAAATATATTCAGTTCATGCGTGGCGCAGGAATAAGCTGTATTACTGTATTCTTCAAATACTGCAACAATAGTACACTGCTGGAAGCGACTCCATGCACAGCGGCAAGAATACATGCGTTGACAAAATGCAACCTCTGCGGCGCAGCACGCGGGGCGGTATAGTACCCTACTGAAAAAAACCATTTGAAATTCAAACGGGTGGCAAACTGGTCGCCCGTTTGAATCAAACCTGTCGATCCGTTTGGATCAAACGTGATTATGGGATACGGGTACCCGTTTGGAAACGGTACCCGTTCGAAACGGTACCCGTTTTATACAGGTGCCCGTTTGATACGGGTGCCGTATGGTACGAGTCCCCGTTCGACATGGCACGTGACCACACGTTTGAACGTGCCCTTCGAAATGGCAAATTATGCGCTAGCCCTAAATGGGTATCGTCTGGGAGGTTGGTTATCTTAAACATATTTAAGACGTCCCGAAACTCATAAACGTATTTATAAAATGGAGAAAACACGTAGAACAAATGCACTCGCGTAGGTGCTTGTAAGTGGACAGGAAAACCGACACAAAAGATTGTTTTCAATTCTCCTCGAAGTTTATTACCTCTTCTGTAGACAAGTACAAACGTGCAAGCGATCTGTGAACACTATACAGGTAGACTTTCGGGGAAATTATTCTCCTGGCTGCCGCGCGAATAGGCACTGCATAATTCTTTAGATAATTTAGAAGAGTACGCGTAGAAGAACGGTCAATCGTTGCCAACACGTAGGTTGCAGTGCACTTACCATAACAATAGCGGACTTGAAAGAGGTAATCCGTGATATTTGTCGACACGGTCAAAGCAGGACAACCACACAAACACAAACGAGAGGGAACGGCTCCTTGGAAGTTTCAACACGATGCGGCGCACAAGCTGTCATTTGCCGAACCCAACCAAACCGCGAGAATTCACGACTTCTTTGAAGATTCGCTCGTTGCCGACATACACGTGGGTCTTTTCGAACACTGATAGCTTTGGTGCACATCCAATGCGTTGTTGAGAGACATCCCAATAAGACCGCCGGGTTAGGCGACAGATTGAAGCAGGTAGGACGAGCGAACTTCGAGCAGCAACTGACAACAAGAAGACAAAGAAAAAAGCGGCTGCAAGGCGCGCCCTTCCGGATCTCGATGCTTATCAGCGTGTAGCTCGCGCGCTGCTGTGGGTCACGTGACAGGGGTGACAAGAGAGGAGAGAGGGGGCGAGGTCAAGGCGCTGGGACCACCGGGACAGCCCCTCTCCCTCTCCCCAGGCATTCCAGGGAGATGCGTTTTTGTAGTCCCGAAGAACAAACGCGCGCGCGCGCGCGCGCTCGAACTTTGGAAATGGCGGCGGGGCTGCCAGAAGCTCGGCTTGCGCTCGAGCGAAGAAAGAACTCAGCGCAAGCTCGTAGTTTGAGTGCTGCAACGGCGGGCGTGCTCTCGCAATGCTCGATGTTCTTGCAGCCGCGTGTACGCGTGCTACCTTCGCTGCGTCTTGAATTAAAGTGAAACGGAGTCTAGACGTACATTCTTTCACGCGGTCGCGTCTTCTGCGAGAGAGATTCGAGCTGAATAAGTAAATTGAGGCAACAAAGATGGACAAAGTATTAAAGGTCTGTCAAAAATATCGGCTCACCAACGTCGCGCGTTTACATTAAAAAAAAAAGGTGTTAGTTTTAGTTGCAGTATAATCGAAAATCAGCGCTATTGAAAAATAAATATAATTACTTGCATTACGCGGACGATCTGAAATCGATGAACCGGCGCTCCCAGCCTTCCGGAAAACATTGGCTGCCACGGCTGAAACGCTAGGCGTGCCCACGCCGCCGATCTGTACGTTCAATAACAAACGGGCTCCGGAGAGCCGTTTGATTAAACCGGTGCAGTTTGCCACATGGTCGCCGGTTTGAGCAAACGTGCGACAACTTTGCCCAAACGAGTCGCCCATTTGCCCAGACGAGCGACCCGTTTGCCAAATAGGTGACCGTTATGGCTCATACGGGGGACCCCTTTGAGCCATACGGGCGACCCCTTTGACAAACTGGTGACCAGTATGGTTAAACGGTTACCGGTATGGACCCGTTTATTTTCATATGGGCGCCAAATGGTTTTTTTCAGTAGGGTAGTGGTGTAAAACTATCGATAGTACTATCGATAGTATCGATAGTCGCCAGAAATCTGACTATTGATAGTAAAAATATATCGATAGTCGACTATCGAAAAACTCTCGATAGCACTATCGATAGTCAGCTATCAAAAAACTATCGATAGTACTATCGATAGCAGGCCATCGAAAAACTATTGATAGTACTATGGATAGTCGTCCATCGAAAAACTATGGATAGTAGTGAAGAAAGGTAAAAAACACCGGCGAGCTGGTGAATGGTATCCATAATAACCCTGAGACGAAGGAAAAATAATATGGATAGTAGTATCGATAGTCGACTATAAAAAAAAAAAAAAAAAAAAAAAAAACTATCGATAGCACTATCGATAGTCCGCTGTTGAAAAACTATCAATAGTACTATCGATAGTCCGGAGGCATGCAGTTTAGATAAGCTCGTTTTAGCGAACGCCGTTTTAGCGGCACCGGTTTATCGAATACTTTTATAGAGAACCCAGTTTAGAGAAAAGGGCGATGAGCCTCCTTTTAGCGAATCAGGTGAGTTTACATTTTTGTAATAAGCCGCCGCGAAGCGGCGGCTCATTACAAAAATGTTAATTCACCTGATTTACCCGTAATGAGCCGCCGAGGGACCGCTGCTTCGCGGTCAAGGAGGATAGAAGGGTAGGAGAGGGCATGACGTCGGCCGCGTAGCCTCCACAAGCCACGCTCGCTTGAAGCCTCGCCTCTTTCTCATTTTCCTCCTTACTCTCCTCACTTACCATGCCGACGTGACCACATCACGTGACCGTAGCTAGCCTTCGTCTTGCTATGGGGTACTAGAATACACCACAGTCTAGCCTTCGATCTGATAAAACCTACCGGACGGAGCGTGTGCAAGCCCGCAAGGAGTCCTGCTACCATCAACCATCCATCTCACACGTGACATGTCACGCGCACCAATCGCCAGAGAGATCTGTGGTCACGCTGGGCACAAAATCGTTTAAACTTTTTATGACTAGGCTTCACCAATATTGCAACGTGCCCCCTCCTGGTACTTAGTTCTAACCTCCTTGTTCGCGGCGGTCCCTCGGTTGCCATCTTGAACAAGTCATTAGTTCAACCACTAGATGGCGGCACCCATCCGTGTGGCCAGAAAACAGTCTCGTGGCAGTGATGTTTCTCCTCTGCTCTTTATTTCCTCCTTTCTGCTGCTCGCCCGTACACGTTGAGGGCTCAGCGCGTGCTCCCGCAGACACAAATGCCAGCAAACGTGCCAGTGGTGCTAGCAGTGCCCAATTTGCACTGAAGCGAAGCCCAGTTAGCTCATGGACCCGATCGAGAGTGTCCTGCTGGGCAAAATGTGTTCTTTGATACTGGCTTGATTCCGCGCTACAGGGTTGGCAAAGCGATTTCGTTAGAGGCTCACAAGCTAGTAGCTATCGTTTTAACTATTCAAGAATTAAAAACATAGTCGATCAATCAGTGAAGAATGTTATCAAACGTTAAAGGAGCGGTGCAACGATATTCAATTGGAATGTTTTTTTCACTTTACACGAGCTTACTGGCACTAGTGGGACTCAAAGATACTCGCACGCAACGCCACTGGCCAAGAAACTCCTTTGTTGCGGTGTAATTTTAAGGACAAAAGCGATCATTTTCATTCAATCTTTTCTTTGCAAAATTTGAAGGCGTAACGTGGGGATCGCAGTACACCCCGAGAGACGATATTTGAATGTGGTTCATAGATTGGACCCGAGCATTGGGTGGGCACTCGACTTGGGCTCGTTATAATTACTAGCTCGAGAAGCACTCGGGTAGCGGGCCCGTGTCCAATCGCTGCAACGACGGCAATAGTTGAGCAATAACGATGTCTGGAACTCAGCGCGTGTCCTGTGCTTTGCCAACCCCAGCGCGTGGCTATGATCACCATTGGCGGCATATAATCCGCTCCGGATCACGTGGCCGCTTGTTCTGGCTGCGAGTTGAGGGGGTGAACGCTGCTCGTTTTTCTTTATTTTTTTCTGGGGCTTCTATTCCGGGGGGTGAAAAACAAACGCGTGTTTCATAGGTCATTAACGTCAGGGATCCGTTCTAAGCGGTATTTGCGCAAAGTACAAAAATTGTTGCATCGCCCCTTTAAAGCACATATATAAGACATGCCTTGTCAGCATTTCGTGATCGAAAGACCTTTTGCACTACATTAACGTTTAAATTCATTTTCGCCGTAAGTCAGAGCGCAACCGACATAACAGGTCAATGAGGCCAAGCAAGCAGAGCCAGAAAACACTATGTCACGGAGCTCAACCTCTTATAGTGCGTTTTTTTGTCCCCGGTCAAAGCAATCGAGCGCAAACCATGCACCATGCACCATGCACCTGGCGCTTTTAGTATGCGTGTTTGTGCTTGTGTATCTTATAGTCTTTGACTGCATTTTGGTCTATAATAAAACAAGCAATGGCAGACTTTTTTTCAAGACGGGTGTTCAGAAGGACGCCCTATTTAGCTCATCATTCATTGGTAGTTTGATTGAGCTTAATTACCAATTATCTGACCTTATAAATGACCACCCCAATATTGTTGAAATAGTACGCCGAGGTCGAAGATTCTGTATGTTCGAGAAAAGAGTAAAAGTGTATTTTAGAGCGCAACTCTTAGGCGCCCGTTACCAGCTTGAGCGGCGTCAGGACCTCGGGTTCTTTCGGTAGGACCTCGGGAGGACCTCGGGTTCCTTCGGGGGGACCTCGGGTAGCTCGGTGACCTCGGGGGAGGACGTGACCCCCCCCCCCCCTGAGGTCACATGACCCCCTCTCCCCGAGGTCACGTGACCCCCCCCCTCTTCCCGAGGTCACATGACCCTCTCCCCTCAGTACCTTCCCTCGTCCTCAAGAGCTGCGCTCTAATTCGGCGTTACAGGGAGTTGTAAATGACTTTCACTTTTTCAGCCCCAGTGACCTTAACTTAAAATTTGTTAGGCGAGTGGGTAGCAGATTTCAAAGTGATTTTTATAGTGCTTTTGATATTTTTTCATTAATATTTAAGTCTATGGATAATTTGATGTTGAAAAAAAATATACCAACTACTTAAATGTATATATATATATATATATATATATATATATATATATATATATACATACATTTAAGTAGTTGGTATATTTTTTTCAACATCAAATGGAGAATTTTACAGTAGCGCTGACATTGTATTGATCTCAACGATGTCGATGTCAATGATTTCTATTTCAAACATTTGATGAAGTTCATATTAATATCTGCGACTATACGGTGCTTAGCCAATGTCAATTTGATTATTTTATGTATAATTGCTTTTTTATGCTGACACCGGTCCTGTACACCGTTGAATGCTGTAAAAAGGGGCTGATGGCCAGGTCAGAAGACTCTTTAATGCGAAAAGATTATTTGCCCCACTACACGAAAATCCGGCGGCAGCGGCGGCGGCATGACCAAGCGATGGTACCGAAAATGGCCGACGGCGCAAAGAGTGAAAACAAGTTAAAAATGCTCGGATTGACGTTACAATTTTCACGAAGGTTTTTAAACAAAGTAAATCAGTGGCTTTGGAAACAAACTTTAGTACATTTCGGTCTGGATGGGAATCGATCCCGGGCCTCTGGGGGGCGAGACGGGCAAGCTTTTCCGACGGCGGCTCCACGGTCCTGCAGCTGACTAAGGTCTGCCTAGTGCGTGCGTCATTGCAGGCGTCACGTCGCAACCATCTGGCTGACTAAAGGTGTGGCCAAGTGCGCGCGTCATTGGGCCGGTGACGGCGCAGCCAGTGGAGAGAAGGTGGCGCCACGTCATGAGTGTATAAAGTGTGCCCGCTGTCTCCCGCGCGTCACACAACGAATCGGCAAAAATAACGCATGTGCAAAAACTAAATCGAAGTCTTTTCACCAAAGGAACTACAATGTTTTCGCATTCCCACACGTAAGCAATCTTAAGTGTCTGCGCCGAATTTCCTTTTGCATTCTTTTGCCACAGCCCCTCAGACAAATGTATGTCTGAAAATAAGGATTATTATTATTCTTATTATTATTACTATTATTATTATTATTAACTCACGCACACTTGCTGTCGTAATATTTATTTTTATTTTTGCAACACGTACACGGGAGCACCGCCAAGCGGTCCAGATCATCCAAAGTTCAGTGTGTCTTTACGTTCCTATGGCCGTCTGCACGTTCACGTTCAAATGGCAAAGCACCGTAGAGCATCTTCCCTTTTCAAATGACAACGAACCGTGGACCAGATTAAGGTACATGCACGCTGTCTTCACGATAATTGCGAAATAAAATAGTCATAGGCCTCTAAAGGCTTATGAACTTAATTGATCATGGAAGAAGAAAGAAGAAAACAATTAAAACATGGACAACACAACCACATCTTTCTTGTCCCTGTTTTAATTGTTTTGTTCTTTCTTCATCTATGACTTAAACCAACACGCTCTTCTCCCAAGCAGAACTTAATGGATGTTCAGGCTGAAATGACTCAGTTATAAACAGTAAATAGAAGGTGGTGCTGAACATTGTAACTGGTAGACAACGCCGACTTGTTATGTCTGATTTACATCATACGCATCTGCTTGAAAGGATCAGTTTCCACATCGAGCACCGCAGTTTCCGTCCAAAATTATTTTGCAGCACGAGGGACCTCGCAACTGAAAATAGCGAGCGGAATCTCATTTGGAATCTTTTGGTCCATTCACGAAAGCTACGCGATGGTAGCGGGAACCTGACGGAGCTCGAGCGGCCGGCCGCTCTGCAGAGCCCGGCCACCCTCTCCCTCTCACCGGAGGCCGGGCCGCTGGGTCATGGAGAGCGCTTCTCTGCGGGGTGGCGTTCCTTGAAACTATGGCGCGCGCGAGCCAATAGGAATGTATCCATCAATTCGTTGTTACAGACTTCAGGCTTCGCTCCTTAGGACAGGGAAATTTAGGTGCCCTTTGGCGCCGCTTCAAAAGCTGATAACGTCGGTTGGCTCCATAAAACAATTAATGCTTTCGCATAAAAAAAAAAAAGAAACGGCAGACCAATGCACAGACGTTACCTAGCCACTCCTTCCAGAACGCATATGCGGATAGCGAACCTGCGGCTTCCAAAGAATGAGGGTCTTTTTATTTATTGCAAATAAACGTATGGCTTGACTAATAAACTTGATGAACGTCATTGAAAACAACTGTAAAGTGAATATTTGAAAGATTTTAAGCGGGTGCTGCGCTAAAGTTACCACTCAAATAACGGGCGCAAGGCGGGTGGTTCGGAAACGCACAAGAAACAAAACAAAAACGCGCGAGCATGTCCAATTCGGACGCATTTTTGTGACGAAGTGACGAGGTGCCGAAGTGCCTCTCGTGCCAGCTCCTCGTGTATGCCGCTCCATAATCTGCTCATGATCGTGATTATGATCAAAGCAGGTGTACATCCGTTTAATCTAGCTAATGCTTTGTTCACACTACTAAAGCCCCTCATCTATTTACGCTTGTCTTGCAAGTAGCGTCAGATGCGCCAGTGCACTAGGCCCGTGTCTCGTGCGGCCCTTGGAAGCAAATGGAGGCGCAGCGCTGAACTGAGCGGCCCTATGGAGCGAATGGCCGCTCGTGGCACGTGTCTCGCGTGTTTCCACCACAATGGTGGGCGGTACTTGACCAAAGAAATAAAAACGCCTTTATCAAGGGGATTTACATCCGCCTAAAGAGCCTGGATGTGTTTGCGTTTGTTTTCCAAGTAGCGTAAAACACGTCAGAGCACAAGGCCCGTGTCTCGAGCGGCCCTTGGAAGCAAATGGAGGCGCAGCACTGAAATGAGCACCCCTTACTCGGAAGCGAATGGTGGCGGTGCACCTTCCCGTGGCACGTGTCTTCCGCGGTGGCCAGAGACATGAAGCCCCTCGATGTGTTTGCGTTTACTTTGCAAGTAGCGTCAAATGCGCCAGTGCACCAGACCTGTGTCTCGAGCGACCCTTGGAAGCAAATGGCACAAGCACAGCAATGACCGCGCCCTCGTACGCTTTCGTTTGCGCGAGAACACGTGCAAAGTTCAAAGTCTACGGGACATTCGTGGTTTGAATGAGGCACGGGATCCAGTTCAAATTAGCCCCGTGCGCCACCGAAAGCGTCGCTGTGGTCGGCTTTCCACGATTGGCCGAACGCTGACTATGACGTAGGAAAGGGGATTTATCATCGACGGAAATAAGAGGATTGAAAGAACTTTAATTTTGACGGTGTTGGCAGTGTTGCTCTAAGAGCTCAATGATTTCAAGCTTCCACCGTGCTATTTACAAACACCATCGAACTTGTTGTTTGCAAGGTAATGACGTCACAAAGGGGAACCGTAGGAGGCCGCCACCAAAACACCTCGCCGCTAATAGTAGTTTTGCACGCGACATGTGAAGCACAGATGTCCCGCGGAATAAGTTGTAATTAGGACTGGGCGTCAATTTTAGTCGAATAATTAATCAATGGCCCTATTGCTATATTACCCAAGCATCAAGGAGAATGCAGGGACTGGTGTTCCACGGGCTACAGGCGCACGCCTTCACCGTATAAAAGATTCGAAGTAAATGCCCGAAATAAAGCGTTGACAAACGCGTGTGCAAGGTGTCATTTGTTTTAGATATTTGCTTTAGAGAAGTTACTAGGGCTGACGTCAGCACATGCGACGCGTGGAACACCCATCCCTGCATTCTCCTTGATGCTTGGGTAATATAGCAGGTTTCGCATATTCCCATGCATCATAGTTTTAAAAAAGTTAAAATGAAATTTTTTGTTTGCCTTTGTTAAATTTGTGATAAATGGCAAAATGTACAATTTCAGATTTTAAATCAACTTCGATGTGTATTTGAGAACAGCCGAAAGACAGCCACACTCACAAATTATTACTTCAGCCGCAGAAGCAAACAGGTTCATTAATATTTTCCATCAAAAGGGAACTCCTTTGATTGTTCACAATAGACCTATAAGGAGTATTCACTGGGCGCCATATTTGTGAGTGATGTCTAGGGCTGTGTTCCAAATCTTACCCAAATGGATCCGAGTTACTCCGGCGGATCGTATCACGTGACAGCACTGATTGAAAAACGCTGGACGCGGGTAGGTTTTAAAACATCAAGGGTACGAAACCCTTACCCTGGAGTAAGATCGAGTAAATTTTGGAACACGGCCTAGAGCGCATGCTCTGAACGAGCCCACATTAATAGGCTGCTAAGACCGGCACTCTTGGTGGCGTGGAATGCACGTTCGAAAAGAACTGTGGAAGCTCGCCATCTGCACGCGCTCAGCAGTCGTGCAGACAGCTATGGCCGCCAGTAAATACTTCCTATTGGGCAGGAGATCGAACTATAGGGGGAGCTTTATTGAGCTTGTTATCCCCACAGCCCGGTGTTTACTAACACAGAATAACAAAGAAATTGAACCTCGCCATGCACGGTCTGGACACGAGCGCTTCACTCTTACCAGTGCTTTGGTTGCACGAGGAGCGGCCTTCCAATCGTCACCATCGATATCGCTGATCGAAAACAAACAAGAAAATTCGGTTTCTTGTCCCCACAGCTGAAGCGTGCCGCCAGAGGCGTGACTGTTGGATCTCCTCCCCAATTGCTAAATTACCCAAGCATCAAGGAGAATGCAGGGATTGGTGTCCCACGCGCCGCACGCGCACGCATTTCAGGTATAAAAGATTCGAAGTAAATAACCAAACCAAAGTGTTCACGAACGCGCCTGCAATATGCCATTTGTTTTGGGCTTTTGCTTTAGAACAGTTACTGCTGCAGAGGCCAGCACGTGCTGCGCGTGGAACACCGTTCCCTGCGTTCTCCTTGATGGTTGGGTAATTTAGTAATAGGTCTATAGCAGGCACGTAGCCAGGATTTTCTTTCGAGGGCGGGGGGGGGGGGGGGGGGGGGGGGGGCCGCCCATGACAAAATGTTGTATGAGGGAGATGGGGGAGAGGAGTCCCCAGCAAAATGGAAGATTTCGGGGGGGGGGGGGGGGGGGGGGGGCGGGCCCCATAGGCTACCCCCCTGACTACGTGCCTGGTCTATAGGCTCAGCTGCGCTAAACGTGCGGACAACGGACAAACGGACAATCGCACGGCGTTGAAATGGCTGGGACAAGTATAACCTTCACCACTTCTTTCGGGTCACACCATCTCGCCCCTTAAGTCAAATCTTCACCTAAAGTTTGCCTTGATACAGGAGTCGTCTGCGTGGTGAAAGCGTTAATTTTTTACTTCTTCCTTTGTCAAAATTTAACGAACTGGTTAAACATTTAATCACGATTAAATTATTAATTGATTCATCGGTAGGTTACAGATCAAGTGCCCAGACCTAGTTATAACGTAACGTAGGAACCCATAAGCAAACGCCCCTGTGTGAGCCGACATTGCCTCCTTCAGCAGTTTGAAGAGCAATGGCCGGGCTAGAGTGAGCAGGCGCGATCTCCTATGGCCTTTGCACCGGGAGTAGTTGCTCCCTGCTGCGGCAGCTTGGAGGGGTCGCTGCAACCCTACCGCTCCTACAGCTCCTTCTGAGAGGCACGTCCTCCTCACCGTGTTGTCCTCTTTGCTCCGGGGTTGAATTGGATAACTTTTTAGAGTAATTAGACTTACAGGTCGTAAGGCCGGCTGCCTTCAGGGACTTATGCGGAACACGTCTTTCTTTTCGTCTCCTTAAGAAACAAATTTGTATAGACAAGCATTTAATTATTGTAAGCCGAAACTTATTTCAATCGGCTCACTACAGTTATTTCAAGCAAGTATAATTGCACACATTTTCAATCGCAGTGGTCGGGGAGCAGCTGCTCAGGATGGCTCAGGCTGCGTTGGGTATAGTTGTGTGGTCGCACCCCTACGCGGCTAAAGAAGTCCCATTGCTCCTCGGCGAGAGTATAGGCCACAAGAAAGCCACGTAGCCCGGGGGTGGCCCATGGGGCCCGCCCCCCCCCCCCCCCCCCCGAAATCTTCCATTTTGCTGGGGACTCCTCTCCCCTCTCTCCCTTATACAACATTTTGTCATGAACGCCCCCCCCCCCCCCCCCCCCCCCACCAAAAAAAAAAAAAAATCCTGGCTACGTGCCTGCCACAAGGAAACCGCTCTCCAGCCCAGTCATGGAAGAGCATGGCAGGGCAGCACTGAGCATCTCGTTTGATTTGATTTCGCAACACTCATTGCGGGAACTCCAAGAAACGAGAGAGAAGCGCGAGGAAACTTCACAAGTGTTGATCCTGGGCCGGCTTGTTAGAACAGCGTCTCAGCTGAGACTGAGTGAAAGAAAGCAGTGCAAAGGGTGGGGCGCGCGACTGTCTTGAGACGCGGCTTGAGTCCCGCTCAGCTCGAGCGCTGGCTTTGACATTGCTTCCTTTCCCACAGTCCCAGCTGAGACGCTGTTTGCTAGCAAGTCGGACCTGGCTGAGGGGGATCGGTGGCCGAGTGGGCTAAAGCGCACACCCAGCTCGACGCGCGTGGAGCGAAAGCTCGCGCTGCCGAACCCAGGGATCCTGGGTTCGAGCCCCCCACCCCTGCCCGTTTCGATCTGGATGAGCATCGTACCGGCGTGCGGTCGTGTATCACTACTGCGTGGTGCACGTTAAAGACCCCAGGCTAGCGGCTGTACCGCACTGGCTAAATTGCTCATCTACAGTGGGTAACAATGTCGCCATGTTCTGGCAGACTAAACTCCTGCTGTATAAACAACTAACGACCAATTTGTTTTTTTTTTATTCGGACCTGGCTGCTTAAGTTAGTTGCAAAGGACAAGAGTCGTGGTTGGTGTAAAGCGCAAATCGGAAGCTTGGAGTCGTTGCATTATTAAACCAACACCATGAAATTCGATTGTCTGACATTTTTCTTAATTGAATAAATGAAATAAATACTAATCCAAGGAAAGACGACCTAGTGAGGTTTCTCACATTTTGATAGAGCACTTCATGGAAAGGGGGTTTAGTAGACCCTTTTCTTGAGCCTCAAATTTGAGTCACGATGATTGGCTGCAGTGGCTGGTCCATAAGGACCAGCCAACACTCTCCGTAAGTTGTCTATGAGCAGAGTAATGTTAAAACTGAAAATCTCAAATACATACACGGCAGGCGAACAAAACAGAACCAGCGCGGTTTCAAAGCTGGAACCTTAAAAAAAATGTCTGTTAAAAATCTTGGAGTGAGGGGAAAGAAATTCCGCTTCGTCGTCACCATTATATGGTGTTCAATATTTGCCCTTTTCGTAGTGTCGGAACATGGCGGGCAGCATTGAATTGCTTATTTATGGGCGCTATACTCTGTTTCACCTTATGCTGTACCCTGGCTGTACCGCAGGAAAGGCTGTAAGCGCGAGCTCCTTGCTCTAGGGCAGATCTCGGCGGCACAAGCTCTCGTGCTGTAAGGGCAGCTGTCAACGCTATGAACTCGCGCTTCTTTATGTTGTACCGCGCTGCGGTACAACATAAGGTGAAACGGAGTATAGATGTTTTCAAGAACTAACTCAATATTATTTACTCATTGCAAGAACGATGAAGTAGCGCGAGAAAATATTTGAAAAAAGAATCCTCTGCATCAAGGACAGAATCAGCGCCACTTTGCCTGAACTTCTCAACCTCGAATTTCAGCCACCTTTCAAAAGATGGCGCAAGTGCGCGTCGTCTGCTACAAGACCGGTTCTTTTTTATTATTTAGGACAATTAGTATGCTTTAAAAAAATTACGATCATAGAAAGTGATTTCAATTAGAACGATAAAAGCTCTAATTAAAGAATCGTTGTTTAAATAGCTGTCGATCCTCTTCTTTGAAGCCTGTTTCTTGCGTACAGAGTCGAGCCGCAAAATAGTCCCATGATTTAAAATTATTTTAATCAAATCTGAATAAGAATACAAAAAAATCACGCTTGCAGTGAACCAGCTCAGTTCCTCTAGCATACAATTAAAAAAAAAAATAGATTAGATGCCAGAACACTGTCTGAGAAAACCAAGAACGCGTTAAGGGAATTCTTTGAAAATTTATCACAATCAAGTTGTGTTTACGAAAAAACTGCTGGCGTTGCACTTCTTTTTTTTTTTGTATGCTGAGTTTCTATGTTTACTAGGAGCATGCCCTTAAATGTAGTTGCGGCTTTATGATGGGAAACTGAGTTACGATACTTTAAAATCGCATAAAAAAGGCTCTTTTTGAATAAATATTTTTAAAAAATGTGAGGGCACTAATTAAGAAAAACACGTATGCACGGCACTAGACAAGTCCTTCATCTATTCAATAATAAAAATAAGAACGCGTCTTGGATGCATTTTCAGTCTAGAAACTTGGAATGCATAGAGGTATGTCTTTGAAAATATCGAAACTTGCACTGTTTGTCTTCTTATTGTGCGTTAAGTCTTGAAAAATGCGTATCATATTTTGCACTAAACAAGTAATGATGAATGGGCGATTTATTTGCAAAAAGAACGAAATACGTGACACGCGCACAGACGCAACACTTGCACCGCAAACAGGAGCGTTAGCTCAGCTGCCATCGGTATTATGGTTGGGGCCGTGGAACCGCCGCCAGTGATACACGCGAGAAGTAGGAAAGCCTTTTTTTAAAAAGCGTCCCCTTTCCAATAAACGGCGTTTCCCTAAACTGAGGCTCTGCTTTCTCTAAACCAGGCTTCGATAAAACGTGTCCATTCTCTAAAACGTGCTTCGATGAAATGGCATTCGATCAACCGCAGTAAACCCTCGATAGTCGACTATCGAAAAACTATCGATAGTTGACTATCGTTAGTTCTGCGACACTATTGATAGTTACGGAAAAACTATCCATAGTCAAATGATCGATAGTTTTGCATTACTACCGTATAGGTCACGAATGCTGTTTTAAAACGCATAACTCAAGGCTTGCTTTACGAATCTCGATATTTCTTATCATATTCAATTCAATTTTTGGCTGGTTCGCCTGCCCTTTTCCACCCTTTGCATACTCATTCTCGTGTTTCCTCTTCATATGGCGAATAAAGTTCGATGATATACGCCGACTGCACCGAGTATAGTTCTGTTGCACAACTTTCAGCGTGCAGCTTGTTTATTTTCTTCACGACTAATGTCGAAAAATGTCTTCCACGATGCCCAGACTCGATCTGTCCTCTTCGCGCTGATCGAGAGGCGGGTTCAAGCAGCAGACGGTACCAACCGATTCATTCTTCTACCTCGGTGTCGGTTGTTCGCGTTGTTCACATCAAGACACAATTAACGGGGTAATACCGCACCGTTCCAATTGACATTCCCCGTGTTTCCTCAACAACACCCTCCAACTGACTTCTCACCGCCTCAAACAGGGTCCAGGACAAGCAGCACGAATGCAGCCCGGACAGCCGAGAAGCGCGGAAGCCAAAACCTCAGTGGCAGCTAGCACCCACCTCTCTTTCTCAGTTGCCCCCACAGCAACGGTCCCGCCTCGTCTGGCGCGGGACGGTCTTTCGGCATGCAGGTCTAGTCAGTTCGGTCACACCAAGAGCGGTGACGATAGTCTACTTCACCTTACGAAGGACCTCAACAGACAGCACGAGAGCCATCGAAACCAATCTAGTGCCTTCTGAGTGTCGCGTGACCCTGCAGTCCCGCTCACGGTGCTGGATTGCCTGGGGTGACTCGTAGCGTCCGCAGCGGTCCATCGCGAGGTGAAACGAAGTATGCAGGGACTAAAGTCGAAGGAAATGAGCGGGAATCCGTGTAACCCGAACCCACTAAAACATATAACACAGAAAACAAGCATCGGAACCAAGAGCAAGGAAAAGGCGGGCTTGCACTACAAATGCGATACAAAAAAAAAAAAAAAAAAAAAAAAAAACAAGCTTCGGTGCTAGCGCAAGAGAAGAGGAAGTGGATCTCGCTCTGTTTTAATGCCGAAGCAAACCCCCAGTTAGCGCTTCAAAGGAGTGCGCACGAATGAACGTGGAAGGCAGCAAGGTTGGCTGCCTGCCAAACAATTAACGCTCCTCGAACTATAAGAAAACAATACCTGATCATCTTTCGGCGGCGCCCGAGTCAACGAGTTGCCAGAGCTTTGCGAGTTATGAGTCGCTTCCGCTCGCAGATCTCAGTCTGTGCGCGCGCGTGCATTCTACAAACCATCGTAACAAAAAAAAAAAAAAAAGCATGACAAGAAGGACGATGAGCAGCTGTGCATGCCGGTTTCTTTGTTTGCCGCTCCCTTTTCTTTTGCTTGATGCTTGGTTTCTTGTTTCGCTCTCGTGTAACGCCATCGAAGTCCGACGCCTGCGCGTCCGTAGAAGGCGCAACTGTTACCCTCTTTTCCCCCTTTGCCCTTTGCTTTGACGCTTGTTTTTTTTTTTTTTTTTTTTTTTTTTTTTTTTTTTTTTTGCGTATAAGTTTGTTAGGGCTCCACAAGGGCTAGCAGTTTCCCGCTCATTTTATTTTTGAGCAACTGACTCGCTGACTGGCTCGGTTTAGCTGACCGTAAACCCTAAAAAGAAAAAAAAAAGAAAAAGAATAACCGTGT
Source organism: Ixodes scapularis (assembly GCF_016920785.2). Classification (NCBI taxonomy): domain Eukaryota; kingdom Metazoa; phylum Arthropoda; class Arachnida; order Ixodida; family Ixodidae; genus Ixodes; species Ixodes scapularis. Next base: position 370,334 of record NW_024609989.1, on the reverse strand, counting down.
CTATTCCATTCCCATTCCATTCCGGGCAAAAGGCACCTAATTCCATTCCCATTCCATTCTCAACGTTGCCGCCATTCCATTCCGGGGTCGTGAAAATGCGGAATGATTCCGGAATCATTCCAGCTCCGGAGTACCAACTACGCAACACTGGTGCCGAGAGGATTCTCAGGGGGATTCGGCTTTTGAGACCAGGCAGATTCGGCTCTTGAAACTGGGCGACTAAACTATGGGTTTTAATTTTGAGAGTTTTGTCTTGTAGATTACTGTTGACTTGTTATCGGTTTGTTTTGAAATAAACGTGGCCACACTGGCCATCGTAAACCAACCAACGCCGTAATGTGTCCAGCGGGATCGAACAACCTTTTTTTTTTTTTCTTCTTATTCGACTTCCTGGGGACTTGCATTGGGCGAACATCATCAGAAAGTATCGCCGAAGCCCTGACTTCTTGTCTTCCTGTCGGACAATATGGACATCTTCTTTGTTTTCGGAGCTGGAGTAAAAATATGTCTTTGAATCGTTGAACTATATGTATCCTCAATTCTAAATGTCCTTTGTGCCGTGTACCAGAGAGTAAAATAAGTCTTCAGAGGCAAGACGAGTTGTTGCCCATTCTTTTGAATATATTATTTATAAAAATCAACGCAACCGATTAATCGATTAGTTAATCGATTAAAGGGTGGCGATAATCGGGTTAAAATTCTTAATTGACTCCCAGTCCTAGCACTTTACCCACAACAAATCTTCCACCAGAGCATTATATCACTTAACTCAATACCTTGATAAACTTAAAATCCATCAGAATATTTTTACAATAATTTTATAGAATTTCCAAGGATCGTTTGACTGTATGCTAGCCATTAATTCTAGAATTTTTAAAGAAACATAACTGTCCACGTAATTTATACTCCCTACTTCATTCATTTCTTAAAGACAAAACTATTTATTATAACTTAGAACACAATCCAATAACAAAAAAAGTAACTTTAGGATGTCAACAAGGTTCTCCCCTAGGTCCATTGTCATGGAATATCATAATACATGATTTATTAAATACCACCATTCCTATCTATAATTATATCCGGGCATTTGAAGACGATATGGTGCTGGTTTTAGACGGATTTTCGCGCCGGGAATTTGAAACACGCTCAGAGAATATTTTATATCATATCACACAATGGGCTACAGAGAGAAAATTAACCTTTAACTCCGAAAAATATTGCTGTTTATTAATTGATCGAGGAAATATCAAACGCACCTTCCCCAAATTAAATTTATCCACCCCAAATTAAAATTCAAAGAGGAATTAAAAATATTAGGCACCATTTTTGATACTCATTTACCTTTTATTCCGCATGCAAGTTATATTTGTAATAAAGCACTTAAACACAGATTTAATTTAGCTCGATTCTCCTCTGTGCAATAATGACTGAGTTTTTGACAACTGAGGAAAATTTGCCTATAATACATTGAACGTTACATAATATACGGGGCACGTTGTGGGAACCACACGTGTTCCCCGCATCCCTATCTAGGCCTAGCTTAGGCAGGCCGTGGGGGCGCGAAGCCGTATTCCCTGGTGGGCGGCTTTCCCTCGTCCTTCTCGGGTGATTTGCCTAAGGCACACCCCTCGGGATCATGACTTGGACGCGTCCGCCCCTCCGGGGAGCCACCTACATCCGACACACCCCGGGCGCGTCCATTCCCGCAGGCCATATAAGACGGCCCTAATCCAACGGGCGGGACTCTCGCTGGGGGAGGCTCTGCTCGACGGAGCCTTCATATCCTTATCTGATCCTCCCCCTCCGTGATACTGTCAATAGCGGCAGCGCGGACTCCGACTGGTGATCCTGTCAAAAGAGACAGCGCCGTCATCTCAAACATTGTTGGCCTTCGGGCAAGCGTGTGCCATCTAAGTCAAATAAACACGTCTTTATCCGGACCCAAGGAACCTCCTGTGTTTCTAAGTGGTACCCCCAAAGAAGGGGATTCCCACAACGTGTATAGTGGAAAAAAGAATACAATAGTTATTTCAAAAGTAAAATAATCTGAATTCCATTATTCAAAATCTGTGAAGCATATTGAACTACTTCAACTATTATTTTACCTGTTTTATGTAATATTCGCCCAATAACGTAAACTTTGGATTTAGATATTTTTATGTTTAACATATTTCAAAAGAGGAAAGCCAGTGAATTTTAAGTCTAGTTCTTGCAACCACAAAATACTCAATATCCCATTAATTTATGGGCCGTGCACACTAGCAGTAGATTAAAGAATACACAATCTTATCGCCTTCGAAAGCAATATAAATACATTCAACATTTACACAGATGTTTCAATTTGTTTAAATACAGTCGGTGCAGCTTTTGCCATAACAACATCTAATGGAGGGATCTTAAAAATAGGAAAATATACCCTAAATAACCATAACACCATTTTTGAAGCAGAAGCAGTAGCTATTCTGAAAGCAATCGAATACTTAGTAATTATACAAAAAACCCGAGGCTGTAATATTTTCACAGGCAGTTTATCAGTCCTACAAGCAATGAATACCCTGTTAATCTAAATGAAATAATCAATACAATAAAAATTGAGAACCTTAAATGCACAGTGCAACCCTAAGTTTTCTTTTGTTAAAATTCACCCTGGTAATATAGGCAATAATTTAGGTAATCAATATGCATCATTTGCTAGATACCATGGTGTCTACTTACCTTTTAAACTATCAAAACAATACGTCAAAAAACAACCCAGGCAGCAGACCATTGTTGGACCCCCGTTGGCCCAATGTTGGCAAAAAATGGTTCCTATATTGGTCTGACGTTAGCATTTTCGAAAACGCTACCCGATCCAATGGTGGTCCAACATTGATGCCAATGTTGGACCACTGGTTTGCCAACGTTCTAGCCCACGTTGGACTAACGTGGTTTCCGCTTTTTTATCCAATATTGGCATAGAAGTTTCACCGTTGGCTGAACCAACATTGGCATCCAACGCCTTACACACTGGCTCTTCCAACATTGGCTTAAATATCATCTATTCCAATATTGGCATCCAGTTTAATACAATGCCAAATTTTTGCATCCATTGTCTATGACATTATTAGATGCTATTTTTCAGCCAGTGTTCTAACCAGTGTCACAAAAACAGTGCAGAGAACCAAGCAAGTATCTTTCCCTTTTTCCTGAGGCCCCGTTTTCTTTCTTATACTAAAATCTAATAAATGCTTCAATTTGACCATATTTGGGCACATTAGAAATCATTAAAGCATGCAAATGAATTGTTCATAACGTTTGAGAGTTCATAATTTATTTAGATCGAATAAATATATTTAATACATTGTGCAACCACGGGGGCCTGGGCAGACTCGGTGGCAGGGTCGGCGGCAGGCTCGGTAGTGGACAGGGCAGAGGGCTGGGCGAGGAAGGGGATACCACACAGGGGCATGACCACAGGATTCTGAAAGAGACAGAAGCGGGGGTTGGATTCAGGGGAAGGGTTTCAGAGGCTCTCAGTTCTCTTACGCCTGTCAATAATGAATATCAAAATAAAACAGCTTCATTAGTAATCGGTGCCCTTTAATTAACTATTCGATTAATCGGTTCGGTTGCTCTTCAAGTATAAAATCTCGGAAAAGCCTCCCAGGCAGCACAAGGTATTGGGCCAATATTGGAAGAGCATTGGCAAAAAAAGGTCCAATGATGGTCCACTTTAGCCAATCTGCACCCAATATTGTCTATGCCATAATATATAGCATCTTCAGTGATGGCCCAGCTTCTCCAATGACCAACCAATATTGGAAGCACATTGGCATTAAATGGGCAATCTTGGCCTGACAGTTCCATTCACTTGCGAATATTGGATGAACACTGGCAAAACATGGACAATGTTGGCTTGACAGTTCTATTGGCTTACGAATATTGGATGAACACTGACATAAAATGGACAATGTTGGTCTGTCAGTTCCATTGGGTCGCGAATATTGCATGAAAACTGGTATAAAATGGGCAATCTTGGCCTGTCAGTTCAATTGGCTTGTGAATATTGGATGAATAGTGGCGTAAACCCTACAATGTTGCCCTTTGAGTACCTTTGGCTTGCCAACATTGGATGAACACTGGAATAAAATCGTCAACGTTGGCCTGTCCGTGCTGTTGGCATTCCAATATTTGACGGGGACTGAAAATGGACACTGTTGGCTTGTCTGCAGCATTGGCTTGCCAATGTTGGATAAACACGAGCTTATAATGGTTACTGTTTTCCTGTTAGTACCATTCGCTCATCGTCATTTCAAAAACACATTGACATATAATGGTCAAAGTGTGTTGGTCTCGCAACACCATTGGCTTAATAGTGGAAGCATGTTGAAATAGGCTGGCTTTGGCAAATTTCGTTTGACCTCAACAAGTTGAAATTGCTCGAGCGATTGTGAATTTATTGTTATTTTTCAAAGCGCGATTCAGGTGCTTTTCTGCAAAGTAAACAAAACAATAACAACGTACAGAACTTAATGGCGATGTTTTGCTCCTTCACTGTACATAGTAAGGAGTCGCGAGCGATGTGGGCTCATCAGGACCGCCCACTGGGAAAAAAAAGAAGAATCGATGTGCGCGTTATAGTCACCATTATAGATTATTATGTTGACTTTATGATCTCGACAGAAAAGCTTCGTACTCTAACTACGGGCTTGTGGGATTCACCTCGTGTCAGGTGAAGGACTTCTTTGCGATTGATTGGAACAAGACACTATTCTGAAATGTGGTTGTACAATGACGGCTCTATGACTTTACGGCACTACTGGTGCTACAATAAGAGCCCTAATGCCTCCCACATGGCGCCAAGGCACTGATAGCAGACGACAATGTTGGTTTGATTTAGAGTCTAGCCCCTTTTTTCCGTATTTGATTTATCACTGTCTCTTTTCAATTTTGACATTAGGCTCCGAGCTGATTTCAGAGCTTCGTGTCTGTCAGTCCTTCTCCGTCCTCTTGTTGTAGAGTTTATCATGTATACACCAACTCATGTGTACAAACAAACCGGAGCGCCCCTAGCGGACGCCACCGGCGCCGCGCATGCGCGGTGGATGGTGGGCAAGAAGCCCGCCGTCGCCCATAAACAAACCATTGAATTGCGTTGTTGTCGGCGTCGGTGGGAGTCCCCGTGCTCTTTTTCGCGTTGGAATTGTCGATTCTACGTCCTCCTAACAATGTCTGACTACTTGAGCAGCTTCAGCAAAACTTTCGAGGCAAAACTTTGCGTGAATAATGTGACGTGCGGCGATTCATTTCACGTGGACGCCGCAGAATGGGCGCTAAAGCCTGACTCCCACGATGAGATTCTGCTCGCTATTTTCAGTCGCGACGTCGCTCGGACTGCAAAAGCGTGGACCGTAGCTGAGATGGTGGGCATCGATACTGAAAACCGCAAGTAGAATCGGGCATTACAAGTCGGTGATGGCCACTGGTAACAATGATCAACAACTTCTTGTGTCTGTTTATACTTAGCCGACTTACCCCAACCAACCTTCAAATGTGTTTTGAGGCCTGCACTTAGTTCTTATCGCAATTACCGGGTCAACGTTTGGTTTACGGGCCGCTGTCGTTTGAACGAGCTGGCGACAAAAAGCAGCCAAGTTTGAAAGAGCAGACGACAGTTCGAACGCACACGCAATGGAGTACGGGCGAGAAGCACCGCGTCCCGCGTCAACAAACCATTCGAATGTCACGTTGTAGGCGTCTCTGTGAGTCTGCATACTCTTTTTCGCGTTGGAGTTGTCGATTCTGCGTTCTCATCGCAATGTCTTACCGCTTGAATCGCCTGAGCGAAATTATCAAGGCTCGTTACGCCGCTAAACTTTCCGTAAATAATTTGACGTGCGGCGATTCATTCGCATGAACGCCGTAGAAATGGACGCCAAAACCATGAAGAGATTCTTGTAGCTATTTTCGGTCGCGACGTCGCTCGTGCTGCAAAAGTGTAAAAGGTAGCGGCGATGATCGACGTCGATACTGAAAATCGGAAGCGGGAGCAGACCAAGCGTAACAAATAGGTGATGGCCACCGGTACCAATAATTAACATCTTGTATCTACTGTTTACACCGAGCCTACTTAAGCCTTTTGAGGCCTGCAACTACTTCTTATTGCAATCACCGGGTCAAAGTTTGGTCTACGGGCCGCTTTTGTTTGAACGAGCAGACGACAAAAAGCATACATCTTTGAAAGAGCAGACGAAAGTTCGAACGATCAGGCGGCCGTGTGAATTTGAAGACGCACTGAACCCGTGGGTGGTCCGGACTCCGGACAACTTGAGGGTTTTCTCTCGTTCATGTTAGAACAAAGCAAATACATCTGGCGACCACAAATTGTGGCCCGCACACGCAATCGTAGTTCGACAGCGTCTGGTTTGCCCTTTTGACGGCTACTATCCACGTTCTCGGAGGAACGGAGGGTGCAAAAACACATGAAAACTGATCTTCAAACCTTTCCAGACTGTCTTGGTAAAGCCCCCATCACAGCATTTTGACGAGAAGGCAGGTTTTTTGTCTCGTTTATTCCAAAGGAACACAGGAATGCATGTCTGGCACGGCGACTTCTGCCCACCGCCCCAGACCGGAAGTGCGTCCGACGCGCCACCACCGCGGCGTGACGTAGGACAGTTGGGTTGGTGTATAAAGGCCCTGTCACACTGAGGCAACACGACGGCAAGAGCAACACAACACGTTGTCCAACAGTCGGGCAACTTGTTGCTCGCTCCCCGTGTTGTCCGACAAAGCTGTCACACCGCGGCAACAGCACGACAACATGGACGACAACTAAAATGTTGCCTCGGTATGACAGCTTTCGGCAACAAAAACAGCAGCCACTTGTGTTGGACAACGATTTTTGCCCTGATCGCTGGCTGAGCAAATTTCGGGCCGGCAACACGACAACATAGATAGCTTCGATGGTAGAGTAAGTCCCCTATCAATAAAGTCTTACTCAAACAAAGGCTTGGAAAACGTTATTTAACAATAATTAGGGCTGGCGTGCAGCTAAAATATCAGCTAAAATATTTTCGATTAATGTTTTTGCTGCGTAGTTAAGGCCCTGTCACACTGAGGCAACAGTTGGACAACTCTATCAGGCAACACGGGGAAGTCGTGTTGCCGGCGTCCCTGTCACATCAAGGCAACAACAACAGTCGGGCAACATGTTGCTGCCACCCGGCAACCGTGTTGCCCGATTTGTTGTCCGACAACCCTGTCACACCACGCTGACGGCAAGGACAACACAGTGAATACTCCGCCATCTTGATTGTTTACCTTCGTTCGTGTGCGGCGCGGAATCGCTGGAAATGTGACTCTACAAAGTGCTAGTGCGTTCCAAGGGCCGGGAATTACCACGGTACGACATCAACCAGTGACTGTGATTAGAAAACTTGACACAGGGAGTATTTTTCGCTCTTTATTTTATCGAAATGATGTAATGATGTTCATTCGCTGACAAAGCAGATAGCCCTAACCGAGAAAAGTGACATCGCTGATGTATGTTCGGGATTTACGCCACCGTATGAAGTGATTCTGTCCGATTCTTTCATGTAATTCCTATTTCTACTGTAAGATTTCGTTAGCACCGGCAGTACCCCAAAGAGTTTTTTGTAACGTGGGGTTGAGCTGAACTGACAGCACTTCAAAACTGCGACACCATCGACCTTCATAACAATCGGTGAAATAAATATTTTTCAACGCTGTCTACTGGCCAACCACTGCTACTTGATCGCTTCATTCCCCCAAAACGTCCTGGGTATTTTTAAAACAAATCAGGTGCCTGGTAACGGCTATTTCCAAGTTCCAAGCATCAACAATCATGATCAGAGTGGTCGTTTTATGCTTCGATTTTTTAATCTTAGGTTTTCTGGATTTTTTTTTATCATACTTTATTAGTGGGTGAGTAGGCATGCCATTTTATTTCACTTTCCGTAATGTGCGCTGGTCTCTCGGGAGATCTAATTTCAAAACCAGTCGGAACGTTCACGACCGTAGCTGGGACCATTTCGAAAATCGCTTTCCGTAACTACGCAGCAAAAACATTAATCGAATACATTTTAGCTGCACGCCAGCCCTAATTATTGTTAAATAACGTTTTCCAAGTCTTTGTTTGAGTAAGACTTTATTGATAGGGGACTAACTCTACCATCGAAGCTATCTATGTTGTCGTGTTGCCGGCCCGAAATTCGCTCTGCCAGCGATCAGGGCAACACTCGTTGTCCAACACAAGTTGCTGCTGTTTTTGTTGCCAAAAGCTGTCATACCGAGGCAACATTTTAGTTGTCGTCCATGTTGTCGTGCTGTTGCCGCGGTGTGACAGCTTTGTCGGACAACACGGGGAGCAAGCAACAAGTTGCCCGACTGTTGGACAACGTGTTGTGTTGCTGTTGCCGTCGTGCTGCCTCAGTGTGACAGGGCCTTTACGGAAAGCGATTTTCGAAATGGTCACAGCTACGGTCGTGAACGTTCAGCATGCCTACTCACCCACTAAGAAAGTATAATAAAAATAATCCAGAAAACTTAAAGGGGCACTCAAGTGCTTTTTGGAGAAGCTTGTTTTTGGAAGCATATTGTTTGTTGGGCTTCAGTCAATAAAAATGACCAGTTCTAAATGGCAAGGCGCCCTAGTAAACTCACAGCAATAGAAATACACAGGCACTATATCCTCTTGCGGGGTCCATCCCGTGTCTCCACCACCTCCATAGAATTCGACCAATAGAAATAGCGAACTGCGAAAAGATTGCTAAAGTTATTATTATTGCTCTTTTTAGGCACATGCACATTATCTTTTGACAACAACGTCAAATCCTTGGCTGTAGGTGACGTAATACAGCTATTATTGTTTGAAAAAGAGCGAACTACGTTTTCTCCTCGCCTTGTTACGCGGGAGTGATGTGCCCACGCACATCACTCCCGGGTGTGCTACAGGCCAGCTGTAGCACACCCGGATCGAGGCACAGCCCCTCGAAATCCGGGTGGCTTGTCACGCAGCTCTGCCGGCCCTGCTGCTTGCGAACGGCGGCCGGGTAGTCACGGCAGCAGACACACTCTGCGACGGTTTCCATCGGCACGCAGCAACTGCATTGGCACCTTAAAACAGAAAACCAGCATCAGCTATACATATGAGAGGTATAATAAACAGCTCATCACCTACCAGTTGGTGTTCTTAAGCCGCTGGGTTGCGTCGTCGGTTTCGTCGTCTTCCTCCGGTGTCGACATTGAGCATCGCGAACTGTCGTCCGAGTCCGTCGCGTTCGGGGCATCGGCGTCGCGCGTAGGAGTGGCGTCGTAGGAGATTGAGCTGATATCTGCCGTCCGCCGAAGAATTTCCACCTCCAACGGTGTTAGATTTGGCAGGTCCATCTCCGCACGACGCAGGACCCGAAGTAAACAAAAGGAGTCCCAACGAGAATCTATCAAATACGCGCACATTTGGAAGATCACTCCGCCGGTTCGAAGGATCAATCCGCCGGGAAGCCGTCACTCGTGATTGGATGGCGCACGCCCTTCCCTGCTGCCTTCCCGTCCGACAGCGCCCCTGACGGCGTGCGCCTAGGCGCAGAACAGCGATCTTTGATTGGATTTTTAATAGGGAAATCGGCCGCCCTTGAATGTAATTTTGGGATTTCTAGGATGCCTAGAGCCCGCAGATTGAGTTATGACAATAAATAGACGATCTCAGAATCCACTTGAGTGCCCCTTTAAGATTAAAATATCGAAGCATAAAACGACCACTCTGATCATTATTGTTGATGCTTGGAACTTGGGAACAGCCGCTACCAGACACCTGAGTTGTTTTAAAAAAAGCCAGGACGTTTTGTGGGAATGAAGCGATCACGTAGCAGCGGTAGGCCAGTAGACAGCGTTGAAAAATATTTTTTCACCGATTGTTATGAAGGCCGATGGTGTCGGTGTCGCAGTTTTGAAGCACTGTCAGTTCAGCTCAACACCACGTTACAAACGACGCTTTGGGGTACTGCCGGTGCTAACCCAATTTTACAGTAGAAATAGGAATTGCATGAAAGAACCGGACAGAATCACTTCATACGGTGGCGTAAATCCCGAACATACCTCAGCGATGTCACTTTCTTCGGTTAGGGCTATATGCTTTGTCAGCGAATGAAGAACATTTCAATAAAATAAAGAGCGAAAAATACTCCCCGTGTCAAGTTATCTAATCACAGTCACTGGTTGATGTCGTACCGTGGTAATTCCCGGCCCTTCGAACGCACTAGCACTTTGTAGAGTCACATTTCCAGCGATTCTGCGCCGCACACGAACGAAGGTAAACAATCAAGACGGCGGAGTATTCCCCGTGTTGTCCTCGCCGTCAGCGCGGTGTGACAGGGTTGTCGGACAACAAATCGGGCAACACGGTTGCGGGCGGCAGCAACATGTTGCCCGACTGTTGTTGCCTTGATGTGACAGGGTCGCCGGCAACACGACTTCCCCGTGTTGCCGGATAGAGTTGTCCAACTGTTGCCTCAGTGTGACAGGGCCTTAAGCAATCTCTTCTACATTGGTTTTTGGAAAGCCGGATAGCAAATACCAGCAGAGAGAAACGAAAGAATTCGAGGGAGAGAAGTATGCAGGGGAGGGGTCGCGCCGACGGCCTCGGAACTAACGTCCCTGAACGGCTTTTCCTCCCATTTTCCCCACGCCGTCACTAATCTCTTGTTTGTGGGTGAAGCGGACTCGACGACCTTGAGGGAAGAGGACACTGCGCATCCCTAAGCTGACAGTGGCGGGGAAGCTACGCGCCGGCCGGACCAGTCATCACCTGCACCGCTCTCTGCGCGTGGTTACGGGAGAGAGTGTGATCACGTGAATAAAAATAAACCTGAGATTGGTTCACCGAGCTTCTTAGCTTCCTCTGCACTCTCAGCTTAGGGGTGATGGAGTCCAGACCGCGAAACACACGCAGACACGCAAATACGCACACACAAGCACACAGAAAGTGGAATCGCGAGCACCAAGGCCACACGATAAGGCAACGACTGGAAGGCGGTGGGGACGGCCTCCTCAATTTCCAACACGCGCATCCGCGAACTGCAAGTGGGCAGGTGCGCTTCGCAAATTATCCATGTTTTTTTATTTTTATTTTATTTTTTTCGTGGCAGAAATAGCTTTTTTTTGAAGGAACAAGAAGGGCAAGATAATCATGCTGATACCAGGACACCGTGGGTCCGTTTCCAGGTTGTCCGAGTGCATTTGATTGCTTAGCAGACTGCTTTTATCGGGCGAAGCGGCTCGGTATCTCCGCCATCCATGGGCAAGAACGGTGGTTCTAGAGTTCCGATCACCAGCAGCGCATTTCGTCTTAGTGCCAAGTGCGATCTTCAACATGCGGATTGCCAAGACCATGGATATTCTTTCGGCAGCGCCTACATACCGGTGATCTTCCTTTGTTGTGGGCATACATGTGACCACTAGCTTCGACGGACCGAAGACACGACGGACCGCTTTCTCTTCCATGTGAGTGACAAGGAGAGGTCCTCTTGACCATTGGGGATGGGTATTCTTGCTACGCAATGTACGTTTTGTCACTTTCCGATGAGTTTGAACCGTGTCGGACTCTGTGCCAGGGATCTCCGACGAGTTCAACGCGGAATCCACAGCGATCGGCCCGAAAAGCCCTGTACAGCGCTATTTGTAGTGCTTTTTATTCTAATAGACCGCGAGAGACGTTCTGATTGGTTATTTCTGTGCTCGAAGTTTTTTTATTTAATTTTTCTTGTTAAAATACGGCTGTCATTTTGGCGGCAGATGTGTGCTGCAGTAAAAAGTCTTCCAGGTATGTCCAAAGCCGAATACCACAAAGCGTTGAGTAGTGCTTATTTGACAAGGTTCGGCTTGATGGGTGCAAGTTGAGTGTCAGCTATGTCACCGCGCACTGCGAGTGTAATTGCCACTAATTGTCTTTACACGGCAAGCTATTTTATATGCGTGATTTTTTTTTGAATTCTTGATTGATTCAAGCATAAAATTTTGTTCAGCTGTCATGTTCTTACGTGTAGAAATATCGGTGTGAACTTAGATGGCGAGATTATAATTCTTAAAACTTCTTAATGCTGGATGAAAGGTTAAGGGACGCCATGATGTTGCAAGATTAGAGCTAAGCAATTGATAAATAACCTTCGTACTATTCGAATATTTTTTTTAATCACTATAAATATCTGAATCTAGATCGATCGAGCTTTGAGTAAGTACAAGTCGGACGAACAAAACAATAGTAAGCGCCTGGGCCGTCTTGCTAGAAACAGCGTCTCAGCCGAGACGGGGGAAGAGAAAGCACTGTCAAAGCCAGCGTACGAGCTGAACGGGACTCAAACCTCGACTGAAGACGCTCGCGCGTTCCAGCCTTTACATCTTTCACCCAGTCTGAGCTGAGACACTGATTTCAGCAAGCTGGCCCCGGTGTCTTACCTGCGCATCTATTTATTTTAGAAGGCAGTACTAAGTTTTTTATATACTAAATAATGAAAAATAATTCACTGGAAAAGGAACTTTATCATATCAAAAAGTAGCTTCCCCGGCACTGTCAGCTTAGGAATGCGCAGTGTCCTCCTCCCTCAATGTCGTCGAGTCCACTTCACCCACAAAGGAGAGATTAGTGACGGCGTGGGGAAAATGGGAGGGGAAGCCGTTCAGGGACGTTAGTTCCGAGGCCGTCGGCGCGACCCCTCCCCTGCATACTTCTCTCCCTCGAAATCTTTCGTTTCTCTCTGCTGGCATTTGCTATCCGGGTTTCCAAAAACCAATGTAGAAGAGATTGCTTATACATGATAAACTCTTCAGCAAGAGGACGGAGAAGGACTGACAGACACGAAGCTCTGAAATCAGCTCGGAGCCTAATGTCAAAATTGAAAAGAGACAGTGATAAATCAAATGCGGAAAAAAGGGGCTAGACTCTAAATCAAACCAACATTGTCGTCTGCTATCAGTGCCTTGGCGCCATGTGGGAGGCATTAGGGCTCTTATTGTAGCACCAGTAGTGCCGTAAAGTCATAGAGCCGTCATTGTACAACCACATTTCAGAATAGTGTCTTGTTCCAATCAATCGCAAAGAAGTTCTTCACCTGACACGAGGTGAAGCCGACAAGCCCGTAGTTAGAGTACGAAGCTTTTCTGTCGAGATCATAAAGTCAACATAATAATCTATTATGGTGACTATAACGCGCACATCGATTCTTCTTTTTTTTCCCAGTGGGCGGTCCTGATGAGCCCATATCGCTCGCGACTGCTTAGTATGCACAGTGAAGGAGCAAAACATCGCCATTAAGTTCTGTACGTTGTTATTGTTTTGTTTACTTTGCAGAAAAGCACCTGAATCGCGCTTTGAAAAAAATAACATTAAATTGACAATCGCTCGAGCAAATTCAACTTGTTGAGGTAAAACTAAATTTGCCAAAACCAGCCTATTTCAACATGCGTCCACTATTAAGCCAATGGTGTTGCGAGACTAACACACTTTGACCATTATATGCCACTGTGTTTTTGAAATGACGATGAACGAATGGTACTAACAGGAAAACAGTAACCATTATAAGCTCGTGTTTATCCAACATTGGCAAGCCAATGCTGCAGACAAGCCAACAGTGTCCATTTTCAGTCCCCATCAAATATTGGAATGTCAACGGCACGGACAGGGCAACGTTGACCATTTTATTCCAGTGTTCATCCAATGTTAGCAAGCCAAGGGTACTCGAAGGGCGACATTGTCCGGTTTACGCCGCTATTCATCCAATATTCACAAGCCAATTGAACTGACAGGCCAAGATTGCCCATTTTATACCAGTGTTCATCCAATATTCGCGACCCAATGGAACTGACAGGCCAACATTTTCCATTTTATGCCAGTGTTCATCCAATATTCGTAAGCCAATAGAACTGTCAGGCCAACATTGTCCATGTTTTGCCAGTGTTCATCCAATATTCGCAAGTGAATGGAACTGACAGGCCAAGATTGCCCATTTTATGCCAATGTGCTTCCAATATTGGTTGGTCATTGGAGAAGCTGGGCCATCACTGAAGATGCTATATATAGGGTTCCGCGTTTTCGGTTTCTATTTTTTCAAAATTCGGCGTACTTTTTTCGGTGTTTATTTTAAAAATCAATTTTCGTTTTTTTTCGGCGTATATTTATGCCCACAAAAGTTTATCGGCTTTTTTCGGTGAATATAAAATGAACACCAACGGACACCGGATAAGATGGTCCTTCTAGCTCTGATATTTGTTATCACTCAAAGAGTAACGGTACAGATACATTGAAATATAAACGGACACTTTATTCGGCAAATATGTGCAACTGTAATAGAAACAAGAAAACAACAACTTTGGTACAAGCAAGTCATATACGAGGCCTATGCCGAAATAACATGAAACTTCACCTTTTGTACATCAGGATTACGTGATCTTATTCTGGTAAACACACATGTACTTGCCCAGGTTCTCCTCGTTGATCCGCAGCCTTTCTTGCCTGTTAATATGACCCTGAGCTTCGAGAATGCCCTCTTAACGCTAACACTGGACAGTGGCCGGATGAGGAGGTGAAGCGCTGCCTGAGCCAAAATCGGCCAATAAATCAATTGTGACCGCAAAAAGAGACACGGTGCGACGTTTTGAGGCACAACACACCATGCAGAGCTTGCATCAAGTCAGTTTTTTTCACAACGAGTTTGAAAACACGCTCGTACATGGCGAAGTCATGAAGCATTTCGGACTTCACGTTTGGTTTAATGTGCGATGACGGACACATTAAACCAAAACAACGTGATGGCATCCTTCTATCCCATACATTCGGACATCTGTTTATAGACACTGTCGTTCCATTTTTTCGCCAAGGCTCTGCGGTACGACTGGAAGGTCAAAGTGACCTTTTCCAGTTAAAACTGAATTTTAGAAAAGGAATTAGACGTACTTTTATCGGTTTTTATCGGTTTAAATTGAAAAGGCCGAGCCTAAAACCTGACCTTTTTCGGTTAAAACCGAATTTACGAAAATGGATTCGGCGTACTTTTATCGGTTTTTATCGGTTTAAACCGAAAACTCCGAACCCTAGCTATATATTATGGCATAGACAATATTGGGTGCAGATTGGCTAAAGTGGACCATCATTGGACCTTTTTTTTGTTAATGCTCTTCCAATATTGGCCCAACACCTTGTGCTGCCTGGGAACTAATTTCAAAAAGTTAATGGTTTACGGAACGCTCAGTGGCAGAGGGAGCTAGGGAACAGAAAGTGCACTTATCCAATGGATCCGGTTAACATACAGCATTTCACCATTTTTTCCTTCAACATATTACTTAACTCAATCATTAACAAATCATAGCAGATTTCCATTTTATTTTGTTAGATTGAATATTAAAAATCACAATAGATGCTTTTGTAGCATGCAATGTAATCATATATAAACCATTACTTTTTCACTTGTCCGGCTCTACGAACGAAGGCTAATTTATTAAATATTTGAAATCTAAATACTGCACAAAAACAAAAATTACTTCATTCAATCTCTAAGCTGGAAATAATGTTGGACATGATAAAACAATATTTTTATTATCTAATATAACTAAATAATTAAGGGAAACCCTCTGAGGGAGCGACTCCAACCCCACACATTTAATAAAACGGGGTAAGTCTATCACAATATAAGCCCATCATTTTGTCAATTAACACATTTTCACAGAAATAATAGAGGAAAAAAAAAAGGCTTACTTTGGGTTCGAACAACCTTAACCGACGAAAAACGAGATGGGAAACGCAGGAAAAAACCATGTATAATGTGCGTTGGATAAACCCACAGCTATAAAAAGGACATGAAAAGGTGGATAAAACCACAGACACGAAAAGGACACATAGGTGTGACCAACAGCGTGTTGCATGCATAGAAGACCTACTTATTCTTAGGTAGGGAGGTGTGGACAAGATTTGTAACCTCTAACTTCATTTCATTTCATTTATTAATCCTTAAAGGGCCCATGAAACAATTTTTGGGTTGGGATAAATCATTTTAGATTGGGATTTTACCAATAGCACATCGTTCAGTTGGGCCAAAAGAAAAAAGGTAGAAAGTCAAAAGCCTGACTTTCAGTGCGAAGATTTGAAAACACAGCGGACTATTTCGTACCTCCTCCCCTTCGTAACCTCTCTGCCTTTTCACTGTGATACATCCGCGGTCCCAAAAACGCGTCATCGGGTCCAAACTGACGTCACACGAAACCGGACCTCATTTAGTCCTTTCACCCCTAAGCTGGCATTGTGGTGGAAGCTACACGCTTGCCGGACCAATCAGCCGCCTCCGTTTCATCACCTGACCTCATTCTCTGCAGCTACATTTGCCACGCTCACGTAGCAAAAGTGTGGCTAGCCCAAGGAGCACGTAGCTTCCACAGCACTGTCAGCTTAGGGGTGAACGGGGTAGGGAAAGAAACTTTTGTCCGAGTTTTGAGCGACGGGCTAATCTTCTAGGGGGACAATGGCTCTCTCCGAGCGAGGGGGGCCTCGCTTTCTTTCGTCTTCTTGAACTGTTTGGTGGAATGCGCGATTTATGAGTTGAGGAGGAAAGCGAAACAGGAAAAAGTTGGAAAAGCGTTTCATGACCCCTTTAAGGGTCCTCTGTCGAGGACATTACATAAGGAGGGGGCAACACAAGAAATTATACAAGAAATGAAAAAAAACAGCAACATAAAAATTACATAACAACGCACACTCATGCAATGTAGCTAAAATTGCATAACAACGCACTCTCATGCAACGTAGCTAAAAAAAAAACAAAAAAAAACTTAACTTGGTGTGGAAAAATACGACATGATGGAGCTTTTGAAAACCACAGGGTCAGTTATTGTAATGAGCGATTCTGGAAGACTGTTCCAGTCTACAATTGTTAGTAGGAGAAATAATTTGTTAAAGGCATTACTGGAACCCGATATACGTTGAAAATTGTAAGAGTTATTGAGCCGACGATATGACCGTGCGGGAGTGCGCAGGAATGAGCTTCGAACAGTGGGATGGTAGTGGTAAAGTTTATGGAGTAAGCAAAGACGTGCAACCTTGCGGCGTACCTCCAGAGTTAGTAAATTTAGGCTCGTTTTCATGGTAGAGACACTGTTTTTATAGTCATAGTTTGATAAAATGTAGCGGGTTGCTCGGTTTTGAATTGCTTCCAGTCGGGTGATTAAGTAATTTTGGTGTGGATTCCATATTGTAGATGCCTATTCCAATTTTGGTCGAATGAAGGTTTCGTATGCAAGTTTCCTAAGCTTTGGAGGACCAGCATTCAAGCAACGCCGGATGTAACCAAGGGTCCTTGCTGTGTCCGAAGAAATTGTGTTAATGTGATTAATCCATGTGATATCGGAAGTTAGTACGACACCGAGATATTTATACCTATCGACTTCTTCAATGATCTCGTCGCCCAGCACATACTGGAAGGAGGAAGGAACTCTTTTACGAGAAAAGTGGATTAATTTGCCTTTAGACTTATTTAGTGGCATCAACCAGGTGTTACACCACTGAGATAAATTATCTAGGTCCTTTTGGATGAGTTTGCGGTCATTAGGTAAAGTGATCTCGCGATACAGAACACAGTCGTCTGCAAAAATACGTATGTGAGAAGAAATAGAATTTGGAAGGTCATGAATAAATATTAGAAAAAGAAGAGGCCCAAGGACTGTGCCCTGGGGCACGCCAGATGTGACATTAATTAAATCAGATTCGTACCCATTTAAGACTGTGTACTGCATTCGCGAGTCAAGAAAATTACGTATCCACATTAAGACGTGGGGGTCTAGATGAAGGCGAGAAAGTTTAGAGATTAAACGAATATGTGGGACACGATCAAATGTCTTGGAGAAGTCTAAAAATATGGCGTCTGTTTCGTCGCGATATTGAAGGCTGCAATGAAGGTCATGTGTAAATTCAAAGAGTTGCGTCTCACAAGAGTAACCTTTGCGAAAGCCATGTTGGTGATGGTAGAAGAAGTCATTGTAATCTAAATGCGACATTATATGCGAATAAATGATATGTTCAAGAAGTTTAGATGGAACGGAAGTTAGTGAAATGGGACGATGGTTAGAAGGCAAGGAACGATCATCATTTTTGTGGACTGGAACAATCCTACCTACTTTCCAATCGGATGGGAGACAACCTTCGGATAGTGACTGATTAAATATCAGTTGCAAAATATCACTAGATATAATCTTAGTATTTTTCAGAATCTTCGATGATATGTTATCCGACCCTGAGGATGATGAAAGCTTGAGCCCATCGATAAGAGTGGCAATACCGGCCGATGAAACGTTGATAGGGGCCATGGGCTCGTAGTGAACAGCGGGTAGGTCAGGCACATTTAAAGGACACTCGTCGGTGAAGATGGATGCGAAAAAGGTATTCATTACCTCTGAGCACATTTTTTCCTCAACTGGGTTGCCACCCTCATCGACAAGTTGAATGATATCATTGTTGTTTTTTGACGTGATTATATTCCAAAACTTTTTGGGGTTGTCCTGAAGGATAGTTGGAAGGTCCTGATTGAAATATTTTCTCTTTGAAGCTTTTATTAGATGAATATAATCCTTAAGGCAATTATAATACTTCTCCCAGATATTTGAACAGCTGGTCAGTCTTGCTTTGCGAAAGAGGCGTTTTTTCTTATTGCCAAGTGATTTAAGTCTTTTGTTATACCAGGGCTGGCAACCATCACTTCGGATCCGCAGAGTAGGTACAAATGCCTGAATAAGGGCATTCAATTCATTTTTATATAAAATCCAGTTGCCATTCCCACTCCTTAGATTAAAATGGATTTGGTACGACTGCAAGAAAGTGGTCAAATTTCTGTTCATTGACACAAAATCTGCTCTACCGTAGTCCCGTATCACCTTTTTGACAGGCATCTTCACCAAAATGGGAAGGGACAGCGAGATGTGCAAAAGTTTATGGTCACTGAATCCATTGCTGTAGGTAACGAAACGAACAAGATCAGGGGAGGACGTGAGTACAAGGTCAAGGATGTTATCCCCACGGGTTGGGCTCAAAACGACCTGGGTTAGATTAAAAAGCAAACATAGTTCCAGAAACTCGCGAGAATCACGTGATGCATCGGCTGTTAGACTTGACCAGCTTATGTTGGGAAAGTTGAAATCTCCGAATAACAGAAGGTTCGCTTTTGGAAAACGTTCAGTTATCTCCAATAGGACTTTATTCAATTCACTTGTGAATGCAGAGTCACTTTTCGGGGGTCTGTAGCAGACAACAAGTACAGTTTTTATTATAGCCGAACAAAGACAGACACAAGTAATTTCCAAACTGCATTGTAACTGAATGCAGAACGAAGTGATATGCCTTTTGACTCCGATAAGAACACCACCACCGCGTTGGAGTAGCCTGTCCTTTCGGTAGATACAGAGATTAAGGTGATCGGGAAATAGCTCGTCATCGCGAACATCTGGCTTCAACCATGTCTCGGTCAGCACAGCAATATCAGAATTACTATCTTCCAAAACACTGCACAGTTCCTCTCTTTTATGCGTGAGGCTGCAAATATTAGTGAAAGAAACGTGATATGACGAACTTTTTGTTACCGTACGTGTTAATGAACTGGGAGCATTACGAGATGGGCTTTTTACAGAGCGTAGTTATGCAGAAAATTCTTTTACACGGTCTGATGCAGCGTCATATACAAAGCATTTGTTTAGCATACGGAGTTTATCGAAACGAGTCTTGAATGGGACGTTTTGTGGCGTTGCGAATTGAAACAGCTTACTCCGTGCTAATCGAACAGAGGGTGATAAGTCTTCTCGGACAGCAAATTGGAAGCCCTTCAGTGTAGATCCCGATGCCAAGACTGCGGTTTTATCTTTGAACCTCAGAAACTTTACAATAATCGGTCTGTTTTTCTCAGAGAAAAAACGACCTAAACGATGAGATCGTTCAAGATTGTTGGCATCTAGCGTTAGTCCAAGCCTCTCCCTACAGAACTCGAGTATCTTCTCTTCTGATTGAAACAAGATTCAGAATGCGAATCTGGGATGCCAAGAAACAAAAGATTTGACCGCCGAAGCCTGTTCTCTGCGTCGTCACACCTGGTCCTAATTTCCTAGAGCTCAGAGTTTACTGTGTTATCGTTGTCAATGGGTGGGTTCTGGGGTGCTTGTAACGGGACCGCCGCGAGATTGCGTTCGACCGCAGCGACCCTCTCCAACAGTTCATTGACCTGTGTGTTGGTCGTTTTTTGATTGTTTTGAAGCGACGTGATTGACGCTAGCATTGCGGACTGTCCAGCCTCTATTCGCTGCACAGCTGCTAGAATAGACTCTAGTTTATCGGTTTCTATGGGGCCGGGGTTTAGTTCTACATCACCCGATAGAATGAGAAGCTGCAATAGAAACGCCACGTAACTATAGTTCAGAACTAGACACAGTAGCTTTTTTTTACACAAATCAACCAGGTCGTTGGGGCACGACATCGCAAGCAGGCAAGGGTCATCATCGTGAAAACATGCGGTATTTTTAAAGTAACTAACCTGCACCAAAAACAAGGTCATCGTAGTTTCCGTGACGATGCCGCGCCCCGACTGGTAGAGCTACGTTGAGTGCTTTTGAAGACATGCATCGGATATGGTTCCAGGTTGCCAGGCGAAGAAGTTTTCGTCGTTCAGTTTTGGCGGGATGTAAGCCGGGTCGTCGGGCGTATCCACCATGCAGAAGGTGCTCGCGTCCAAGAAGAAAGGGGCGTTGACGGTGAGTGTGCATCCAGGAGGGGCAGTTGGCTGCGCCGCTGACAGGGCAGCGGATAGCAGCATCTGCACCAAAAACAAGGTCATCGCAGTTTCCGTGACGATGCCGCGCCCCGACTGGTAGAGCTACGTTGAGTGCTTTTGAAGACATGCATCGGATATGGTTCCAGGTTGCCAGGCGAAGAAGTTTTCGTCGTTCAGTTTTGGCGGGATGTAAGCCGGGTCGTCGGGCGTATCCACCATGCAGAAGGTGGTCGCGTCCAAGAAGAAAGGGGCGTTGACGGTGAGTGTGCATCCAGGAGGGGCAGTTGGCTGCGCCGCTGACACGGCAGCGGATAGCAGCATCTGCACCAAAAACAAGGTCATCGCAGTTTCCGTGACGATGCCGCGCCCCGACTGGTAGAGCTGCGTTGAGTGCTTTTGAAGACATGCATCGGATATGGTTCCAGGTTGCCAGGCGAAGAAGTTTTCGTCGTTCAGTTTTGGCGGGATGTAAGCCGGGTCGTCGGGCGTATCCACCATGCAGAAGGTGCTCGCGTCCAAGAAGAAAGGGGCGTTGACGGTGAGTGTGCATCCAGGAGGGGCAGTTGGCTGCGCCGCTGACACGGCAGCGGATAGCAGCATCTGCACCAAAAACAAGGTCATCGTAGTTTCCGTGACGATGCCGCGCCCCCTTCCTTTAGCTTTAAAAAACTTCCTTTAGCTTAAAAAAAAATAACCTAATGTTATTGCTTTTGTGAAGAAAGTGAGATCATCTATATGAATTAACTGGTTACTACATGTTGAAATCACTCTTTCCAAGTTAAACAATTATGATAACTATATCGATTTCAAAACATAAAATATCAAGACCATTTCTAAAAGATTCAATGAAATAGTGTTACAAATATCTTAATATGTAAGAGAAATCATAAATATAAAGACCACTCCTGAAAGATTGAATGAATTAAGATATCAAATACTTCAAGTTTAATAAGTAAAATGAAAACATAAAATAGGAAGACATAAAATAAAATATTGAGATTCAAATTGAACGGTCCAAGCAACCTAACTGCTTCATATTATCTTAAGGAGATAAACTATTTCAATCTGGTCTCCTAAAATTTGAAGTCAGAGTACATTTACAAAGTAAAAGAAAAAATTAAATATACGACACAATTTTGAAATATTTATCTTCAAACTTAGATTTCCACGTCGCTTATACCTCTATCTATATATATATATATTTGAAAGGGGACACTGCGCCCAGCGCCATGAAAGGTAAAACAAAAGTTAAAAATATAATAGAAAAGAAAGGATTTTTCAAACACAACCTGAGCTTTCAATCACAACTTCTTTAAATAATGACATATACTGAACAGGTAATTAAAGTACTTGAGAAATACTTTATTTCCATTAATATTAATATACCACTATTTTATCCTCCGACCCTCCTAAGTAAAAAAAAAAAAAATTAAAAAATAATATTTATACGAAATATTCTTTTCAGAATAAACATCATGAACACAACCCTCTGTCGCCGTCGTCCACCAGCTAGGAGGCACAAAGCCTCCTTTGCTCTCAAGCCCCCCCCCCTCCCCCCAGACCTAGGTATAGATACATACAATTAATTTTTTTTTTATAAGTAAACGCCCGCACTGACTTTCTTCAGGTCCATTCCAATAACTGTGGCTTCGTAGTATCTCCTGTTTTTCTTCGCGAATTGGCTCTTATATTAAAATTTTCTTTTTGGCCATAGTAGGCCCCATTTATTTATTTTTAATTGGTTTAAACTTGTTATACTGTTCGGTGGTGCAGGTAGAGACACACATTATATTTTTATTCATTTTAGCTCTCACTCAGAAAAATGTTTCAAAAAAATATGTAAAATGTTCCACCGAGACCGCCAGCGCCGCTCACGGAAGTGCAGGTCGGGCCCAGCGGAGTACAGGACCTGGTGGACGTGGACATTGACCTCGACCTGCTGTGGCCTGTAGACCACTGGGCAGGGACGACGACTTCGAGCCCCTTTGGGCTCGGGTAAGCCTACTGTTCCTTTTTTTTTATTTTTGTATGAAAGCCGGGTTTTTTTTTTGTGTTTTTTTATCAAGTAGACCCACTAAACATATTCAGGAGGGGGGATGTGGGGACCGTTGGTCGCCCTTCTCCGATGACTGGTATAACGGCCGTGGGGATTCCGGGGTTAAACGATCTCCGTGCAGCATGGCGGACGAGAAAACCCTGACCTCGCGTACTAGCGGAGAGAATTTTTTTCCGTAACGGCGACGATAGCGGACGAAGTAAAAATTTAAAATTGTGTTGCTTGCGTGCTTATGTAGCCCTGATACTAGTACGCCGCAACGCGTAACTTGTCTCTTCGCTGATGTGCGAAATTTAGCCAGTGCAGTTAAACCGCTAACCTGTTTTTTTTTTAACGTGCATCGCGCAGTAGCGATTACACGAACGCGTGTCGGTACAAAACTCATCCAGATCGGAACGGGTACGAACCCATAAGTTTCTGCAACGCAAGCTTTCTCTCCACGCTGCGGGCTGAGACCTGTTAGACCACAAGGCAACCGACCCCCGCCGAAATCTCAGAAAAGTGTTGCCCGTAAAGCTATCGCCGTAAAGCAATCGTTGTGGATGGCTCGGGAGTAGAGTGCCTCAATGTTGCTTGCTGGCTTCAGCTTGCAAGGGTGGCGACATCCTTTGGGAGGGCAAGTGCCCCCTTTTCCCTACTGCGGCCACCAGTATGCCTCCTCCCTCCTGACCGACGCCGAAAACAAACGCATCCTTGATGTAATTTGTAACGCTGCGTGTTCTTGGGGTTACCCGGTGCCTTTTCACGAGTGGTAATGTTCAATGACAATAACAGCGTGATGACCTGATAAAAGATTAAAGACAAGGTGGAGACTCCGTAAGCAGACGAAAGAGTTATCACCCCTCTGTGAGGGCCGTCCAGTAACATTCAGGCATTCTACTCTGGAGCCACCACTGCCTCTTCAGCCTTGTTATCTTGTTGTTCAGGACTGGAGCTATGAACCGGAAGAAGTAGCCACCCAAGGCTGTTCCTCAGCAAAAAAACACCCCAATTTATTCAACTCATACGTGATGTGTCTCTTTAACGGACGGCCAAGGCAGTGCAGAATGACAAAGGAAAGAAGATACACACTTCAGACATCAAAATCTAAACTACTTCTAAGAAGAAAAAAAACAGCTGGGATGACTGACACCCGAAGACGCAAATGCAGCTATACTCCGTTCACCCTCACTAATCTGAGACCTCACTGGTATCCGCTTCATACGCCTCTGCCTCTAACCAAGTTTTAACACTCATCGTGTTTTCGGAATACGGCGTATCAAATTCACAACAGGATTTCAATCACGGCATAATATCCCTTAGCAAAAAGAGGCCGTACTTCAAACGAAGTTGAAATATATTTAGTACGAATATTTATTTTGTATTTATTCTGTATTATTTTGGCCGCATTCGAAATACGCTCGTAAGGTATTCAAAATACATTCTAAATACGAATAAAAAAATATTTTAGATATACCAAAAATAGTATCCCTTCACACTCAAGATGCCATTGCGCATTAAAAACCGGTTACACAATTTTTTTTTTTTATTTTCGGTTTTGTCAGCAAATGCTGTCCCTTTGGTATTTGAAGGCACTACTAAATACATCTCACAAAGCTACATTAGAAACGAACACACACACAAACACCATGACGCACTGAACAGCTCATTCACAGTCCCGTTGACTGCTCTAGAGCCTTATATAGCCTTCATATTGAAGGTAATCATTTTTTCGGTGACCAGCTCTGCGCTTATTAAGGTTCCAAGTATTCGATCTTCTCCTCGGGAGTCTGTCTAAGGGGAAACAGTGTTTTGAAGTTCGTGGACGATATCTCTTACTAAAAGGCATTGGTACAACTAATAACAATTCGGCGCAGTCTCTAAAACAATATCCACACGAACGGCTCATAAAATACATGTTATTGCTTCTCTGCGTAGCAGCACTCAGGACGAAGCGAATGAGGGCAGTTTCTTCACTTTAAAATATTGTAAACAACTTTATTTTCGTGAGGACCTAATTCTCGCAAAGTTCACGAATCGCCTACAATTCCGAAAAATAGGTCCCGTGAAAAATTCCGGCAAAATGTAAAAACATTAAAATCTATATTGCGATCCCAGCGCGTCGCGAAAATTAGAATTTGCGAATTATTCCAAGACTCCAACTTTGGCCTAAATCGCGAAATATTGAGCCCGCGAAAAATAAATATTTTACAGTAGTTGTTATACCTTTCCTTTATAGTAGTCGACTATTTAATATGGTAGTTAATGTCACTATATTAAAGTCACTATTCACATCACGTACAATGGTGAGTATACACGTTCAGTGAACTAACATTGTGCTAACAAAACCACGCCAAACGTATCTGTTCACAGCACCTGCTGAAGCTTTCCAGCATCAGCAAATGTTGTGGTTGTAGTTCCCGAGCCACGTTTGTGATTGGTGTGCAAGGAACTGATCAGGTGTGTTCTTGATAGAAAAAAGGGAAACAATAACAAAAACTGGGCTGATTTATCAGTGCGATGCTGCGCAATTCAGTTGACAAACTAATCAAATGTTGTATTTAGGCGCTTCAGTGTACTTCATATCTTCTTGAAGTGAACTTCTAAAAGGGGAGCTTTTCAATATTTTGGTAGTTTAAGTCAAACTACCAAAGTACTGCAGTCAAAAGGTACTTAGAGTATAACACAACAGTATTTACGATGTTCAGGTATTTTAAGAGTATTCTGCACGTATTTTTGATTGCTCCATTTTTTTAGGGTTGGAGTATATTTTGCATGAATTAAATAAATATTTCAAGGAATATATGTCAAAGGTATTTTGTGCCTATTAATTTAGTATTTACATATTTCAAAACGCATGAAGGGAACTTCAAATGTAGTTGAAGTAAAGGTATTTCAAAGTGATTTTTAGAAGTATATTTTAGTACTAAGTAATAAAAAAAAAGTTTATATTTTCGGTCTATTTTTCGTGTGCTTACAATAATGAACTGTATTTCAAATACACTCAAATTAGAATGTGGTATATTTCAAACGTATTAGTTTTCGCTAAGGGATATCAGGGGTTGAAGTGGACGATAAATCTCATGTACCGATTCAGTAGGTTGGCTCTGAATATTACCTGCTTGGGGTGATCGGTGATAATCATCTTATTCAAATGTAAAGCTTAAATTTAGTCCTTCATGCCTCACTAACATACCTGTTTTTTTGTTTTTTCTTAATTTAGTGCCCAGTTTTAGTATTGATGAACATGCGTAGTGAAAGGTACAAACAAGTATTGTCGCTTTCCGTTTTTTACTGTTTATTAACCGTCGTCTTTCTAAACCTTGCAGAACAAACTAGGCAGGAATTTTGCCGCAGATGTGAACGACATTTCGCTCCTTTAGGTGGCCTGTCACCCGCCAAGTACCCTTTAAGCGCTGCAGGGCCTTTGTGCTACATTTTATCTTCACACAAATGCCACAGAGCCAGATCAAATGAGATAACTCCAGTTGAACCTGCTACGCGCGAACTTTTCATTGTCTGCCTTACCTTTGCGACCAATCGCCTCTTCCCCTTCTTTCAAAGGCTATTGGAGGCGTTTGTACATGTATTTATGTAAACTGTATAATCCAACTAAGTATGTCTTAACGCGGACCAACTGTATTGTGTCTCTTACTTTTGTTTTATAATGTAAAAATGTCTGGAGGTGGAGTCTTATTTCTAAAACGGTGAAACATGTGCCATATGTGTGTTTAATTTATTGTTTCCTCAAGTAAAGGCCAGTTTACACATTTCTTTCTGCCATGCTTTCAACCGCAGATGCTGAAAACACTGGCGACTACTTATGACCGGCAGCGCAGCGGCTGGTTCCCTTACAAATATGTTTTTTGACATTTTATTGAAAACGTGTTGACTTCTTGTTGACTCTGATTACTTTCTTTTGACTTTGACTTCATGTTGACATGGTAAACAGATTTTGTTTCATTTTCTGTTGAAACCTTTCTGATGGTTTTCTTTAGCTGAGTCAAACAAAAATCTGTTGACCACCGAATCAACTTTACGTTGATCTTTTTTTCTGCTGACATCCTGTTGACAGTGCCATCAGGATGACTGCAGTTATGTTTACTTCATGTTGAAAATGTTCAGTTCACTCCCTGTAGCCAGTGTCATTAGAAAAGCTAGAGACTTTCTGTGGATTTTTTATTTGAACATAGTATATCTTGAGTAGATATGTCAAAAGTTTCTTTCCAAATAGTTTCTGATAAGGAGACAACGGTAGAAAGCAACGTCAGTTGTCCCGCCTCCAGCGCGAGCCTCCTGTATACCCTTGAAAACGCGTCGGCGTTCGTGCACTTTGAGCGCGCGCGTGCAGTGAAAGGGCATGGGGCGCATGCTGGAGGCCAGGCGTTCGAAAGGCATATATATATATATATATATATATATATATATATAACGGGCATGGTGGCGGGAGGCCGAAGGCGTGGGTGTAAAACTGAGAAGAAAAAAACCCTTAGTGAAAAACAGCAACAACGGACGATTTAATCTTCGACGTTTCGGCCGGAGTCCGGCCTTCGTCAGGAAGACTCCGGCCTTCGTCTTCCTGACGAAGGCCGGACTCCGGCCGAAACGTCGAAGATTAAATCGTCCGTTGTTGCTGTTTTTCACTAAGGGTTTTTTTCTTCTCAGTTTTATATATATATATATATATAAACGAATATGTGCAGATGAATGAACCATACTTAACCCAATGAATCAAAGAATTGAAGTTTTCAGGAACCCGCCGAAAGCTAAAAAACGGCGGAGCCAGGATATGAACTCTGGGCCTCCCAATGTCCGGTCGGGTGTGCTCGTGGTCGTGGGTCAGGGGCCCATTTGGGAGAATTACAAAGTCAGGGATAATTAAGTTGTTAATTATTTTTGCGTAATTAACTTTTTTAATATTGTGTTTAAGGGCATGGTTTCAATTAGAAAATTGCTCAGCATCATCGAAAAACACTAAATCAACAAATTGCAGAAGGATAAAAGGCACGCGAAGCATTTTACGGCTTTCTGAAAAACCGCACACATTCGAAGGGTTTTTAAGTTTCGGTTTGCTATCGGAGCGCATCTCGGCCCCGGCGGCACCGCGCCCCGTGGAGAGATAGTGCAACCAGCCTCTGCTGCTAATGAAGGATTAGAAAAGTGTTCAGCGACGGCGATCTTGAAGATGAGACGTCTTTAAAGTGAAGCTGAAGCGGTTTTATATTTGAGTAAATACACTTAAATCGTCTCAATTTGGCCTCCAGGAAGTCCAGAAAATCATTTTCAAAGTACCGCTGAAGCCCCTCCTTCCCGCAGCGTGCAGTCATGAAAGGAGTTTTCGGAATCGCCACTTTCGAGCATCTCCAGGGCCTATCAAAGATATGCACGCGCACTTTTGTTATTTAAAAAAAAGAAAAGTCAGAAAAAGATGTCACGACTGGTGCCAGTGCAGGGGAGTGGCAAGCTTGCAATTGCTAGAGCTGCCACACGTGCGACGCGAGCTTGTAGGCCGAAAGATCCTCCTATGACGTAACGACTGGTCGGAGGTTTCTCGACTTTCCTCACGTTTACTAAGGTCTTCGGGGAAAACGAACCCAAAATTCAGATTTACGGGATAAAACTACGCTGGAATCAACCTCTATCTCATTTTTGTTTTGGACGATGTGTTTCAGCTTCTTTTTAGTGGGACGATGACAAGGGGAAAGCCACTCTAAGCTTGTCTTGAGTCGGAAGAAATATATAAAAAAAGTTTTGTGTTGCAAAAGGGATTGCATAATTTACGTTGGTGATCAGTGGTGATCAATTTATACTGGTCATCAATTAACTAACTTATAACGTTTTGTAGTCAACTTCGGTATAATCGAAAGGGCTCTTTACCCATGAGGGTCTCAGGGGAACTCGTCAACGTGAACCAAGTATCTCAGCTAAAACCAATTCTTCCTAAGTGAGCCCCGCTTATGATCGTTTTTGGAAAAACGCGAGGATGACTGATTGATCTACACTGCATATCATTTTATAAATGATAGAATTAGACGCGTGGATGCAGCACTGACGGAACCTACAAACATGTTCCTCCTTCCTAGCGGTTTGAAGCTGCATATATAATGAAACATCTCTCGTGGAAATCAAAATGGTCAGTGGTATTTGGCCAAAACATTCACACTTGGAAAAGGTATAGTCACATAGGACTTATTTTTTTTCGCGTACTTCAGACTGAAATTTCTCGCAGGTACTCCAAACTTACAAACGTTGGCATTATCTATTCCCTGTTTAATTTCAAAAGTGGCCTTAAGTTCTTTATTTTCTTGAACTGTACTGCAAATGCGCGTTTTCCAGGTTTTTGGATTATTTTTTTCTCGTTTCTGCGTCGTAATTCGTGATCATTTACTGTGCAGTTTACTCAAGTAATGAATAGCCAACTAGACCAATTTCCAGCACTGGTGCCCTTCAGTTTTAGTTTTGCTCATTGAATGTGATGATATTTTAGCCCAGGTATCATAACTTTGTGTTTGCGACTGTTTATTAATCTTCATTCTTCTGAACCTTGCAGGACGAACTATCCGGAAATCCTCTCGTAACGAAAGACGGCCAGCCAGGTCAACCTATGGCAGTGCCAGACCTTTCGGCTACGCTTTTCCCCAGATGAATGGGACCGACTAGTCGGATAAAATAGGGAATGGCCTCAGCTCAGCAAACTACATGCAACATTTCCATCATCTTCCCTACCTTTGTTCGCCGACACAGCATGCATGTTCGTTTTGTTGACCTGTAATTCTCAGAACCTATAGGGCGGTGATACACCGTACAGTTGTTGCTTTTCTAGCATGCCCGCCTTTTTTCAGCACTACGAAGCAGGAGCGTTGTAACTAAACCACGCTCCTTTATCGTACCCAGTTGTGTCTTCCTCGATTCGTGTGGGTCTATTTGGACGCACTCGCTTACCGCATGTTTCAAGGTGAAGTCAAACCTTTGACTCACGTGCTTAATAGAGAATTATCACTTTTATGTTTGGTTCACGTGCGTTTTTTAGAATCGACTTTTTCAGGATATTCAGTATCCAGTTATCATGCATTCAACCATGGCTAAAAGCGCCAAAAAGAGGTACACAAGATAGAAGACAAACACAAGCGCTTCTTCAATCTTGTGTACGTCTTTTTAGCGCTTTTCACATGCATAGTTCAATACAGTCAACACCAACTATCCCAACAACAAGTTCTTTTACAGTTATCATGCTCGTGTTTTTTCGTGATATCATTATTTTACCTTGGGAATTACACCGCAATGCGAATGTAAACCCCTGAATTTCTCTACTTTATCTGCACGATGTGTCTCTGTTTGCTTGTTCCTTAAATTTGTTCTGGTTGGGCTTCTCTGTTAGTGTAGTATATGTAAAAAGAGCCTGCAACTAACGGAAACTTGACCTTCACGCCTAACAAAAAATGCCCACGCAGCATTCGACTACGAATGGCAGAGAACGGACTGCCAGGACAAGGGAGCGAAGCTCTTATTTCGAGGAGCCGAATTCCATTGGCAACCATGGAAGTCGGACCAGGAGGGGAGGACGGACGGTGGTGCGACTTTTGCCCCCAATCTTATGGTGCCCTCAGAACTAACACCACCAGGTATGAGAAGACGCTCACGGGGCAACACTCATCCAGCTTCGCACCTTCTTAGGACACCCTCAAGGATTCATGAACGGTCCGCACACAGATAGAAAACGTTTTTCTAGGCTAGCGCTTTCCAGAAGGTGGAAAAAGTGATGAGTCTGATGGTGTACACAAAGTTTCCCTCACGTGGACACGTCATTAAGTTTTAATTAGCGGCCTATATCAGACAAAAAATTGTACTACAACAAAATTCAAAGTTGTTTTTATTAAGGAATGGGTAAGGGGGGGGGGGGGGGGGGTTAAAGGTGTTACAGTCCAAAGTCTAAGAACTACAACCCAAGTGAAAGTAAACAAACAAACTGGGCTCTACCGAAGGAACATTCAGTCCGAGCACTCGAAGTTTCAATAGGTACATATTATTTGATATGAGATAAATGTACTGTGCAGACTTGTTTATTTATATCACAAAATTATCTTTTTTCCTTTAGTTGCGGTCGACCCAGTAGCTCTCGCAAATAGTATCAATTCTTTTTGGTGCATGAAATTGCCCAAAAAAGGTTTGGCTGTTCTAAATGATCGAAGCTTTTCTCACAACAATATTTGTGTCGCCGAAGTTTAGCTTTAGACTGGTAAATATCCATATCAATGTCGATTTAAAACATACATTGTTTTTCGCTGTTTCAGATTATTTTACTATCCTTTTGAATGCTATATTGTGTAATCTAATAATATGCACCCTAAAAGAAGCCAGTGTGACAACTTACCTGCACAGCACTCGGAGAGCCAATCACCACAACTTACAGAGGCGACTCGGTGAATGACGATGCCGAAACACATGTTTAGACCAAAAAACGCAGTCAGATTTGTGACATTAAGCATTGCAAAACGTCACGCTTGCATTGCTTAATGTCACAACTCATACTGCGTATTTTTGTCTGAACATATGTTTCGGCATCATCATTCGCTGAGCTGCCTCTGTAAATTTCGGTGATTGGCTCCTCGAGGGTTGTGCGTGAAAGTAGACGCACGGGCTTTTCTTAGAGTGTGTGGGAGTGAGGAAGTCTCTTTCAGCCTTACTTAATATGCAGTCGCAAATATTAGGAATGTCAACAAGCTATCACCAAGAGCTCCGTGCTGGCAGCGTTATGCAGACGCAGAAGGAAGTTTTAGTAGACGGTTTCCGCAGCACGCTAAGCACCCGTATAGCGTTCCATAATTCGCCACATGACCTTCAACCATGTAGACAACGTTGGTGTCGCGCACGCGCAGCTGCGGCGTTCTCTTAACGGATACCGTAGCGGAGGAGAAAAACGATCTATTACGACTTCCTAGTGTTGTAGGTGTTACCGTAGAAAAGTAATGAAATACGTTACTCGTTACGTGCAAAATAAAAGAACGCGTTATTTTTACAGTTACAGAAAAAAAAGTAATGGACGTTACTTTTCCGTTACTTTTTATTTATAAATTAACAATAACAGTGTTTTCTGCGCTCTTTTTTTTTGCAGCGTTTTCTTTTACATTGAGATAACTGGAGCGGGCGTTGAGGTTTTTTTAAAGTGGAACTTTTTGCTTGCTGATAGGACAGCAAAATTTTTAAAATATGTGGAATGAGTACAATAATTAATGACTTCGATCATATTCTACGCTCCAGATTAACTCCAGACGCAACCGACGCTACGAGCTAATGGGACCAGTAAAGCAGCGGCAAAATCGCAAGTCACTGTGTTTCTTTTGTAATTATGACTGGGGTTCAGCGATGATAGAACATGTCTAGAGACACGGCGAACACAATGATGGCTCCCTTTTCACTCTTTCTGATTGGTATCATCAGCTTGTAGTGTCAGCTGTGGATGGACTTAAAGGGGCCCTGCAATTCTATTTGAGCCTTTTTTTTTGCGGTTTTCACGTCTTTTGTTGTTCGGGCAACCCAGCGAGCGCGGAGAGAATAACTAAATATGAGTGCGTCCTATTTTAACCGTACGTCGCACAAGTCTCCTCCATCTACAGGGGCGCCCCGTGGTGCCTAACGCGCTCAACATGTGACGACATCGTGACGTTTCAGGTCCTGGCCGGCTCCTGCCTTACAACTAATGAAAGCCGCGCGGCTTTTAGCTTTTACCGCTAAAAGCTTTTTTTTTTGTCGAAATACAAAATATAAGTGGCACGAACCGTTTCAATTATTTATCAAAGTAGTTTTTGTTCAGTATTTTAGATCAGAAAAGAAACAAATGCAGTTTAGAAAGTACGGAAACAAGAAATGGATGAATGGATGAATGGATGATTGCGGCTGAGCCCTTTGGATCGGGCGGTAGCTTATTCCACCTAGCCATTTTGTTTTACGATTTAAGCTTAGAATATTTAACTGTGAAATCTATATTCACTCCGCACTGCAAAGAAAGTGGGGCTATAAAACCCCCTTGCCATCAGTTAATAAGAAAATACCTAGTTTTCCCTCGCTTTCTGCCACCATTCACTTAA
Organism: Ixodes scapularis; assembly: GCF_016920785.2. NCBI lineage: Eukaryota > Metazoa > Arthropoda > Arachnida > Ixodida > Ixodidae > Ixodes > Ixodes scapularis. The sequence goes on along the minus strand of NW_024609989.1, from coordinate 337,428 downwards.
TCTTTGCTTGGTAATCTCTACAGTCTTGAAATCCACTCTCCTTTCCCCGTTTCTAAAACCCAATGACTTTATTAAATCCATGTTGTCTTTGGTAGGCATAGGGTGAGGCCCTTTACAGTAGATTATCAAGTGCTCAGCCGTCTCGTCCTCCTCTCCACAAGCAGTGCACACTGTATCCAATTCCTGGTACCTCGCTCTGTATGTTCTGGTTCGCAGAACACCCGTCCTCGCCTCAAACAACAATGAGCTTCCCCTAGAATTGTCATAAATGCTTTCTTTGGCAATAACCGTTTTGTTTAATCTATAGCTTTCCAGAGCCGTCTTTGTCTGCATTCCGTCTAGCCACCGATCTCTTTCTGTGGCCTTAACTTTCTTCTTAACTGAGACTTGCTTTTGCGTATCTCCACTATAGCCTAAAACCTTTCCTCTCAATTTCCTAGTGCGCTGTCTCCACTTTGTGTCTAAGCTCCTCATGTACAAAAAGCTGAAAACCTTTCGTGCCCATTGGTCCCCATCCATCTGCCTCAACCGATCCTCAAATTCTATCTTGCTCACCGCTTCCCTGCTCTCAAAAGACGCCCATCCCATGTCTCCTTGCACTCCCAGGTTTGGCGTTTTGCAATGTGCCCCCAAAGCCAGCCTACCTACTCCGCGCTGTTTTATTTCTAGTCTTGCATGCACTTCGGATTTTATGCACAGCACTGCGTTTCCAAAAGTCAAGCCAGGAACCGTAACCCTTTTCCAAATCTCTCTCACCACCTCATACCTGTTGTAATTCCAAAGTGCTCTATTTTTCATTACAGCCGCATTTCTGTTGCCCTTACCTATTATATACTTTTCATGCTCACTGAGATATTCTGCACCGTCACATCCCCATACTCCTAGATACTTGTATTTACTAGCTCTCTCAACTGTAATATTCTGTATTTTCAGCCTCTCAACTTCATCATTGTTAAAAATCATGACTGCTGATTTTTCACTACTGAATTCTAAACCTAATTCCTCTCTTTCCTTACCACAGATGCTCAATAATTCCTACAACTCTGTCCTGTTGTTAGCCATTAGTACAATATCATCCGCATACATCAAACCCGGTAAGGATTGCTGAATTTTTTGGCCTAGCTTACTGTACGAAAGGTCGAATCCAAGCCCACTCTTCTCTAGTCTATCCTCCAATCCTCTCAGATACAACATAAACAGCAAAGGCGATAACGGGCACCTCTGCCTAAGGCCTCGTCTTATCTCTATTTTCCCCGTCACCTTTCATTCCCATGTTATAATCACCTTATTATCTTTGTCAATGTTCCTTAATAGGGCTGTTAGTCCTTCATCTAGGTTTAAGCTCTCCAGTATGTCCCACAGGTTCCTTTGGTTCACATTGTCATAGGCACCCTTGATATCCAGAAATGCCAGCCAGAGCTCTCTGTTTTGTTTTTGCGCTATTTCTATACACTGTGTAAGAGAAAATATATTGTCCTCCAACCTTCTTTGTTTCCGAAACTCGTTCTGTAACTTGCCCAGTATGCCCTCGCAATCTACCCACTCCTCCAGTCTGTTCTTTATAATCTGCATTACCAACCTGTAAATAACTGGTGTCACGATTATGGGACGATAATTCCTAATATCAGACTTATCTCCCTTTCCCTTATATATCATACTCATCCTACTAAGCCTCCATTTATCTGGAATATTTCCTTTTGTTATCATAGTGCTCACTACCTCCCTTAGTTTTGCCTTAGATATAGGACCCAAATTCTTCACCAGCTTGATTGGGATCCCATCTGTGCCTGTCGATGTGCCACTAGGGACTCTTCGTTCCGCCTTTTCCCATTCTCTTTGTCCAAAATCCGCGATGTTACAAGCTGGACTGCTACTTCCTTCGGTTCTCCTATCTTCCACATGTACCCGTTCCCGAAATTTCTCCTCCATCACTGCTCCTATATATCTAGGGTTGGTCGTTTTCGGGTAAAACCCGATTTTACCCGATTTTTACACCCCGAACAGGTTTCAGGAAAATCGGGTTAAACCCGATTTCTCCCCGCATTCCAAAACCACATAACCAACCTCTTTATTTTTACGCCGCACGGAGTTTGCCGTCACACACACTATCTACCCTACTTCGGGACAACAGTGACCTGTAGTTCGTTTTGCAAGCTGCGTGCAGCACTGTGGACGCTACAAGGCTCTCAACCAACCGCCCAACGAGCGCGCCTAACTCACCGTGGCGTACGGAGGCCGGCTGAGGAAAAGCGTTGGGGCCTCGGAGGGACATTTCCGTCCCCCCGCTGTGCATGCGGAACCGCCTCGGCACGCCACGTAGCTTCGGCCCTGCTGCACGCAGCTTGTGAAATGCACTATCAATCCCCCTTCGATCGTCGAGGTGTCGACTACCAACAGGGTCTCTCGGGTAGCATGGCCATCGCGCTGACGTCCAATTTTTCTCACGAACAACGTTCGAGCTAGTCAGTCGCGTAAACAGATCAGGAAAACTTAACAAGTTTATTTCATAGCAAAATATTTGATCGAAGACTACCGTCCCTCGAACGGTCGGGATTTTCGTTGGCACCTGAGAGAGAGGAGGATTCCTCGGGCGGTACTTCCCTTGAAGCGACCGACGGGAGTCGAAGCTAGAACACCCTGATGTCCCCCCCCCCCCCTCCCCATTTACCAGCTTGAAACACATCCCTAATTTTAACGCATTAGCAATAAACAGCTCGTAATACCCTCCAATAACAAAAAAAAAGAAACTAATGTATTATTGAGTACATCCGTATATTTAACCCGAAAAAACCCGAATTTCCGAATGTTTCCTCAAAAAAACCCGATTTCTCCCCGATTATCAGCCTGAAAAATACCACCCGATTTTTACCTCCCGAATTTAGAAAAATATAAAACCCGAAAACGAACAACCCTATATATATCGTATCGCATCATCTCCCTCTAATTTATCTCCCTGATGCGAGAGTATGAACCTCTGTCTAGCTTGCGTCGTTTCACCGAGTGAGTTCAAGTACTCCCAAAACTTCTTAGCTGCGTTTCTATCTTTCTTGCTTACATTGCTCATCCATTCCTCACCTTTTCTCTGAATTTTCGCATTCATGAAACTGGATGCCTCTCGGCGACATGTTATGAAAGTGTCCCATTTTCTCTTTACTTCCGTTTCTTAATCCCCACTGCGCTTGGAATACCTGCGTTCTCTAGAGGCTTCTTGACGTTTTTGTATCGCTTGCTTCACTTCTTTGTCCCACCAGCTTTTGGGTCTATGTCCTTGCTTCCCCTTTCGTTTGCTCTGAACTTTGTCTAGTTTCACAGCAAAAAGCCTGGTTAGGCTCTCATAGGTCCAATCTGTATACCGTTGCCCTGAAACTGCTTCCTCTATTCTTTTAGCAACTATTTCCAACTCTTTGTCGCTGCAGAAAGTTTGCTTTGAATTATGTTTAATAGTTTCAGCATTCACTTTTCTGGCAAAATTCAGCTTAATACGCTGTGATCACTACCAAGACATTTGGAACCTTCTTCGTCTATTTTCATTACTTGTAACTCACCATATATTTTGTGTGACATGAGTACGTAATCTATAGTTGAATGTAGATTGCCAGTTTCCCACGTTATGTGCCCGTCGCACTTCTGACTGGTATTACATAAAAGTAAGTCATGTTTTTCTACCAGTTCTAGTAATGTGCTTCCAGTTAAGTCCGTATTCCCATCCAGACACTCGATATGGGCATTCATGTCTCCCATAATAATTATTTCAGAACCTTCCCCTAGCTCACTAATGTCTCTTGATGTGCAATCAATCATTTTTTTCTTTTCCTCTTTAGCACCTGTCCCTGTCCATAAGTAAACAACTCTAATGACTGTTGATTCCCCAGCGACTTTTCCTTTCAGCCAAAAATGTTCAGCGCACTCCTTTCTGGTCCTTTGAAAGTTCATATTCTTCTTAATAAATGCTCCAATTCCACCTCCCTTCCTCGTTCCGCCCCCCCCCCCTTTGTTGCATTGTTGAACATACATAGTCATGGTTACAAGGTGGCTGCTCTATGTCTCTGAGATGTGTTTCCACAAACCCATACACCATTAAATCCTCCTTTTTTAGTTTCCCATTTTAACCTATTTCTACCACGCTGCATGTTAATATATCCAATGTCTGATAGTGCTGTTTGTTTATACTTGTTCTTACGTTTTCTCCTCTTTATAACCCTGGGGGCCTCTCCTGACTTAGTTAAGTTTTCAGTTACTTCAGTGCCCCCAGGGCCCTCGGTCCCCCCAAAAAAGCAGTCACCGTGCGACCCATCCTATCCCCCACCCTGTAACCCGTGGCCTCACTGTAGTGAATGCCATCTGCAAAAGGGCGGAAAACAGCGTCGTACACTTCCCTGTTTACTTCCATTACGTCGTACCGAAAGTGTCGACTCATACCCTAATTACTGTGTTGGCTTCGACAACCCTCCCCTCCGTTGCCCCGGACTGCCGCCAAACTTCTGGAATGGTGCACACAACCACGTGCACATTCTCAGACACGTCCCTCAGCTTACGCATTCCCACGTTTAGCTGCTCTCCAAGGTTCTGGCTCCTACCCTTGAGCACATCATTAAGCCCCGCATGAACTATTACTAGGTTTCTTCTCTCACGGCTATCCCACACCCCCTCACGTGCTGCGGTCATAGCATCCACCATACACTTCCCTGGCTGGACCTCTACGGTTACCCTCTGGTCCCCCTTCGCCCTGTTATGCACACCCCTCTTAACCCGTGCTACGTTAGAGCTCCCCGCTACCAGTACTCTAGATCCCCCTGGTACCTCCTCGTCTTTGTCCTGCAACTTATCTCCTGTCACCTGACTGCCCGACGCCTGCTGCTCGAAGGCGCCATTAAGCTGAGTGTCACTCAGCTCTCCAGCGTCGTCGAGCCCGCCGGCCAACAGGCTGGACTCCCGACCACCAGGGACCCCAGCCTGCAGACTGGTGGTTCGTCCCGCTAGAACTGACACTTCCTCCTTTCTTCCTTCGCTACTCTCACTCGCTCGAATTACCCCTTCCAGGAGCTCTACCCTACTGTCACACTCCCTCTTACGCTCTTCTAAACCCGCCTTCCATACTTCCCCCAGCTCTTCCGCCTGCTTCTCGAGGCCGACCCGCTGCTCCCTCTCATGAGTAAGCTGCCTAGTCAGCTCCTCAACCTGGACCTCGAGACCCACCCGCTTCTCTCCTTCTACCTTAAGCTGGGCCTCAATCTCCCGAACTCTACCCTCCCATTCCCCAGTTACCTGCTGAAGCTTCACACAAAGCCGACACTCGAAACTCATCCCCGCCGCCTCCAGGTTCTGGATGTACTCGGCGGCGCTGCGGTCGTATGTGCTGGAGGATCCGAGCCGCTCCGAGCATTCCGAAAGCCTTCGGCGAGCAGGTTTGGCTTGCGGTTCGTCCATTTAGCGGTTTGGCAGCGCTAAGCGGCTCCCGTTCTGAACTGGTCTTTACCCCGTGTTTACGGTCGTTTGTGGCCTATGAAGTGTCATGCCGCAGCCCGCTTCATCCTTGCGATCCAGCACATGCTTTAGTGGCGCCCTATCAAGCCGTAGAGACGGAGTGCTGCAGCCGTGAGAGCTCCCTCAGCTCACTAACCCTCCTGTAGTTCACGGCCACCCAAGCCAGGACCAGGGACGTCATGAAGGAAGTTACTATGTTCAGTGCGCTCATGTTCGGTGCAAATAAAAAAACAGTCAAGAGGTCGTTGCAGGGCCCCTTTAAGGTAAAATTAAGTATAAAAAGGCGCAAAAAATGTAAGCGTACTTTTTCAGCTTTTCGGAAAAATATGTATCGGGTAATGTCGCTACGTTATCCGTCACTTTAAATAAGTAACGTAAGTACGTCACCCGCTGCTGTCTTAAAAAAGTAAAGGTCACGTTACGTTACTGAAAAAAAAGGCGTTACCGGTAATGACGTTACTTTTAACGCTTAGCACCAACACTGTGCAGCGGCGGCCGCGGCGGCTTGAGCTCCCTTTCGCACTTGGTTAGCAGAACGTGCAAGCCACCACAGCTTTTGTACCGTGGGGCTGCCAGATTCAAGTCTTTAACGATCGGCTGAAGACCTTTACAACCATCGCGAATGAACGTTTTAACATCTCAAATCAATAAATACCTACTTTAGACCGTACCGGCACGATGTAGGTATTCATTACCATGTTCATTAGGTACTCGAAATTCATCTTCACAACGATAAAAACAGCTCCGACCTCTTTTGCTTTGTTGCGTCTTCCCAACAGACTGGATCGCAGAATACAATGGCGACGAAGGGGATATCTTTGACCGTGACAGCCGCACGGGTGACAGCTCTCCCCAGACCGATTGGCCGGGCCCACACAAGCAGCAGACGCACCGACGACTGAACAATCACCCGTGCCGCTTCTGTCCTAACTCAAGCTCTTCCGCAACGGATGTCGCCATCCAAGAGAGGACACACACTGGCGAGAGGCTCTTCAGTTGTGGTGTCTGCGAGAGAACGTTCGCGCATAAGCCTAACTTGACAGCTCACGTTAGAATTCACACCGGAGAGAAGCCGTTCAAGTGCAACACGTGCAGCAGGGCATTTATTCAGAAATGCATCTTAACTAATCATGAGAGGACTCACACAGGAGAGAAGCCGTACAGGTGCGAGACCTGCAGCAGAGCGTTTACGACTAATAGCGGTTTACAACAACATCGGAATATGCATCACAAGCAGTCTTGTACACGTTACTAAAAAAAAGTAATCGATTACAATTACTCTTACTCTTGGCTAAAAAGTATTCAATTAGATTACTTGATTACTCGGCGGCAAAAGTAATTGGATATTACTTAAAGTAATCGTTACTTTTCCGATTGCTTTATTGTGTGAAGACGCATCTTTAGCGCTCATAACAATGAACTACTTCCAACCTGTATTTCACATTTGCACGAGTATTGGAGAAGAAAAACTGGCTCACTCTTCGTGGTCGTTGCACCTCCTGAATGCGGACACAAGCATAGAATTCGTTTGAAGACGTTTAATGATTTGGGCGTTCGCCAGTGCGTGTGTGTGTGTGTGTGGGGGGGGGGGGGGGGGGAGCGGAGGGGGTGCGAGATCTTGTTAAGCTTGAGCAAGGGTTGTCGCTCAAAGTTTGCGTCGCTCATTTTATTATTCACATGTGGATGAGCTCGCATGTTATACAAAAGAGCAGCAGATCCAGGATTTGAAACGGATCATATATAGTATCCACTAGCGGAAGAAATCGCCCGACTACTTCTCAACTCGAAACTTTGCTTGTCACAAAGACCACATAGGGGAAATGGGGAAATATTTCAAATGCCTTTGTTATATTTTGCATCCGCTTCAGGCAATCTTCGGTTCTGGTTCTCCTACGGGCTGCGAGTAGGTACCCTAAGCAGGATTTTTTAATATTTTTTTATTTCTTTGTGTATGTGCGTGATGGGGCTAGTTTGAACGAAGGACTCACAAAGCTACATTCTGCTTCCTCAAACTTCGCCCTGAATGGCCTTTGTCACGGACTGTTGCTTCCCTGGGGCTTCCCACTCCCAGTTCCAGGTCGAAAAAAAAAGAAAAAAAAAACGGACATTCCACAGAAACTGTACGTAGAAAGAGATTGACCTCGTTTCCTTCAGCTCCGCAAAAATCTTTCTTTTTCCGTTCGAAAAAAAAAAAATCAAATTTTATTTTTGTCATTTCATAAAAAAAAGGCGTGTGCCCGGGGGGGGGGGGGGGGGGGGGGGGTCCCGTAGACAAATTGTGACGGTTATAAGTAATTTTATTACTTAAAAAAATAATCAAATTACTCTTGCGATTACTGCCTAATAAAAGGAAGCAACCGATTACAAAATTACTCCAAAAAGTAATCGATTACAAGTAATTTGATTACTTGTAATGCGTACGGTACAAGTCTGATCACAAGTGACCGAAACTCTCACGTGCGTCATAGCTCTGGAGGAATGTAAACAAAATACTCGAGCACCGACGTGTGTTTGTTTCGTTTGGCGATGGACCTGCGGGGTTCTACTGGCGAACAGTGTGTGTTTAGCATTGTTCAAAATATTTCAGCGTGCCATTTATCGTGTAAACAAAAATAAAAATATGATTTTACCTTAGAAGAAGCGACCAGGGTTCCTTATTGTACACGAAAAAAAATTACCGGACGCATAGTATTTTTTATTCATTTAGAGAGTCATTAATCAAGGTGCTGCAACAAGAGTTTTTGGGTTGTCTGTAGGATCATGTTGCTTACAAGTCGGCCTAGTCATACACAGAAGGTACGAAAAAATAAAATAACTAAGGTCTTTCAATAGCAGCAATCTTGGACATTGCAAATGTTAAGAAAGCATAAGAAAAACAGAGTAATCTGGAGGGGCCAACACAATTTTAAGATATAAAAATAAAATTGTATTGAAAACTGATTAACACACCGATCTGGAAAGTAATACTTTGTGCATGAGTACTGGAAGAGAATATACAAGACTCTAAAGACTAGAAGAATTACGAATGCAATGTTATTTCCTAGTTTATTTCGTAATATTCTTCGTGTTTTTTTGCCCGTTTGAATTGCTGAATTGCGATGACATCATTCAACGTGCTTGCTACAGGAAATACTTGTATGTATGTCTTGCTTTTGCATATATAATTTTACTTTTTTTTTGCAGATTGACAACGACTGTCTTTGATCATTTAGGATATTCATACTTTTAGTGCTATTCGTTTGGTATTCATCAAGTTTCACTTGGATTCTTCAGGCCTTTCTTTATTCAAACTTCCTCTTCTATTAGATGGATCAAATATATTTGTTTTAGTAAAGGCATGATTGACTGAATTATGTTTATTCATGGATGTAAGAACTGTATAGGCATAATATATTTAAATGTCTTAATCTACGCTGACTGTACAAGGGTTTCCACTATTGTGTGATGCGGCAGAATTGCTGTGGGTGGAGTTGTATTTCCAAAGGTATAAAATATATTTATTTTTATTTTTTTACATATACAGGGAGTTTGTTGGAAAACGGGAAAAATCGCTCCTGCAAAAACTAAGCACCACACAGAAAAAAGGTTGATGCCGTAATGGTCTGTGTCAAAGGAAAATTGTTGGGAGTTCAATCTAAATGGATAATTAATAAGTACTTAAATTGTTATATACTAGATTTGAAGGCATGGTTTCAATAATAATTTTGCTCGGCATCATCTAAAACTACTAAGCACACACGCATTGCAATGATTTAAGGTCCGCGCAGCATTTTAACGCGTTCCCATAAAATGCTCAAATTGGACATGTTTCTGGGTTTCGGTTTCTTATCGGAGCGCACCTCCGCGCGGGCAATCTCGCCCCCCGTGTCTAAAACGCGCAACGTTCGTGCGCCGCCACGCATTGCACGTGAAAGTGCTTCTCAACACTGGCACCGATGTCAAAAAGCCACACCTCATGTGACAGTCCGGAGGCTTTTTCTAGCCTACTTGCGATACGTGGCGGCACACGCACGTTGCGCGTCTTATGGTGAATTCCAGCCGTAGATCCGGAGCCCTTTCCAAATCCGCGAGGGAGGTAAAATTCCGCTCCGTGGGACCCGCTCCGAGTCGACGAGGGTAAGAGGAACTCGCATTTTTGGAGCTACCTCCCCCACGCCCCTCTCCCCCACACTCCTCCCCCGCTCGAGCTTGACAAGCCCACCAACGCCTCAGCCGACTGATCTTTCCTACGTCCAGTGACAACTGTCACTGCTTAGATGCAGAAATAACACGCCACACAGGCCGGGCAAAATTATACGTACCACGGAACCCATGTCACAAATAACGGAGAAGACGTCCGCGTTCGGCATCGTCACATACCTTTCGGCCGCCTCGAAGTGGCGGAGCAGGCACAGCGATTGCCATCGGTGAAGTTCAGATTTCTGGTATGACTTTATTAAGCACAGATGTAACAAACCATCACTTGCACAGTCGTCGCCTAATCAGTGGGCATGGGATCGGCAACATGACGCTGGTCACTTACGCCCTGCGTTTTTGCTTGATTTCTCAAGCTTGTGCCTTGTCGACGTTCCGTGCGTCGGCACTCCTGGATCATCGCGGAAGTGACAGCGGTTTTTTCGACACGTGGAGTGACTTTGAGTTGCATGCGTCCCCCCGATTCGACAAAGCAACATCGACAACAGCGCGGCTAACAGCCATCGGTCTCTAGTTCTACGAGTGGCAGGACACACGATCCTCCAGTGGGCACGGGATCGGCAACATGACGCTGGTCACTCACGCACTGCGTTTTTGCTTCGTCCAGGTTGGTGAACTTCCATCCTTGCATGCTATAAGAAAACAGGCAACAGGTTTCTAGTTGTCTTCCCATGCCCACATGTGTTTTTGTGTACAATTCGCGAGTGTTCCGATGTTTTTTCATTGCTACTGCTTTCGAGAGATGTGGAAACTAACCCGGGCCCCAAGACCAGTCTACGGTCCGACGCTGGTGTTCAGCCCGAGCCCTCGTTGGCTGATATTATGACTCTGTTGCAAAATTTAAACACTCGCTCGCAAAGCATCGAGAAGGGTCAGGCCGGTTTGATCAAATCTGTGGACGAGATAAAGAAAAATCAAAGGTCAATCAAAGCACAAGTTGCTGACATTTGCACCCGGTTGTCAACTCTAGAATCACGATCAGTCGCGCTAGATGATTTGTCACGGGAGTTCCGAGCCATGCAGCAGACGATCCAGGTAGTTCGGAAAGAGAACATCACCGTAGCAGCGCCAGTCAGTGATTTTGAAGATAGACTGGTTTGTGATAATCTCATATTTCACGGCATTTCCGGTTCACCCTCTGAATCATGGTGCCAAACAGAACAAAAGCTGACGATCTCTTTACTGGAATGTGCCAACATTCAGCTACATCCAGATAACGTTGAGCGAGCACACCGCCTCGGCCTCTTTCATGCCAACAAGTGTCGACCGATCATCATTAAGTTTTTATCATTTAAGATACGGGAAACGGTGCTGTTATTACGTTCTAGCTTGAGAGCATCGCGTGTTTCGGTCTGTGGAGACTATTGCCCTGAAACGCGTCTTGCAAAGAGAAAATTGACCGAATTTGGGAAAACGCCATCTTCTGTTTTTTCAATTACGGTACAACAAATTAATTGTAAACAAAAAATGTTATGTTTATGACGCTTCGGCGGATAGTGTTTATGAAACTGCTTTGACTAACAGCACCCCTCTTCCTTCGAACTTAACTACACCTGCATCTTGTGAGACCGTTCACTCTGAAGAAGTCGTTCATTCCGGTGGTGCCGCTTCTGAAAGAATCGCTCGTTCTGGGGTCACGGTTGAGTTACATGACGCTATCCATCTTGTAATAACGCGTTTTCCCGACTCCCCAATTTTTCTTTTCGGCGACATCAATTTCCCTAATATCGTGTGGTTAGACCAATACCCTGTTCCAAGCCTATCCTCATCTCAGTGCAGCGAGTTTGTAAATATGTGTTCAGACTTCAACCTTCGTCAACTAGTTAACCAGCCTACTAGAGTTACTGCGAGCAGTTCAAGTATACTGGACTTAGTCCTTACCATTTGCCTCGACCTTGTCTCGCCGATTTCTTATTTGTCCGGCCTTAGTGACCATTCAGTATCGCACTTTTATTTCAAAGTTCAAAGAACCAAACCTGTTAAAAACGCAAAGCTAATAAGGGATTATAGTAAGGCCAATTTTGCGGCTATTAACGAAGAACTTTGTGTATTTATGGATTCCTTTTTGCTGAATTTCGACCAGCGCACGGTCCGATATAACTGGAATTTATTTAAAGAAATCGTACACAGACTTACAAATACGAACATTTCATGTCATGTCATAATATATGTCGTACAGTCGCCATGGTATAACGTTACTCTAAAGAGACTTGCAAATAAAAAGAAGCGTTTGTTCCGTGCGGCAAAAGGCTCAACAAGCGAAAGTCGTTGGACATCCTATAAACTAGCCGAACAAAGTTATAACAATGCTGTTAAAGATGCGAAGTTTTCCTTGTTCACTACAACGTTACCGTCAATGTTAATTAACAACCCTAAACAGTTTTGGAATGTGGTAAATCAAAAGGAAGGTTATTTTGTATCGCTGACAGATGCGGATGGAGAGTTGGTGCCAAGAGATGATTGTGCGAATTTACTGAACGACACATTTTCAAGGGTTTTTTTCGCCGTTGGAGACTGTCCTAACCCGGAATTTCAACCGCCGAACTTTTTCCCAATGTTTCCAATATTAATTGATCCTGCAGGAGTATTCATCTATCATTTTAGCTAAAATTTTTCAGCAGTCCTTAGAGGAATCATGTCTTCCTTATGATTGGAAAGTGGGGAGGGTGGTTCCTCTACACAAGGGCGGGAGTAAGCATTCACCCAACAACTTTCGTCCAATACCTTTAATAAGCGTTCCTTGCAAAATTTTCGAACACGTCATCTACTCCCACCTTGCCAACTTTCTTGATTCTAATGCATTGTTCAGTCTGTACCAACATGGCTTTCGTAAAACATTTTCCTGTGAAACGCAACTTCTATCTTTCACTCATAATCTGCATTCCATTCTTGACCGTGGATCCCAGGCGGACTGCGTATTCCTCGATTTCTCAAAAGCTTTCGATAAGGTCAGTCACCAATTATTGCTTTTTAAGCTGAGTAAACTTAATATTCACTTAAACGTTCTTCAGTGGATTCAACATTTTCTGTCTCATCGCTCACAGTTCGTATCTGTTAATGGCTCTAATTCCCATTTAACACCTGTTAATTCTGGTGTTCCGCAAGGTTCGGTTTTAGGACCATTACTCTTTCTTATTTACATCAATGATCTGCCCGCCATCATTTCATCCTCTGTGTGTTTATTTGCAGATAATTGCGTTATTTACCGGGAAATTTCTACCGACAGTGACACAGCCTTATTGCAGTCAGATCTAATCTCAATATCTAACTGGTGCCGCACGTGGCTAATGGAACCAAAGATCACCAAGTGCAAGTCAATGCGTGTGTCCCGTCGTAATGCTGTTTGTCCGACTTATTACCTTAGTAGTGCTCCACTGGAGTCGGTGCACTGTTATAAATACCTTGGCATCCACATAGCATCTGATCTTTCATGGAATATTCACATTGAACATGTTATTAACAATGCTAACAGCATGCTAGGCTTTTTAAGAAGGAATTTTAGTTCTGTGCCGTCATCTCTCAAACTTCTTCTTTATAAATCACTTCTTAGATCGAAGCTGGAGTACGCAGCCTCCGTTTGGAACCCCGGCTTGGAATACCTCGTTCAATCATTGGAGGCCGTCCAGAACAAATCCGCACGTTTCACACTTTCCAACTACCACCGTACTTCTAGTGTAACCTCCATAAAACTATCGTTATCGTTACCCACTCTTGCGTTACGTAGGCAATATTTTCGTCTGTCCCTTTTTCACAAAATTTATCATAATCCGGCCATGCGTCACAATCTACTAACTCCTCCATATTATATTGACCGTCGTTTAGATCATAAGAACAAAGTGGGCGTCTTTCCATGCAACACTAATGCATTTTTTTATTCATTCATACCGCGCTCTTCTGTGGAATGGAACCACCTTCCTCATGACATTGCCACCATTGATAACTTGTGAATTTTTAGAGATGCTCTATCTAACTTTTTATTTTTTTGATATATGACTGTGCTTATTATGCCTGTTGTTATTTCTTTGTGTTTCCCGCTCCCCTCTGTAATGTCTTCGGACCTTGAGGGTAAATAAATAAATAAATTAATAAATAAATAAATTAATTCTTGCTTTATTGCACGAGAAAACGGCGGCGGCATGGAGTGTAAAAAAGTAAACAATCAGTGTCGGAAAAATAAACAGACCTAACCTTGCGTCTGCCTCCTTCCGATTTTCGGCCGTTCCTTTTCTCGTTCTTCCTCTTACGATCACAGATGTCACCACTTGCGATATGTCACGCTCCAGCCTCGCTTTGCATCCCTTTACTACGCGAATTAGAAACGTTTGAGCCGTCCCAATCACGCGTAATACGACCGAAGCATCCGAGCAGATCCAGCTCGACCGACTCAATGTTGTCGACGGCGCGGCCGGTCGGCTCACCCCCGCCGACCTCATTGCGCATGCGCCACGGCCAAGTTAAAGGAAATGACGTAGCGCACTCTAAACTTCCGCAAAGAGCTCTGAAATACTGCGGAGCAAGTTCGGCGGAGTTGGAGGCGTACGCAGATCTATACGAGCGGAAGATGACCAACTCGAGCCAGATCTGCGAGCGGAATTTATGAGCTCCAAATGGAGCGGTTTCGGAGCGCTCGAGATCTGCGAGCGGAATAGATCTTATTCAGATTCGCCCGCCATCTGTCGGACGATGGGCCAATCTTCCTTCCGACGCCATCTGACTGGCAAAGTGCTGTGTCCGTTTTAAGCGTGTGAAAGCGAGGCACAGTGTCCGCACGACTGCTCTATTGTTCGGCTATACGTTATTTAACGAGGAAATAAAATGAAAAACAACCGATGTAAAGATTCGGATCGTTCTTGTTTTCTTTTTAAGTTAAAGGTATTAAGCCAATGTTTAAATAGTCGTAGCGCTTTCCTCTACTATTCATGCTCCTAAAAAAAAGCCCCCGCGCGTTAGTGTTGTGTGCTTTTACAAGGCTTTTAAACCGCTTTTAATATATGACACTTTCCACAATGGCATGCAGGGCTCATGATATTTGTATGTAACATCAGCGAGCATTTATTATTTTATGTAACTTTTTGGGAGCTTGGATGTTGGCTAGCATCGTAGCTTCGCTCGCGCAAAGCAACGGCGAGGTCCAGCCAACATTACTCAGATAGTGAAGAAAGCTAAAAAAAATCGCAAGCGAGCTGGTGAATGGCGTCCATAGTAACCCTGAAATGTAGGAACAGTAAAAAAAAACAAAAAAACTACGCTGAAGATTTACACTAGCATACTCACACAAGCGTATGTAAGGCACACAAGCGTAACAGGAAATAACCGGCGTGTCGTCGCGGTGCAAGTACGTGGAATATACCGTATTAAAAAAAAAAAAAAAGGCTATTCTACGGAAAGCCGGAACATTTTCCGTTTGTAATCATAATAATAATACTAACAAATAAATTCTATACTTGCGCATATATACTTCGTTGTTCTGTTCGTTTTCTTATTGTTCCTACGTCTCAGGGTTACTATGGATATCACTCAAATACACTGTTTTACAATTGGTTCTTTTTTGTTGTTTTTTTCTTTTTTTTCTTGCTCAAGTGGGTCTTTTACACCCGATTGAATGCTGGTGCAAAGTTCAGAAGAGCCAGGCGACATGACAACTTCGTTTCGCACATGAATGATAAAGGCAGCGGTGCTAAAAATCACAGGTGAACGCTCGCTTACTTTACGCTGTATCATTATTATTACGCTACTCTCACATTTCGAGAAACATGTTTCAGATGTAGTCGAAAGCATAAAAGCGGGCTCTTGACTGCTAACCTGGACCTGTTGGCGAGTTTTAAGAGCCGCGCTTGCTCGCTTCCCAACAGATCCGGTTCGCGCTGCGGGAGAAGCATTTTTTATTTGCAGCCAATACTACAAGCAACCACATTCATGAGCACTGGTCATATTCTATTCCGACTAAGCATGAAATTTAACTTTATATGACCGCGCTAGAAGGAGGAGCGCATTAGAATGTCGCTGACATCTTTTTAATGTATTTTTTCTAAGGGGCCGAAGAGTATATATGCGCTGGTACTGAATTTATTTGTTAGTATTACTATTATGAATATAACAGGAAAATGTTTCGGCTTTCCGTAAAACAATGTTTCTTCTTTTTTTTTTGATACGTTATATTTCGTGAATTTGCACCGCGGCGACACTCCGGTCATTTTCTTTTAAGCTTTTGTGCCTCGCACACGCTTGTGTGAGTATGCTAGTGTAGATCTTCGGCTTAGTTTTTATTTTTTACCCGCAATAATAAATACTACTATCGTAAATTCGGGCTGTATCACACGCACTCCTTATAAATTTGTTTTGAGCTATCATTTGGTGATCTGCCCAAGGAACGGAATTCAAATGTATGTAATAAATTTATTTTCAGGCTTTTGTGTGTATGTGTGGAATCATATCTGCAATATTTCTAAGGTTAAGAGAACGGGGAACCAAGATTTAACGTTCAACGCCCCCATCATAGAACTCTGCAGTTCGGGTCTGCACACGCTGGGTCAAGGCGCACTGGGTGAAGGACTGCTCGCACCCACAACCGCGAATACCAAATAAAAACAAACTCTCACCAGGGGCTTCTAAATATATCGTACAAACCGTCCTTGTGCGAACAGGCATAATCAGCTGGTCAGACAAGTTAACGCAAGATTCTGAAACAAGGGCGTGAGTCGGCCTGCTCTGCTGCTGGAATCAAGCTCATTTTTATAAAAAGGGATTCTTAGTGAAGCCACTTAAAACAAACTTGCGCTTAATATTCTTAACTCCTTCTCGAGCGGGTGACACCATCAATATACAAAAAAAAAAGGAAGAAAAAAAACTACAAAAACATGTACGAACGCTGCGCAAGGAGAGAGGTTCGTACTGCGGCGGGCGACGTCGACGGTGCACTGTCCCCTTCCCCCGCCGCCCACCGCCTCAAAGATGGCGTCTGGCCTCTGATAGTACCCGTGGCCGCCGAAAGATGTCCCTAATAATGAATCGAGTCTATTCACCATTAGAAACGGGGGGCGGGATTGTCCGCGAGGAGATGCGCTCCGATAAGAAACCGACACCGAGACACGCGTCCAGATTGAGGATTTCTTCGGAACGCCGTAAAACTTTAATGCTGCGCGTACCTTATACACCATATTGTAACGTAGGTGTATTTAGTAGTTTTCGACGATGCTCAGAAACGTTCTATTTGAAACCATGCCTCAAAAATCAGTCATTAACAATTTAATTACTTAAAATTACTTACCTAATTATGTTGAACGCTAATAGTTGTTCTTTGATGGCAGGTGCAAAGGGCCTAAGCTGGCAGGGTGGTGGTAGCTACGAGCCCGTTGGACTACTCATACGTCGATCTTTCGCCGCATGCCCGCGCTCCCACCTACATCCACGTAGAGATCGTGGTCAGGGCCAGGCGATGAAAGGGAAGTGGTTGTCTGGTCCGGCAAACCCATAGCTCCCACCGCACTGTCACCTTCAAGGGGCGTTGCAACGAAATTCGGTGTTGGCCTTTCTGGCACCAGTGGGACTAAAGCACTGTTGTGCCCGTTACAGAAAACACATAACAAAATAGCGTCACTCGTTAGATCGTCAAAAATTAACGGGTTTCTGAGATTCGTTACCGTCCTATAAACGTCACGATATATAGTTACAGTTACTTTCAAAACCTAACGAACCTTATTTTTGCGTTAATTTGAATTGTAGTGTTAATGGGCAGCGAAAGGACGATGATATGAACTTCGACGACAGTTCAGCTACTACAGAGTAAGTCGGCGAACCAGTGCACGCGCTGTTGGGCACGCGCAGAGTGGAGATCGCGAGTCGATTCGCCGGTTCTTTGAATAAGTTTGTTCTCAAGGCCCATTAAACCCAGTTTTAAGTGCTCTTAAAACAGGGTTATGAATGGTGTGGAACAAATCAGTTCGGACATGAAGAAATTGATAAAAAGTGGAAATTACTTACACGGACAAAGTAACTAGGTTTATGCTGTGGAGAAATGTTAGGGCTGAGTTTAGTGTAATGAATAGTAAAAAAGGCGACCCTTGTGTGGGTGAAAAAAAAAGTATATTTCTAATAATGATAAGTCAAATTCAACACAAAATAATAATCGAAACGGTAGACTATCGACCGTCACATAACACGGCAGTGATAGTATACGAAGGTCGGGGAGGGAGTGCCTGTCGACGTGAGCGGCCTAGTTTCCAGGAGTCCTCCCTCATCTTCGAATTCTCCGACACGTGCGTGAAGTGTTTCTTGGCAGCTCCGCTCGGGGTTCCCCTTCCCTCGCCCGCCCGGGCTCGATAAGGGGACGCAGTAGCCCAAGAGTAGCCTCGGTACTTGAATGCTTTGCCCGAACCTCGGGTTACTCCCGAAGCCATGGGCCGCAGACGGCCGTGTCTGTGGCGGCCACAGTCATAAATATTCCGAGGCATGCTTTCTCGTAAGTCTACCTAAAAATAAACCAAACAAAAAACGCATGAAGAGACCTTTGAACCTAGCACTGGAAACGGCGCGGAAGGTTTTCGGTTGGGGAGGCCAACTGTTTTTAAGGCCAAAGGGCAGATCCGCAGGGCAATGACCGTCCGGGAGAGGGGAATTTCTGCGCTTGGTGTGCGAGCCTGGATATGAGGGTGAGGAACAAAGGGCAGTGCGAGAAGAGACTCGGAGGCGAACCGACGCATCGCGTCGTCGAGCGGGGCGACGAGAGCACTGTCGACGGCCCTACGCAAAGTGCAGCTCGGAGTTCCATCGAGTGTGTGCGTGCCATCTCAAGAAGTGGGTACGAGGCCAGGGAGCCCCACCCATAAGGATTCAGACAACCACCGAAACTGCTCCACCTCGGACCGACCGCGCAGGGAGACGTCGTCGACCATCGACCCGCCAGATGAGAATTTTGGCACTCGCCGAAACTTTTTGAAATTGTCATATTTTGACTCGGTTAATCGTAGGAAATTTATCAGTTTGTAAAAGCATCCGTGAACACAGATTTGTAACCCATGTTTTTGTAAGATTTATATTCAATATTCAACACTGCCGCAGTGTTAAAGGTAAAGTCTCTGAATTGTGTTGCCTCATTCAAGGAACTGACCCCTCAATCGTTGTGGGAACTGAATCATGGCTCGATGATTCTGTAAAAGATTGGGAAATATTACCCCGGGGAAATACAGTATATCGCCATGACCGTCGTAGTCACGGCGGAGGGGTGTCCTTGTTCATTGCTGATGAGTTTCACAGCACTCAATTTCAAATTCAAGACAGCTGTGTTGAATCTGTTTGGTCTCGCATATACTTACGTAAAAGGGAAAATAATTTTAGTTGGTGCTTATTATAGACCCCTAAATCAGGTCCCGAAAAAATGACTGGTCTCCAAGAAATTAATAACAATGACAAATGAGTGTGTAATTTTGGGCGGTGATTTTAACCTTCCAGAATTCATAATGGACAATGAAAATATTGGCGTGCCAAATACGACCTTATACAATAAATGTTAATGTCTCGTCCACACATTTGGATTAAACAATATGTAACCCAGCTTACAAGAAAAAAAAGCATTCTTGACTTGGTAATGTTGTGCAACTCTCTGGATTGCATTGAAAACAGAAAAGTAATCCCTGGAATAAGTGATCATGATGCTGCTAACTGCTGAAATACCTCTTACCGAGGCATCCAAGGCACACCCATAATGAAAGGAAAGTGTATTTATATAACAAAGAAGACTATACTGTACCGTCGCAAAACCTACAGTTGTTAGAGACTTTCTAGTTTTGTGTCGTTTACCCGCAGTCTCGGGTTTTTTTTTTCAACCATCTACAGTTGTTCTTAGCGTTGTTTAATCACATGGCCGGTCTTACAGATTCCTGAAACATCGTGGAAAATATTCAGCGAAAAAGTACATTCTTTTGAACAAACACATACCCACTAAAAACATTAAGGATGGAAAAGAAGCCAACAAAGCATGGGCCACCCCGGACCTTTTACAACTAATAAAACGCCAAAACAAAGCGTTCAAATTCCACTGTATAAAAAAAAAAGAGTCAGAGATGAGCAGAAATAGTTTAAAGAGCTTGTCGTCCCAGTAGAATATACTTGTTGCAAAATGTAAAATCACGTGTTTTCATAAGATAAATAGCAACTCTGCCAACAATAAAAAATAATTTAGGCGATTTGTGAAGAGCAATAAGAAGGCTCATACAATTATACCGGCACTCCTTGTTGAAGGCGCTGATGTCACTGACGACACTGCAAAAGCGAACTGGTTAAATGAGTACTTTAAATTCGTTTTCAACGTCGAGATTCCAGCTGGGGAGATGTCACGTTAGGTAAATCTAGGATATGATCCAAATCCAATGTCGTCGCCTATCATTCAATACAAGAGAATCGAAAAGACACATCGAAAGCAACCGGACCTGACGGCATTCCGGCTGTCGTGCTTAAAAGCTGCGCATCTATCCAGTCGTGTTCTCTACACAAATATTTTTACAAAATCTTAGCACAAGCTTCCAGATTATTGCAAAACTATAAATGTTGTGCCAATCCACAAAAGCGGTCGCAAAAATGTTGTTAATAATTATCGGTCAATCTCGTTGACATCGATCATATGTAAAACTCGAGAGCATATCGTTTATAGCAGCGTAATTGCACATTTAGAGAAGCAGTACTACTTTACAAAGGAGCAATATGATTTCGGGTCCAGTGCATCATGTATAACATATTGTTAGCTGAATTTGATCATGACGTCGCGCTTGCGATTGAGTCCGGAAAAGAGGTAGATTGTATTTTGCTTGATATGTCTAAGGCATCTGACAAAGTTGATCATTTTTTGTTACTGAGTAAGTTAGAGTGTTTTAATATCAATTTCGATGTTTTAGCCTGGATTGGTAACTACGTGAGTGATAGAAAACAATATGTACTTTTGAAGGGTGGTTCATCCAATAGAGTGACTGGTGTTCCCCAGGGTTCGGTATTGAGACCTCTGCTCTTACTGACATATATTAATGATCTCTGTTCAAATACTTCTTCACGCTCTAAGCTTTTTTGCTGGCGGTTGCTTCATATACAAAACAATTGAGGATGACGAATATTATTTAAACTGCAACTAGACTTGAACCATGTGTCAAATTGGTGCAGCAATTGGCGAATGGGGCTGAATATAAAAAAGGTAAAATAGTTAAATTTTTGAGAAAAGAACAAGATAGAGAAAATAGGGTCTATGCCATTGCCAATGAACAACTTGATAAAACAGATGCGATTCGTCATCTCGGTGTTATGTTTTCAAGCGACTTACTATAGAATAGTCATACTAATTTTTTAAGGAATTAGGCAAACAGCATATTAGGATTTTTAGGTCGTGATTTGCGCCACTTACCAAAAGAGCTGAAGGAAACTTTATATGTTTCTTTTGTTCGTTCAGTTCTGGAATATGCATGCAAATTTTGAGAACCTTAAACTAAAAGACTATCGGATAAATTAGAACGAGTTAAAAAGTCGGTGCGCCAGATTTGTCTCGAATAAATATACATTCAAAGCAAGCGTCACGGCTATGAAATAACATATACACTGGCAACTGCTCCCATGCAGAGTGAAAAATTTAAGATTAAAACTTTTTTATTGTCTATAGAATGGTAAGACTTGCATCAATAACGCAAATTACATCCGATGTACTTTCTACGTGTCAGAAAGAGTTGACCATTAATACAAAGTTGCAACTATAAACTCTTGTTGCACATCATTTTGTATTCAAACTGCATTAGAATGGAACATGCTTAACGAAAATGGTTTCCCTCTATTTTCATCTTAAATGTTTTTTTTGATAACCTCTCCTGTAATAATGCCTCCAAAGCGATGCAGGTAACCTCAATAAATAAATAAATACCTCCCGGTCAGTGGTTGACCCCTTAACAACGTCCCGCCAAACAACCTCTTTCCCTATTTTTTTTTTGTGACACCGACACATTTTGAACGTGACTAAGCGTGCAAACTGGGCTTTGCCAAAGTTAGTTAAAAAAAACAGAACACTGACAAAGACCCACCTACCCTAATCATAAAAGTTTGTCAGGAACGCAACCGTAGAAGATGGTTACTCCTTAAAAGTAGCCCCAAAGAAAGAAAAAAAAACTATTTTTTTAGATTGTTATGTCTTCATACCATGGCCGGGGATAGGAAACCTGGTCGCCCAGGAAGCCATCAAAATGGGCGCGCCGCCGTGCCACGTTTTGAATTTCGCATAGCGCGAGTACTGTTTGAAAACAAGTCTTTCAGCAAACGACACAGAAACATTTCTTGGCAGTTCCAGGGAGAGAAGAGCCCGCGCACAGTTTTATTCAGCGCTAAAAATGGGAGAGGGAACGCGCGCCTGTACATTCCACTGCGTTGCCAAGAAAAGTTGTCCCTGAGTATCCGCGACTTCAGCGAACTGTAGGGTCAGGCAGAAGGGCTGGTCAGGCAAAATGGCGGACGAAAAGAGCTCGTTTTCGTCGTTCATTACGCGGACCACCACAAATGCCTTGCACAGCAGCGTAAAATTAGTGTTACATTTAAAAGCGGAACGGTTTGCCTACGGTAAAAACATTCTTCTAGACAATCCGTAGGAATGACTGGGCGGAAGCATAAAAATAACTACTAAAAACAATTTTTTTAATGTTGCCTAGGAGAATTATGCACCGATAGCAGAGGACCGAGTCGAAACGACCTCCTCTCTTGAGCTTCTAGGCGTTGCCGCTAGATGGCCTCGATTTCGCTGGAGACGCCAATAGTAGAATGCCGGGGTTAAACTGTCTCTGTGCAGGACGGGTGCGTATTTTCGGCACCGATTTGACGTCAAAGGAGCGCGGCCAATGACGTCACGGAGGTCAAAATAATGGCACTTGTTATTTCGGCGTCTAGGACGTAAAAATTATATTTACTGTTATTTTGACGTAAACAACGTTCTATTTTTTGGATGCCGCCGACTGCATTTTGAAACGTCGGTCGGTCAGCGTGTGTGAGGTCGGCGGCTGGACGGTGTCCGCGCTGGTGTGTGTTGTGAACGTGCCGCGCCTGCGCTCGTCGCGTTCTGTTGCGTATTAATTGCCGACAAGCAGGAACATCAAGGTAAGCGTTTTTGAAATTTCGTTCACCTGGTGCCGTCCGTCACTCCTGTTTGAAATGAAGGTTAGGTGTGAAAAGACCAGTTCGAACTGGTACCAGTATCAAACTTGGTTATTGCTCCAGTTTGACCACTTTCATAATGGTTGAACTGCTCAGGGTGGTTCGAACTGGCCACACTGGTTGACTGGTCATGGCGGTTGGGCTGGTCATACTGGTTGACTGGTCATGATGGCTGAACTGGTCATGATGGTTGAACTGGTCACACTGGTTGACTCGCCACGCTAGTTCGACAAAAAAATATGTTCATTTGTTCAGACCACCCTGCGCTTCGTACATCTTTATTATACATAAATGTAGACACAAGACGCCTACTACAAGCATCAGCTGAACATACATTGAGCGCGTACACATACAGGGCACATACAAAAACATGAATACAACAGCACACTAACCCGATCACTACTTCCGAGCTCTGGGTTTCCGTCTTTTATACTGGTCGTTTGAACGTACGGAATTTCTCGATGACCGCCTGAGCAATAAAAAAACACTCCCAGCATGTTGATTTTTTTCATGCAATGTCATACCTCTCAGAGTATTTTGAACGGCTCAGGGGATGAATTTCTTAGTAAAAAATGAAAGCCGTTTACAACTCCCTGTAATGACGAATTAGAGCGCAGCTCTTGAAGAGGAGGAGGAGGGAAGGCTACTGGGGGTGGGTCAAGTGACCTCGGTGGCGGAGGGGTCGCGTGACCTGGGGGTCACGTGACGATGACGATGACGCCATCAGTGACGTCACTGATGACGTCATCAGTGGTGATGATGATGACGATGCGGGTGCCGGTGACGTCATCAGTGACGTCATCAGCGATGATAACGATGCGGATGCCGGTGGCGTCATCACTGACGTCAATGATGACGTCATCATTGGCGATGACGTCAACGGGGGTCACGTGACCTGGGGGAGGGGGGTCACGTGGTGTGGGGGGTCACGTGACCTCGGGGAGGGGTCACGTGACCCCGGGGGGGGGGGGGGTTACGTGACCTGGGTAACCATCACGACCCTCGTGAGGGTAACCCTAGTAACCCTTGTGAGGGTAACCGCCGAATTCAGAAACCTCACTCAAACTACACTCAAATTGAAGGGCCCATCCACTTCCTCGAGGAAGGCGCGAGGGCCAGCGCTGGCCAATTGCAACGGCGGATCCGTCCTCGCGATTGGCCAGCGCCGGCCCTCGCGCCTTCCTCGAGGAAGTGGAGGGGCCCTTCAGTTTGAGTGTAGTTTGAATGAGATTTCTGAATTCGGCGGTAACTCTCGTGACCCTCGTGAGGGTAAGTCTCGTGACCCTCGTGAGGGTAACTCTCATAACCCTCGTGAGGGTAACTCTCATAACCCTCGCAACCCTCGTGAGGGTAACCCTCGTGACCCTCGTGAGGGTAACACTTTTGAGGGTAACTAACCCTCGTAGCCCTTGTGATGCTCGTGAGGGTAACCCTCGTGAGTAACCCTTTTAACCCTCGAAACCCTCACGAGGGTTACGAGGGTTACTCGCGGTTAAGCCGACGGCGACGGCGACGTCGCTCAAGCTGGGAATGGGCGCCTAAGAGCTGCGCTCTAAAAGTAAACGCTCGGTCGTGCCGTAATTATTTAAAAGCCAATAAATCAAAGTGAGAAAGTCAATAAATAAAGCGAGAAAGAGGGGTCAAACTGGTAAGCAGTTGGACCAAGTAGGCCAATCTGGTGACCAGTTTGGTCAATCTGGTTACAAGTTGAACCAGTTCGGCCAATCTGCTGACCAGATCGGCCAATCGGTAACCAGTTTGGCCAATCTGGTGACCAGTTAGGCCAATATGGTCGCCAGTCAGGCCAATCTGGTGACCAGTTAGAAGGCAATCCGGTGAGCAGTTAGGTCATTATGGTTACCAGTTAGACCAGTCTGGCTACCAGTTGCACCAGTTTGATTTCCTGTTAGACCAGTCCAATTACCAGTTTGACCTGTCCAAATACCAGTCTGACCAGTTAGATCTTCAAACTGGTCGTTCCAATACCGACGGCCACAGAGCCCAGACGCAGTAATTTTGTACGCATTTTTCTGGAACTGTACCTGCGTGCAATACAACGGATTCTCACCCTTGCATAGAATAGCTTCGAAAGCCGTGCAGGCGGCGAGCTGGTAGCCTTGACTATAGAGCCACTGTATATGGCTCTAGCCTTGACTGCCATGACTGGAGCCCCCGCTGCAGAAGCGTTCGTGCCACGTCATCCAAAACAACTAGCTCGTGCTTCTAGCAGACGCGGTTCAGTGGATTCAGCCACCGAATTTCCTCTTATTGCTCAAGTATCGTGCGTTACTTGCGTCTTTGCGTCTGGTAGTGCTCCCGTCCACCTGGTGGCTTCCTTGCTATCTGCGCTCACTGCAGAGAGCAACTTCAGATGCGAGGCGGTCCAAAGGAAACTACAATTGAAAACGAGCGTGTTGGTTAATAGATACAAAACTTGAAAGTATAAAACAGAGAGGACGAGGACGGGAACAGGACATCTTTCAAAAAGTGAAAGATGTCCTGTTCCCGTCCTCGTCCTCTCTGTTTTATACTTTCAAGTTTTGTATCCAAAGGAAACCTTGGTACGCAAGAACCTAGGCAGGCACCTGTCGTCGGACCACTGATGAGTGTGCAGAAGCAGCCTGACTATCATCAAAAGCGGTAAAAATGCGTGAATAATTACTGCGGCTGGGCTCTGTCGCCTCTGGTACACGTAAACTTCACTTACAACAGAAGTGACGGACAGCACCGGGAGAAATTTGAAAATGGAAAACGCTTACCTTGATGTTCCTGATAACGCGACGAGCACAGGGCACGTCGACAACACGCACCAGCGCGGACACCACCGAGCACTCGACCACATACAAGCCGAGCCACCGACATTTCGAAATGCACTCGGCGGCATCCAAAATAAAACGTGTTGTTTACGTCAAAATAACAGTTAATATTATTTTGACGTCCGTGACATCATTGGCCACGCCCCCTGGATATCAAATCGGTGCCAAAAAAAAAGCTCGATGTACACGTAAGCATTTCTCATGAGTCGTGATTTCGAAAGCATATTATACAAGCCGATCGTCTGCTCTCTTTTTCGTCTGCTGCGTACATTTCGTCGCCGGTCAGCGCGCGTGCCCCCCTGGTGACCTTAAACGCGCACGCTGATGGACACGCAGCGCCATGGGGCGAGCGGTCGTGGAAACTGACGAGCGCTGTCATGGCCTTCGGGATCTCGGAGGCCATGGCGCCGTGGACGCGCGCCAGCCAAAAGAACCGAAGGCGAAATTGATCAGCTTTACTTCGTCCCTTTGGGATCGGGGAAACTAGGTGCTTTTTGCGCTTCAAACTGATCACGTCAGCTCACTCTATGGGGCATTAATACGCAGCCGTGCAGCACGGCCGTTGAGAAATGTTTTTTCCCGTAGCGGCGACGACAACAGACAAAGCAAAAATCTAAAAATTATGTTGCTTGTATGATTATGTAGCCTTGTGCTAGTACGCCTCAACGGGTGACTTGTCTCTCGGCTGAAGATGAGGAATTTAGCCAGCGCACTGCAACCGCTAACCTGGGGTTTTTAACACGCCTCACGCAGTAGCGATTACACAAACGCGTGCCGGTACGAAGCTTAGCCAGATCAAAACGGACAGGGGGTGGGGATCGAATCCAGGAGATTCTGCAGCTCAAGCTTTCGCTCCACGCTCCGAGCTGAGACGCGTTAGATCACTCGGCCACCGATCCCCCTGCCGAAATCTCTGCAAAGTTTTGCCGGTAAAGCTATCGCCGTAAAGCAACCCTTGTGGGTGGCTCGGGAGTAGAGTGCATCAATGTTGCTTGCTGGATGTGCCTTGCAAGAGTGACGACATCCTTCGTGAAGGCAAGTGGCGCCTTTAGTTGACTGTGGCCACCATTATGTCTCCTCCCTCCGACCGACGCCGAAAACAAACGAATACTTGATGGAATTTATAACGCTGCGTGTTCTTGGGGTTACCCGGTGCCTTTTCACGAGTGGTAATGCTCAATGACAATAACAGCGTAATGAGCTCATAAAAGACTGAAGAGAAGATGGCGGCTCCGTTAGCAGACGGTAAAGTTATCACCACTCTGTGAGGGCCACCCAGCAACATTCAGGCATTCTACTCTGGAGCCACCGTTGCCTCTTCAGCCTTGTTGTCTTGTTTTCCAGGACTGGAGCTATGAACCGGCAGGAGTAGACACCTAAGGTTGTTCCTCAGCTAGAAAGCACCAGATTTCATTAATATCATAAGTGATGTGTCCTTGACGGAGGAAAGAAGATCCACACTGCAGACATCGAAATATAAACTACTTCTAAGAAGAAAAAAAAAAGCTGGGATGACTGACACCCGAAGACACAAAAGCAGCTATTCACCCTCATTAATCAGAGATCTCATTGGTCTCATCTTCATACGCCTTAGCCCCTAACCAAGTTTTAATGTTCATCGTGTTTTCGGAATACGGAGTGTAAAATTCACGACAACAGGATTTCAATCACAGCATAATATATCAGGGGTTGAAGTGGATGATAAATCTCGTGTACCGATACGCTAGATTGGCTCTGAACATTACCTGGTTGGGGTGACCAGTGCATACTCATCTCACTCAAATGAAAAACTTAATCTTACTCTTTATGCTTCACTTGCCACACCTGTTTTTAAATTTGGCACCCAATTTAAGTATTGCTAAATATGTTTAGCAAAAGGTAGAAACAAGTATGGCCGCTTTCCGTTTTGGACTGTTTATTAACCGTCATCTTTCTAAACATTGCAGATCAAAATCGTCAGGGATTTCGACGCACATGTGAACGACGCTTCGCTGCTTTGCAAAGGCGGACTGTCACCAGCCAAGTCCCTCTTCGGCGATTTAAGGCCCTTCGGCTACATTTTGTCTTTACACCAATGCGACGGAGCCAGATCAAATGAGATGACTACAGTTGAGCCTGCTGCGCGCGAACTTTGCATTTTCTGCCTTTCCTTACTTTGCCGACTAACCGGCCCCCCCTCCCCCCCCCCCCCCCCCCCCCCCCGCAAAGCCTAATGAAGGCTTTCATACATTTTTTGTATTAAAACTGTATAATTCCTGTAAGTATCTCCTAATGCGGACCAACTGTTTTGTGTCTCCAACTTTTGCTTTATTGTGCCAAAATGTGTGGAGGTGGAGTCTTGTTTCTAAAGTGGTGAAGTAGCATGTCCCATATTTGTGTTTCCTTTATTGTTTGCTCAAGTAAAAGCAGGTTTACACATTTCTGACTGCCATGCCAACGACCGCAAATGCTTAAAACACTGGCGAGTACTTATGACCGGCACCGCAGCGTCTGGTCACCAGCAGTCACAAATGGTTCACAAGCCACACCGGTCGTAAGCAGTCGCATGTCTGTGTACTGCCAACATTGGTTCCTTTATGTCAGTCCTCTCATATTGGGCCTACCAAAACTGTCTGGTGACATGTTCGAAGCGCACACATAAGTGTGTGTCAGGTTCTTTATGGTAAAAAGAAAGGAAACTGAAAGGTACGTCTGATTTTTGATATGAAAGAAATATATTTGCACACAGTTGTTGTTCTACTTTCCGAATCCACGAAAAAAAAAAAGGAAACTTATTAGAAAATCAATAAAAGAAAAGGGCGTAGGTCCAAAGTTCGACTTGCCGAGCTTGGCACTGGCTTGCGCTAGGTTTAGGCGCCTTGACCGGTGGTGGAAGCCGGGCTCGTTTGGCTCCAGCTGTTAGCGCACCGATGGTGATCAGCCAACCGGTTGTTGGGATGACTTTGCCGGTTCACTCTTGAGCCGGGCTTGCAGTTCAGTTTTGGTGGTGATGACAGGTCGGCAGACTCCTATCGATGACAGCTTCGCCGGTGTATTCCGGAGCCAAGCTTTTCCGAATGCGTCCGCCCTCGGCCCAAATCTCCACGTTCCCCTCACTTCTTTTTCTTCCTCTTTTCTTCGTTAGTCTCCTCCGATTTTCTTCCTCTTTTTTTGTCGCCGTATTGATGACATCATTACAGTGTGCTTCGAACACGTCCGCATTCAGTTTTGGTTGGCCTAATATGAGAGGACACAAGAAAGAAACGCGCCTCAGACGGTGTTTGCAGAGTACCTTTTGCTTGGTGTTCGAGCAGTGTGACCGGAACCTGACGGAACGAGTCAAGAAAACGTCAGCGGACGATTAGTCTGCTAACGTAAGTGATCAATAGAATTCGTCTGCTACGAAGCGTCCTTGGCAGACAAGCAGAAAACAAGTAAACACTTTCACGTGTTCCGTTACCGGACCGGAATAAAGGCAGCCGTTTGCAAAAAGCCGAGTGCCGCGACGAAGTGATGGGGAACGTAAGCTGAAACTATAAGGCTCTGCTGTACTCCAACTTTCGATGCGAACGGCAACGAGCGCTCCCTCTGCAAGCTCTGCTGCAGTACATAGCTCAAATTTTCCTATGCCCACTTGGATGAAATACATTAATTACCGCACGACCCCTGTCACCGTCCGTGTGTCAGTGAGTAGTTCTCACCAAAGACTCGCGAACCAACTAAATATGTATCATTGGACGATAACTCTCCCCGAGCACAACGCTGGGACGTCACCTCCAATCAGAATCCGAGAATGCTATCGCTCTCGCCGTGGACCAAATGCCACCCCTAAAACTGAATTTGAAAAGAGGGACGTTATCTTGTAGCATAGCTGGCGAAGCAGGCCCTGAACAAAACCTGTAATAAGCGCCATGTTCCAGCCTGAACCATACTTTCAGGGTCCGGGAGGAAGTTACAGAAGGTGTAGAAAATGGATAAGAAAAACCACGAATGAACCACGAATGAACAAATGAAAGGATCAGAAAGGTGTTCAGATATGGCGGTCTTAAAGATGATAAGTCTTTAAAGGGAAGCTGAAGCGGTTTTCTATTTGAGGAAACAACCTTAAATCGTCTTAATCTGGGCGCCAGGAAGTCCAATGTCGAAAGATATTTTTCGATTTCGTGCACGGAGGCAGCAGAAAATCATTTTCAAAGTACCGCTGATGCCCCTCCTTCCCGGAGCGTACAGTCATGAAAGGAGTTTTCGGAATCGTCACCTTCGAGTATCTTCAAGGCCTATCGAAGCTATGCACGTGCACTCTTGCTATTTTAGAAAAAGGTCAGAAAAAATGAAAGCCGTTTACAACTCCCTGTAACGCCGAATTAGAGCGCAGCTCTTGAGGAGGAGGAGGGAAGGGCACTGGGGGTGGGTCAAGTGACCTTGGGGGGTCACGTGACCTTGTGGGGGTCACGTGACCGTGGAGTGTCCGTGACATTGGGGGGGGGTCACGTGACGATGCCGATACCGATGACGTCATCGGTGACGTTACTGATGACGTTGTGAAGACTCTGGTTAGGAGCTGTACACACACCGTCGTCGGGGCCCGACGTTGAGGAGAGACAGTACCCAGCACTACTTCCGGCATATATAACTTTATCTAAACTCGGCTTGAATTCGCGACACAGACAACTGCTACGACGTTCTCCGGCTGAAGGCTTGCGATGGCTAACCGCCCTTTTTCTGCCATTCCTCTTCTTTTTTCTCCTTTCTTCCCCTGGCCGCGAGGCGAGGATTCTTGGTAATCTGGCGCGAACGCCACGGTGGGACACACACACACACACGTGCCCGCACGCACAGCACCGAATGAGTCGGTAATACACTCCGTCACACTTGCCCACACAAAAAAGGGAATTTTCTCTTACACAAAATTCACCGGACAAAACTTAAAGAGATGTTCAGGTTTATAAAGACACTTAGTTTTCGGACCGTAATGAACTCACTAAAGGATACCTATCGAAACACTGGGTAAAGTGCACAGAATACACCATCACGTGGTCGCTAAGAACATCACACTAAGGAGCGCACTAAGAAAGTTCCCGCAGATTACACACCACCCGGTGGGCCCCGCAGGTTTCTCGTAGGTGTGTTCATTAAGGTCGATCAACTGGTCCGTATTTTCTCAAAGCATAGCGGTGTTCCCGCGCGGGTTGGCTTGCTCTAG
This sequence comes from Ixodes scapularis, assembly GCF_016920785.2. Classification (NCBI taxonomy): domain Eukaryota; kingdom Metazoa; phylum Arthropoda; class Arachnida; order Ixodida; family Ixodidae; genus Ixodes; species Ixodes scapularis. The sequence goes on along the minus strand of NW_024609989.1, from coordinate 306,588 downwards.
GAGGAGCAGCAGCCGAACTGTGAGACAACTCCTCCAAGAGTGCCAGCATGATGAAATCATTTGATCTCTTCTCGTCAGGATCCACTCTGTTCTCATCCGCTGGACACGGGCCGTGGGGCTTTGGAACGGCGGGCATGGCAGTAGGAGTCCCAACATCATTCGGCATGCCCGGCCCCCGAAGAGGCCCAATGTCACCCCGGTCACCACCTCCGGCACTATATCGCTTAAGGCGATTAGCATGAACTATTTTTTGCTCCCCTGTTCGAGTGTCTTTTACTCGGAAGGTGACCTCCGACAGTTTTTCTACGACCCGAAGCGGACCGCGCCATTTAGGCTGCAACTTTCTGGCGAGCCCACGGACGCCGGTCAAGTCGTTGATACAGACGACGTCACCCACGGCGAAGCTCGAAGTTGCGGAGTCCCTGTCGAATAGGTGTTTCCTTGTTTCGGCTGAGTCAGCCAGCATCAGGCGTGCAGATTCGTGGGCGGATGAGAGTCGCTGAAGCAGTTCGTCTCTGTAGTTATCTAGAGTGCCGTATCTTCCCGTCGGCGACTGGTAAAGAGCTGATGGCATCTCGGGATGGCGGCCACGAAGAAGGAAAAAGGGGCTCTGTTTAGTACTCTCGTGGGTTGCCGAGTTGTACGCGAAGGTGATGTAAGGCATCCATACGTCCCAATCCCGTTGGTCACGGGCCATATAGTGACCCAGCATTCCGCTGATAGTCTGATTGAGGCGCTCCACCGCCCCGTTACACTGGGGGTGATAAGGCGTTGTAAGAATCTTCTGGATTCCCAGGAGATTACCTACCTCTCGCAGGAGCTTTGACGGGAAGTTTGCACCACGATCTGTTAAAAGTTGCTGAGGCGTTCAGTGGCGCATTTTAATGCGCTCGACAAAGAGGCGGGCCACGGTTTCCGCCCGCTGGTCGGGCATGGGAATCACCTCGGCGTACCGGGTGAGGTGTTCAACAAAAACGAGCAGATAGCGATTTCCCTGGGTTGATAGGGGCAGGGGTCCCATTATGTCCATCGACGTCCGTTGGAAGGGCTTTGAGATTTCTTCGAATATTTGTAGAGGCGCAGGCTTGCGGCCCTTAGGAGTTTTCCAGAGGGAGCAGGAGCCGCAGCGATCGTAATGAACTTTGACGTCCTGCTTCATGTGCGGCCAGTAGTAGTCGCAAGAGAGCCTCTCCGTCGTCTTCCGTGCCCCCAGATGTCCGGCGTAAGGAGCATCGTGCGTTGTTCTCAGCAGCTCATCGCGCAGTAAAACCGGAACGACGACGTGGCCGCGCGATGTCTCCGGTGTCGTCCGCTTGTCTCCCTCTCGTCGTCAAAGTAGACCTTCGTTGTCTAGATAGTACTCGTTTTGCCGACCCGGAGCGTCCTCACATTGTTTGATCAAGCTCACCAGCTCATCGTCGTTCCTCTGTTCTTGTAGAAAACGCTCTAGGTCCAGCATTGGTCTGAAGTCCACCACGCCGCGAACGACCGCCCGACTCAGAGCGTCTGCGTTCTGGTTCAACTTCCCCTCACGATGCACGATTTAGAAGCTATGTTCTTGAAGCAGCTAGTTCCACCTCGCAAGGCGCGAGTTTGGCTCACGGACGAACATCAGCCATTTGAGGGCCTTGCAGTCCGTAATAACACGAAAATGCCGTCCGACTAGATAGCATCGAAAGTGGCGCACAGCCCACACTACGCCCAGACACTCTTGTTCAGTGGCACCATAGCGCTTCTCAGTTTCGTTCAGCTGGCGGTTCGCAAATGCTATCGGATGCTCCTGTCCATCAAAAACCTGGGACAGCACTGCGCCCAAGCCTTGGCCGGATGCGTCAGTCATAACGATGAAATCCCTTGAGAAATCCGGGAATCTCAGAAGGGGGGGCACTGGTCAGAGCATCCTTCATTAGCTCAAAAGCCGTCTGTGCTTCCTCGTCCCACACAAAGTCTACCTTTGGCGAGGTGAGCCGCGTCATGGGCCTGGCGTTTTCCGCGAAGTTTTTCAGATGCCTGCGGTAATATCCAAGCAATCCCAAAAACTGTCGCACTTCCTTCGCATTCCGAGGGGTTGGGAAATTACGGACACAGCTCAGCTTGTCAGGATCAGGCCTAACACCCTGCCTCGAAAGGATATGCCCCAAGTACTTCACTTCCTCCCCCAAGAATTGACACTTGGAGGGCCCCAACTTCAGACCCGCTGCCCGGAACCGCATCAGCACGGACTCCACATCCGCTAGGTGCTGGTCAAAGTCATGACTGTATATAATCACATCATCTAAGTACACATGGCACGACTTCCCCAAAATACCTGCGAGGGTTACGTCGGCTGTGCGCTGCCATACCGCCGAGCTGTTAACCAGCTCCATGGGCATCCGTCGCCACTGATAGTGTCCAGACGGCTTATTGAAGGCCGTCTTTTTCTCGGTCACTCTCGTCCATTTCTATTTGCCAGAACCCTGAGGCCATGTCGACCACGGTGAAGTACTTAGCAGTGCCTAGCTGAGCAATGGTCTCCTGAATATTTGGGAGGGGGTATGGGTCGATTCTTGTCACCTTGTTCAGTTCGCGATAACCGACCACAAACCTGAACGACCCGTCGGGCTCCTGAACCAGGAGAGCGGGTGCACCCAGGGAGAAACGGAGTGTTCTATGATACCTTTGTCCAACAAGGCCTGGACCTGTTGCTCCATCTCGTCTCTCTTAGCGAATGGTATCCAATACGCTCAGCGGTATATGGGTGCAGCATCCGACGTGTTGATTTTGTGTTTGATTGTGGTACAGTGACCGAGGTCCAGCTTCGTTAAGGCAAATGCCGCCCGGTACTTCCACAGCAGCTGAGCGATCCTTCTTCTCTCCCCGGAGTGGACGTAGGACAGCTCGACCATTCCCAAGAAAGCCGCCTCCGACATGCCGTCGACCGTGCCGCAACACAGTATCATCTCCTCAAGTTGTGGGGCAGATTCTACGTCAACAAAGACTCCGACCCGTTTGTTCTTGGGCAGTCGTATTTCAGACAACATAAGATTTGCTATCCTGACCGGCACACGTCCCCTCTGATCTACACGCGCCAGAGGATCAACCCCTAGGAGCCCGTTAGGGTCAATCTCTACCATCTCCACCACACCCAGTGCACCGCGGGGCGGGTTCCCCCGGAGCTTATTAGCCACGATAATCTCGGTCCTTGGTGGAATGACGCACTCCAACACCAACATGACAGGTGTATCAGCAGAGCATACACCCCGAACAGGTTGCGATGGTGACCAGTTCAAGATCGCAGCCTCTTCCCCGTCGAGCATAACCACCCCTTCGTGGTCAGCAGGTCCAAGCCGTGGGCGCGCACAACATCCTGCCCCAGGATTCCGGACACGGGGATCATCGCGCTGTCGTTGCAGATAAAAAAAAAATGTGAAAGCCGTTTACAAATCCCTGTAACGCCGAATTGGAGCGCAGCTCTTGAGGAGGAGTGAAGGGTACTAAGGGTAGACCCCTCCCCCTTCTCCTCCTCCTCCCCTCATTCTTTAGTATGCTCCGGGGGGGGGGGGGGGGGGGTCACGTGACCTCGGGGGGGGGGGGGGTGTCACGTGACTTCGGGGAGGGGGTCACGTGACCTCGGGGAGGCGTGACTTGGGGGTCACCTCAAGGTCACGTGACCCCCAAGGTGACCCCCACGTGACCTTGGGGGTCACGTGACCTGGAGGGGTCACGTGACCTCGGGGGGTCACGTGACCTCAGAGGGGTCACGTGACCTCAGAGGGGTCACGTGACCTGGGGGGTCACGTGGGGGTCACCTTGGGGTCACGTGACCTTGAGATGACCTTGGAAGGGGTCACGTGACCTTGGGGAGGAGACCACGTGACCTCGGGGGTCACGTGACCTCAGAGGGGTCACGTGACCTTCAAAGGGTCACGTGGGGTCATCTTGGGGTCACGTGACCTTGAGATGACCTTGGAAGGGGTCACGTGACCTCGAGGGGTCACGTGACCTTCAGGGGGTCACGCGGGGTCCCGTGACCTTGAGATTACCTTGGGAGGGGTCACGTGACCTTGGGGGTCACGTGACCTTGGAATGACCTTGGTTACGCCGACGGCGACGGCGACGCCAACGCCGACGGCGACGCCGCTCAAGCCGGGAACGGGCCCCTAAGAGCTGCGCTCTAAAATGAAAGCCGCTTACAACTCCCTGTAACGCCGAATTAGAGCGCAGCTCTTGAGGAGGAGGAGGGAAGGGCACTGGGGGGGGGGTTAAACTAACCGGGGGGGGGTCACGTTACCTTGGGGGTCACGTGACCCCCAATGCCGATGATGTCACCACTGACGTCACTGATGACGTCATCAGTGACGATGACGATGCGGGTACCGATGACGTCATTAGTGACGTCACTGATTACTTCACCAGTGATGATGACGATGACGATGCGAATGTAGGTGACGTCATCAGTGACGTCGCTGATGACGTCATCAGTGATGATGACGATGACGATGCGGATGCCGGTGACGACATTAGTGACGTCACTGATGACGTCATCAGTGATGATGACGATGACAATGCGGATTCCGGTGACGTCATCAGTGATGATGACGATGACGATGTGGATGCCGGTGACGTCATCAGTGATGATGACGATGACGATGTGGATGCCGATGACGTCATCAGTGATGATGACGATGACGATGTGGATGCCGGTGACGTCATCAGTGATGATGACGATGACAATGCGGATGCCGGTGACGTCATCAGTGATGATGACGATGACGATGTGGATGCCGGTGACGTCATCAGTGACGATGACGTCATCGGGGGGTCACGCGACATCGGCGGGGGTCACGTGACCTCGAGGAGGGGGCCACGTGACTTCGGGGGGTCACGTGACCCCCCACGAGGTCACGTGACCTTGGTGGGAGGCTCGCGCGGTGCATTATGGGACATTTCCCATGATGCACCGCGCGGTTACGCCGACGCCGACGGCGACGGCGACGGCGACGCCGACGCCGACGGCGACGCCGCTCAAGCCGGAAACGGGCTCCTAAGAGCTGCGCTCTAAAAACGAACGGCAGAACGAGGTCTTCCCGATTCCAAGTGGTATGAGATAGCAACCACGGGTCTCCAGCTCTTTTCCTGTTATGCCTGTCAACCGCGTGCGCGTGCCCCCGAGGTGCTCGTTGAACGTGCGACCACTCTGACTCAGTTCTCTGAAGACGGACTCTTTAAAGAGGCTGACCTTCGACCCGGTGTCCATCAGAAAACGTAGCTCCATTTTTCCAATATTTGCCGCCACCACCGGACTGCTCTCCCCGCACAACTTAATGGCCACGTTTATTTCTCTCCCTCCATCGGTGTCGCTCGGAAGGGGACCTGTTAGTTTCCTTGCCCCTGGGGCCCTCCCGAAGCAGCCTTTCCTCCTTCTTCGTTCCTGTGGGGCTGCTGTACCCTTTGTGCGGAGTTCCAGAGTGAGCCCCTTTCATTCTCGATTCTACTTCCGCACTCTCTTATTCTATGGCCGGCCAGGTTACAGTACCAGCAACGCATTGGGAGACGCACTGACGTATTCCGAGGGAGACCCCTCTCCATCGGCGCCCGCTGAAGAGCGATGCTGTCAGCAAACAGCTGACAGCATCGCTGTCAGCTGTTCTTTCCCTGGCCGCGAGGCGAGGATTTTTTGTAATCTGGGGCGAACGCCACGGTGGGACACACACACACACACACGTGCCCGCACGCACAGCACCGAATGAGTCGGTAATCTACTCCGTCACAACGTCACTGATGACGTCATCAGTGATGATGACGATGCGGATGCCGGTGGCGTCATCAGTGACGTCACTGATGACGTCATTAGTGATGATGAAGATGACGATGCGGATGCCGGTGACGTCACTAATGACGTCATCAGTGATGATGACGATGCGGATGACAATGACGTCATCAGTGACGTCATAGATGACGTCATTAGTGGCGATGACGTCTACGGGGGTCACGTGACCTCGGGGGGAGGGGGTCAAGTGACCTTGGGAGGCGGGGGGTCACGTGACCTGGGCAACCATCGTGACACTCGTGAGGGTAACCCTAGTAATCCTTGTGAGGGTAACTCTCGTGACCCTCGTGAGGGTAACTCTCATAACCCTCGTGATCCTCGTGAGGGTAACCCTTTTGAGGGCCACTAACCCTCGTAACCCTCGTGAGGTTTACGAGGGTTAGTAGCCCTCATGATCCTCGTGAGGGTAACCCTCGTGAGAGTAACCCTCACGAGGGTTGCGAGGGTTACTCGCGGTTACGCCGACGGCGACGCCGACGGGGGGAGGGGGGTCACGTGACCTCGCGGGGAAGGGCAGTCAGGTGACCTCGGGAGGGGGTCACGTGACCTTGGGGTGACCTTGGAGTGACCTTGGGTACGCTGACGGCGACGCCGCTCAGGCCGGAAGCGGGCGCCTAAGAGCTGCGCTCTAAAAGATGTCACGACTGGTGCCAGTGCGGGTTAGTGGCGAGATTGCAATTGCACGCGCTGCCACGCGGGGGACACGCGCTTGGCGGCCGAAAGATCCTCCTATGAAGTAACGACTAGTCCGAGAGCTTTCGTGTTTTCTCGCGTTTTGGTTACATCTTCGAACAAAACGAACGCAATATTCAGATTTACGGGATAAAACTACGCTGGAATCAGAATCAAACTCATTTTCTGAAATAAGTGTTTCAGCTTCCCTTTAACGGAGATGAAGAAAAAAGGAAAAGCCACTTTAAGATCGTCATGAGTCGGAAGATATAATAAATAAGATATTTGTGTTGCAATAGGGACTGTCAACTTTATACTGGTGATCAATGGCAATCAATTTATACTGGAGATCACTTAGCAATATTATAAGATTTTGTAGTCAACTTCTGGCTGATCCCAAGAGCTTTTTACTCATACGGGTTTCAGGGGAACTCTTGAACGTAAATTAAGTACTTCAGCTAAATCCCATTCTCAGTTTTTTTCTTAATTAGCCCCGCTTATGTTAGTTTTTAGCAAAACGCGAGGCTGACTGATTGATCTACATTGCATATCATTTTATATGTAACAGCTTTAGTTCCGTGGATGCAGCACTGACGGAACCGGCGAAAATCCTCCTTCTTCCAGGCGGTTAGACGTTGCATATATAATAAAACATCTCTCGCGGAAATAAAGATGGTCAGTGCTATTCGGTCAAAACATTCATTCTTGGAAATGGTATAGTCACTTGGAATTTAATTTTTTCGTGGTTTGCAGATAGAAATCTCTCGCAGACACTCTCCAAATGAAAGACGGTGTCGTTGTTTGTGAAGTGGCCTTCAGTTCTTTACTTGACTAAACTGCACGGCAAATGCACGTTATCCCGTTTGTTGACTTCTTTTTTTCTCGTTTCTGCGTCGTCATTCGTAATCATTTACTGCGCAGTTTGATCAAGTAATGAATAGCCAACTAGACCAATTCCCAGCACTGGTGCCCATCAGTTTTAGTTTCGCTCATCAAATTTGATGATATTTGAGGGCAACTAAAGTAACTTTGTGTTCGCGACTGTTTATTAACCCTCATCCTTCGAAACTTTGCAGGCCGAACTATCCGGAAATCCTCCTAACGCAATCAGCCAGACCAACCTATGGCATTGCCAGAACCTTGGGCAACATTTTTCCCCAGATGAATGGGACCGACTAGCCAGATTAAACAGGGAATGGCCACAGCTCAGCCAACTACATGCAACAATTCCATTCCCGTCCCTTCCTCTGTTCGCCGACACAGCATGTCCGTTTTGTTGACGTGTAATTCTCAAAACCTATGGCGGTGATACACGGTACAGTAGTTGCTTTTGTAGCATGCCTGGCTTTTTCCAGCAGCAGAAAGCAGCGACGCTGAGACTGAACCACGCTCCTTGATCGTATCCAGTTGTGTCTTTCTCGATTCGTCTGGGAGTGTATCGACGTAATCCTTTACCGTATGTTTAAAGGTGAAGTAAAACCTTTGAAGCACGTATTAGTAGAGAAGGATCGCTTTATGTTTAATTTACGTGTCTTTTTAATTGTCTTTTTCGGGATGCTCAGTATCCAGCTATGATACGCGTGTTTTTTTGTGATATGATTATTTTACCTTTTGAATTACACCACAATACGAATGTAAACCCCTAAATTTATCTACTTCATCTACATGATGCGTCCCTGTTTGCTTGTTCCTTTAGTTCGTTCTGGTTGGGCTTCTGGATTGGTGTAGTATAAATAAAAAGAAAGGAAGTAAAGAAGATTCGATCTTCACACCTTACAGAAATTGCCCGAGCAGAATTCGACTACGAATGGCAGGGAACGAACTGCGAGCACAAGGGGGCGGAGCTCTTCTTCCAAGGGGCCGAATTGCAGTGGCAACCATGGGAGATGGAGCAGAAAAAGAGAGGGCAGACGGCGGTGCGACTTCTGCAGCCAATCTTGTGGTACCCACAGAAATAACAATACCAGGTATGAAAAGACGCAAAACAGGACAATACTCATCCAGCTTCGCACCAGCTTAGAACAGGCTTACGTAATCATGAACGGTCCCACACGGATAGAAATCCTTGTTGTCTGCTAGGTTTTTCAGTAGGCGGAAACTCTGAGCAGTCTGATGTGGTACGCAAAGTTTCTCCCACGTGGAAACGTCTTTCAGGTTTAGTTAGCGCCCTGCAACAAGCAGATGAGTATACCACAATGAAATACAGCTTTTTTTTTTTTTTTTTTTGGAAGGAGGTGGGGGAATAAAAAATTACAGTCCAAAGTAAAAAAAAAAAAAAAAAAGACAACTTTGATGCAAGTAAACAATCAAGCTGGGCTCTATAAAAGAACATTCTGTCCGAGCACTCGAAGCTTCAATTTGTTGCACTTTGTATGATATTAGAGAAATGTACCGTGTTGAGTTGATTAATTTATTTTTATTTTATTTTTTTACTTGAATTTCAGTTGAGGGGGTCGCTGTCACTCACACTATAAATTATTTTTAACATATGAAATAGCCCAAAAAGGTTTCGCTGTTGCAACACAACACAACATTCGGCGACACAGCATTATTTGTGTCGCCGAAGTTTAGCCTTAGACTGGCAAATGTTCATACCAATACCGATTTGAAACAGTGTTTTTCGCTGTTTCAAACAGCTCGTAAAATCCTCGTCGTGTACATTAGCAAATTTTTAATTAACAAAGGTACAACACGATTGTTTTACGAGGCTTTTGGATGCAATTTTGTGTGTGGGTGTGTGGAAGACCCTTCCAGCGTTACTTAATACACAGTCGCGATCATTATGAATGTCAACACGCTATCACCTAGCGCTCCGTACTCGCAGCGTTATGCAGCTGCAATGCTTAGGCGTTACCGAAAAAAGTAACGATATACGTTACTTTCTAAATGAAGGGACGCGTTACCGAACTACGTTACTTGAAATAAAAGGAATGTGCTACCGTCACCGACAGAAAGTAAAGCACGTTACTTTTGCGGCATTTTTTATTTATAAATTGATGATAGCAGCGCTTCTGTGTGTGTGTGTGTGTTTGAGTGTTTGTGTGTTTGTGTGTGTGTGTGTTTTTGCAACAGCGTTTTTTGACACTGGGATAATGGGCCCTGGCTTTGGGATTTTTCCGAAGTGGAACATTTTGCGTGGGGAAAGGGTAGGAAAAATGTTTGAAAATATGTGGAATGAGTGCAATAAGAATGACTTGGATAACACACTACGTTTCAGCTTAACTCCAGACACAGCCGACGCTACAAGCTAATGGGACCATTATAGCTGCATCAAAAGCGCAAGTCACTGGGCCTTTTTTCTTCATGATTGGTTCAGCGATGACAGAACACGTCCAGAGACACGGCGAACACAATGATGGCGCCCTTTTCACTCTTTCGGATTGGTACCATCAGCTTGTAGCGGCGGCTTCGTCTGGACGTAAGGTAAAACGAAGTATAAAAAAGTGAAAGCCGTTTACAACTCCCTGTAATGCCGAATTGGAGCGCAGCTCTTGAGGGGGAGGAAAGAAGGGTACTGAGGGCCACGTGTTCTCGGGGGGGGGGGGGGGTCACGGGACCCTTCCGAGGGCACGGGACCTTGGTGGGGTCACGTGGGGGAGTCACGTGCCCCCTTACGAGGTCACGTGACCTCGGGAGGGGTCACGTGACCTCGGGATATCACGTGACTCCCCATGTCACGTGACCAAAATTTACCCATTAGATATAGCGGGGAAATTTTTTCCGCTAGATTTAGCGGGGAAATTGTTTCCGCTATATTTAGCAGGGAGATTTTCCCGCTAGATTTAGCGGGGAAATTTTTTCCGCTAGATTTAGCGGGGAAATTTTTCCGCTAGATTTAGCGGGGAAATTTTTCCGCTACATTTAGCGGGGAAATTTTTTCCGCTAGATATAGCGGGGAAACTTTTCCGCTAGATTTAGCGAGGAAATCTTTTCCGCTAGATTTAGCGGGGAAATTTTCCCGCTAGATTTAGCGGGGAAATTTTCTCGCTAGATTTGGCGCGAAAATTTACCCATAGTGCACCGTGCGGTTACGCCGACGGCGACGGCGACGCCGCTCAAGCCGGAAACGGGCGCCTAAGAGCTGCGCTCTAAAACGCGCAAAAAATGTGTACTTTTTCCAGGTGTTTGGTAGGTGTACCAAGTAAGCTAATTTCGTTACCCGTTACTCAAAATAAGTAACCTAAGTACTAGGGTGACCAGACGTCCCGTTTTGGCCGGGAAAGTACCGTTTTTGAGGTTCGCTTTTGCCGTCCTGTCTTTTTTTCCCAATAAAGATTCCTGTCCCGTTTTCGCACCAGGTGGTTCCGAAGTTGGCACAAAGCGAGTTGAAGTAAACCGAAACAATGTGTACTCGTTACAAGTATATTTTACAAAAATACCAGTGGGTACTTTAACTTTAAAATATTTACCCAGAGTAAAAATTAGAGAACTGTTCTTGCCCACAAACATTTTTTTTCTATCGCGAAGAGTCGTGTGTAGAAATTTGTTTTTCCAATCTCAATCTTTAGTACCCCCCCCCCCCCCTTCCCCAGGCTAGGATGTCCCGTTTCCTATCTTGAGGAATATGGTCACCCTGCTAAGTACGTTACCCGTTACTGTCTGGGAAACTAACGACTACGTTATTACGTTACTGAAAAAAGTAACGCATTACCGGTAGCGACGTTATTTGTAACATCTTACCGCCAACACTGTACAGCGGCGACCGCGGCGGCTTGAGTTTCCTTCTGCACTTGGTTAGCAGAACGTGCAAGTTACCACAGCTGCCCCACCATTGGGCTGCCAGAGTCGAGTCTTTGACGATCACCTGTAGACCTTTATCACCACCGCGATTGAGACTTCTCAACATCTGAAATGAATGAATACCTACTTTAAACCGCACCGCAAACAAAGTAGGTATACAGGGCCATGTTCATCTAGCTCTGACCTTTCTTGTTTTGTCGAGTCATCCCAGCAGGTTGGATAGAAGCATACCATAACGACGAAGTGGACATCTTTCACCGTGACAGCCGCAGGGGTGACACCTTTCCCGAGACCAACTGGTCGGACCCACAAAAGCAGCAAACGCACCGACAACCGGACAAGCACCCGAGCCGCTTGTGTCCTCACTCAAGCTCTTCCGCAGCAAGTCTCGCCATCCACGAGAGGACTCACATTGGCGAGAGGCCCTTCAGTTGCGGTGTCTGCGAGAAAACGTTCGCGAAAAGGTATGGCTTGATGGCTCACGATAGAACTCACACCGGAGAGAAGCCGTTCAAATGCAACACGTGCAGCAAGGCGCTTACTCTGAAACGCACCTTGGCGGATCACGAAAGAATTCACACCGGAGAGAAGCCGTTCAAGTGCAACACGTGCAGCAAGGCGTTTACTCGGAAAACCAACTTGGCGAATCATGAGAGGACTCACACCGGAGAGAAGCCGTATAGATGCGAGACCTGCAATAGAGCGTTTGCGGCCCATAGCAATTTAAACAGTCATCGGAAGATACATCACAAGTGATCGAAACCATCACGTGCGTCATAGCTGTGGAGGGGGTTTAAACGAAATTCTCGAGCTCTTGCGTGTGTTCATATCGTTTGACGGTAGACCTGCAGGGGTCTTCTTGCGAGCAGTGTGGGTTTTACATACTTCAAAATTTGTCAGCCTGTTATTTGTCGTGTAATCAGAAATAAAAATGAGAATTTACCTTGGAATAAGAGAGCGGGGCTCCTTTTTGTACAAAAACAAAACTACTGGAAGCATACTATATTTTATTAATTTAGAGTCCTTAATCACGTGCTGCACCTGTAGTGTCTTAATTGTCTGCAGGTTTATTTATGTTGCTTACAAGTCGGCCTACTAAAAAAAATATACGAAATAATAAAATCACTAAGGTCTTTCAATAGCAACAAGCTTCAATAATGTAAAATTTTAGAAAAGTATTAGACCGAGTAATGCAAACACAATTCTAAGATATAAAATAAATATGTATATATATATATATATATTTTCAGAAATCCTAAAATTAGGGCGATTGAAAAAAGAGGAAACTCTCTTCGGGAACAAACTACCAGCCACGGCGGACGTCAGGAATTGCCAAGAACCTACTAATTAGCCAGATAATTAATTAAAACTTGCTAATTAACTTTTTAATTAGTGGAAATAGCCATATGTGTCCAATTAGAAAGTTGCTGAGCGTTATCGAAAACCACTAAATCAGTTATTTTCAGAAAGACTCTAAGCGCTTGAGAAGAGTAGTAGCGCACTAAAATTACTCTTCGTGGAGCAGGTACAAGGCTGGGGCTAGATAAGAGGCGGAAAAATCGCGCGGGCGCCTTATCGCAACCGCTGGCCTTGTACCTGCTCCACGAGTGGTAACTTTAGTGCGCTACTACTCGTCTCACGCGCTCAAAGTCTTTCTAAAAATGACTGATTTAGTGGTTTTCGATAACGCTCAGCAACTTTCTAATTGGAACCATATGTCTATTTCCCCTAATTAAAAAGTTAATTAACAAGTTTTAATTAATTATCTGGCTAATTATAGGTTCTTGGCAATTCCTGACGACCGCCGTGGCTGGTAGTTTGTTCCCGAAGAGAGTTTCTTCTTTTTTCAATCGCCCTAATTTTTAGGATTTTTGAAAGTTTTCGCAAAAACACCCGGTATAACTAATTAACACGCAAAGCTGGAAACTAATGCTTTGCGCATAGTACTGGAACAGAATATACAACACTCGAAGTATTAGGAATATAATGTCTTGTTTCTTAATACTACCACTGAACTTTTACCCGCTAAATTGAGCGGAAAAATTTTTCCGCTAAGTTTAGCGGAAAGTTTTTCTCGCTGACTTTAGCGGAAAAAATTCCCCACCATATTTAGCGGAAAATATTCCCGGCTAGATTTAGTGGCAATTTTTCCCGATAAATTTAGCGGGAAGTTTTCCCCTAGATAGGAGGCGAGCAGGAGAGGAGGAGAGGAGGGTACGGATGAGCACTGAGAAGGGGCATACCCTTCTCTTTGTAGCTTCCCCTCTTCCTCAAGAGCTGCGCTCTAATTCGGTGTTATAGGGGATTGTAAACGACTTAAATTTTTTTTGTCTTTTTAACGATTTGTACGCCTTTGTAGGCTTTACTGTAGAAAATAGTTGTGTAAAAAGAAAACAGAAGAGATGGAAATACAGGGTGAGCTCCGAAACGGATACTGAAGAGATAGAAGACTGGTAGACAACTTAACCGTCGGGCTCTCTACTGTCACCTCTTCTCTTCACGATACATCTCAGTGAAATGGAAAATAAATTAACTTAGCTTCTGATGTGAGTCATATGGAAGGAGGGAGAAATGTAATAGAGGTAATGCCAGGACTGATGTATGCGGACGACATAGCACTCATGACAGATATCCAGGAATATTACAGGAACTAGCTGGAATATATGGAGAGGAAGGTGACACCTTGGGCATGACTTTTAGTAGTGACAAGTTTGGAGTAATGGTGTTTAATGAGGAGAAGAGGGAATCCCTGAAGATAAACGACATTGTAATAAATCATGTGGCTCGAGGAACATGAGGAAAATATAGTCAGAAAAGGAAAAAAAATCATAAGTTATGAAAAAAGGCATTATGGAACTACATATAATATATATAAAGCGGTCAGCAGTATATGGAAAGGAGTGATGGTACCATGACCGTATTTCAACAATACGGTAGTGTGCATGGAATCAGAGGTTCAATCAGGATTAGATCTTCGACAAAGGGGAGTACGCAGATTGGCACTAAGAGCACATGGAAAGACACCAAATAGAAAGAAGTATGCAGGGGGATATTGGTTGGTCGTCTTTTGAGAGTCGGGAGGCAAAAGTAAGTTGAAATTTTAACAAAGGTGGACCTAAATGGTTGTGGGTACGGAAGGTATTGAAGTATTTACGCATGAAAAGTTTCTACACAAAATAGACAAACCGAAGCCGAAAGCTTACATTAAACTACCTACACACTTGTGATGGGGCTGAGCTGACTACAGTAAAGAAGGGAGTGAAAGAGGCAGAAAGGAAAGTGTGGGAGGTAAGAATACACGAAAAACTCAGCTCCAACAATATATAGGTCACAAACACAGCACAGAAGAAAGGAAAATTTGTTTGACAATTCAACGGGAATTTCTTTTCTGTTCGAGGCCTGAACGTGAGTGTTGAGAACGAAGACGTTTAGGAATAAATTTCAGGATACAGACCCATTATGGGTCACCTGCCATAATGAGGGCGAGACGCTAGAGCACTTGGTTTCGGAGTGCACGGGGCTTTGCCCTGCCCTTCCTGAAGGAATAACGGATTTGGCCGGGACTCTGGATTTTGCTGGCGAAGATGGAATGACGCAAAAGAAAAGGGGGTTACAGTCAGAAACAGGTGATTCGAAGATTGGTGCAAATTATGAAAAGAAACTTGAATGATACAGAAGTAACAAGCACAGCTGTAAACAGGCGGAAAAGAGGAAAATTCGGATTCCCTCTCGCGTGACTCCGGCCCAAAGTCTGAACCATGTCTCCCAGCTGGTCACGGTGCTAGGCCAACGCCAACAAGGTTTGACCGGAGGAAAATCGGCGACTTCCTTTCCGGGGGGAAGAGGCGGGGGTGTTGTTCTGGGTTTTTTTGCGGATCCCTCGATGGTCAACCTGGTGATATCCCACACTTCATGGTGATAGTGAGAGGGAGAAAATTGGTCTTAGAAGGGCGGGAGGAATCATTTGCTCATATTTTTAGACTTGGGCTAGGGGGCGCAAGCTACTGCCCGTTACAAAGGGTCCATCCAGACATTGTCTGGCAGCTGACCTGTGAGGAAACTTCTATAAAGGTCTGTTTTCTGTTTTTCATTTTTCTGTTATTTAACATACATTTTCAGTTTCTCACTAAAAAATTTATGTAAATTCGCAAGTTCTGTTAAACCAATCACAGAAAAATTCCAGCACAAAACATTTATGTAAAATAACAATTTCCGCTAAATCAAGTACAGGAAATTATAAGGGAACATAATTTACGCAATATTACAAGTTTCGTGGAAGCAATAGATTTTATGCGAAATGTAGAGCGCCATTTAGTACTGCACCGAGTGCTATGTCCGCCATATTGGTAGCGGCGAGAAAACAAAACCAGTCACCCGACCGGCAAAGACCCGACGTAAACAAGCGAACGCGCTTCGCGCGAGAGATGCGATGCCACTGCGTTGCTGCGTTTCACTGGGGATGCAGCGATAAGCCTTCGATTTATGCGTGACGGGAACGCAAACGTGAACAGGATTCAAAACTTTTCTTATTTATATTTGTTACTTGAGACGCAGCTTTTGACAAAAACAATCGGTGACAACGCGAAGAAACATGCGGACGTTATCGCGCGGCGTGAAGCCATTTACAGCTATTGAACTGGCCCCTAATCTTTTCACGAAGTTGTACCAAATTTGTTTTAAAGTTTTGTTTTGTTTAAATTCTTCTTATTTTATGTGCGTTGCACTGTCGGCCTGCGTTTTTCTTGATGTCCGAGCAGCTAGCTCAATGAATGCGGACCAGTCCATGGCTGTTAAGCGAGGCGAAAAGCCTCGCTTAAAGGGGTACTCCACCGATTTTTTGAGCTACCTCAACTAACTATATCTTCTGACTCCCCGGGCTTTACTCTCTCCGGTATGCTATTTAGAATCGCGAAATTCATAATAGTTACTGCGAAATCGGCAAATGAAAATGGTGCAAAAACCAACATTCAAATATACGCGCGCTTTTCAGGGCCGTGACGTCAGTGGCAGGCAGGCTTGCCAGTCGAGCAAGCAGCCAAAAAATAGAATATGCCAATCATTTGTTCCGTGCTGGAGCGCGGGTACTGCAGCGAGCTTCCCAAGCATTCATTTGACACCATGAAACTGCTTCGAATCAGTTTAAAACGAAATCTACAACCCAAAGAGTGAACCCCTGCCTTCCACTGACGTCACTTTTTCATTGTTGCCAGTAGAGACTTCGAGCTTGAAAAACACGGTGAGGACCAAAACTGCAAATTCAATAACTTCGCGAAAAAACAATATTTTGACCTAATATTTGGGATACTATTTTCGCGATGTTTGTTGGTTAGTTTAGCAAAATTTCAAGCAAATCGGAGACAATGAAAAAATCGGTGGAGTAGCCCTTTAATGGTACGTTTACACCTGAGAAGAAATCCGCTCTCACGGGAGCGGATCCGCTCTCGGCGGCGGCGGCGACGAGCGGGTTGCGTTTACATCTATTTCGTTCGAGCGGCGGCGGTGGCGCCGGCTGCGGCAGCTGTTCTCGTAACATCCCGTCAAATGTGTCGAGAAGGCGCGAGAGTTCCCATCTCGGTTCTCTCTCCCGGACGTGGCTGCTCCCTGAAGAACGCGTACTCGTGACGTAGGCAGCGTCGCGCTTCGCAAGAATGTCACATCCGGTCAGCGAAACGCCTCGTTCGGCGGCAGAAATAGATCCCGGACCTAAACGGCTCGCCGCCGCGTTTTCCGCCCAGCGTTTCGCTCCAGCGGCAAAAGCTGGGCGGATCCGCTGGCGGATCCGCAAGTGTAAACGTACCATAACACTTACGCCAACAACCATATTTGAAGATTCGTGTGGTCAACACTGAACAACAAAAGCTGAAAGCACCAGAGAGCCCTCCAGGTATTGTCTTATATTTAAAAAAATAATTATTACTTTGGAAACCCAGAAAGCCATCTCATTGCTTTGCAGCGATTTCTATACACTTGATTTGACGTCGGTAAACGAGGTTTCTAAAACATCTTTATAACTAAACAGGAGAGTATGTTGATAAAATATTCTTTAATATTCAAAGCTCGGTCATGTAGAATAGAGAACACAACAGGCACGGACGACGTGTCTGTTTGCTCAACACTCAGAGACGGGATTTGGCGTTTTTTGTCGAACGTTCGACTTCCACGTTCGATTATACATCGAACGTGGAGTTCGACTTCGTTTCATGGCAGTGGCTAAAACTTCGATGTCGGCGGCAATGACAACTTACGTTGCGGACGTTGAGTGGAGCAATACGGGCGGTGCCCACTTCATTTCACAATCTCCGTTTTTTTTGTTTTTTTTGTTTGCTGCAGTTGAGGTAAACATTTTGGTTAGTGCAAAGAAGCTTGGGGGGGGGGGGTAGTTTTGAGAAGTCAAGGCAGTTATTCTGCCGGGGTTGAACAAATCTTCATTAATAGCGCAACATCCGTCAACTGCCCTTGAAGTCAATGCTATCTGACACAAATTTGAGCTCTTTGTAACGCCTGAAAAATAATGCCCACGGCACAATTTCTTTTAGAACAACACAAAGCTTTCCACCCAAAAAACTTTCGCGAGTAATGGCAAAAGAAAAAAAAAAGCTAACCTTGAGTTGCATGTATTGTCGTGGAGCAGTCTATCGCTAAACAGTACGACTTCATGCGTATTCGCGTCGATAAAAGATTTTAAAGTGTCCTCAGAGATGAAAGGCACGACGGCCAAGTCCCTTGTGCACGTTGCGTGATCGGAAGACAGAAAACAATAACGTTTCCCAACTGAACTCTGTGGCACAACGTCCATGCCCTGGAAATGCTGAGAAATCGAAACTCAAGATACTTGACGCTACAAAAACGGCGTTGAGCACAGTGCTGCCAGACCACCAAGCATTTTCGCATATCTTCTATTACTGTGAAACCCCAACAGCAGGTATTCTGTTTTAGTTACGGAATTCTACATTCTCTCTCGTTTCTCTCTTTTACAATTATTAGATGCAATATTCGAACATGAAACCGAGCTTAGGCAGAGCATTTTTGCGGTAGAGTGTACATAGAAGCAAAGGTTTTAAAATACACCTAAATACCTTTGCATGCTTTACTAGCTCCGATGCCCAGTAGCTCAGATGTCGCGTGGCAATGTATCAGAAGTGAGGTCACATTTTACCTATGCCCTGTTTCGTCTTTGAATATTGCATCTAAAAATTGTAAAAGAAAGAAACGAGAGAAAATGTAAACTTATACGTAACTAAAACAGAGGATATCTGCTCTTGAGCTTTCACAGTAATCGCTTCCATCAGATAATGTCTTGCAGAAATTATCCTCCCTCGTATTTTTCGTTATTTGATTTAACGGAATTTGTTATATTACATACATTTTTTTGTGGTGGGACATTTCTGTGATTGGTTTAAACTTTAAAGGGATACTACAACGAAATTTTGGCGCCTATTTTATGGTCTATATGTGTTCAAAGGAGCAGTATCACATCGAACACACCAATATCTTGTTAAAAAAGTCACGAAAACGAATTTTAGAACGAATTAAACGATTCCCAAACAGCACCTGGTGTTTGTCGCGAACGCCTCGTTTGGAATGTCCGTCTAGGTACATTGCCGGGAAGTGACCTAGGTCGTCTCACGGGTTGTCTCCTGGAAGAACGGAGCAGCGCCGCTCTGCGGAAGTACGGCTCACTACGCCTCTTCTCTAGTTCTGAACGCAATTATCAAGCCTTCGCTGCCTGCTCTGCCTTCACCCCTTCGCCATTTTCCCGACGATGGCGACGGTGGACTCGTTGCATTGAGTTGTGGTGGCCCGATCGCTTGCGTACCTCGGTCTCTAGAACGCTTAGATCATCCTGTCGCGTTCTAATGCCGAGATGGTGCGGCACTGTGCGGTAGAGGACTGCGGCAACCTCCTGATTCGGTGCGGAAAACCTATTCACCAGTTCCCAAAGGACGAACAACTTCGTGCGCTTTGGATCCGGCTCGCACGACCGTCCTCCCCGGCGTAGCTTCCAACTACGAGTGATCGCTTGTGTTCCTATCACTTTCGTGATGAGGACTACGTGCGAAGCCCCAGGGTGATGGAGTCCTTGGGCTTCCCGGTGAGGAACGTACAACTCAAACCAGGAGTTTTGCCCCGCTTATTTTCAAAGAAGCGGAGATCTGGCGAGCGCAGCGAACCCCTTGACAAGCGACGCAGAGTGGTAAGGGAGCATGTTGTCTGTCGAGTATTTCCGAGTTCTGCAATGAAAGCCGAACCGCATGTAAGCGATTTAGCGAGTGACGAGACGAGCGACGGCGTCGAGAGTCTGCGACGAGCGACGGAGTCGAGAGTCTGCGACGAGCGACGGAGATTTCTCACTGTCGCCAGTCGCATCGCTCGGTTCTTAGATTACTGGAAAGAGTAAAGCTATACGCACTACGTCGTGCACCTTGACTGGAAATGGCCCTACGCACTACGCGAAGCTCGTATCAGCGGCGAGTTTCCAAAGAGGTGGCGTAGCATGATAGTAAGTTGTCTGCTTTATATGCAGCGGTCCGCGGTTCGATCCCCAATGAGGGCGACGTTTCCTTAGTTTTTTTTTTTTTTTTTTTTTTATCACTATTTTTTTTTTGTAGGGCATTTACGATGTTTAAGACATTTCTTTACTACAAATAACACTGAAAAAAAAAGATAAGGATTGATATTTACGAAATTTTGCAGAACTGAATGGTATGGGACTCGCTTTCCGGAGGTGCAGGAGGGGACAGCGGGGCTTGGGTTGCCGGCTGGATGCCGCGAAGCGGCGTGTACAGGTTAAGTTTTGCAATTAGCAGCCGCACAGTGTCGCCGCGAAGCGGCTTGAACGCAGGCAAGGGGGGTAAGGTTCGGTTAAACACACGCCGTCCGAAAAGGGTGACCCAAATGGCATGATGGCATCAGCTCTCTGCGTAGTGTTTATAGCCATTTCCGATCGAGGTGCACGACATAGTGCGTATAGCTTTACTCTTCTAGAAAACGTCGCTCACCGTCCTGGCCACTTGCCCCCGTCGCTTTCATGCGGTTTGCCTCCTCGCGCGACCGACCGAGCAACAGCGAAGCGGGTCGCCGTTGCTTGTCTCGTCACTTGCCAAGTCGCTTTCATGCGGTTTATGCTTGTCTGTTTCATCCAGCATGTGAGCGATTTTCCAGGAGACCTGTCGCTCAGTTCGTCACTCGCCGAGGCAAATCGCACGCAGCGACCTCCAGGCGATGACCAAAGTGTTCAGGGAATTTAGAACCGAACACTGCGACAGGCGACAGCGACCAGCGATAGCCTAGCTCATCGCTCGCCAAATCGCTTTCATGCGGTTCAGCCGTGGCCGATTGTGCTTTCTTTTTCAAGCCGTTCCGCTCATCATCGAAGAGCTTTGGCAAGGTGGGTTAGAGCGCCGGATCGAACGCACGCACTGCAGCAATTCAAGGATCTAGGGTTCGACCCCTATTTTACCAGTCTTAACTTGGATAAACATTGTGCTGGCATGCGGTAGTATATCAGTAGTATGTGACGTCCCTTCAAAACCCCGGGGTAGCGGTAGTACTGCACTGGCTGGATTTCCTACCTACGGTGTAGACCGTATCTGCAACGACAACCATCCACCTCTCTAAATTTCCATGCACTTTATTTTTCTTAATGGCCAGTAAATCATATGCTATTTTCCCCTGAGCATCAGGCACCTCTGCGTGATTCCACCAACTTCCTGGTCGGAGGTGCAGACACATGTTGGGAGCCTACAAACGAGCTAGAAGAAACAGCCGTTAGAACAGGTAAGGTTATTGACGTAACTTGAATGTCTTTTAACGTAACAATGTGTGGGCTGTGAGTGCTGCACCAGTGGGCCCATACTCCTGGGCCAAAAGCAATAACACCCCCTTAACATTCTTCCGTCTTCTCTCTTGCATCTCTCCAGTGACTCCAAGTGTGTTGGCATGTCGGCTGGTTGCACCTGCGGCCTCCCCCACTGCAATAACGCGGACAGACAGTGCCAGCACCTTTACAGGTATGCAGGCACTCCAATGGGACCTATACTGCGTGGTGTCACCTGCTTCAAGCGGAACTGCCAGACGCATCCACACAGTGCTAATGTTGCTCTAACGCTTTTTGTGTCTCGATCATGCACTTCTATGCTGATTCATGTCTGTTCATAGGCGCCCCTGGAGCGTTGGGTTGCCCACCTGCGGCCTCGCCGACCGCTCCGACACGAACAGATGGAGCCCGCACCCCGACAGGTATGAAGGCACTCCGATGGGACCTATACTGCGTGGTGTCACCTGCTTCAAGCGGAACTGCCAGACGCATCCACAGAGTGCTAATGTTGCTCTAAGGTTTTTTGTGTCTCGATCATGCACTTCTATGCTGATTCATGTCTGTTCATAGGCGCCCCTGGAGCGTTGGGTTGCCCACCTGCGGCCTCGCCGACCGCTCCGACACGAACAGATGGAGCCCGCACCCCGACAGGTATGAAGGCACTCCGATGGGACCTATACTGCGTGGTGTCACCTGCTTCAAGCGGAACTGCCAGACGCATCCACAGAGTGCTAATGTTGCTCTAAGGTTTTTTGTGTCTCGATCATGCACTTCTATGCTGATTCATGTCTGTTCGTAGGCACCCCTGGAGCGTTGGGTTGCCCACCTGCGGCCTCGCCGACCGCTCCGACACGAACAGATGGAGCCCGCACCCCGACAGGTATGAAGGCACTCCGATGGGACCTATACTGCGTGGTGTCACCTGCTTCAAGCGGAACTGCCAGACGCATCCACACAGTGCTAATGTTGCTCTAAGGTTTTTTGTGTCTCGATCATGCACTTCTATGCTGATTCATGTCTGTTCATAGGCACCCCTGGAGCGTTGGGTTGCCCACCTGCGGCCTCGCCGACCGCTCCGACACGAACAGATGGAGCCCGCACCCCAACAGGTATGAAGGCACTCCGATGGGACCTATACTGCGTGGTGTCACCTGCTTCAAGCGGAACTGCCAGACGCATCCACACAGTGCTAATGTTGCTCTAAGGTTTTTTGTGTCTCGATCATGCACTTCTATGCTGATTCATGTCTGTTCATAGGCACCCCTGGAGCGTTGGGTTGCCCACCTGCGGCCTCGCCGACCGCTCCGACACGAACAGATGGAGCCCGCACCCCAACAGGTATGAAGGCACTCCGATGGGACCTATACTGCGTGGTGTCACCTGCTTCAAGCGGAACTGCCAGACGCATCCACACAGTGCTAATGTTGCTCTAAGGTTTTTTGTGTCTCGATCATGCACTTCTATGCTGATTCATGTCTGTTCATAGGCACCCCTGGAGCGTTGGGTTGCCCACCTGCGGCCTCGCCGACCGCTCCGACACGAACAGATGGAGCCCGCACCCCAACAGGTATGAAGGCACTCCGATGGGACCTATACTGCGTGGTGTCACCTGCTTCAAGCGGAACTGCCAGACGCATCCACACAGTGCTAATGTTGCTCTAAGGTTTTTTGTGTCTCGATCATGCACTTCTATGCTGATTCATGTCTGTTCGTAGGCACCCCTGGAGCGTTGGGTTGCCCACCTGCGGCCTCGCCGACCGCTCCGACACGAACAGATGGAGCCCGCACCCCGACAGGTATGAAGGCACTCCGATGGGACCTATACTGCGTGGTGTCACCTGCTTCAAGCGGAACTGCCAGACGCATCCACACAGTGCTAATGTTGCTCTAAGGTTTTTTGTGTCTCGATCATGCACTTCTATGCTGATTCATGTCTGTTCATAGGCACCCCTGGAGCGTTGGGTTGCCCACCTGCGGCCTCGCCGACCGCTCCGACACGAACAGATGGAGCCCGCACCCCAACAGGTATGAAGGCACTCCGATGGGACCTATACTGCGTGGTGTCACCTGCTTCAAGCGGAACTGCCAGACGCATCCACACAGTGCTAATGTTGCTCTAAGGTTTTTTGTGTCTCGATCATGCACTTCTATGCTGATTCATGTCTGTTCATAGGCACCCCTGGAGCGTTGGGTTGCCCACCTGCGGCCTCGCCGACCGCTCCGACACGAACAGATGGAGCCCGCACCCCGACAGGTATGAAGGCACTCCGATGGGACCTATACTGCGTGGTGTCACCTGCTTCAAGCGGAACTGCCAGACGCATCCACACAGTGCTAATGTTGCTCTAAGGTTTTTTGTGTCTCGATCATGCACTTCTATGCTGATTCATGTCTGTTCATAGGCACCCCTGGAGCGTTGGGTTGCCCACCTGCGGCCTCGCCGACCGCTCCGACACGAACAGATGGAGCCCGCACCCCGACAGGTATGAAGGCACTCCGATGGGACCTATACTGCGTGGTGTCACCTGCTTCAAGCGGAACTGCCAGACGCATCCACACAGTGCTAATGTTGCTCTAAGGTTTTTTGTGTCTCGATCATGCACTTCTATGCTGATTCATGTCTGTTCGTAGGCACCCCTGGAGCGTTGGGTTGCCCACCTGCGGCCTCGCCGACCGCTCCGACACGAACAGATGGAGCCCGCACCCCGACAGGTATGAAGGCACTCCGATGGGACCTATACTGCGTGGTGTCACCTGCTTCAAGCGGAACTGCCAGACGCATCCACAGAGTGCTAATGTTGCTCTAAGGTTTTTTGTGTCTCGATCATGCACTTCTATGCTGATTCATGTCTGTTCATAGGCACCCCTGGAGCGTTGGGTTGCCCACCTGCGGCCTCGCCGACCGCTCCGACACGAACAGATGGAGCCCGCACCCCGACAGGTATGAAGGCACTCCGATGGGACCTATACTGCGTGGTGTCACCTGCTTCAAGCGGAACTGCCAGACGCATCCACACAGTGCTAATGTTGCTCTAAGGTTTTTTGTGTCTCGATCATGCACTTCTATGCTGATTCATGTCTGTTCATAGGCACCCCTGGAGCGTTGGGTTGCCCACCTGCGGCCTCGCCGACCGCTCCGACACGAACAGATGGAGCCCGCACCCCGACAGGTATGAAGGCACTCCGATGGGACCTATACTGCGTGGTGTCACCTGCTTCAAGCGGAACTGCCAGACGCATCCACACAGTGCTAATGTTGCTCTAAGGTTTTTTGTGTCTCGATCATGCACTTCTATGCTGATTCATGTCTGTTCATAGGCACCCCTGGAGCGTTGGGTTGCCCACCTGCGGCCTCGCCGACCGCTCCGACACGAACAGATGGAGCCCGCACCCCGACAGGTATGAAGGCACTCCGATGGGACCTATACTGCGTGGTGTCACCTGCTTCAAGCGGAACTGCCAGACGCATCCACAGAGTGCTAATGTTGCTCTAAGGTTTTTTGTGTCTCGATCATGCACTTCTATGCTGATTCATGTCTGTTCGTAGGCACCCCTGGAGCGTTGGGTTGCCCACCTGCGGCCTCGCCGACCGCTCCGACACGAACAGATGGAGCCCGCACCCCGACAGGTATGAAGGCACTCCGATGGGACCTATACTGCGTGGTGTCACCTGCTTCAAGCGGAACTGCCAGACGCATCCACAGAGTGCTAATGTTGCTCTAAGGTTTTTTGTGTCTCGATCATGCACTTCTATGCTGATTCATGTCTGTTCGTAGGCACCCCTGGAGCGTTGGCTTGCCCACCTGCGGCCTCGCCGACCGCTCCGACACGAACAGATGGAGCCCGCACCCCAACAGGTATGAAGGCACTCCGATGGGACCTATACTGCGTGGTGTCACCTGCTTCAAGCGGAACTGCCAGACGCATCCACAGAGTGCTAATGTTGCTCTAAGGTTTTTTGTGTCTCGATCATGCACTTCTATGCTGATTCATGTCTGTTCGTAGGCACCCCTGGAGCGTTGGGTTGCCCACCTGCGGCCTCGCCGACCGCTCCGACACGAACAGATGGAGCCCGCACCCCAACAGGTATGAAGGCACTCCGATGGGACCTATACTGCGTGGTGTCACCTGCTTCAAGCGGAACTGCCAGACGCATCCACAGAGTGCTAATGTTGCTCTAAGGTTTTTTGTGTCTCGATCATGCACTTCTATGCTGATTCATGTCTGTTCGTAGGCACCCCTGGAGCGTTGGGTTGCCCACCTGCGGCCTCGCCGACCGCTCCGACACGAACAGATGGAGCCCGCACCCCAACAGGTATGAAGGCACTCCGATGGGACCTATACTGCGTGGTGTCACCTGCTTCAAGCGGAACTGCCAGACGCATCCACAGAGTGCTAATGTTGCTCTAAGGTTTTTTGTGTCTCGATCATGCACTTCTATGCTGATTCATGTCTGTTCGTAGGCACCCCTGGAGCGTTGGGTTGCCCACCTGCGGCCTCGCCGACCGCTCCGACACGAACAGATGGAGCCCGCACCCCGACAGGTATGAAGGCACTCCGATGGGACCTATACTGCGTGGTGTCACCTGCTTCAAGCGGAACTGCCAGACGCATCCACAGAGTGCTAATGTTGCTCTAAGGTTTTTTGTGTCTCGATCATGCACTTCTATGCTGATTCATGTCTGTTCATAGGCACCCCTGGAGCGTTGGGTTGCCCACCTGCGGCCTCGCCGACCGCTCCGACACGAACAGATGGAGCCCGCACCCCAACAGGTATGAAGGCACTCCGATGGGACCTATACTGCGTGGTGTCACCTGCTTCAAGCGGAACTGCCAGACGCATCCACAGAGTGCTAATGTTGCTCTAAGGTTTTTTGTGTCTCGATCATGCACTTCTATGCTGATTCATGTCTGTTCGTAGGCACCCCTGGAGCGTTGGGTTGCCCACCTGCGGCCTCGCCGACCGCTCCGACACGAACAGATGGAGCCCGCACCCCGACAGGTATGAAGGCACTCCGATGGGACCTATACTGCGTGGTGTCACCTGCTTCAAGCGGAACTGCCAGACGCATCCACACAGTGCTAATGTTGCTCTAAGGTTTTTTGTGTCTCGATCATGCACTTCTATGCTGATTCATGTCTGTTCATAGGCACCCCTGGAGCGTTGGGTTGCCCACCTGCGGCCTCGCCGACCGCTCCGACACGAACAGATGGAGCCCGCACCCCAACAGGTATGAAGGCACTCCGATGGGACCTATACTGCGTGGTGTCACCTGCTTCAAGCGGAACTGCCAGACGCATCCACAGAGTGCTAATGTTGCTCTAAGGTTTTTTGTGTCTCGATCATGCACTTCTATGCTGATTCATGTCTGTTCGTAGGCACCCCTGGAGCGTTGGGTTGCCCACCTGCGGCCTCGCCGACCGCTCCGACACGAACATATGGAGCCCGCACCCCGACAGGTATGAAGGCACTCCGATGGGACCTATACTGCGTGGTGTCACCTGCTTCAAGCGGAACTGCCAGACGCATCCACACAGTGCTAATGTTGCTCTAAGGTTTTTTGTGTCTCGATCATGCACTTCTATGCTGATTCATGTCTGTTCATAGGCACCCCTGGAGCGTTGGGTTGCCCACCTGCGGCCTCGCCGACCGCTCCGACACGAACAGATGGAGCCCGCACCCCGACAGGTATGAAGGCACTCCGATGGGACCTATATTGCGTGGTGTCACCTGCTTCAAGCGGAACTGCCAGACGCATCCACACAGTGCTAATGTTGCTCTAAGGTTTTTTGTGTCTCGATCATGCACTTCTATGCTGATTCATGTCTGTTCGTAGGCACCCCTGGAGCGTTGGGTTGCCCACCTGCGGCCTCGCCGACCGCTCCGACACGAACAGATGGAGCCCGCACCCCAACAGGTATGAAGGCACTCCGATGGGACCTATACTGCGTGGTGTCACCTGCTTCAAGCGGAACTGCCAGACGCATCCACACAGTGCTAATGTTGCTCTAAGGTTTTTTGTGTCTCGATCATGCACTTCTATGCTGATTCATGTCTGTTCGTAGGCACCCCTGGAGCGTTGGGTTGCCCACCTGCGGCCTCGCCGACCGCTCCGACACGAACAGATGGAGCCCGCACCCCGACAGGTATGAAGGCACTCCGATGGGACCTATACTGCGTGGTGTCACCTGCTTCAAGCGGAACTGCCAGACGCATCCACACAGTGCTAATGTTGCTCTAAGGTTTTTTGTGTCTCGATCATGCACTTCTATGCTGATTCATGTCTGTTCATAGGCACCCCTGGAGCGTTGGGTTGCCCACCTGCGGCCTCGCCGACCGCTCCGACACGAACAGATGGAGCCCGCACCCCAACAGGTATGAAGGCACTCCGATGGGACCTATACTGCGTGGTGTCACCTGCTTCAAGCGGAACTGCCAGACGCATCCACAGAGTGCTAATGTTGCTCTAAGGTTTTTTGTGTCTCGATCATGCACTTCTATGCTGATTCATGTCTGTTCGTAGGCACCCCTGGAGCGTTGGGTTGCCCACCTGCGGCCTCGCCGACCGCTCCGACACGAACAGATGAAGCCCGCACCCCGACAGGTATGAAGGCACTCCGATGGGACCTATACTGCGTGGTGTCACCTGCTTCAAGCGGAACTGCCAGACGCATCCACACAGTGCTAATGTTGCTCTAAGGTTTTTTGTGTCTCGATCATGCACTTCTATGCTGATTCATGTCTGTTCATAGGCACCCCTGGAGCGTTGGGTTGCCCACCTGCGGCCTCGCCGACCGCTCCGACACGAACAGATGGAGCCCGCACCCCAACAGGTATGAAGGCACTCCGATGGGACCTATACTGCGTGGTGTCACCTGCTTCAAGCGGAACTGCCAGACGCATCCACACAGTGCTAATGTTGCTCTAAGGTTTTTTGTGTCTCGATCATGCACTTCTATCCTGATTCATGTCTGTTCATAGGCGCCCCTCGAGCGTTGGGTTCCAGGCTGCCTCTACCAGCGGCCTCACCCACTGCTTTGACGCGGACGAATGGAGCCTGCACCCCGACAGGTATGCAGGCACTCCGATGGGACCTATACTGCGTGGTGTCACCTGCTTCAAGCGGAACTGCCAGACGCATCTACACAGTGCTAATGTTGCTCTAAGGTTTTTTGTGTCTCGATCATGCACTTCTATGGTGATTCATGTCTGTTCATAGGCGCCCCTGGAGCGTTGGGTTCCAGGCTGCCTCTACCAGCGGCCTCACCCACTGCATTGACGCGGACGAATGGAGCCTGCACCCCGACAGGTATGAAGGCACTCCGATGGGACCTATACTGCGTGGTGTCACCTGCTTCAAGCGGAACTGCCAGACGCATCCACACAGTGCTAATGTTGCTCTAAGGTTTTTTGTGTCTCGATCATGCACTTCTATGCTGATTCATGTCTGTTCATAGGCGCCCCTCGAGCGTTGGGTTCCAGGCTGGCTCTACCAGCGGCCTCACCCACTGCTTTGACGCTGACGAATGGAGCCTGCTCCCCGACAGGTATGCAGGTGCTTCAAGAAAAAAAAAATTGGGTTGTGTGTATGTTTATAAAGTCTAGAACTTGGTCTACCTCAACGGGCGACTTGTCTCCCAGCTGTAGATGAGAAATTTACCCAGTGCAGTACAGCCACTAGCCTGGGGTCCTTAACGAACATCACGCAGTAGTGATGCACGACCGCACGCTGGTACGATGCTCATTCAGATCAAAGCAGGCGGGGGTGGGGATAAAACCCAGCATCTTGGGTTCTGCAGCGCGAGCTTTCGCTCCACGTGCTCTGAGCTAGTGTGCGCTAGCCCACTCGGCCACCGATCCCCCCTCAGGTGCTCCAAGCGGGACCTATACTTCGTAGTGTCACCTGTTTCAAGCAGAACCACCAGACGCATGTACACAGTGCTTGTGTTGCTTCTAAAGTTTTCTTGTCGCTCAATCATGCACCTTTACGCTGATTGATATATGTCCATAGGTACGTTTGGTGCGTTGGTTTCCATTCTGCGTCCACCTGTGGCCTCCCCCACCTCTCTGATATGGACTGACGACGCCCGCACCCAGACAGGTATGCAAGCACACCGAAGGGGGACTATACTCTTTTGCGTCACCTGTATCGAGCAAAACCGTCAAAGGCCTCTTCATATTGGCAAAGTGATTGTCACGTTTGACATCTACACAGCGCTTTTGTTGCTACAAAGGTTCCTTTGTTTCTCAATCATTGACTATTTCTGCTTTTCGTTTACTTTACAGCAGCCTTGAGAGCAATGACTGCTGCTAGACATCCTGTGTTTTCAGCATCGTCACGTTACGAGACACGGTCCGTGATGACGCAGACAACAGGCTTCGGCAGAAACGCAGGTACGGTCATTCATGTAAACTAAATATACTGACACGAGAATCATTTTAATTCTGTTCGAATTCTACTTGAGCGAGTTCAACTGAGAAGGAGGTGGTGTCAGATATATCTCGATGTTTGAGCTGTGCAGATGTTTGGTATTTGTTAAAGAGAGCTTGGTGTAGTTAGCACACAGAGTTTAAGTCAAAAACCCATTCATTATATTTAAATGGAGCACATTTCTAATGCCTTAGATGTTTTGCTAGGTACACAAGCATGTATACCATCGAGGAACAAGAAAGTGCAGACGGAGCTTTCTGGAATTATGCCGCAGACCTCTTCCTCGTCAAACTGTGGTGATCCAGAACAGAGGTATGCAAACGTCTTGGGCCTACAATGCCTAGAGCATCTGAACGCCATCTGGCAACAACCTCTCCACCTATTTCTGTGTTAGTTTTAGGAGTTCCCTGAGGCCCTGCAACTCCCAGACATCACTTTGTGACCCCCCTTTTGTGCAGTTCTGATTCAGAAGACCTGGGTGTATCAGGGAAGCAGCCACTGGAAAGAGATGACCCTACGTATTGTCCACCAGAGGACAGCTCTGTTAGGTCCGTATGCAGTCGTGTAAGAATTTATGAGATCATCTATCATGCTTAGACAGTTTGCTGAGATGATGTTGGTTTTTGTGTCGCAGGCTTGAGAGGGAAACACCATCTTTGGTAAAGGAGAGGAAATTCATTGTATTCGAGTCTTGCCTTGACCTTCTCCTGGGGAAGTGCCAAGTATGTGCTGCTCCCCTGATCCACGTGGACAAGAGTGTCGTTGGCTGCAGCCTGCAAGTCTACTCAATTTGTCGGAGTGGACACGTGAATGACTGGTGCAGTCAGCCCATCATCAAGCGGAAGCCGGTGGGGAGTATCCTAATGGCTGCGGCAATCCTGTTCAGTGGCAGCTGCGTAAAGAAGACACTCAGAACACTCACCAGCATGGGGATTGTCTGTTTCTCCTATGGCACCTTCTTCAACATCCAGAAGGCCTTTCTCCTGCCCTCAATCGAAAAGGTACTCTGAAGTTAAAAACTGACAGAAACACCCCCCCCCCCCCCCATGTTTTCCCTGTGCTCTTTGCTCCTCGTGACCACAATAAAGTGGGCCTAGAAACTGTTTACTACAGAAACGAGTGGTTTCGTTCCTGGTTTGGAAAGGAGTAACCCATGGCTGAAATTCCTTCTTTCTGCTCGTGTGTTGGTCTTGTAGGCCAAATTTGGTCCTCGAACCATTAAAACACATTCATTAAGACATAATAGTAGATTCTGTAAAGAAAATGTGACCTAATTTAAACTCGGTCTCTGTTTCAAGCCCAGTTGCCCATCCCGTATTTTTCGTAACCAGGTCTGGAACAAGCATCAGAACGAGTTGTTCGCAGCTGCTGCAGGCACGCACCTCACCATCGCCGCTGACGGGAGAGCAGACTCACCTGGCCACTCGGCCAAGTATGGCTCCTACACGATGCTTGATGCCGATGACAACAAGGTCATTCACGTTGAAACCGTCCAGGTATGTACACAAATTCTATAGGTGCTCCAGATTCTATGCTGCCATAAGCATATAATGTTATACTTGCAACTAGGTAAATATCTGCTGAGCATTTTTTCGGCCATGTAGCTTGTAATTTTTTTAATAATTTGTTATCATCATTACAAAGTGTGAAAATGTGAATTACAAAATCGAGAGATGTGAGTTACACCCATTTCCCTTTACTGTGACTTGGACACAGCAATGGAAAGACACACACCTCAATGTTCAGACATTGAGGTGTACAAACTCTCATATTTTGTTTCGTTTGTGCTGCTTCATGTTGTCCTCGTTTGTTTCTTTTCGTCCAATGAAACTGGGGGCAGCTATCATATGGAGCTGGAAGGCCTCAAGAGGTCCCTCAGCATTTTTGAGGCCCACTCGTTGATTGTGGCCATCCTGGTAACCGACCGGCATCCCCAGCTCAATGCTTGGCTGGGACGAGAACACCCAGATATCTGCCACCTTTTTGATTGCTGGCATGTGGGGAAGGGTAAGATTTAAAAAGGTTCCATCTATCCCAATGAGACTATCACCAGCTTGGGCAGTGGTCCTGAAGGCAGCCTTTGGGAAAATGTAAACTTCCCCAGCCGTGGGAAGTGTTAAGAGTTGCAAAAGATATAAAATTGAGCTATCTAACTAACTAAAATGGGCTATTTAAATTTCTAATTGGCCATTTTTAGGGCCATGTTGCAATTAGGGTTTTGAAGGCTGCCACCATGGTCATCTAAAGCAATTTACAAAAAGTAAAAAGAAGCAACTGGCTTAGAGATATTCACCGACAGACTTTGCGCTGTAATGGGTATGATTTTCGAAATTTGATATCACTATACGCACCTGTCCTACCATACCCATTACGGCGCAAAGTTTGTTGGTGACTATCTTGAAGCTGGTTGCTTCTTTTTACTTTTTACTTTACTTACTACCATGGTGGTAGCCTTCAAAATTCTTTGTTTTTGTTTTGCCTCTTTGCTTTTCAGATAACTTATTTTCAGTAATTTTTAAAAGCTTTCACTGAAAGACCTGGTATATCTAGACATAAAAATATGAACGGCGTTGTGGCAGCTTCCAGAAAAAGAAGGTCTGCGAGCTTTGGCCACGCTTTGTTGCTGCTGCTAGTAAAAAAGAGATTGAAGTATGCGTGACAGGTTCCAGCTGGCACTGGAGTTTCAAAAGAGCCTGTTGGCTTTCCAAAGGTGCCCTGCATGCATTATGTTTACCTTGTTTACAACATTTCACTTCAGGCATCAAGAAAAAGCTGGCTGCAGCTGCCAAGTCACGGCATTTAGAGGAGCTCGGGTCTTGGACAAGGGCAGTGGTGAACCATCTGTACTGGTGTGCTGGGTCAAGTGTCGACAACCAGGACCTCATCCTGCCAAAATGGAAGTCTCCGGTGGCACACGTAGTGGGTGTGCATACCCACGCTGACCCTCTCTTCCCAGAGTGTGAGCATGAGGAGCTAGAGAAAAAGTGGCTAGCAGAAGGTAAGGACAGATTTTTATTTTTGTGAGGCTTGAAATACGCTTTCTGCATTGCACTATGTCCCACGTTCTTGTTGTAGGGTCCCCTGCGCACCAGAAGCTGGAGGAGATCGTGCTCTCCACTCACCTGCTTCGCGACATTCCTCGACTGTCCACATCGGCGCAGACATTTGCAACAGAGTGCTTTCATAGTACTCTGTTGCAGTTTGCGCCGAAGCAGGTCCACTTCAGCTTCCGAAGCATGAAGGCCAGGTGTGTAAGAAATTTGGTTATTTCCTGTTTAGGTGTTTTTTTGTCATGCATATCTTGTACAGGACCTACCTCGCTGCCCTCCATTACAACGAAAATGCGGGAAGGCCCCAAGCGGTGACCAAGAAAGGAGAGAAGATGTGGGTCATCAAGTATCCAAAAGCAAAGAAAGGACCCACTGTTGCTAAGCGCAAGACTGACTGCACCTATGGTATATGCCCGTGCTCATATTTGTACGTGGCTGGTGCAGATTTTTTAATTGCTTTGAATGTCTCATTACAGAGTATGTGGGGGAGCTCATGGCAGTTGTGCTGCACCTCTGCTCAACGCTGCCATCCTACAAGGCTGCAGCTGCCCTCTGCAACCAGGATACACCTCCATTTCTTTCTAGTGCGTATCAGCATGGAGATAAACAGGCATTGGTGCAACAGCACTGCTCTAGGTTTACTCGGTAGTCTGATGTAGGCCAAGGTTCCACTTGCTTGATGCAGCTTCTTGCGCTACGCTCCAGCTTTTTCACTTCACCGTGTTTGACCGTTCGGAAAACCTCAGCAAGAATGGGATCCACTGCTGTGTTGTCGGCCAGTTCCTTTTCAGTCATGGGAGGTTTCGTCGGGGCTTCTAACATCAGTACGTTGCCTGAAGGATGTTGCTCATTGTCAGTCTCGGGCAATGGTAGTCTGCCTAAAGCATCAGCGTTTTAATTTCGCTTTCCTGGTCTAGAGATTAGGTTATAATCATAGGCTCCCAGCTTAACACACCAGCATGTCCTACTTGGTGAAAGCACAGTCGGTACTGGGGACTCCTGTCCTATGATGCCCAACAGTGGTTGGTGGTCAGTCGTTATGGTCACGTGATGCGCCGCAACGTAGCGATGAAAACGGTCCATGGCGAATATAATAGCCAGCCTTTTACGATCCAATTGGGAGTAATTCTTTTCACATGACGCCTTGCGACGTAGTGATGAAAACGGTGTATGGCAAAGATAGTAGCCAGCCCCTCACAATCCAGTTAGAAGAAATCCTTTTCGACCTTAATGAGCATTCTTGATGTAAAGACGATCGGTGTTTTGTTTCTATCTGAATCTAGCTGAGCTAATACTGCCTCGATGCCGTAGAGGGTTGCGTCACATGACACGCTCAAGCTTTTGTTTTTATCGTAGTGTGCGAGAACTGCACGCTGTGCAATAACATACTTTAACTGTCTAAAGGCTCGCCAATTTGTTTCCTGCCATTCACCGGGGACGTCTTTCTCTAGAAATATGTAGAGGTCTTTCGTGATTGTTGCCCTGTTTGCCAAAAACCGATCGAAAAACGCTAGAAGACGAAGAAACGACTGCAGCATTGTTTGGCATGTTGGTTCGGGCATCTCTTTGGTCGCTTTCAGTTTCTCCTCTGTCGGGTGTATCCCGGCAGTATCGATGATGTATCCGAGGTATACAACTTGTTCCACTGCAAAACGTAACTTGCACTCTTGAGTTGAAGTCCAGCCTGAGCAAGTCGCGTCAAAACTGTATCCAGTTGAGTCATGTTCTGCTGCGGTCGTACCGCTGATAGCGTCATCGAGGTATACCCCGATCCGCGGGATTTTAGCTAGTACTGCTTTCATGAATCGATAGAAAATCGCTGGTGTTGGCGGCGATCCCAAATGGCATTTTTTTTACCCTGTAGAGGCCTTTTGCAGTGTTAATGGTTAACACGTCGGCTGTTTCTGTTGTTAACTGTAGTTGTTGATACGCTTGAGCAAGGTCCAGTGTAGAAAATACCAACCTGTTTTGCAGATTGGTTAGGATTTCTGGAATCGTCAGCATAGGGTGCACTGCGGCTTTCGCCTCCTTGTTTACCGTACTTCGGTAGTCTCCACATAGCCAAATGGTCCCGCCTTTCTTTCGGACAACTACCACCGGTATAGCCCACTCTAAGTGCTTTGTCGGTTCGAAAATACCTTGGTTCTCGAGAGTTTTCAATTCAACCTCTACTGCGGTACGCAGTGCGAACGGCACGGGCTGTGATTGGAGGGAATTGGCAGTAGTGTCCCCTTTTAA
This sequence comes from Ixodes scapularis, assembly GCF_016920785.2. Lineage (NCBI taxonomy): Eukaryota > Metazoa > Arthropoda > Arachnida > Ixodida > Ixodidae > Ixodes > Ixodes scapularis. Next base: position 271,830 of record NW_024609989.1, on the reverse strand, counting down.
ATCAAAGTTTACAGGCGGACCCTTGTGCCCCGTGATCTTCGCATCAGAAACATCCTTATGTACCTTCAAAATGTTCACAATGTTGTTTCTGGTGCCGAGGAGGTGAATTCCACAGACCCTAATCTTCAGCTCTTTGAACCAGTCTCTTCCTGAAGACTGGAACTGGTTCCACGTGTCACTACCAACGACAAGATGTATTGTTTCAATCAATGCCTGACGCAAACATTCGCCTTTCCAAGTACTTGTAAAATTTCTCCTGACCAGGTATGAAGGATTATTCCCTCCTGGTTCAGTGATTGGGGCTTCGTGGGCTACAGAGGACAATACGTGGCTTCATTGATGATTGAGCAAGCATCTGTCGAATTGATCTCAAATTCCAGCTCTCGGTTTTCAATCTCCAGGATGACCTTAGGCAGCATTCAGCTCATGCAGGCTCCATGACTTGTCCGAAAGATCATCATCAGAATCAAGGGTCTCATTGTCCTGTTCCACGTTGTGTGTCATCCACGCTTGGTGCTGCGCCCTTAACTTCTTGAAACAAGCCTTTTTGACATGCCCCTTCTTGGGGCAGAGGTTACATCGTGTATTTTGGAACTTGCACGAGAACGCCGAATGCTGTTCTTGGCATCGGTAGCACGCCTGGGATTCTGACAGTTTGTTTTGTCTTTCCGTTTCCACAATTTCAGCAGTAATATTGCTTTTTTTGACAGCTTAAACCTAAGATTTTTGGGTTTTCAAATCTCGTTGATGTTGTGCAGCACTTTCTGTCCGCACGGCCATGTCGTATGCTTTATGAAACGTTAAGTTGGTCCCTGCAAACAGACTCTGTTGTAGATGCTCGTCTCTTATGCCACGAACAAAACAATTTCAGCCTGACGTCGAGAGGTAGCATGGTTGGGTTGAAAACTGGTTGACTCACCGGAACTGAAGTTCCAGTTGCTCCCAAGTTGACGGAACCAGCTGTCGTTCCAGTTGTAGCCAAACCCATGCCTGCGGTACTGGAAGTTGTTGCAGCCGCCTGTGTCACTAGGATCCCAAAGTTACAATCAGCAGCTAGCTTCTTTAGGGCTGTCGTGTAGCTGGAAATTGACTCCCAGGCCTTCATAGCCTGGGAGTCAATTTCCTCTTCGCTGGAACTTCGTTGTGCCGAAGAGCTCCGACGGCTGCGGGTCAAAGCAGCATCACCATGAGTTCACCGAAATTGTCACTTCTGGGTGTTCTCGGTGCAGCCAGTGCTCGCACGACTTTGTACGTCTGTGCTCCACAACGTGTAAGCAGTAGGGCCCTTTTCTTTTAAGGATCTGTTATTCTGTTCGCCTTGCAGTAGAAGCTGTCTGGTCGAATTCTTCCAGCTTGCCTTGGGTGGTCATCCCGCTGTAGTTCTTGGACGTTGACCGACCTCGTCGCTAAAATGTAATGTATCCTGGGTAAAGCCCAAGCACAACACCAAGGAGCGTCCAAACGTTGCTTTTTAATGGTGCCTCGAATCCCAATGCCCGTGCACACGTATTGTGCCCCAGGCCCGTGCTTTTGAAGAGCGCTGGTAAGTGCATTTGCCTGGCAACGCTATCTCTTGGCCACCAGCCGATACATGACAGAAGCCAGTTCTTGGCCGACTTGCATCCGAAGATTTTGTTTAAAGGCTCACAGTTTCAATCTTTGCATGAGGAAAAAGTTGATCGCCACATGCAGTAGTAGAGTAAAAATGTTTCAGGAGCCAAAAGACAAGAAAGGGGGTTATCGGAGGCTGCTGATATTAGCGAGAACAGGGCAGATGGTATAGGAAGGAGGTTGGGTTAAAAAAAAATCCCAACTTGCCTCATGAATATGATCAAGAATGGAACGCAGGAAGTGTTGTTGCTTGTAAGGAGGCCCTCTAGAGGTGGCTCTTTACAGTGCTTGGCTGGTAGTTTGAAGACCATGGCATTCTCAAAGGAGGCATCCGAGACCAATTGGACTACTGGAATTTTTACGGAATTTGCAGACTGGTAGTTGTCCTTCTCAGCTCTACTTTGCTCTTCTCTCGGGTGTGCACGCCATATCCTCTGCGATTCTTCTCAGTAGTACCCTTGCTTGTCTCCCAAGCCACCTGGGAACGGGCCCATTCATTGGGAATGAGACCATTGGAGACGGAGTTTGCTCTCCGCTTGGTCATTACGATTTTCATCCTCATCTGCTGCTTGGTCATCTGGTGGTGAGCAGTCATAATCCTGCAGATGGTGAAAGCCGTGGTGTATCCTATGACGATGATACAAAAACTAACTAATTTGCAAAGTGGGTTGGTATTTTTTACACTGGACCTTACTCAAGCATATGAACTACAGTTGCCAGCTGCATTTTTGTGCCTTGCTTGAAGACTTGATCACCACAAGTGTTAGAAATCTGGTTTAGACAGTGATTTCCAAGGTGACTACGTATCAGCTGTTTAATAACAAATGTAAATTTTCTTACATTCATTGGCAAAGAACCACCGCCTTTTCCCACCTCTTTGTTTTGTCCTTCCAGCGAGCAACACTTGCAACTTCATTTTGGTCAATCAACCGTTTGAATCCAATGACTGCCTCGGAATTCTCGAGTTTCAGGTGCTACTGTGACACTTTGTTTTATGTTAGTCTGCCTTTTCTGTGGACAAATGCAGCTTTGCTTTGAATGGAAGCTCATATGCAGGATATATGCGCCAATTTTGCTGGAGGCTCAAGTTCTTGCTACAAAGATATACGAGAATTTGAAATTACCATACATGTATTTGTCTAGACCTTCGACTTGGTTGCCGGTGTTGCACCATGCACACGGTGCAGTGCGGTTAATGCGAATAAGCTATCGCTAGTTTTTAACTTCTACTTTTGCAAATCAAATGTTTATCACTAAAACCACTTATGCAGTAAATAGGAGCGACTTACCATAATATACCAAGAGACAGCCCACGTAAAACTGAGAGCATATTAGGCGAAAATACAGGGTGGACTAACTTTCAGCGTGCAAAATTGAAGTTCAACTAAACCCATTAGGATAATAAGAAGTTCTGCTGAAAATCAGGGTGGGCTATCTTTTGGGGATGGGTCTTCTCTTGAGATATTATGGTAGATGATAAAACTTAGCTTCTCCCTCTTCACTGCCTGAACAGTGTGAAAAAGCACAGGTGAAGTTCCGCTCTGTTGAATGAAAAATGCATTATAATCAGGAAAACTTAACTGTTCACGTTATCGTACCTACTAGTCATTAACGACCTCGCAAGCCATTCTTAGGTTCATAGGTTGCAACCTATTGCTAAACTTACGAGCCTAGAGCTTGGTGACATTTGCTGTCTTTTATTGATGAAGGTGTCTTTGAAGGGCTGGGCAAAACATGCCGTAAACGAGTCCCTCAGGTGGCCAATACTTTTTTTATTTTTTGAACCCCCTGTATGTCCCATCTGTGGACGGGAATTCTTGCCGAATCCGACAGACGACGCAGCTGGGCAGGACCACTCGGTTTCCCCGCCCCAGCCTCTTGTGCACCCACCAGGTGAACTGGTGGTATGCCGTGTAGCGGTACTTCCTGTAATGAGATGAGATGGCAGAAACCAGCGTTGAACTCTGAGCAAAGAGGGAAAAGCTACTCACTATTTGCTTCTGACCTTTTCTACTATGCGTTTGTATAGTGTCAACAATCTCCAATGACATCTCGCAGTTTACATCATTACTGTCCTGTAGCATGGGGAACTTCTAACAACATTTTGTATGCAGAAGGATTTTAATTATATTTAATACTGCTTGAACAAGTGTATCTTCACTGTTTGTTGGCATTTAGTTTTTCGGGCTTTTCATTGCAGTATCGATATTTATGTTGTGGTCAATAGACAATTGTGCGGTTTCACGGTAACGAGATTGTCATTGTAGAAAAGAGCAATAAACTTTTTTTGGTGGAATTCTGAAAGCATGGGTACTCTCTCTAATTATTCTGAAATGATGTCTGACCCTGTTTATTTACATGCACAGTGTGGCAGTTAACAGATAAATGGTGTCTGACCCTGTTTATTTACATGCACAGTGTTGCCGTTACCAGATAAGCACACTGCTGTTATTCTTTTTTTTTTCTTGAAAGGTGTGCGAGTACCTAATCGTAGTAGCTAAATCGAATTAAGAACCGATCATCGAATAGAAGACCATGTGTATGTAACAAGCTCAAATACAAGTTCCTGTGCCGTACCAGCTGCTGAACATTACTGGTGGTCAGTCATGCTAATTGGGCCATAACAATGTGGCCACTGAAATAAAATTGCCTATCACATTTTTTTTTCTTGTAACACATTGTGCTTTCCAACTATATGTTTTGATTTTAAACGCTCCAGTGCCCCCTAAAATTGGTATCCGTTAGTGGCACAAAAGCTTGCTTTTAATTTATCTTTACCCTGTCGCACTACACCAGGGTGGACCGGTAAAATTAAAATGTATTTTGCATATTTGGAAGTTCAATACAACAGCCTGCTAGAATGGAGGGAAGGAAAAAGCATTTCGCTTGTGCTGCACCAACCACATCTTTCGCAATACCTAATATGAGAAATCAGATTTGCAAATAGAATTATTTGAGAGCTTCATGTTCGATTCATATTCAAATATTTGCACACCGTATAAATTTCTTGTTCTTAGGAGAATAATGACATTTATCAATATTACTAGTGTGGTGAAATGACCACATATCAAGATTTTGATTTTAGAGACAGGATTTTTCATAATGCCTGAAAAAAGCATGACACCAACGCTGTGTTTGTAGCTGTAAACACGAATATTTGGAGTGGAAGCCAGCCGTAACAACTAGAATGACTGCAATAAGCTGCAGGGGTGTAATCAACAAGGGGGGGGGGTCTACAGCCCCCCCCCCCAAATATTTAGCTGACACTATAATATACACATGCATTTTGAACCCCCTCCCCCTCTCCGCACCCCAAGTCGTGGACATCCCGGCCACCTTGGCCCCGACCCCGAAAAAAAATTCCTGGCTACACCACTGATCAGTTGAATATACATACTCCTCTTGGGTCCGGTTCCCCGCATCCAAAGGGCAGAAGTATTGCATTGTGACATACGCCAGGTCCAGCACTGGCCTGTTCAGGCAGTAGAGCTCGAACCAGGGGTGCTTGGTGATACAGGACACCCCCTTGTCCTGGCAGAGCTCTCTTGCACGGTCAACCTCTCGGCAGCACAGGGACTCGTAGTCCGTCAGCATCGCTCTGCAGCCGTTGCAAGAGCACCTGTTGGGACAAATTTTGCTCAATGAATGAATGCCGGAAATACAAGGGCACTACGAAACTTTACTCGATGTTTTCTAAGGTGTTTGCAACATCTACCTCATCCATAAAACTTTGATAATGGCAGTTTTCGGTGCCGAAAACTGCCATTATTATCGCTCGCGCGTTGGAGCCTGTCGGGCTGAGGCGACCGCACGCCGGCAATCGCCACAGCGTATCTATGTTTTGCAACTGCTAATTCGTAAAGGTAGAGTGCGCATGCATAGCCTTGATCGGCACCAAGAAGATGGAGGCATATCCTGATATCATAGCAACATCCCGCCGTTTCAATACATGCCGCGCCTGCCAATCGCGAAAATGTGTACGAAATAAAAATGAAATATTTCTTGATCGCGAATGAAATAGAAAACTTACCAATTCGCGGAGCCCACACGACGGGCTGGTGGTGGCGTGTCCGGCCCGTCCCCGTCGCCTTCAGATGAAGACGACGCAGATGGGTCGTAAATGTACGGCTGTAAGCCGAATCGGCGATCTTTCACCATTGCAGAAGCGATGTCTTCGTCCTCGCTGGTGTCGCTAACTTTTCTGTTTCCGCGACACGCCATCGCGACACAAAGCACGAACCGACTACCGTGTTTGGCACGGGATTAGTGGGTTCATGGACACTGGGATCACAGGGTGGCCGTGTTTGCCGGGTTGTGACTTGTGAGGCCGTTCAGACCGCAGGCATGTCAAACGTATAGGTTGTAACATAACTTTACTCGTGAACGCCACCAAGTGACGAAATTCATAACCACGTCAGCCTCGCCGCAGCTTTCCTCCAATCGTTGATTGAGACGCCCTACGTCATGACTGCGCCGGATGTGACGTGGCCTCCGCTGGCTGTTCTCCGACTGCTTGCCAGAGTGGGCCGTTTAGAACGAAAAATACAGCCATCTGCTCAAAATACGGACGTGCGGTTGTCATTTTCGAGTATTGTGGATCATAGTCGACCTATTTCTGTACACGGCGGGTAAAATTCAAATTTCGTTGAAGTATCCCTTTAACATAAATTGTGATTTCACATAAGTTTTCTGCGCTGGGAGTTTTTTCTAACCGCTTTCAAAGAACTTGGGATTTTACATAAATTGTGGTTTATTGACAGACAGAAAATTAATGTTAAATAACAAAAAAAGTAAACACAGAAACAGCTTTACAGAAATTTTCTAGCAGGACAGCCGCCAAACGATTTCTGTTTTTTGTTTTTTTGTTTTTTTTTACACTTTTTTTTTACAGCGTAGGGGAGGAAGGCGTAAGTAAAGAATGCGCCTCCCTGAGGGTCAGGTTGTTTTGTCCCGGTCCTTCCTAGAAGTCGTAGGTCAGGGCCGGGCGATCGTGGACTGCAGCGCTGGATGGTCGCTTCGGTGCTTGTCGGTAGTGGCTGAGCCCTGAGAAAAGACGCTCAAAGTCGAGAGTAACGATTGATAAAAACAGATATATTAAAACGACAACGGCTAACTTGATTACAGGACTCTACTGTCCGCTCATGGCAGTAGAAAGGCGAAAAAAAACGCGCCTCGGCGCAAAGTGCCCACCGGGCACAGTGAGGCTCAAAGAAACTGCTCGTCGCTCGCGACAAAGCTACGCGGACCGGCGGACTGCGGGAGATAACTTGCTCCGCCTTCTCTACGTCACAATCGGCCTCGGACCTCACGACAGTCTCCGGTTCCTGGCCAGCGCGGTCAGCCCCGGAGCCCCCGGCAGTGTCCTGTTCCTGGACACTGCGGTCGGCCCCCAGACCCCACCGCAGTCTCCGGTTCCTGGACAGCGCGATTAGCCTCGGAACCCCCGGCAGTGTTCGGTTCCTGGACAGCGCGATTGACCTCGGAACCCACGGCAGTCTCCGGTCCCTCCCTCTAGCTGCCTGAACGCAAGAGAATCCTCGTTTGCACGTGGCCCGATCGGCCTCGGACCTCACGGCAGTCTCTGGTTCCATCCAGCACGGCACGATCGACCTTGGACCCCACAGCAGTGTCCGGTTCCTGGACACTGCGGTCGGCCTCAGATCCCACCGCAGTCTCCTGTTCCTGGACAGCGCAATTGGCCTCAGAACCCCCCCCCCCCCCCCCCCCCCGGGCTGTGTTCGGCTCATGGCTCATGCACAGCGCGATTTGCCTCGAAACCCAAGGCAGCAGTCTCCCGACTGGAGAAGCCGTCACTGGGAACACGTCGTGACGACAAAGCCGGGGAGGGTGCCACTACGTCGCGGCGACAGGCAAGAATGTCTGTCTCCTTCCCGGGCCAAAGATTAAATAGGGCTCAAGCCGCTCATCCCCCTATGCTCGGGGCGAGCCGTTGGGGTGCACCCATCCGAAAGGTTGAAGGTCGATTACCTCAGTTTCCAGGAAACGAACAAATCCTCAAGCGATCCCTACAGCGTACAAATCGTTAAAAAGGATAATCAAAAAGTGCAAAACCGGGTGGCGCCAAGATCCTATCGGGTCATTTCTGAGAGAGGCAGAACGCTACGAAGGAACAGAAGGCACATCCTTTCAACCCTCGAGGACTTCAACACAGAAGGGGGAACGGATAATGTAGACCAGTAAGAAGTACATCTCCACTCATCCTCATTCCCAAACGAGCCTACAAGAATAGAACCAGCTTCTCCATCCCCAGTGCGAGTGACTCTGCCGCCGCTGGACTCCGCTAGAGGGACACTGCAGCGCATTCGGCGTGAGCATCAGAAGCTGGCGTGTGACAAAGCTTTTTAGCAAAAGCCAACGTTACTAAAACACTCAGTTGGGAAACTCCCATAGAGACAGCTTTGAAAAAGTGGCCCCAAACTGTCTCAAACCACCGAGCTAATGACGAACACAACGCCACCATTTCTCCCGCAGCGGCCACTCGAGGAACTGCGCGTGAGTTCTATTTTGGCTTTAAGAACAGGCACAGCGGTAGAGGTTACAGGGGTGCCACCCCGTCTCCCCGGCGGACGCGCCGCGTTGAGCCACCGAAGCTAAAATGCACCTAGGGCGGGACGTGCTACCTGAAAGGCCCGCTGAGGCATGGTTGTATAAAAACAATATTAACTGTGCCGCAAAACCCTGCCAACTAAAGATTTTAAAAACATAACGCGCCATTCTTTTGGTACTGAACTCCAATAAATTTCATGCAAAAAGAGTCTTTTCCGTTTGTTTTTACGCAAAAACAGGCTTTCAAAAAGCTCAAGGTGACCACAGTACAGACAGGTGACAAAGAGTGGCGCTGTCGTCGCATTTAGCTCGGTCTCGTTAGACGCCAGCGGCCCAGGTTTCGACGGCGAGTTTCCCAACTGAGTGTTTTAGTAACGTTGGCAACAGCCATGACTATTGTTTCAGCCTTACCCTAAGATAAGGGAGGGTGTAACGGAAGAGCCTGCTGGTCGGCTTGGCAACCCAGGCATCAATCGTATAGGTTGTTTGCACATGACGTCAATCTGCCATTTTGTTGTTAGTTTGTTTTTTCAAACAAATTTACTACTTTGATGGATTACATCGCAACCGGTCGAGTTGATGTCAGCTTGGTAAGACGTAAGCTTTTCTGCTCTACGAATTTGAGGGGTCATGTAAACCCTTGGAATGCTTGAGTTTGACACACGCCAGATAGCTCAGAACAAGAAAATGGTGGACGAAATTACGTCAGTGAAAACACCCTATAGCATGTTGGAATACGGTCCTGCTGGGTGCCATTAAATACGTTCGTTGGAATGCTGCTCGTCTGAGCCTCACCGCTTCGCGACGTTACACTGAGCCTTTTTCGCCCTCAAAACCTCCGGATTAGACAAGTGACTGCTTGGACTCGTAACCCTAAATTATGCAGTATTTATTTCAGAGCATGAAAAACAGGCAGGCCTCTCGCTCCGCTGCGAATAGACCCTTCTGGAGGTCCCTAAATTGCATCGCTCAGTCCCCACGTGAACTCGCATAGCGCAGAGAATTGTGGGGGCATTCTGATGTACGCCCGTATGACAGCACAGATGTGTGTTAAGCCTGAATTGATTAGTGCCTTCGTGTGTCAGACGACCGCGCTAAGCTTTGACGATTAAAGATCCAAAGGTCTGCATTTCTCACTTGGAGCATTGTGAGTTGCGAATTCTTGGTCCGTATCACTTCATCGAGAACTTTTAATCGACAAAGTTTCCCCGCCGCTCGTTTAATCAACAACTACGACGCCCGATTGGGCGTCGGAGGCATAGTCGTGCGCCCGTCATGCATCGTGAAGGCAACTTCGACTTCGCTCAGGGAGTTTTAATTTAATTTCAGGCTCGAGTAGGAACCCCGCCTAGTCGAAACCGCCGATCATTAAGTAATTAGTAAACTAGAATTTTGCAATCGGGAGAATGCGCCACCGCCGCGTTGATGACGCACCTGAAGTCTTCTTCACAAGTCGGCGACATAAATGCCACCAAAAAGTCGATATCCAACGCCGTGTCGCAAAAAAGACACTGTCTATGAAACGATTTGTGGATAAAACGTTGCTTATCTATGAAACGATCTGTCGACACCGACAAAACGGACGGCGATTTTGAAAAGCACGGATCGTTACTAGATTCAGGATATTCGCGACTCCAGCGACCTATAGGGGGCGCCACCACCAAACAAACATGGCGGCTGAGTCCAGGTCGCGTCGGCTCGGCCGGGCCGCCTGAATGGGTGGCGCATTCAATTTAACAAATTTTCTTTTGTTGAATGCCCAATTTTATGGGTATTTGAACTGAGACAGTTAAGTGTAGCCGGTGCGCATAAACTTGCCGAGCATAGTTTTGTTTTGCCGGTGTTTTTTGTTCCTTTCATGTCAAACTTCAGTTTCGGAGACTTCGATCAAAACCGAAACTATGGGCTCCAGAGAAACGGTAATAGACTCTAATTAGTTTTTATCATCTAAGGAAAGCGGCGAGGGCTACAAAATTGTTCCACCGAGAGTAATTTTTAGCTAACTCGTATGCCTCGACCGTGTGATTTATCTGTCCGCGAAATTGAACTTTTGTGCCTGTCCGCGTTTCAAGAAACAGCTCCAGTCGTGTGCTCGGTCAAGAACACAGGCTGCAGCAAAATTACGAAAGTTAAGCAAGCGCTTCTTGAGCCAAGGAGCATGTCAACTCGCTGGCGCTTCACTAAGCAGCTGATACTCGTATTTCGATTCAGGTTTTAGTAGCAATCGAGAAGTCATTTTGACGAATATGAGGATTATGTATTATATTACGTACTATGTCCCACTAAAGCGATATTAGTATATTCTTCGGGTTGAAATATGAACTTAGTTGACTAACTATTAGGTGAACTGCTGAATAAAAGTATATTTGACAGACAGAGATACTACTTAAACTTAGCCAAATGGTTCTAGCGGGTAGAACGGAGACGAATGCGGACAAACTGAGGAGAGTCTTCATCGGATATTCACTCACACCTCTCTGCATTGAACTTGACTTCGAATCCTGAACGGATAAATTGAGTATTTTTTGTGGCCGGTCAACCTGAGCAATGTAGACGTATATTGCTGCTGGCTTCGACAGGGGTTATAATATAAATATTGGAGGGCGCGATAGATCCTAATGACGAGACAGCTCCAAAGTTTGCGAGACGCGTCCCCCACCTTGTGAAAGCAGATAATTTCCCTCATTAATCATATGCAGCGAGCAGGTTTTCTGAATCAAGTAATTGCGAAATTAGCCCAACTCCTTCAATGTGGTCTTTTTCGGCGAAAAGCCGCCAATTTGAATAGCCAACGGACCGGCCGGCGTTAGTGGCTCAAATTAACTTGAAGCTAATCGAGCACAACCAAACTCAAGGAAAGCAGCTATCGAACCTTCCCATTCACTTGACTACAACATTGGTGCTCCCCCCAGTTAAACACTTCGTCTGTCGACCTCAGTCCGCTGTTCTACATCCTTATAAAGAAACCACTTATCAGTTATCAAGCAGTCGTCAGTTTGAATGTGATTAGAGACAGACGAGAAATCAAAAGTTTTTCCGTGATTCCTCCTCATCCAAAAAATTTAAAGCACGCGACCCTGTGTTCTGGAGTAAACGGGCTTTCAAACACCTGATGGAAAGAAACAATCTACTGAGGCTTCACCACACTAATGAACACTCAGGCAAACTTAAGAAATTTCCGGACCCTCGCGCCGAAAGCACGTGTCCGCGAAAGCCATCAGAGACGCGGCGGGGCGCGGAGCGACCTGGACCGACTGGTTCCCGGTTTTCCCGCTTGGCGGCGTCCGTTTTGCTGGAGTCGCGAATAGAGCTCACACAAACTCACCGTCTTGATCGCTAACTACAATCGAGTTCTGATCGTTTCGTTGTCTCTGCTTCGAGGGACTTGTACGCGCAAATCGCCGACGAAAGCAAAGACCTGAGCTGCAAGCGTGGCCCAACCCAGACGAAAAGGGAAACAGCGCACACTAAATGGGGACTAAAGGAAGTGCAAACAGGACAAGCGCTTGTCCTGTTTGCACTTCCTTTAGTCCCCGTTTACTGTGCGCTGTTTGCCTTTGCGTCAGTATGAACCAACTAACCCACATCGCCACCCTTACCCAACCCAGAGTGCGAACATCGACTATTCGTAAGTCCCAAAAAAGCGCACCAAGGGCGCTTTCTTTTTTTTTTTTTTTGTTCTTTTTTTCGGAAGGGTTCATTTGTCATAATGCTTTCATTTACGAGCTTGTTTACTTCTTTCTTTATTATTATTTGAGTCAACTAAAAGCTCGCGGGGAAGAGGCCGGAATGTTCTGTACACGTTAGCGGATTATATAATGGTCCCCGAAAGGTAGTCCACAAAGATACGCGAAAACACACATAATAAAAAGAGAAGCACCCAGGTTCTTTCCTTCTCGCGATTTGCAGCTCCCAAGTCCTATGGAATTCCAATGGCAACGTTTTGATATTTTTTCTCAGCAACCACCGAACGGATTGAATTGGGAATGGTTTTATTAGAAAGATAATAAAGAAACTGATTAATAATGTAGCGCTACATTTCCCGATCTAAATGTTAAATCTTTTTTTTTTTTTTTTCTTACGGGAAATTGTTTGAAAAAGCTTTTTTTTCGTTTCGTTCTTCATGAACATTTAAAAGTAAACCAGGGTTTAAATACAAATTCAGGCGCTACAATACTGAAGACCAAGACTTCTTGAATATCTCTCTTACAAACCTTTTTTTTTCTTCAGAGATTCTCATGGTGATAAAATTTAACTAAGTTTTTGGCCCACCAAAAATGCCAGAAATCCAGCTGTCAGCTGGTGCCATCTATGAGCGTGTAGTGAATACTATCTCTTGAAATTGCGCAATGTGTTATTGCGCCTCGAACTACTTGCATCTTCAAGGTCATCGAGTTGACGGTCGGGATTTTTAAAAAAAGGCCTCTCAAAACATTTTTTTTTTTTGTTTTCTTGTTTTTTTGCTGGCGAAGGTATTTTTCGGGTGGATGTTCCATTCTTTCTTGCTATTTTGGGTCGCGCAAATGCCAGTGAAAAGTCTCTTCTTTTTTTCTCTTTTGTTCGGCGGCGAAGATATTTCGCGGGTGGGTGTGTCATTAGTTTTCAATCGCAAGAGCGCGTTATTGGGAGGATGTTCCGTTTTTGTTGGCGTTTTGAGTCACGAAAATGTGGGTGAAAGATTTCACGCTCCAAGCGGTCTTTGCGTGAGGCCTGAAGTTACCAAATTCAGACAGACAAAAGCTACCGAAGCGCCAAAAGGTAGATACTGTCTTACCACATATTTATGTTCGAACTTGACAGGTGATTTGATCTGGGAATTTGAAATATTCTGCAGAGATGCATTTAGGATGTTTACATATTTTAACTGCGAAAAAAAACATACGTGAGTTCGTCGATTTTATTTCAATTTTGATATTCGCTTCGCATATCAACTTGTGGAGGCTTGTTTCTACCGTAATAAAACGAACACTGCGAAAATTTCTTCAGCGAAGCTAAACACAGAACAAGCTTTTCGGAAGTAGGCGTCACACGTTGCTATTTGGAAGTTGTGAAGGTCTGGCGCTGAAGATTCTTTGTTTGACCCGAACCAACACACTCTTGATTCAGTATATTATGAAATAGAGCCGAATGTATTAGGCAAGAATCCGCACACCTTTTATTATGGCCGGCTGTTGCTGTTGGGCGGCGAAGAAAATCTCACCGAAGAACGGGCGGCGGAGTTTCTTTTCGCCGACATCGACGCCTGCGACGCTAACCTTCTCTTTTGTTCGCCAGATTAAACGTTTAGGTTCTCCAGTTATTGACAGCCTCATCATTTGTCCATCTGTGACAACATCTTTATCCTTTTATCTTTTGGCTGTAAAGAAAAAACACTATTTACATAAACGAGAAACGATCTGGCCAGAAACTATGATGTTCAATAAAACGGCGTTCGACGAAACGGCTTCGATGAAGTTGTGTTCAGTTAAATGGCCTTTAATTTAAAAACTTTGATAGAACAAGTTCAACAAAATATCGAGAGCTGCGAAGAAATAATATTTGACCGGTTTGTAAAGGTAAGCTTTTCTTCGCATCCATCAAAAGTCTGGTGAGCTCTTCTCCGGATCCGCTGGATTTCTGTGAGGTTTTCTCCACCGGGGGAAGTACAGCGCAACATTGAGAAGCTTATGGGAGAAAAGTTCACCACAAAGCTGACAGATGCTGAGATAAATCCACACAAGAATTATACGATCAAGCTTTTAAATTTAGTATTTGCGGTTCTACTCTGGGCCCTGTGAGGAACACAAACGGAAATATATACAAAATTCGTATAGTGCAGACACCAATATGAATAAATAAACAGAAGTCCATAGTTAAGCAGGATGGGAGCAATTAACAAAGTGATAGAGACGTATTTTTTTCTATGAAGACATTGCCTCAACGTTGAGTTCTATGAAGAGTGACGAAGTGACCTCATCATTGCACCCGACGACCACAGAGAGCCCCCAAATTGTGTCAGGACCCATCAGCACCAGAAATCATAAGTTACTGCAAGAAATAAATACAGAAAAGAATGTTGCTACTATTCACATACCAAACGAATTGACGAAAACAAAGTTCGTAGGTGAGTTTCCACTGCATTCATCAAGAACCCGGTGAGCTTTTCTCCGCGTTAGTTGGTTTTACGGATAGATTTGCGTATATGAGCTTTTTTCCCGATATTCTTGACTTAGGCATCCACCTCGACTTTTTTTTTTTATATCGGAAGCGCCGAACGATCGCACGTGCCTGAAAGACGATGCCGGTTTTCAGTCATCATATTTTCACAAAGCGAGGCATCTAAGGTTATGTTGCGCACTAGAAGGTCAACCGCACCTGGGACCGGACATTTCATCAAACGACGTTTCGCTGAATGCGTCATAATTTTCCGCCAATAAAATTTGAAAATTTATACTTTCGCTGAAATTATTGAATCTTGCAAACTATGAAGCAGACTTGTACACGTTACTGAAAAATAGTAAAGAATTACATTTACAACTAGTCAAGGCTAAATTGTAATTTATTACAGTTACAATTACCCTTCTATAAAAGTAAGTGACCGTTACCTCAAAAAGTTATTCGTTACTAAGTTACCACTGCGTTTACTTATTTGAGTGATTTGCGGTGGTGGCGTCTCGTCCGAGCGAACAAAACGAAACAACGACAAATGCGACGCTCGGTAAAATATGCTGGGGCCTTAGTGGCAATCCAGTTTTGCGAAGTGATTAATGGGAACAAGTAATTATGAAAATTATTGTTCGTATTTTTTTTAATTGCTTCGTCACATTTGAAGTGCGCTTTGATCAGCACCTATATAAGACGAAACGCTATCTAAACTTCTGGTAATTCATTTTCTGGCATTTCAGCGGTACAACATATCGTCCTGCTTCCGTGCAATTTAGAGATCGCACAACTATTTGGATATCAGGGTGATCGTTGAAATAAAACAAAATCCGGTGCTCTGAGGAAAAAAGCTTGAACTCTAATGGCTGCTGACAGTGGCGTACCAACTTGTTTTTGAGTGGAGGAAGGGGGGGGGGGGGGGGGTAAACCAGACCCCCCCCCCCCCCCCCCCACCCTTTGGGTGGCACATTTTTACTAGTGATGGGCCGAACTTTTGCCGAATCGAAAATTCGACGCCGAATCTTAGGATTCGGCGGAATTTTTTTAAAGATTCGGCAAAAATACACTGTTACCAGACTTAACGTTAATATTTAGTTTTTTTCTAACAAAAAAAAAGTTTTTTTTAAAATCTAAATATTACATGTAGTGCCTATTGACACAAATATTACTAAATAAGGCTATATTCTAGAAGATAATTGTATCGGTGTCGCTTTTGGTATTTACTGGGAATTTAGTGTCTGCTTGCGGAAAGTGGCGTGACAAAGGTGGTTGGGTATAGCCGGCGCAGTCACCAATCGCGCTACGAGAGTTTTGGTTTTGAGGCTTCATCAGCGCACGCCTGCAAGTATGTTTACATTGTTAAAATAAAAGCAATCACTGCGTTCTTACTCCCTATGGGAGTCACCGTTTCGTGCGCGAAAACGAATGCAACGGTTGCTGAAACTTCATCAGAAGAGATAACAATATAAATATGCATGTTTTTCGATTTGAGTCATTTGACGTCAGCTTTGCATAAAAGTGTGCGTTCTGTATTCCTAGCGTCTCGTTTTGAACCTTTAAAATTCCGGTTCCTGGTGTTAGGACACACACGGACGTTTAGGAAGATGGGTAGAGTTAGGAATGTCGGATGTGCAACGTCGACGGCATGATAGTTATATGCAGATACATGAAAATTGAGAAATAACGCGTACTGAAAAGCAATATTATTTTGTATTGGCACAAACTACTTGTGAGCCGAAAACAGGATTGTTATTATTGTAATATTAATAATAGTAATAATAATAATAATAATTTTCTTTGCGCATAAAGGAAGGGGCCCATGTGGTGGTGTGCGGGGCTAGGCAGATAGGTGAAAACCCTTACGCAGAGCGCCTGACAGCCCGCCACCTATTGTGAAAAACAAAACAGACATATATATGTACAGAATATACACACTACAGAAAGTAGCTAAAAAGGAAAGAAAAGAAGGGGGAAAATATGTATTACATTATGACGAGGATGCCGGCTGCATCCCGTATAAATGTCCTGGCTCGCTCTGGTGACTCTGCCCGTTCGACAGAAGTGTGCTGTGCACACTGAGCGTAATTGCCAGTTGTGAGTCAATGTTTCAACTACCTCGTTGCATCGATGAAAAGGTCAAATTAAAATCACGTTCCAGATTGCACCGCATCATTTGTCACTTGCGCAGTAAACTGCGTAAATTACTGGTCGATCTTCTGTTCTTGAGGCAGACAATATTAAAGAGAACCACGCTCGCAAAGGCTCAGAAACGCACAGTTACCGTGTTGCCTACTCTGCACCTCGCCGTAACCGCTGGTTGTACTAAACTCTACGATGGTGACCGCACGACTGCACGTGCTGATCTTTGCTGAATTTGAAGTTCGCCAGATTCATTCCATCACTAATTTTTTGTGGCGCAGACGAGTGACCCCCTAGCAACAACGTTCACGACGGATTGGCTGCTCGGCAACGCGAGGGAACTTAAATTTCGGATTCGGACGGCGCGTGTACACTCGAAGCGCGTTAACCCACCACACCCCCTGCGTTCATGCCGCTTCGCGGCGGCAGTATGCGGCTACTAATTACAAAACTTTAACCCATTTAGCCCCCCCCCCCCTTCCCCCCCCCCCCCCCCCCCCCGTACACGCCGCATTGCGGCGTCCAGCCGGCAACCCAAGCCCCGCTGTCCCATACCATTTAGTTCAGCTAAGTTTCGTCGTCAGCATTCGTGTTTTTTAGTGCTAATCGCAAAAAAAAAAAAAAAATATGTCGTAAATATCTCAGAATGCCTCGACAAAACAAAATGTTGGAGAGACGAAAAACAGAAGAAGTAAGCCCACACCGTGAATCGAACCCGGGTCTACTATGCACGTATGAAGCACACATCGTACCACTAAGGTATACGCTACCGCTTTGGAAACGAGCGTTGCAACATATCTCCACATACCATCCAATCCGGTGTGAACGTCGTTGCTGGGGTGTGTATCGCCTGCGCGTTAACAATATGCCACCGCGGGTCGGAGGGCGGTGCCCCTGGTATTCCTTGGGCGCGGCCGGCCAGTGTTTTTCCTGCCCAGTGGCGGCTGTTTCAGGGAGGGGGGTGGGGGGCAAAACACATGCTTTGCCCCCCCACTCTGAGAAGTGGGGGGGGGGGGCAATCAGTTTCCGGTACAATCAGCAGCCCATGGCTGCTGATTGTACCGCGAACTGGTTAGTTTCGTTTCTTTTTTCGCACAAGGAGATCAGACACTCTCGAGTGAGTCGCGGGAGTGAAATCTAGGCTCTTTGGACGCAACGCCATTCTGACTTTTGGTAGATTATTTTGCAACATTATGACACAACTCCATGAAAGAAATGTATGGCATATGTCGTTTTTGTGTTGACGATATAAACAATCTACATGCTATTTCGAAATCGCATCGTACGAAAAATCTCGGAACATGGAAATAGCCGAAAAACAAAGCGGTTAAAACCTTTGTTTGTTTGTTTTTTCTTTTTTTTTTTATCTGGTGCGAATGAGACAAAGGGCCCACTTTGCGATGACTTTGGAAGCCCACATCCCCTCTCCGATATCCTCTTTTTAACTACCGAACAATAAACAGCCATTCTGGCAGCTCTCAGGAGGCGCCCTACCCGAAACAAACCTTTCCGCTTCGGCCATCTTTCGTTATCAATTGGGTCGGTTCGTTCGTATTGTTCGTTAACAGTTGGTTAGGTTCAAGTGTCCAATGTCTGTCCTCCTTGCTTCACCTCACTTCTCCCTCTCCCGAAACAACGTTGGAGACATGGCACCGTAAGATAAAAGCTGTGTCAGGGAGAGCTCACCCGAACATTAATAGCTTCATGGATCTGATCAAACGGGATGAGGCCTTCACGAGACATAATTAAAAATAAAACAACGCAAATACGAGAACAAAGTAAAAGATAACCGACAGGATACAGCACTGTGTCCTGTCGGTTATCTTTTACTTTGCCCATCGTATTTGCGCCATTTTGTTTTTAATTATGTCTGCATATCAATTGTAGCCGAAACTTGTACGTTAATCAACCTTGACAAGGGTACCTTTGCAGCAGCTTGCAAATAGTGGTGCCGTGCGGGCCAGGGGACAGCCGCGAACTATCAAAATCGGAGTGTCGCCTTTCTGATGGTGCGATTGTCCTGCTCGACGTCCTCAACAAAGGCGATAGCATTTTGTAGTTTATGGATTTTTCCTGTGAGCGCGAGGGTTTTGTGTTATAACTCGTAAGAAAATGAAGTCGCAATCATATGCCCTGATAACTTCCCTGATTTCTCACTCTTCAACATATCCCGTTCACTATAAGGAAGTTTCAGAATAACGTCCGTAAGCGCTTTGGGAAACCTAAAAATAGCGTCGCGATTATAAAACCTAAGGCAGCGCTAATTTTTGTTTACTCAAAGTGCTTGAGCGCGACACTGCTAGCGCGAACAAGCGATTGCAGTTTTTCGCAGTTTGTCTCAAAGAAAGAAATGACTGCCATCAGTATTATTAGTGTCTTTGAAAGTGCTCATCTGGGCCACTAAGCTAAGCAGTATTCAACTTGGTACCTTCTAACACCATTTCGAAGTAACATTTAAACAATCGTCTACATCGTGTTCGCGGTAACATTGTCGCGTTTCGTAGTCCCACATTTTGGGGACCATCTTGACAGAAACATTTCAAGTGGTTCAAGTAGAAATATCTTTCATTGGAGCTTGTCTGAAAGTGATGTATAGCTTAAGAATACGTTGACAATAAAAACTAGTTCACAACATAACTAAATAGCCCGCCGGCACCTTTGCTTTAATTGCATTAACAAAATTTCGGCACCTATTTTTAATGAGAAAATGTGAGCAAACCAGGGTTAGAACGATGGAGACTTTTCGCGGAGAGTTTGAGATGTGCGGGGCTTTACCCAAGCAGCACGTTGTGAATGGGCCATCGCTGGCAAGTGTACTATGGCCAACCAGATTTTCGATGGCCCAAGCTTGGCCAAAGTGCTCGGCAATAGCAGTGTTTTCGTCCTCGTCTGGTGACTTGCCATTCACTTTATGCCAGTCGCTGGCCATTCACTTTAGGCCAGTGACTGGCCATTCACTTTAGGCCAGTGACTGGCCATTCACCTTTGTCCAGTGGCTGGCCATTGACTTTAGGCCAGAGACTGGCCATTCACCTTTGGCCATGACTGGCCATTCACATTTGGCCAGTGACTGGCCATTCACTTTAGGCCAGTGACTTGCCATTCACCCTTGGCCAGTCACTTTCGGCGAGCCACTGGCCATTCACGTTTGGCCAGCCACTAGCCATTGACTTCCGGCCAGTCACTGGCCGAAAGTGGCTGTAGTTATACACTTATTACATAATTTATCACAGACTGCCAGAAAAGTTGAGTGTTCCTCAGAAGACTGTCAAGAGTTTCGGGAGGTCAAGTTTGAGAACTCAACCCCAGAAACTTTTACATAGTAATGACACGCGAAGCTGCTGCAAAGCTGCTCAATATTTGTTGGACTTTTTTAGTACTAAGTCTTAGGACGCTGGTTGCGACCACCATTCCAGTCGTCGTGGGTTCAGGGATGGTATGTTGTCCCACCATTAAGATCCCCCGGTAGTGCAGCAGTAAAAAAATTAAAAAGAAGTAACTTTAGGCGAAGGGACAGTGCAACACCAGAGAGTTTTAGTAGATCGTTCCGATACCTCCGATAGCCCCGATAACGGTACTATGGATGCGCAAGGGAGGCGGTAGCGGAGTATCGGGTATCGTTACCGGAGTCATAGGAGCGATCTACTAAAACTCTCTAATGTTCAGTTACAATATTTTTCACTTTACACAAGCTTACTGGCACTAATGGCAAAGAGAAGCCTTGAGTACAGAGTAAAAGTTTTTACACACTTAAGGGTGTAAATCAGTTTGTCCCTGGGCTGACACCCTTATGGCGTTCAGGCAAGCACCCTTCATAAAGGGTGCTTGCTAACACCCTTGGTAAAGGGTGCTTGGCATGAAATGGACACCTGCTGGGGTGGCCCAGCGGATACTGGGCCACCACAGCCAATCTGGCGCCGGGAGAGTATCATGCGACGTTTTGGTTATGTGGAGTACAAGGTCACATGACGCTCTCTCGACGCTGGATTGGCTCGTAGCGTCCGCCGCGCTCGGACGAATGGTGAAATGAAGTATAGACCCCAGTGAACTTTTTCTTAGGAATGTGTCCATTACACATATCACAACTTGTAAATTGTACAAAAATTATATATATGGTATTGCATATTCTTATATTATTATTACATGATTTACAGGTTATCATGTTTACGGAACACATTTACACTTTTTTCACTTAGAGGGATCGCCACATCACAACATACGAGGCATGTGATAAAGAAATAATGAGTCACACTAAACACAACTCACTTCATGAAGTAATACAAAAGAGCTCCTTGCAAGCCACATTATAACCCAGTGGGCAATTGGGAAGTGCTACGGCACACCCCTTTCTCGAACTCTAAGTGAGCAAGCAGTGGCCCCAAGCATCGCACTGCACAGCTGAACCATTGTGAACATCATGGTCTGCCACAAACGAAGCATGTAAAGCTTTCCTGTTTGGAGATCAAGTGACATGATTTGTTTGTCTCAGAGGATTGCAGGCAACCCACGCTTCGCTTATCACTTGTCTCCTACGCGCATCTGGCTCAACTCACAAATCGCGCATTGTACCAAACGGTCCAAGAAGACGGAAAGGAAGGACTCCCCTCATTCTCGGACCCTCGTTCGTGCAACCGGAAACAGCCATTCTCCTCCTAGAAGATTAGCCCGTCGCTCAAAACTCGAACAAAAGTTGCTTTCCCCACCCCGTTCAGCCCTAAGCTGACAGTGTTGTGGAACCCACGTGCTCCTTGGGCCAGCCCACGTGGGCCAGCCACACGCTCGTCACGCCACGGGTACTTCGAACGGCTCGGTTGTAACGCGCTGACGCTATTGACACCACCACAACGCTGCCAGCGCCACCAAGGGCGAAGCTGATAACCACGCCTTTTTGCTACTCCACGAACGCGGGGAATCTTTTCTGCTTTTGTTTGCGCCGGATATCCCATGACGCATCGCGCTCTCCGTTCGCTTCTCTTCGAGCGCTTGCTCGAGTGCACCGTTTGGAACGCAAAATATAGCCAGTCGTTCAAAATACAAACGTGCGATTATCATTTACTGTTATTATCCCTCATACTTGATTCACTTCCGAACGAAATTTGAATATTTCATTTTTTATTTCCGTACCCCTTTAAAGAACACAACTGTGATGATGATTTAATGAATGGTGATGATGAAATAATTTTGACTAAAGAGAGTGACCACAAGGGTATACTGAAAGAATCACTAACAATGATGAAACCTAGAAATCTATTAGTGCCTTCCCTGTGTTTTGCCATTGAGTGGAAGAAGTTTCTTGGCCTATATTTTTGTTAGAAACAGGTGTGATGCGTCGTCTGTTTTTTTTTTTTTAATCTTGATGTTGTGCATATTTTTTTATTTCCTAGGTTGAAAGCTCAAGGCATTCCCTGTTGTTTGTCCAAACACATTTACCCAAATGTTAGTAGGTTGCTTTTTTATGTTTACTGTCCTTGGGTATGTCAGGGGTTGTGAACAGTAAAACGCTGTAAGGCCCAGGAAGGAATTCCCTTTGTAAAGTGGTGGCAAGCAGAAGAGGAATTGAAAAGACTGACTTCATGTCTTCTCCTACGTTTTCTTTTTTGGGTCGCCTATTCATTTTTTGCCCATTAATACTCAGCTGTGTTTGATACTTCTCTGCGTTTGTGTCATCCTTCAGAGGACCCGTCTTTAATAAATTACGTGTTTAGCCTGTTTAGCTAGCTTGCATCCTCCTGTTTGTTTTTGACCATTAATAAATGACTGTAGGATTCAACTGCAAGCACGGTGTTAATGGATACTAATAAATAGCAGCATACTTTTATTGACTAGTGGTGATGATTGGACTAGTTAGTAGCCATTTATTGAAAAGAAATCATGAAGAATATGGGAACAGAGGATCTGAACACAGCACAGCGCTGTGTTGATCTCCTCCTTCTTGTCCGTGCCATTCACATTCCATATTTTTAATAACATATTTATTAATAATTTTCTGCTTGGTATCATCAGTATAGGGGTTCACTGGAACGACCCATCTGCTATTGCATTCACTTTAGGGCAGCTCCCCCTTCCTCATGGTGCCATCGTTCAGGAAGTGCAAGGCGGGTGTCACTCTCACTCTTGTGGTTCAGTTTCCCAGGTTCCCATAGGTTTCAAGCTGCTAGCCAAACTGAGTCAGGCCTTCCAGCCCTGCAGGAAATGTCAATTCCACTCTTTTAGACGTAGACACCCGCATTTTGCGTGTACGTGAAAGAAGCTCTAACAGAGAGGAAAGAAAATGATTGGCCTTTTTTTAAAGCATCCTTTTCTTTCGCTGAGAACATACATAAACGTTACACGCTATTGTACATTCAGTGGTGCGGCTTAATTTAGGAAGAGCACGTTTTTTCATATAACTTTTATATAAAGAAAAAACTCAATATAATGGGTCGGACATAAATGGTTGCTATGAACTGCCCTATACATTTACACATTACCTGATATCATTAAAAGAGTAGAGTAGCGTAGGGCTGCACTGCACCAATTACGTCTTTGTAACCAATTAATAGTTGGCATTTATTTGTTTATTACTATTGGCTATTATTCTTTGACACAAAGAATAACCGGGCGAGTTGGTACGGTGGTAGTCTTTGAACTCCATCAAATATTCAGGTTTGACATTAGTTAAAGGGGCCCTCCGGATCGTTATGCGATGATCTATTTATGGCGGTAACTCAATCTACAGGCCCTAAGGATCCTAAAAATCGTAAAATTACGGTCATGCGCGGCGGATTTCCCTATTAAAATTGCTATCAAAGTCCACGGCACGCCCCCCTTTCTGAGATGAGCCCGGAAAAAGGGAGGGGCATCTCTTTACGCGTCAGCCAATAGCAAGCGAAGGATTCCGGCGTCACTGCGCGTCACCAACGCGGCCGACTTCCGACCCGCGGTGGAATCTCATGAACACGCGCGGACCGTCGTCAAGGAACCCGGACTTTGTGCTCGGCAGTCGTCGTTCGTCGCACCGCACCGTCGCGCTGCTACTGCATTACGCAGTCGCATTCCACAGATGACAAGGAAAAGCTTGACTCGTTGACGTGTAAGGATCGCAAAGCTGGCTTCGGAGTCGGGATCCACGGGAAGGAGGAACATGTGTCCCGCAAACGCACGCCTGCAGACGCCCCGGGAAGCAGACGAGCCGACGCGCCGACGCATCGCTTGCGGGGAGAAAACATAGTTCGCTGGTATTGGAGCGATAATTGCGGACTATGTTCCCCGCACCACAATCAGTTTACGTTTTTCTCAAACTCTAATTTACAACAAGCTTAAAAAGTGTTGCAATAATAACGTTCGCATTCACCGCGAGATGCAGCATTTCCATTGGTCAAGTTTTAGCGATGGGCAGGGAATGGGGGATCGTCTTCCAAGAGGAAATAGTCCCGATATATTTCTTCTGCCATCTGCTTAATAAACGGTTTTGTAATCTAAAACTTTGTATACATATTAACTTACAACTACTACGCAATATAACAACATAAACAGACGATCGCAGAAACCTCCGGAGGGCCCCTTTAATTTTTTCCGCCTTTTTTCATGTTTTTGTTTTTTCTAGCTGCTCTGATCTTTGTAAGGTCTTTCGCCACTACTAAAAAACGTGACATCTAAACTCCTTTTATTTTTTGCATCACACAATCGTGAACTTAAAAAGTGTGCCGTTTCGGTAAACGCGAAGAGACCTAATTTCCGAGGGTGAAACCTCTAAAAACAGCGGACAACTAAAAGAAACAAACACAGGGCGTTGTTTGTCCGTTGTTTTTAGCGCTTTTACCCTCGGAAATATGACGAAGCGACCGCGCGTCTCTACGCACAGGCATTAGCTTATGCAAAAAACATGCTGCATGCTCGCTCTTCTAACGTTTTTCTCGCTCCCGCTTTATGAAACAAATCGGTGGCGAGCGGCTGTTAGGACAAGATGTCAGAACTAGCATGACCTGTGATTAACACTTTGGGACGGCGACTGAATGCTTGAACTGCCGTCAGACGGCAGTTGAACGCTCCGCACAAGCGTCGTCGGACGAGCGCCGCACAATGGCGCAAAGAACATGCCCAAGGTTCCGCCGCGCGGGAATCTTTCTCACACTGCGGAGCGAGCCACAGGTTTTGAAAAAGATACGCTCTTTTCAAATAACGAAATAACACAGGGCAGAAGCATAGTTAGAATCAAGCATAGCTTAGCAAGCACACGGTACACGACAAAGTTTGAAACAGCAGCCCACTTCGCAGAAACAAAAGAAAGTTGCTAACCGGCGTTTGCACGAGTCGTGCATGGGCGGTTCTGAACTTACGGGCGTTGCCAAGACGCAGCGTTTCCCAGCTCTCAGTCATCGATTGTTATTCTTGAACACGGTATCCGTAAGGAAGATATTTAAAATATCCACTAAAACGGCTAAAACGTAAAAAAAAAGAGGAGATTTCCGAAGCTTCTGGAACTTCAACGACCATTCAAACGAGCCCAACGGAAGCTGATTGCGATAGCGATGGTCTTGCGCAGTCTTCAAGAGTCTCTTTTCCTTTTTATTTATTGTTATTTTTTAGAACTATACTAAGCAAAATAAATTATATTAGTAACAATAAGATTTTCACTAAAATAATATTGTAAAACATTAAAAAAGTGAGTAAATCTTAGGTTTTATTTAAACTTTAGGTTGTTTCTTTTTTGTGTAAACCGAAACCGAAACTAACTCAAGCAACGTTTCCTTCGTCGTAATTGTTTGCGTGTGCGTGTGTGCATGCGCGTGGGTGTGTTTGTGCGCACGCGTGTGGATGCGTCCGCGTGCATGCGCGTGTGCGTTTCTGGTTGTGCGTGCGTGTGCGTCTGCGCGCGGGCGTGGGTTTGCGCGTGTGCATGCGTGTGTACGTGCGTGCGCGCGTGTATGTGTGCGACTGCGAGCGCGCAAGCGTCTGTTTGTTCGTTCTATTGCACTGCGCCCGCAAGAAGAACAATTGGATGTCCCTGGACACTGTTAAAACACTAACCTATTGATTATTATTATTATTATTGTTGTTGTTATTGAAACATAGCCCTGAGACTTTAGACACAGGGCCCTAAACTTTTCTATAGCTGGCTGTAGCTGTATCTATAAATTTTTAAGGCCGACCATGCGAAGCTACAGGGGGTGATAGCCTCCCATTGAATTTCCCATAGACGACCATAGGCCATTTTTTATGGGATGTCTCGGATTGGTTTATTCAGTGTGTCGAACCGAAAAAAATACGGGTTCGGTTACGGTTCAGGTTCAGGTAAATTTATTTTGTTCCGGTTCAGTTCCGGTTCGATTAATTCGATCCGCGAACCGGTTCGGGGCGCTGAACCGGTTCGCGAACCGGTTCGGAAATTATAAATGACAAATTGCAACATCAAAATAAATTATAAATAAAACATCTGAAATCAGCACATACGAAACGGGATACATCCTAGTGTAAGGCTCAGGGATTTCTACCAGGAATGGTTTCTTTATGTGCACTCAAAGGTACCTCACCGACGTTTACGCATTCGGACTTCATCTAATTGGGTCCGACGCCGTAGCTGTAAAATCCGCGACCTCCTTACAAACCCACTTACAAGTAGAACTCGCTAACTATCCCGCCACCTCGGCGTGTAAGCAATTGAAGGAACAGTGGGGGGAAAATACAGCTTTCTTTATTTGAATTAGCCTTCGGTAACTCAAATTAGACCCTTAAAGAAGTTGTCGCTAATCAAGATACGGAATATGAAAAACACTTCACCGAACGCAACGCCAGAAGGACGTAATAGAATAAATATTAAAATAGAAGAGTTCGCTGTCTCACAAATATGTTAGCTTCTAAGTGCCTATACGAAACCGGATGCATTATTATCAAACTCCACAGTCTTTTCTTTTCTCATACCGATGGAAGCAAGCTTCAAGAACTCGCGCGTTCTAGAAACGTGTTATGAAATGAACACACAGCAGCATTTAGGATTTACGAGATTGTAGGAAAATAATATCCCGTGACGCGATTTTTTTTTTTTTTTTTGCACAGTTTTCCAATTTTTTTTCTTCCCTGCAAGCCGCGACCAGCGCAATACTGGTTCCTATGTCAAGATTCATGGATGCAGCCTTTGTCAAGATTCATGGATGCAGCGTTTATATTCCTAAGACTGAGTGGAGAAGAAAAATATGTAAGCAAGGTGTGTGTGAGTTGACGGCACTTAAAAAGCAAATGGCATTGATAGCACATTCATTGTCAACAGCGCGTGGCCGAACCGTTTTGACATGAGCCGGTAACCGTTATTTTTTTTTCCGGTTCAGTTCCGGTTCGGGTTCATCACGATAACAATATAACGGTTCGGGTTCGGGTTCGGGTTCAGTTCCGGAAAAAATACCGGTTCGGTTCCGGTTTTCGGTTCGGTTCGGTTCCGGTTCGACACCCTGGGTTTATTATGGGATTTGCCTCTTTATGTGTGTGAGTTTTTGTGCATGTCACCATATTCTCAAATGAATATTTTACTCGGGTTGACATGGTCATGAGACAGGTTCTAGCAGCATGTCATGAATATTTGTCAAACATTTTCACAATATTTTGATTTCATGTTGCCAGATATAAACTCGAGACTAACTGATTTTTTTACTGCACACTTCCATCCATCAATATTTGTAAAAAATGCTAGTATAGAGCATTTCACCCTACTTTCCGATTTCTGAGCATGGAGTGATTTGTAAGAAAATTAAATATGAACTCATACATAAAATTTTGTTTTCAAACATAAATATTGTATGCAAAAGAGGCACTTAATTATAAGCTATTTGCATGAATTACAACTGACATTATAAGAAACTAGACTGCTAACAACTGTTGCTTTTCAAGCAGAAATCTTACCTGTACATTATGTACAGAGCCATATATAAGCTTTCCAAAACCATTTCACATTATTTATTTAGCACCCTCTTCTACACCCTTCTCACATTCTTCACTAAATGTAAGGTGTAACACGAAACAGCACCTTTTTCGGTAAAATTATGAGGTTGTATTCCTAGTTTTAGGTTGTTAAAAAGGTGTAGCCGAGGGTGTAAGTTGCTACAACGCCCCTTTTACACCCTTAAAGGTGTAACAACTTTTACTGTGTAGTACGGCCGAGCATCACTGGCGTCAATCACCACGATAGCGTCACGGCGTTGCCCACCACCCGCCAACAATCACGTTGTTAACAAAACCAGCGTTCTGCACATCTAGGTCGAGATGTTCATTTTCTTTTTCTTTTACGTGTGGCTCGATTTTGAACGTTTCCGTTGCGGTTTTAACCGAAGCTGTTAGCTTTCCTAGGCTCAGGAAATCAGTATCCTAGCACCTAATTAAAACATTACTGAGACTAGCTTAAGTTTAATCAATATATGAGAGACGTCTTGTTTAGGCTCTTCCAAAACACAAAGTCTGAAATATCCAATCTTATCCGATTCAAGCACAAGCTGATCGGGGTGCATGGCTAGCGTGGCGGTTTACTAAGCTGAGTGCATTGATACACCTATAGGTTTTTAAGGTAGAGAAGGGGGCTTATGGTCGGTATACAGGTACACTGGCTGGGTAACGGTGGGTGCGTCTTCCAGAAAAGGGGAGCATCTGCGCCCGATGCACCCGACTACAACTTTTTTTTCTTCGAGTGCAGTTGGGAAGTAAATATGTGGAGCAGTAACCGAAAAATCGCGGATGTGGCATTCGCACTAAGAGTGCCGCGCGGCGACAGAGCGGTATTCGCGTCTCCAGCTCGACGCTCGCCCTCCCGCGGCGGAAACGGGAAGCGCTCTAGTGAGGGTCCCCCGACTCTCCTGCTCAGCGGGCATGGCGGAACTGCTCGCGATCATGGCTCGCGAAATGTCGTTTCCGAATGTAAACAAGACTCTTCACTGTCCCAACGTAGTTCTGCAGCCGGTATGGGATTGTACCTTACTGTAGAGTTTTAGTATTGCGCATAGAAGCAAACGCAAGCGGTATGCGTTTGCGTTAGAGTTCCGTGCCCCACGTTGCGCGTGCGCCCCATCGCCATGCGCCATCCAAGACCGCAATTTCGGGCTCCGCGCACGCGCAGTGTAGAACACGTAAAGCTAACGCAAACACACAGGGCTTGAGTTCGCTCGTATACGCAATATTAAAACTCACAACTGTTTCACCGGCTTCCAACGCCAACGAAACGTGCTGCAGTGACCAGACGTGCAAGCTGGTAGGCGTTCCTTCGAACTGGAAAGGTTGAGATTGGCAAAACAACGGCGAGCAAATACAAAAGTAAATAAATGTTATGAAAAAACTAATAATTAAAAAAAAGCTTTTTTATTTTTTTTATTTTTTTATTTTTTATTTTTGGGCATTTGGATTGGAAGGTTATTGGCGGCGACTTTGGGCGTTTCGCCGGTTGTCAAAAGTCGCGACTTTGAGCACAATATACTTTATTCACAATTATTGTAATTTTACATGGATTTCTCACATTCGCTAAAATGTTTTCATTGATTTTAGACTATTTTTTTATTGGTAATTAAAATGCAGCAACTGAAACCAGTGATGATAATTAGCACAGTTTTTATTGTCATATTTCTTCGCGCGTTTAAAATTAGATTATAAGCAACAAATTATATTAGAACTTGAAGAATTACTTATACAAATATGTGACTTTTAATATTATTATTATTAATACAAATCGCGGCAAAGTATGCCTCCAATTAACGCCAAGGTCGCGAGAATACGCTATTTAACAATAATAGTCTTTCCAGAAAGGTATAATTCTGTTTTCTTTTCAGCATATGAAAAACTCTGACATAGTTATCAAGATAGACAAACAGTCAAACGCCGGATGTAATATGAAGTCCTACACGTCACGCGGTGCTATAAACACACACACACACACTTCAGCTGTCTGACTCGGATTCCGTCTTTGGGTTGTTGCAGTGAGAGCAGCGTTTGTTAGTTTATACGTTTCGTGGACATATTATAAAAATTAGAATTATTTTCTTATTCTTGTGCTGGAATAATTGTCATTATTTCCCATGACAATTATCTGAGCGAGAGAAAGGCTGCGAGAACGCACAGATATCAGCACTGATTTTTTCAGCAACTACAAATATCACCCTGGATCGAACAATATGTCACAAAATGAAGTTTCCGCGAACAACTTTTCTAAGTAAATAATTACGATGTGAGACACATCCTTAGTCGTGAAATAATTCGAAATTAAGGCCTATATCGAGAAATTAAATCCAAAATAGAGGTAAGTTTCGGTTTCGCTCCAGAATTAAAACGCGCATCCTTCCGTAAATAATACGCTAAACACCGTTCTTGTTTTCAGGTTAAAGGGGTAACCTGCGCTCATAAAACATTAGCTTCCTTGTATTACCAGAAATAATTTATGTCGCTCAGTGAAGCCAGCACACTAGATGGGCTCAACAGCGGCGCGCATCTCTGACCCTCACTAAACCCGCCATCTTGGAAAATGAGTGGCGCCACCTATAGTTAGTTGGAGTCGCGGATAGTTAACGCGAAGATGACGTCGGCGCTGCTTTCGTATTTTATTTTCATAGAACAACGACGGGCACAATATTTTCCCACTTCTAGTATAATGTTCCAAATGAACATATCACACGACAGTGCTAGTTAAGACAATAGCCTTTCAAGTCTAACGAAAAAAAAAACTGAATAAAACGGTGATCGTTTGCTTGCGCTAGCAGTGTTCGCGCGATGCACGCACTAATATTCTGCCAACCACTCGCTCGTGATGCTTCTCTCGCTGCCCGTCGTTATGCCAAAGTTTCGTCAACGCGATGAAAGTTTAGATTATGGGTGTCCCTGCGGCGAAACTGAAAATCAGCACTTTTGGCAGAACACTTGTCGGCCATGTTTATGTCCACGGCGGCCAAGCTGAGAATCAGCACTTCTGGCCAAACACTCGCCGGCCGTGTTTATGTTTCCGGCGGCCAAGGTGGAAATCAGCACTGCTGGCCAAACACTTGCCGGCCGTGTTTATGTCTCCGGCGGCCAAGCTGAAAATCAGCACTGCTGGCCAAACACTCGCCGGCCGTGTTTATGTTTCCGGTGGCCAAGCTGAAAATCAGCACTACTGGCCAAACACTTGCCGGCCGTGTTTATGTCTCCGGCGGCCAAGCTGAAAATCAGCACTTGTGGCCAAACACTTGCCGGGCGTGTTTATGTCCCCGGCGGCCAAGCTCAAAATCACCACTGCTGGCCAAACACTTGCCGACCGTGTTTATGTCCCCGGCGGCCAAGCTAAAAATCACCACTGCTGGCCGAACACTTGCCGGCCGTGTTTATGTCTCCGGCGTCCAAGCTGAAAATGAGCACTTCTGGCCAGGCGCTTGCCGGCAGTGTTTATGTCTCCGGCGGACAAGCTAAAAACAGCTAGTTTGTGGCCGGACCCTTGCCGGCCTTGTTTATGTCTCCGGTGGCCAAGCACTTAAAGTGGCCAAGCTGTCCACACACTGGCCAACCGTCGGCCGTTCGAAATTCACTTTCTGGTGCTGCTTGGGTATATACCAATGGGTTTATACGGGACTGGCGCAAACGTAAAGGTGTTTCGGGAACGGGTTGAAAAGGGACAGGTTCAAATGGGAAGGGCGATTCGGGAATTCTCCTGTATGAGCCTCGGCCGGTACACGGAAGCAGTCTTCCGGAGCTGGTCGGAGCGCTCGTCACGGTGCCCCGCTGTGTGTGCCGCCGAGTGGATTTTCTGCTAGTCGCCCCATTTTTGTGCAACTTCTGTTCTTGCTAAAATCGGTGTGAGGTGCAAAGTGCTATTCATCCGATCCTATCAACAACAGGCATCGGACGGCATAAAGCAGGTCCGACCCCATCAAGCACCCTAGGCAAACTCCTGCCGTTAACGCCCCCGGCGCCCCGTTTCCTTCGCCTTTTTGTACGCTCCTCTCTACGACATCACGTAGTCAGTAAACATGTGAGTAGTAATTCAAAACGAGTATTTTTTTTTTCGGAAAAGAGCCGCCGTGTTTAAATAAATTAGTAAGCTAAAAAAACTTTCAAATGGGGGCGCAGCGGCGCAACCCTTTTGATGGCTTCCTGGGCGGCATCACGGGTCGCCTATCCCCGGTCCTGGTGTAAAGTCCTGGATATGGAAAAAATATGATGCTCTTTTTTTTCTTTGGGGCTAATTTGAAAGAGCAACTATTTTCTGCGGTTGCGGTCGTCACGAACGTTTATAGTTAGGGTCGATAGGTCCTTATCAGTGCTCCATTTTCTTTTTTTTTACTAACTGTCCCTAAGCACAGTTTGCACGCTTAATCACGCTCGGAATGTGTCGTTAGCCTACTGTTGTCCTTATTGATTTGTGTTCCCTACACCGCGGCTTCGACTTATCATGAATAGATCTATCCTTTTCACCCATAAGAGCGTCGCATCTTTTACTATTAGTTACACTAAACTCGGTCCTAACATTTCTCCACCAGATAACCTATCATTGTAAGTAATTTTTTTATCAATTTCTTCATGCCCGGACTGATTCGTGACCCACCTCTAATATCCCTGCTTCAAGTGCGCTTGAAACTGGGTTTTAAGGGCTTTCAGAACAAACTCGTGAAAGAATCAGAGAAATCGGCTCGTAATCTCCACTCTGCGCATAGCTCGACAGAATGAACTGGTTCGCCGACTTTCTAAAAGAGTTAAATCGGAGAACCTTTTGCAGCATTCCCAAGAAGGGGTATACTGTAATTTAATGAATTATACCCCATTTTCTTGGGAGTACCTCTAAATACTCCAAAGTGTGTATCCGTTCAGATGAGGAGAAAATTTGTCGACACCCGGTGACCTCACTCAAATTAGTGTTATATTCAATCAGTTTATTGCAAATCTCTTATGGTCGTGCAAAACATTACTACATTATTTGGGAAAAATAGAAAATAAAAGAGAGCACAGTCAATAAAACCAGTTTTCAAAATAATGGTCATGCAACAAATCTTACAAACTAATAACTCACAAAGATGTTAAACGGTTGTCTGAGTTCATATCCTCGGCCTTTCGCTGTGGAATGAGCGATATTCAAATTGGCGCAAAAGTAACATTCGTTCACTTTTGAAAGAAACCATAACGGTTTATCGTTACGTTCGAAGGACGGTAACGAATATCAGTAGCCCGTTAAGTTTTGACAATAGGGAATTGTAGTAGACCGTTTCCGCAGCCCGCTAAGCACCCGGATAGCGCTCCGTAATCCGCCACAAGACCTTGAACTATGCAGACAAGGCTGGCGGCGCGCATGCGCAGCTGCGCCGTTTTCCTCGGGGATACCGTAGCGGAGAGGAAAAACGATCTACTACAACTCCCTAATCTAACGAGTGATTCTATTTTGTTACATGCTTTCTGTAACGGGCACACCGGTGCTTGGGTCCCACTGGTGCAGAAAGCCCAACACCCAACATCGGAGCACGGCCCCTTGAAGTTCACAGTACGGTGGGAGCTACGCGTTTGACGAGCCAGACAACCAACTCGTTTTCATCTCCTGACCACGCACTCTGCGTGGATATGGCTGGGAGCACGGACATGCTCGTGCTCGTAGGTTCTACCACTAAACCAGCTTACGCCCTTTGCACCTGCCACCAATGAAAATGTTTAGCGTTCAATATAATTTTGTAAGTAATTTTGAATGAATAAATTGCACACTATTGATTTGAAGGGCCTGGTTTCAAATAGGATCTTGCTGTTATGATCGAAAACTACTAAAAACACCCACGCTGCAATGATATGAGGCACGCGCAGCATTCTACGACGTTCCGAAGAAATGCTCAATTTGAACGCGTATGTAGGTTTCGATTTCTTATCGAAGCACATCTCTGTGCCGGCGATCCCGCCCCCCGTGTCTAAGACGCGCAACGTATGTGCGCCGCCACTCATCGCGCGTAGAGAAGTCTACATAAAAAAGCTTCCGGACAGTCATATGAGGTCCGCCTTTTTGACATCGGTGCCAGAGTGAAGACGCTCCTTCACGAGCAATGCGTGGCGGTGCACGCACGTTGCGCGCTTTAGACACGGGGGGCGAGATTGCCCACGCGGAGATGCTCTCCGATAAGAAACCGAAAGCGAGATACGTGTCCAACTTGAGCATTTGTTCAGAACTCCGTAAAATGCTTAGCGTGCCTCATGCCATTTTAACATGGGTGCATTTAGTCGTTCTCAATGATTCCGAGCAATGTTATCTTTGAAACCATTCCTTTAAAACTAATATTTAACAATTTAAGTACACGGAATTTATTAATCATCCCATTATATTCAGCTCTAACAATTTTCCTTGGACAGACCGCTACGGCATCATAATTCTCTTTTGTGCCGTGCGTACTTTTTGCAGTGGAACGTTTGCCCGTTTTTTTTTTCTGGAAACATCGTGTATATGTTAAAACAAATATTTTATACGTTTGGGAACAGGACTCCCCCTCCTTCAATTCTGGCGCATCAGGCAATAGTGACAACCACTGTACAGTCAGAGCAGATTAAGACATATTTAGATGGATTATACATATGTAGTTTTTAGACACATAACTATATACACAATGGAGTCAATTATGCCTTTAGTACAACACATGTATATGATCCGTCCACTACAAGAGGAATTTCGAATATTTAAAATCCTGACGAATTCAAGTGAAACTATCATCGTTTAAGCTTAGGTCCGAGCGTGGCCGATGTTATGAGGCGAAGCGCCAATCAAACAGCGAAAGAGGCACACAGCCATGACGAGTTCTCTGCAGTTCATAGGACTCTAGGAGTAGCCGGTATTCGCCATCTCTCTCTGCGTGCTACTCCATCGGCTAGTTCTATCAAGCGCAGAGAGCAGGCCATGGCGTTGCGCTTTTTGCGCTGTTTTATTGGTCCTCCGGCTCAAAACATTGTCCGCGCTCGTACCTAAGGTGAAACGAAGTATATATGAACACCAAATGAATAGCACTGAAAGTATAAATGTCCTAAATAATCAGGACCGTCTTCGTGAATGCGCAAAAAAAACCATGCAAAAGGAAAACGTACATACGAGTATTACAAGTAGCAAGCACATTGAGTGATGTCATCAGAATTCAGATACTAAAACTGGTCAAAAAGAAAAGGACAAAGAATATTACGATATGAGATAGGAAATTACACCGCATTTCTACATCTTCGAGTCATGTATATTCATTGCAGTCCTATGAGCAAAGCATTAGTTTCCAGCTTGGCGTGTTAAATAGTTTCGAATATAGCTTTATTTCTCATCTAAAAATTATGCTGACCCCTCCTCATTACTCGGTTGCTCTTATACTTTCTTAACATTAGCAATATTCAAGATTGCTGCTGTTGAAAGACCTTAGGTATTTTATGAGTTCGTATGTTTATGGTCATGAGGAGGCCGACTTGAAAGGAACGTAAGTGACCCTACAGACAACCCAGAGACGTCAGGTGCATCACGTGATTAATGACTCTAAATTAATAAAGAAACACAAGGCTTCAAGTATTTTCTTTTTTTCGTGTACAAAAAAGAACTCTGGTCGCTTACTCTAAGGTAAATTCACATTTTTTAGCTGTGTTTACGCGATCAGTAAGAGGAGGAAACATTTTGAACCATGCGAAACACACACTGCTCGCAAGTAAAACCCCTGCAGGTCTATCGCCAAACGATATGAACACATGTCGGCGCTCGAGTATTTCGTTTAAACACCTTTCACAACTATGATGCGCGTGAGGGTTTCGATCACTTGCGATGTATCTTTCGATGATTGCATAAACCGTTATCAGACGCAAATGCTCTACCGCAGGTCTCGCACTTGAACGGCTTCTCTCCGGTGTGAGTCCTCTCATGGTTCGCCAAACTGCCTTTCTGAGTAAATGCCCTGCTGCACGTGTTGCACTTGAACGGCTTCTCTCCGGTGTGAGTTCTAACGTGAGCCGTCAAGTTACCCTTCTTCGTGAATGTTTTCTCGCAGGCACCACAACTGAAGGGTCTCTCGCCAGTGTGAGTCCTCTCGTGGATGGCGACATCCGTTGCGGAAGGGCGTGAGTAAGGACAGAAGCGGCACGGGTGCTTCTTCGGTTGTCGGTGCTTCTGCCGCTTGTGTGGGTCCGACCAGTTGGTCTGGGGAGAGGTGTCACCTCTGCGGCTGTCGCGGTCAAAAGTATCCACCTGGTCGCCATAGCCTGCTCCGTTCCAGTCTGTTGGGATGGCAGGACAAAGCGAGAAATGTTCGCGCATTTTTAATTGTTCTGAACATGGTCCAGTATACCTACATTATGCCGGTGCGGCCTACAGTGGGTATTCATTCATTTGAGATGTTAAAAAAAATCATTCGCAAAGCTTGTAAATGTCTACAGGCGATCGTTTAAGACTCGATTCTGGCAGCCCTATGGTGCGGCAGCTGTGGTGGCTTGTGCGTTCTCCTAACCAAGTGCGGAAGGGGAGTCAAGCCGCCGCGGTCGCTGCTGCACAGTGTTGGCGGTAGCGTGTTACAAGTAACGTCGTTACCGGTAACACCTTACTTTTGTTATTAACGTGTAAAGTACTCGTTACCTTTCCAAGACAGTGACGGGTAACGTACTTACGTTAGTTATTTCAAGTAACGGATAACGTAATTACGTCACGCGTTACATCTTCCGAAAACTTGAAAACGAACACCTGTATTTTTGCCAGTTTTTATACTTCGTTTTACCTGAAGTCCAGATGCAGCTGACGCTACAGGCTGATGGGAATTATCAGAGAGAGGGGAAAGGGAACCATCATGTTGTTCTTTGTGTTTCTGTACGGGTTTAATCTTCGCTGAACCAACCGTAAACATTCATGTCCCAGTGACTTGTGATTTTGACGCTGCTTGATTTGTCCCATTAGTTCGTAGCGTCGGCTGCGTCTAGATTTAAGCTGAAACATAGTATGTGACCCAAGTAATTAATTATTGCACTCATTCTACATACTTTCTAAAATTTGCCTCTTTTTCTCACGCAAAAATTTCCACTTTAGGAAATCTCCAACGCCCGCGCCCGTCATCCCGGTGTCGAAAAACGCTGTCACAAAAAAACAACAACGAAAAAAAAACGCTGTTACCGTCAATTTTTAAATACGAAGTAACGCAAAAGTAACGTGGGCTACTTTCTGTCGGTAACGGTATCGAGTACCTTTATTTCACAAGTAACGAATGACGTATCTTTCCTTTTTTTACGGTGACGCCTACAACACTGCGGCTGCATAACGCTGCCAGTAGGGAGCGCTGGGTGATAGCATGTTGACATTCATAATGATCCTGACTGTGTATTAAGTAACGCTGGAAGGGTCGTTCACACACCCACATATTATTAGGCTACACAAAATAGCATTCAATAGGCTCGTAAAATACTCGTTTTGCACCTTAGAAACTGAAAAGTTTGCTAAGGCCCACAGCGATTTTTTTTACGAGCAATCTGAAACTGCGAAAAACGGTGTTTTAACTGAATGCACATTTGCCAATCTAAAGCTAAAGCTAGGTGACACAAATAATGTTGAGAGAAAATTCTCAAGCATTTGAAACAGCCAAACCTTTTTGGAGTATTTTATGCGTCAAACAGAATTTATAGCATTTGTGAGAGCTACTCAATCAACCGGAACTAAAGGAAAAAATACAATTTTGTGGTATAAGTAAGCAACTCAGCATAGTACATTTCTCTGATATCAAAAAATATGTATCAATTGCAACTTCGAGTGCTCGGACTGAATGTTCCTTCAGTTGAGCCCAACTTGTTTGCTTATGGCGAATTCGCGTGGTTCTTTCCGCGCGCTCTCGAGCGCTCTTTCCAGAGCGCGCGAGATCGGGTGGTTGAAAGCGAGTGCTGTCGCCTGATCGGGTGGTTCATTCCGAGGGCGCCTCTCCCTCTCAGAGCGCTCTCTGGCACTCCGTCTCTAGCCGTCGGAGTGCGGAGCGGCGCAGGCGTCACGTGGTACTTGGACGGGGATCACGTGGTTTTGTTGACGATGGCCGGCAGTGGTCTGTGGTGGTGTGCGGGGTACGGCATGACGAGGATTGATATGTGGTTCTACAAAGTGCTTCTGAATTTGACGGTGCGAGGATTACGACGGACGGGACGACATTCCTTTGCGACCGTAACAGGAAAAGTCGACGTGTGAAGTATTCCCAGCGCTTTCGCGAGATCGTTGATCTCACGGCGGTGAATCCGCTAAGCCTAACCGACGAAGAAACAGCTCGTAGAGCTCGCCGCTGTTTTACCGGGTTTTGTGGTCGCTTCAAGAAATTTTCAGGTTTGGTAAAAGTGCATTCAAAGGTTTGTGTTCTAAAATAAAGGAAGAGCCGAATATAATGCACTGTGATTTGTGTCACATGGCGATGCTTGCACGATATTTAGCCGTGAGAAAAATGCGGTTTATTAACCGTTTTATATTTGCCTATTCTGTCGAACGCGTGACCGCTATCGCAGCGCGTTCACTGACGAAAACGCGATGAGTTGACAACTCTTTCCAAGCGTTGGCTTTCATTTCCGTTCTGCGAAAATCAATTCCCATACTGCTGTTTTCTTCTTTTTTTTTACATGCCGATGCGTAAAACAATTTACGTCACAACAGTTATTTCATCACGTTGCGAGCGTAAATTTTGCTCAATCGTCCACCGTACGCTGTAAGATCGTGTTGTTTTTAATGCATTACCAATGTCAAGAAGTTTTACTTCCGTGACTGGTCTGAGAATCTCGGAGCGCTCTGAAGCCAGCAGTTGTGATCGGCTGAAAAGGATCCCGAGTAGCTCTGGCGGCGAGGAGGGGGCGCTCTGCTGAATCGAGGTCAGAGGAGAGAGGCGACCACGCGAATTCACCATTACTTTCACCATAGTTGTAGTACTCGGACTTTGGAATGTAACCCCTTTATCCCACGGGAGGAAAACTTTGTGTACCACTTCAGACTCCTGACATTTTCTACCTTCTGGAAAACCTGGCCTACAAAACGTTTTTCAATTCGTGTGGAACCAACCGTTCATGAATATGTCAGGATGTGCTAAGAAGGTGCGAGGCTGGGTGAGTGTTTTCCCGTGTGCGTCTTCGCATACCTGGTGTTGTTAGTTCTCTGGGTACCATAAGATTGGCTGCAGAAGTCGCACCGCCGTCCGTCCTCCCCTCCTGGTCCATCTTCAATGGTTGCCTCTGCAATTCGGTTCTTTGGAAGGAGAGCTCCGCCCCCTTGTCCTCGCAGTCCGTTCTCTGCCATTCGGAGTCGAATGCTGCGTCGGCAAGTTCTGTTAGGAGTGAAGATCAAATTTTCTTTAGTTCCTTTTTTTATACTATACCAATTCAGAAGCCCAATCAGAACGAACTTAAGGAACAAGCGAACATAGACACATCATGCTGATGAAGTAAAGAAATTCAGGGGTTTACATTCCTATTGCGGTGTAATTCAATAAATAAAATAACGACATCACGAAAAAGCACGGGCATCAAACTGAATATTGAAATTCCCGAAAAACATTATTGCAAAAATTGCACGTGAATCATACATAAAAAAAGTGAAAGCCGTTTACAACTCCCTGTAATGCCGAATTGGAGCACAGCTCTTGAGGAGGAGGAGGGGAAGGTACTGAGGGGAGAGTATGCCCCTCCTCCTCCTTCTCCTCCTCCTCCCCTCATTCTTTAATATGCTCCGGGGGGGTCACCTGACCTCGGGGCAGACTTGTACGTAACGCGTTACAAGTAATTGATTACTTGTAATCAATTACAGTTAAGTGTAATTTTGTAACGCTTCAATTACATTTAACGCTCGGAGTATTTCAATTACTTTTTTTCTGTAATCAATTACAAAATCAATTACACAATTACCAATTACATTTTTCATCCCACAATTCTTTTTTTCTCACAAAAATCAGTATAGTCACTCAGCCATGGAGCGAAAATGATTGACATTTTTTTAACATCTAAAAAAAATAAAACTTGGATTAGTCGGCAAATCCTTTTTTCTTTTACGCCACGCTCTTCTACAAGCGCGCCACCAGCCTTGGCTGGGGAGTTCCGGATCTCGTCGCAGATTGCTGATAAAGTCGACGGGAAGCGGGAACTCGCTATTGACTTTTTAGTGGGCTTTGTTCCTTAGGTCGACGCGTCAGCTACACGACAAGGTCCGGGTCTGAAAACAAAAAAGGGAACAATAACCAAACAAAATTGTGTACGCGATATTTTACTGTGTATTTGTGTATTTCTGTCATCGCAATAAGAAGTAACGTGAAAGTAACTTGAAAAGTAATCAATTACTTTGCAGTAATTGTTCAATTACTTCTGGGAGGCAGTAATCAGTAACGGTAATCGGTTACTTTTTTGACTGTAGTAATTGTAATTGTAATCAGTTACTTTTTTTCAGTAACGCGTACAAGTCTGCCTCGGGGGGAGGGGGTCACGTGACCTGGGGGAGGGGGGGGGGGGTGTCGCATGACCTTGGGGTGACCTTGGGGGTCACGTGACCTTGTGGTGACCTTCGTTACGCCGACGGCGACGCCGCTCAAGCCGGAAACGGGCGCCTAAGAGCTGCATTCTCAAACGATCCTTATCTATTAAATATGTACTTCAAAGGTTTCACTTCACCTTAAACATGCGGTAAAGGATTACGCCGATACAGTCTCACACAAATTGACAAAGACACAGGTAAATAAAACCAAGGAGCGTGGTTTAGATACGTCACTCCTGCTCTGTAGTGCTGAAAAAAAGGCAGGCATGCCACAGAACCAACAACAGTACGGTATATCACCGCCAAAGATTTTGGGAATTACACGTCAAATAAATGGGCACGGTGCGTCGGCAAGGAAGGTAGGGAAGCGAATAAAAATGTCGCATGTAGTTGGCTGAGCTGTGGCCATTCCTAATTTTATCCGGCTAGTTGGTTCCGGTTTTCTGGGGGAAAATGTAGCCCTCAAGTTGAGCTGGCTGGTGGCTGACCCTCCTTCCTAGGCAGCGAAGGGTTGCTCGCATTTGCATTAAGAGCATTTCCGGTCAGCTCGGCCTGCAAAGTGTAGATTAATGAGTATTAATAAACAGTCGCCAACACAAAGTTACTTTACCTGCCCTCATATATCGTCATAAGCGATGAGCAAAGGCTATAACTGA
This sequence comes from Ixodes scapularis, assembly GCF_016920785.2. NCBI lineage: Eukaryota > Metazoa > Arthropoda > Arachnida > Ixodida > Ixodidae > Ixodes > Ixodes scapularis. Next base: position 231,300 of record NW_024609989.1, on the reverse strand, counting down.
AGGATGCCAGTGCTTGGAATTGGTCTAGTGGGCTATTCATTAGTTCATTAAACTGCGCAGTAAATGATTACGAATTACGACGCAGAAACGAGAAAAAAAGAAGGCAACAAATGGGAAAACGCGCATTTGCAGTTCAGTTTAATCAAGTAAAAAACTGAAGGCCAGTTTCGAGATTAAACAGGGCATGGATAATTACACCACTTGTCAGTAGGAGGGTACCTGCGAGACATTTCAATACGAAGGACGCGAACAAAATAAGTACTATGGGACTACACCATTTCCAAGGGTGAATGTTTTGGCCAAACAGCACTGACAATTTCTATTTCCACGAGAGATGTTTCATTATATATGCAGCGTCAAACCACTAGCGAGGAGGAAAATGCTTGCCGGTTCCGTCTGTGAAGCATCCACACGACTAATGCCACCATTTATAAAATGATATGCAGTGTAGATCAATCAGTCAGCCTCGCATTTTGCCAAACACTAACATAAGCGGGACCCACTTAGGAAGAACGAGTTTTAGCTGAGATACTCAATTGGTTCACGTTCACGAGTTCCCCATTGAAGCGCATCATAAAACGTTATAATTTGGTTAAAATTGATCACCATTCAACACCAGTACAAAGTTTCCAGTTCTTATTGCAACGCAAATGTTTGTTTTCTCCTTTTTATCTCTTCCAACTCAAGACAAGCTTGAGTGGCCTTCTCCTCTTGACCCTAAGAGAAGGTGAAGCGCTTCTTCCGAAAATAGAGATAGAGGTTGATTTCTGCGTTGTTTGATCCCGTAATTCTGAAGATATCGCTTGTTTTCCCCGAAGATGTAACTAAACGCGAGAACACACGAAAGACCTCCGACCAGTCTTTACGTCATAAAAGGATCTTTCGGCCGACAAGCGCGTGTCGCTCGTGAGCAGTCGCAGGCTTGCCACACCCCCGCACTGGCAGCAATCACGGCGTCTTTTTTTTATTTTTAAAAATAGCAAGAGTTGCGTGCGTAACTTCGATGGGCACTGAAGATACGCGAGAGCGGAGATTCCGGAAACTCCTGCTATGATGGCACGCTTTGGGAAGGAGGGGCTTCAGCAGTACTTTGAAAAGAGATTATCTGCTGCCTTTGTGCATGAAATTGGAAAATAATTTCAACATTGGGCTTCCTGAAGGGCAAGTGTGTTTCCTCAATTACAAAACCGCTTCAGCTTCCCTTTGAAGACGTCTTATCTTCAAGACAGACTTGTACGTAGTTCAACTACTCTACTCAAGTTAGTGTAGTTTAACTACTTTTCAGTGTAGTTTAGTAACTGTCAATTACATTTTTATTTCGGTAATTAGTAGTTTACTTTAATTACTTTTTTGAGTAACTTCTACAAAAGTTACAAATTAGTTTCGAATTCTAGTGGTTGTTTTACCTATCAAAAACATTCCTGCACAATAGAGATAGGATGTTGGAAGATCAGCTGATATTTGCAAAGAGGGGGAGGCATGTAGCGTAGGAAGGGAGGGGGGCAGAAAATGGTCTGGAGAGACCGAAGCCCCCCAAAATTTTCACAAGCCCCCTCTCCCCCCCCCCCCCTCCCCCCGCACACACACACAATGCAACAACACTGCTACGAGGCGCGGGGAACGAACAGACCCGATGCAAGAGAGGCCGAGTAAAGGCGGGATTACCGCCGAAGACTTGCGTTTCTCTGTGTCCCGAAGCTCAAGGAGACTTGACCCATTTGAAGTAACGGCTGGTCTCCACTTGTCCCAAACGTAGGAACTCTCGCCCACTACAGGAGGGGCACACACTGCTTCCTCACTCAAAGGAGGCAACAAAATGCAGCACCTGCTCGAAACTCATCTGGTGCTCCCGTAGTTTGTGCTGTACTCGAAGAATCGCGTGTACCTGTAGTAATTTTCCCAGCGTTTTTATATAAAAAATAATAAACAAGCAGTGTTGGGAAGTACTCTATGTAGATGGTACTTAAGGCACTACTGTTTAGAAAAACTTGTACTTTAAGTAAATTCTTTGAGCATTTTCTTGTATTTTCCGAGAAAAACTCCCGACTTCAATATACATTCCCCGAATAAGAAAACAAAAAATGGCGGTATCGTCGTGTGAAAACGCGTTCTTTCGAGACGTCATCTGGTCATTTCTCTGAGTGAACTAATGGCGGCTGTAAGACCGATGGAAATAAGTGCCTTATAAGTTGATTGTGTCAAAAAGCTCGTCAGCGAGAGTAAAACAACTACTCTGTGGCGACTTGACCTTATACAATATTTGCTGCCCTTTCCGTAAAAAAACCGATGCACCTCCGATTACGTACCCCTGGAGCAATGCATACCAGTTCAAAAAACACTGTATAGGGAGTGAGAGAGCATCATGAAAGATTGTGTTAAAAGTGCTTATACTTTACCTTAAAGTGTATTGTATTTATATATGTTGCTTCAAGTAGATTGCACATGATGTACTTACTACTTTACTTGAAGTACATAACAGGCCATCATTTACTTTGTACTTTACTTCAAGTACTTTTTAGATGTACTTTACGCAACACTGTAAACACGCAAGCCCTGTCTAAAAAGCCAAGCTCAGACAGTGCTGAACCTTAAAGCGGGGCGCTCAAAATTTTCTTCAGCGTGGCAGAAGATTCCCTCTCGTTTCTTTTTTTCCTCCTCCCCTTCCCTCCTCCATTTTTCTCCTCGCTTTTTACGGCCTTCTCGCACGAGTGCTAATGGGCATACCGGCCCCCCGACAAAATCTTTGTAACCCGTCAAGGTTCTCTGCTTCAATCCCAAACATCACGGATTAGTTCGGCAGGCTGGAATGAGCTCGGAAGGGTTCGGGCTAACTCGCTTTTCTCCTTTTTTTTTTTTTCTTTTTTTTTTTTTTACTCTTTTGCAGCGCCTCTAAAACATACTCAGATAGTCAACACCAACTAGCCCAAGAACAAGTTCTTTTACATTCAGATACTTCCGCATGCTGCCACATACGCTAAAACACTGCATACTTATCTCGAGTAAACGGAACTTGAACATCACAGCAGAAATAAAAAAGATGGGTATTTTTATCTAAACTTTGAGCTCTACCCAGAGAGTTGAAAATTGGTCGTTCTAACAACGGCGCACTGAAGAGTGATTTTATCACTATTGTGTTTTTTGTTTGTTTTTTGTACACACCAATAATGAAGAGTAATTACAAGTCAAAGATATTGCAGTCAGAGGGACGCAGTCTGACCATTTCTGGGGCATAATAGGTTCGTACCACAGTTTTTTTCTAAAGTGACGGCCGCTTAGTTGAAGCTACTAAGAAGAGTAAAAACAAACTTCCATAAAAAGGGAAACGGTTTATGGTATATTTCATCTATCTTCAGCTTTTGAAAAAAATTTCTTCGTGGCGAAACGTGCATTTAGTTTCTGTCAACAAATGTAACTGAAAACTCGACAGCCGACAAATATCTTGCCTATCAGCAAAGAGAACGGGAAACACGGAGATAGAACCGCAAAATCACAATTTTTTTCGCGTAAATTAGTGCAACTAGCAATAGTAGCATATAATGCCATTCATTAAAAGACAGCAAATATTACGAAGTTTTCATTCTCTTCTGTTCCCATTTGTTCGCTGATTAAGAAACGGAATGCGCAGATAGCCTCTGCAGCCCTTGCATTATAATTGTTCGGGGCTCTGTCAGGGTGGGCGAAGGCCAGCGACCATCTCCAAAAAAAAAACCCAGGTGTTCGGAAGGTGTACTACCGCAAGTTTTGGGGCTGCTTGGCTAATTTAGGTGTCTGGCGTTGCCCGGCCTACTTAGAAAAGAAGCGGAACAGCGGCCATCTTAACGTTGTCACCAAGCGGGAAATCCTGCCGAAATGTGTCCTTGAACACGTGCGAGATCTTTACCCGAACCCCAGACGGGATTTGCCACAATTCATCTATAAAAAAAAAAAAACTATAAAAAGTGGTAGGTTTAAAAGATTTTGCAATTTTTGAATATAGTCATGCGGACTAACTGTCCACAAGTACAGAAATAAATGCAGTACAAAATGCAGAGCTCTATTGTGGTCTTTATGTCCATACTTGTCTTTCGCGCTGTACGCGAATTAAAATAAATTCTGCAATATCTGTAGATTATGCCTGGTTATGTTGTCTCTAAAAGAAAAGTAATCAAGCAAGTTCGGTATCGTGCCACCCAATGGGTGCAAATACACTTTTATGTGGAATTCAACGTCAAAACAGTACTTCCGCGGGAAATAATGCATCCGTCATTCTTCGTCTCCCTGAAGCTATGAACTACCGATCTCGGCTAAAGGACTTTTGGGTCCACAAAATATCACGCTCAGTAGAAAAGTCGCCTTTTGTACCAAGGTACTGGAAATTATTTATTTTTCAAACAGGTCGGGTTGTGATGCGTGTTTGATTGTAGGACCGTTGACTGGGCACTGGTTTGCGCCAAAAGGGCAGTGCTTCCTTTCATGCTGCCTGCGACGAGAGTTGAAACTTGAATATAGTAGAAATAAAATCAACTGGCACTCTTAGAATTATTTTAAACTTGCGCTTTCTTCAGGCATTAAGATTTTGATCGCTACTTTTATTCATTGTCGTCTTCGATGAGGGAACAACATGCCGAGGAGGCCGCGCTGTCCGTGCACGCGGCTTGACAGATAAGGTCGCGAATGCTTTTCACGAACCTTTAAAAACCAAGCATAAAAATTAAAGACGCTTACAAATCTCTGTGACGCGAAATTAGAGCGCAGTCACTTTACGCCAATGAAACCAACTTTATGAATGAAACCCAATGAAACCAACGCCCTCTCTCTCACGCCATGCCGGCTGTTTGTTTTTTTCTTTTTTTTTTTCCTTTTTTTTTTTGGCACGTATGTGCGGGCTGGGCTTGAACGCTTTTTGGACCGTCATCTGGGCCATTCAGGGGTAGGCAGTATGAATGTCAATTTCCACAAACCGTTGACAGAATCTACCGAATTTGGTCATTGCCGGGCATTTTTTTTTTTTTTGAGTCAACTCCAAAAATACGCAAGTGAGCAGTGAAGTTGTGCTCTGATATAGTGTGTGCTGGCATGCGATTTTCGTTTGGGTACGTCACCACTGGCAACGAAAGCCAGATCTGTACTGACAGTCACGTGACATGACTTTGCGCTCCGATCTGCCGAAAGCGCTAAGGCGCTGGAACTTGGTGTTATGGACGAACTGCAATGTTGATGCCAATTTTTGGGTTGTGCGCAGGTGAGCATGGGTTACAAAATACGAAGAGGAATTGACGAACCTTAAAACAATCTCGGGTGGTCGCGGAGCAGTATGGATGCTCCTAGGAAAGGATGCAGGCCTGAAATCACCTGGATAGGGGATAGTGTAGCGGCGCCCCTGGGGCGCGTGCCAGGGCCCAGGACCCATGGAAGACGACAACGCGCGTGCAAAATGCAAGAATGGTACAATTCGTTCCGTTCTAGACGCCATGGGCTTCGCAAATGAAACCTGTAACAATATTTTAAACAAACCAAAATTATAACAAGCACATATAAAAGGAATGATATTCCCAACATGCTTTCATATTATTTTTTTTTCTTCCGTGTACATTGAGTTTTGTAAATGCCCTCTTTAGCGTCATCGATGTGCAATTAATACCATTTTGAAATACGCAAATTAATGTATAAATAATTAAACTTCTCAACCTCTCAAAAATTAAGTTTTGTTTGCGGCTCTTAAGCACTGTCACCTTGACCACAGTGATTCTGCGGCTGGAGATTGAGCTGGAAAATCTAAAAACGTCGAACAAAACGTGAGTGGTCGACGTTGCCAGCACGTCTTGTATAACGTTTACGACATTTAGGTGTGAACGCGACGTCGCAGAAACGTCACTGACGGGGCGATAATGTAACGTCACCCTGGACTTCATTTTAACTTTGAAGACACGTGAGTGTTCGAATTTGCTAAAACGCCTTGTCTTGACGTCGTGGCGACGCTGACGACGTTAAAGTTGAAGGGTGACGTCGCCAGCACGTTACGGACAGGACGATAATGGGACGTCATTTATGAACTTCAGTTCAACGTCAAAGAAACGTGAGCGTTGGACGTTGTGAGAACGTCGTGCATCGACGTCATGGGAACGTTGACGACGTTTGAGTTGAAATACAACGTCGTCACAACGTCACTGATTGGACTCTAATGGAACGTTATATAAGGACGTCACCTCAACATCGAAAAGACGTGATCGAAGTCATGCGGGACGTCAAGGACGTCCGGGACTTTTTCTTGACGTTTCCGCGACGTTTCGTGCTGCCTGGGAAGTGATAATTACATTGTTTTTTTTTTGTCATGCGAGATCATAACAATTTATTATTGACAATCGGAGCTATGCGATTATACGCGGAGGAGGCGCATTTGAAAATATTCAAAATTGTTCTGAATACACAAAAAACTTCAAACGTCTTGCTGTTTGGGTCCTTTTCTACACGCGGGACCAATAATAAAACCAAAACTTTATAGAGGAGACTATCTCTATCAACTCAAGGCGCAAACACGATGTGAAGCGTGTCTGCGTACGTTGGAAAAGAGATACCGGCGAGTAAACCATAGCGCCAAATGCCCATGCATCAAAATTTCCGTGCAGTGAAATATCCGCGCACCGAAAAGTCCCACACCGAAAAGTCTTTGCAGCAAAAAGTCCGTACACTGAAATGTCTGTGCACCAAAAAGTCCGCACCGAAATGCACTACAGCAAAACGCTCTACACCGAAAAGTGCTAGACCCACTACGGATGGGATCCTTCGTCACCTGTGCCGGTTTACGAACCCTAATAATTCAGAACAACTGGTCTATGGAGCGTCATCCCTGATATACCGAAAACGCCGCTCGTACTTCCCGTTGTCGCCATGAATCCGCTTAAACAACGAAAGATGCCAAATCAGATATTTATAATAAAATTGATACTTCAATGACTATTTCTCTGAGCAGAACAAGGCATTTGTGCTCTCACAACAGCAAAGAATCGTCTTCCAAACCAATGCTAAAAAAGAGCCAATGCAACTCGTTGGGAAAAGCAAGTGCCAAGCTCGCTCAAGACAGCTCCTCGGTGGGTTCAGCTCCTTGTCGCAGGTGTGCCGGCTGGCTTCTGGATAATCTTTTCAAATCCTCGAAGCTTTCATTTCCTCCACAACAAACTTGTCAAAAAAAAAAAAAAAAAAGTCGGAAAATGGCGAGGAGGAAACGAGAGGCGATTTTCTCCTTTCACAGTGGCGAGAAGGAAAGTGAGGGTCGGGTTCCTTCTCTCTGCTTGCGGGCCGGCCTTTAAAGTAGAATTGATACATTCGCAGTACATCATTGGCCAAACAAACTAGAAAGTGCAAAACAATTAGGCACGCAGAAACAGAACCAGCTATAAAAGCATTTCTGTGAAAAAGAACGAGCCGATTCATATTTGGCTACCACAATTTCGCTAACGGTTCAAAACCTCTGAACTTTCTTTTTACCGTAAAAAAAACATATAAAAGTAACTTAAAAAGTAATTCGCTACTTTTTACGGTAGTAATTTTCTCAATTACTTTCTATTTGAGTAATTTCTACTCTACTCAAATTACTTTTGACGTCAATACTCAGTAACTTAACTTAATTACTTTTTTTGAATAACTTGTACATGTCTGGCTGTGCACACTGAGCGTAATTGCCAGTTGTCAGTCAATGTTTCAACCACCTCGTTGCATCGATGAAAAGGTCAAATTAAAATCACGTTTTATAGAATGTACCGCATCATTTGTCACTTGCGCAGTGGACTGCGTAAATTACTGGTCGATCTTCTGTTCTTGAGGCAGACAACCTTGAAGAGAACCACGCTCGCAAAGACTCAGAAACGCACAGTTACCGCGTTGCTGCACCTCGCCGTAACCACTGGTTGTACTAAACTGTACGGTGGTGACCGCACGACTGCTCGGCGTCCAATTGCAATCATAATTCGAGCAAATGGCTGCGCACGCGTTCGGCAAATGGCTGCGCACGTTCGCGCGCGTGCGCAGCCATTTGCCAAATTTTCGCAAAATCTTTGCCGATCGTTCCTTTAAAATTTCGACACGTGCCGATCTTTGCCGAACTTGAAGTTCGCCAGATTCATTCCATCACTAATTTTTTGTGGCGCAGACGAGTGACCCCCTAGCAACGACGTTCACGACGGATTGGCTGCTCGGCAACTTAAATTTCGGATTCGGACGGCGCGTGTACACTCGAAGCGCGTTAACCCGCCACCCGCCTGCGTTCCGGCAATATGCGGCTACTAAATACAAAACTATTAACCCATTTAACCCCCCCTCCCCCCCCCCCCCCCCTCCCCCCGCCCCGTACATGTCGCTTTGCGGCGTCCAGCCAGCAACCCAAGCTCCGCTGTCCCCTATGAACCTCCGTAAATACACCAACTTATGTTTACAAACAAACCGGAGCGCCCCTAGCGGACGCCACGGGCGCCACGCATACGCGATGGGGGTGTGGGCAAGAAGCTCGCCGTCGCCCATTAACAAACCATTGGGATGCGATGTTGTCGGCGTCGGTGTGAGTCCCCCTGCCCTTTTTCACGTTCGAATTGTTGATCCTACGTCTTCCTGGCGATGTCTGACTACTTGAGTGGCATCAGCGAAATTACCGAGGCTCGTCACACCGTAAAACTTCGCGTGAATAATGTGACGTGTGGCGATTCATTCGGCGTGGACGCCGCAGTATGTACGCTAAAGCCTGATTCGCATGATGCGATTTCGCTCGCAATTTTCCGTCGCGACGCCGCTCGGGCTGCAAAAGCGTGAACCGTAGCTGAGACGGTCGACATCGATACTGAAAATCGCAGGCAGAATCGGACCAAGTGAATTAGGGATAACAAGTCGGTGATGGTCACTGGTAACAACGATCAACATCTCCTTGTATCTACTGTTTACATTGAGCCTGCTTACTAACCTTCAAATTTAGGTCTTTTGAGGCCTGCACTTACTTCTTATCGCAAGTACCGGGCCGACGTTTGGTCTACAGGCCGGCGTCGTCTAAGAGAGCAGGCGACAAGCAGAAACGTTTGAAAGAGCAGACGACAGTTCGAACGATCAGGCGGCCGTTTGAACTTGAAGACGCACTGAACGTAGTCCGCAGGTGGTCCGCACAACTTGGCGGTTTTCCGGCGTTCATGTAGGAGCAAAACAAATAAATCTGATGACCACAAGTATCCGTGATTTCAACCCAAATTGCTCACTGCCCAAGCAATCGTCGTCCGACGGCGTCTGCTTTTCACTTTTTGCTGCACATATCCAGGTTGTCTGACGAATCGAGCTCGTGAAAACTGATATTCAAACCTTTCTTGACACTTTTGGTACGGGCCCAGTCGCGGCGTTTTGACGAGAAGGCAGGTTTTTGTCTTGTTCCTATCAAAACAACGCAGGAATACACATCTGGCATGGGGACTTCTGCCCACAGCCCCAGACCGGAAGTGCGACCGACGCGCCACCACCACGCCGTGACGTCACAGAGATGAGTTGGTGTATAGAGATCCATACCATTTAGTTCAGCGAAGTTTCGTCGTCAACATTCGTGTTTTTTAGTGTTAATCCCCCCCCCCCCCCCCAAAAAAAAAATGTAAATATCCCAAAATGCCTCGACAAAACAAAATGTTGGAGAGAACAAAAATAGAAGTAAGCCCACACCATGAATCGAACTCGGGTCCGCTATGTATGAAGCACACATCGTACCACTAAGGTATACGCTACCGATTTGGAAACGAGGGTTGCAACCGCTGCCTATATTGGCGGCGGCAGCGCATACCTCCACGAACCATCCAATTCGGTGTGAACGTCGTTGCTGGGGTGTGTATCGCCTGCGCGTTAAGAATACGCCACCGCGGGTCGGAGGGCGGTGCCCTTGGTATTCCTTGGGCGCGGCCGGTCAGTGTTTGCCCTGCCCAGTGGCGGCTGTTTCAGGGAGGGAGGGGGGGGATAACACATGCTTTGCCCCCCCACTCTGAGAAGTGGGAGGGGGTCAAGCCCTCCCCCCCCCTCCCCCCCCCCCCCCCCCCCCCCCCCCCCCCCACGGTTTGTACGCCAATGGCTGCTGATTGTACCGCGAACCGGTTAGTTTCGTTTTTTTTTTTCGCACAAGGAGATCAGACGCTCTTTCGAGTGCGTCGCGGGAGTGAAATCTAGGCTCTTTGGACGCGACGCCATTCCGACTTTTGGTAGATTATTTCGCAACATTATGACAGAACTCCATGAAAGAAATGTATGGCATATTTCGTTTTTGTATTGACGATATAAACAATCTACATGCTATTTGGAAATCGCATCGTACGAAAAATCTCGGAACACGGAAATAGCCGAAAAACAAAACAGTAAAAACGTTTTTTTTTTCTTTTTTTATCTGTTGCGAATGGGACAAAGGGCCCACTTTGCGATGACTTTGGAAGCCCACATCCCCTCTCCGATATCCTCTTTTTAACTACCGAACAATAAACAGCCATTCTCGCAGTTCTCAGGAGGCGCCCTACCCGAAACAACCTTCCCGCTTCTGCCATCATTCGTTATCAATTCGGTCGGTTCGTTTGTATTGTTCGTTAACAGTTGGTTAGGTGCAAGTGTCCAATGTCTGTCCTCCTTGCTCCTCCTCCACTTCTCCCTCTCCCGAAACAACCTTGGAGACATGGCACTGTAAGATAAAAGCTGTGTCAGGGAGAGCTCACCCGAACATTAATAGCTTCATCGATCTGATCAAACGGGATGAGGCCTACACGAGACATAATTAAATATCAAACAACGCAAATACGAGAAGTATTCCAAAACGAGTATTTTTTTTTTGTCTGAAAAGAACCGCCGTGTTTAAATAAATTAGTAAGCTAAAAAAACTTTGAAATGGGGGCGCAGCGGCGCTACCCTTTTGATGGCTTCCTGGGCGGCATCTCAGCTCGCCTATCCCCGGTCCTGGTATAAAGTCCTGGATATTGAAAAATATGATGCTCTTTTTTTTTCTTTGGGGCTAATTTGAAAGAGCAACTATTTTCTGCGGTTGCGGTCGTCACGAACGTTTACAGTTAGGGTCGATAGGTCCTTATCAGTGCTCCATTTTCTTTCTTTCTTTTTTTTACCAACTGTCGCTAAGCCCAGTTTCCACGCTTAATCCCGTTCGGAATGTGTCGTTAGCCTACTGTTGTCCTTACTGATTTGTGTTCCCTACACCGCGGCTTCGACTTATCATGAATAGATCTATCCTTCTTTTCACCCATAAGAGCGTCGCCTCTTTTACTATTAATTACACTAAACTCAGTCCTAACATTTCTCCGCCAGATAACCTATAATTATATTGTCCATGTAAGTAATTTTTTTATCAATTTCTTCATGCCCGGACTGATTCGTGACCCACCTCTAATATCCCTGCTTCAAAAGCGCTTGAAACTGGGTTTTAAGGGCTTTCAGAACAAACTCGGGAAAGAATCAGAGAAATCGGCTCGCAATCTCCACTCTGCGCATAGCTCAACAGAATGCACTGGTTCGCCGACTTTCTAAAAGAGTTAAATCGGAGAACCTTTCGCAGCATTCCCAAGAAGGGGTATACTGTAATTTAATGCATTATACCCCATTTTCTTGGGAGTACCTCTAAATACTCCAAAGTGTATATCCGTTCAGATGAGGAGAAAATTTGTCGACACCTGGTGACCTCACTCAAATTAGTATTTTATTCAAACTGTTTATTGCAAATCCCTTATGGTCGTGCAAAACATTACTACATTATTTGGGAAAAATAGAAAATAAAAGAGAGCACAGTCAATAAAACCAGTTTTCAAAATAATGATCATGCAACAAATCTTACAAACTAATAACTCACAAAGATGTTAAACGGTTGTCTGAGTTCATATCCTCGGCCTTTCGCTGTGGAATGAGTGATATTCAAATTGGCGCAAAAGTAACATTCGTTCACTTTTGAAAGAAACCATAACGGTTTATCGTTACGTTCGAAGGACGGTAACGAATATCAGTAGCCCGTTAAGTTTTGACAATAGGGAATTGTAATAGACCGTTTCCGCAGCCCGCTAAGCACCCGGATAGCGCTCCGTAATCCACCACAAGACCTTGAACTATGCAGAGAAGGCTGGTGACGCGCATGCGCAGCTGCGCCGTTTTCCTCGGGGATACCGTAGCGGAGAGGAAAAACGATCTACTGCAACTCCCTAATCTAACGAGTGACTCTATTTTGTTACATGTTTTCTGTAACGGGCACACCGGTGCTTGGGTCCCACTGGTGCAGAAAGCCCAACACCCAACATCGGAGCACGGCCCCTTGAAGTTGACAGTGCGGTGGGAGCTACGCGTTTGACGAACCAGACAACCAACTCGTTTTCATCTCCTGACCACGCACTCTGCGTGGATATGGCTGGGAGCACGGACATGCTCGTGCTCGTAGGTTCTACCACTAAACCAGCTTACGCCCTTTGCACCTGCCACCAATGAAAATGTTTAGCGTTCAATATAATTTTGTAAGTAATTTTGAATGAATAAATTGCACACTATTGATTTGAAGGGCCTGGTTTCAAATAGGATCTTGCTGTTATGATCGAAAACTACTAAAAACACCCACGCTGCAATGATATGAGGCACGCGCAGCATTCTACGACGTTCCGAAGAAATGCTCAATTTGGACGCGTATGTAGGTTTCGGTTTCTTATCGAAGCACATCTCTGTGCCGGCGATCCCGCCCCCCGTGTGTAAGACGCGGAACGTGCGTGCGCCGCCACTCATCGCGCGTAGAGAAGTCTACATAAGAAAGCTTCCGGACAGTCATATGAGGTCCGCCTTTTTGACATCGGTGCCAGAGTGAAGACGCTCCTTCACGAGCAATGCGTGGCGGTGCACGCACGTTGCGCGCTTTAGACACGGGGGGCGAGATTGCCCACGCGGAGATGCTCTCCGATAACAAACCGAAAGCGAGATACGCGTCCAACTTGAGCATTTTTTCAGAACTCCCTAAAATACTTAGCGTGCCTCATGCCATTATAACATGGGTGCCTTTAGTCGTTCTCAATGATTCCGAGCAATGTTATCTTTGAAACCACCCCTTTAAAACAAATATTTGACAACTTGAGTACTCGGAATTTATTAATTCTCCCATTATATTCAGCTCTAGCAATTTTCTTTTGACAGACCGCTACGGCATCAGGCTTCTTTATTGTGCGATGCGTACTTTCTGCAGTAGAACTTTTGCCCGTTTTTTTTTCTGGAAACACCCTGTATGTCAGAACAAATATTTTATACGTTTGGGAACAGGACTCCGCCTCCATCAAGTCTGGCGCATCAGGCAATAGTGACAACCACTGTACAGTCAGAGCAGATTAAGACATATTTAGATGGATTATACATATGTAGTTTTTAGATACATAACTATATACACAATGGAGTCAATTATGCCTTTAGTACAACACATGCATATGATCCGTCCACTACAAGAGGAATTTCTAATATTTAAAAGCCTGACGAATTCAAGTGAAACTATAGCTCGTTTAGGCTTAGGTCCGAGCGTGGCGGATGTTATGAGCCGAAGGGCCAATCAAACAGCAAAAGAGGCACAAAGCCATGACGAGTTCTCTGCAGTTCATAGGACTACAGGAGTAGCCGGTATTCGCCATCTCTCTGTGCGTGCTCCTCCACCGGCTAGTTCTATCAAGCGCAGAGAGCACGCTATGGCTTTGCGCTTTTTGCACTGTTTTATTGGTCCTCCGGCTCACAACATTGTCCGCGCTGAAACGAAGTATATATGAACGCCAAATGAATAGCACTGAAAGTATGAATATCCTAAATGATGAGAACCGTCTTCGTGAATGCGCAAAAAAAAAATCATGCAAAAGGAAAACGTACATACGAGTATTACATGTAGCAAGCACATTGATTGATGTAATCAGAATTCAGATACAAAAACTGGTCAAAAAGAAAAGGACGAAGAATATTACGGAATGAGATAGGAAATTAAACCACATTTCTAAATCTTCGGGTCATGCATATTCTGTTGCAGTCCTATGAGCAAAGCATTAGTCTCCAGCTTGGTGTGTTAAATAGTTTCGAATATAGCTTTATTTCTCATCTAAAAATGATGCTGACCCCTCCTCATTACTCGGTTGCTCTTATACTTTCCTAACATTAGCAATATTCAAGCTTGCTGCTGTTGCAAGACCTTAGTTATTTTATGAGTTCGTATGTTTATGGTCATGAGGAGGCCGACTTGTGAGGGACATAAGTGACCCTACAGACAACCCAGAGACTTCAGGTGCATCACGTGATTAATGACTCTAAATTAATAAAGAAACACAAGGCTTCAAGTATTTTCTTTTTTCGTGTACAAAAAAGAACTCTGGTCGCTTACTCTAAGGTAAATTCACATTTTTTAGCTGTGTTTACGCGATTAGTAAGAGGCGGAAACATTTTGAACCATGCGAAACACACACTGCTCGCAAGTAAAACCCCTGCAGGTCTATCGCCAAATGAAATGAACACACGTCGGAGGTCCAGTATTTCGTTTAAATCCCCTCCACAACTATGATGCACCTTGCTGTTTCGATCACTTGTCATGTATCTTCCGATGAGTGTATAAATTGCTATAAGCCGCAAACGCTCTACTGCAGGTCTCTCACCTGTACGGCTTCTCTCCTGTATGAATTCTTTCGTGATCCGCCAAGCTGAATTTATAACTAAACGCCGTGCTGCACGTGTTGCATTTGAACGGCTTCTCTCCGGTGTGAGTTCTAACATGAGCCTTCAAGTTACCCTTATGCGTGAACGTTTTTTCGCAGGCACCACAACAGAAGGGTCTCTCGCCAGTGTGAGTCCTCTCGTGGATGGTGACATCCTGTGCGGAAGAGCTTGAGTGAGGACAGAAGCGGCACGGGTGATTGTCCGGTTGTCGGTGCGTTGGCTGCTTGTGTGGGTCCGAAATATTGGTCTGGGGAGAGGTGTCACCTCTGCGGCTGGCACGGTCGAATGTACCTACTTTGTCGAGATAGCCTGCTCCGATCCAGTCTGTTGGGATGACACGACAGACCAAGAAAGGTCGGCGCATTTTTAATTGTTCTGAACATGGTCCATTATACCTACATTATGCCGGTGCGGCGTACGTGGGCATTCGTTCATTTGAGATGTTACAAAGGTTCATTCGCAAAGCTTGTAAATGTCTACAGGCGGTCGTTTAAGACTCGACTCTGGCAGCCCCATGGTGCGGCAGCTGTGGTGGCTTGCACGTTCTGCTACCCAAGTGCGGAAGGGAAGTCAAGCCGCCGCGGTCGCTGCTGCACAGTGTTGGCGGTAAGGTGTTACAAGTAACGTCGTTACCGGTGACGCCTTTCATTTTTCAGTAACGTGGTAATGTAATTGTTACTTTTCCAAGACAGTTACGGGTAACGTTAGTTATTTCAAGTAACAGATAACGTAATTACGTTACTCATTACATCTTCCGAAATTTTGAAAAACGATGTTAGCACAGAACGAGAAGGGTTGGTAGGGATAATTAAACTTGAGGAAGAAAACGTGTTTGTCCCTCCCTTCTTGTTTTCTTCCTAAGTTTAATTTAAAAACGAACACCTGTATTTTTTGCCAGTTTCTATACATCGCTTTACCTAAAGTCCAGGCGCAGCTGATGCTACAAGCTGATGGGAATTACCAGAAAGAGAGAAAAGGGAACCATCATGGTGTTCTGCGTGTTCCTGTACGTGTTCAATCTTCGATGAACCAACTATAAACAGTCATGGCCCACTGACTTGTGATTTTGCCGCTGGTTGATTCGTCCCATTAGCTCGTAGCGTCGGCTGCGTCTAGATTTAAGCTGAAACGTAGAACATGATTCAAGTAATTAATTATTGCACTCATTCTACATATTTTTCTAAAGTTTGCTTCTCTTTTTCCCACGCAGAAATTCCCACTTTAGAAAATCTCCAACGTCCGCGCCCGTCATCCCAGTGTCGAAAAACGCTGACACCAAAATAAAACAAAAACGCTGTTACCGTCAATTTCTAAATAAAAAGTAACGCAAAAGTAACGTGCACTACTTTCTGTCGGTAACGGTAACGCGTTCCTTTATTTCACAAGTAGCGAATAACGTATCTTTCCTTTTCTACGGTAACGCCTACAACACTGCGGCTGCATAACGCTGCCAGTACGGAGCGCTGGGTGATAGGGTGTTGACATTCACAATGATCGTGACTGTGTATTAAGTAGCGCTGGAAGGGTCATTCACACACCCACAGATTATTATGTTACACAAAATAGCATTCAATACGCTCGTAGAATAATCGTTGGGTAGCTTTGAAACTTGAAAAATCGCTAAGTTACACACCGAATATTTTACGAGCGATTTAAACAGGGAAAAACGCGGTTCTATATCGACAATGATGTGGACAGTTGCCAGTCTAAAGCTAAACTTCGGCGACACAAATAATGCAGGCAGAAAATATTCAATCATTTGAACAACGAAAAATTATTGGGCTATTTTATTCATTAAAAATCATTTATAGTGTTTTGACAGCCACTCGATCAATCGAAACTAAAAAAATACTTTTTTTTTTAATTAATAAACTCAACACGGTACATTTTTTGGATATCAGTCAAGGAATATGGTGTAGCAATTGAAACTTTGAGTGCTCGGAAGGAACGTTCTTCCAGTAGAGCCCACCTTGATTGTTTACTTTCATTTAAGTTGTCGTTTCTCCGACTTTAAAATATAACTCCTTTATCACCCCCCCCCCCCCCCCCCCCATTTCCTAAGAAAATAAACGTTGCATTGTGTTGTGGTGTACTTTTCTGCTCGGTGCAGGGCACTAACCAAAACTTAAAGAACTTTCCACGTGGAAGAAACTTATGTACCACATCTGACTCCTTAGACTGAGGGGTCTCAAACACGCGGCCCACGACTTGCTGGGACGCGGCCCGCAGGCAACCGGCTACGTGTCGCGCTCCCAATGTCTAGAGCGCTGGAAATGGCATGCTCCATGTTGATCACATTTCGCCGATTCATTTTTACTCAAAATGTAGCCCTGCTCTTTTAACGTATTCATATAGTTTATGCTTATCTCTGTTCATTTGCCCTTTGTTTCTCTTAATATTTCGCTTGCCAGATTTTTGTAATGTACAATAATTCCGCGGCTAGACTGCAAGCGCAAGCTGTTCGTTGAAGGATGCATTTCGTCGGCGCGACCAATCAGCAGGAGCAACTGGCAAAGATAAAGCTACGAGACTGGTTTCCAAATTTCCACACTATCTCTTTTAGCCACCTACGGCTCCTCCCCCTTCCCCAAGCCGGGTAGCGACTCGCCCCGTACAGGAGGCCAACATCTCTCCCGGCTTTGCCTTTCCTTCTCTGGACCCCACAGCAAAAAGAATAAGAAGAAGCTCGGGATTCTCACCTTCAAAAAGCTGTTACGATTAAAATACAAGTAATTGTTCGAGTGTTGTGGTAAAAATCGTCTGGAAAACAACAACTGTCACATTAACTGATTGTTTTTCGAGACATCTTGAGCTTGATTAATTCCTGGGTGGATTGAGCAACGGGAACGACGGTGTGCTTGTTCTATTAAAATGCCAGCATGTTGGTGGAGCGGAGCCATTATATTCTTATCACATCAGGTCAAGGCCCACAGCAGGCTTATAAGCAAATCAAATGTAAAGATGTCACTAACAAATCTTTGACATAAAAAAAAATGAAGCACAAGGTCCCTCTCCTCCCTCGTCGTACGTTGGCCCTCGACTTTTCAGGCCTGGGATACTTGGCCCCCACTCTCAAATGAGTTTGAGGCCACTGCCTTAGAGTTTCCACCTTCTTCCACAAAACAGCACTCAATAAGCTCGTAAAATACTCGTTTTGTACCTTAGAAACTTAATAATTTGCGAAGATGTTTTAAAAGATGTTTTAATTCGACATTCGAATGCACATTTGCCAGTCTAAAGCTAAAGCTAGGTGTCACAAATAATGTTTTGAGAAAATCTTCAAGTATTTAAAACAGCCAAACCTTTTTGGGTTATTTTATGCGTCAAACGGAATTCGTAGCCTTTGTGAGAGCTACTCAATCAACCGGAACTAAAGGAAAAAATACAATTTTGTGATATAAATAAGCAACTCAGCATGGTACATTTCTCTGATATCAAAAAAGATGTATTAATTGCAACTTGGAGTGCTCGAACTAAATGTTCCTTCAGTTGAGCCCAGCTTGTTTGTTTACTTTCACTATAGTTGTAGTACACGGACTTTGGAATGTAACCCCTTTATCCCACGGGAGGAAAACTTTGTGTACCACTTCAGACTCCTGACATTTTCCACCTTCTGGAAAACCAAGCTTACAAAACGTTTTTCAATCCGTGTGGAACCAACCGTTCATGAACATGTGAGGGTGTGCTAACAAGGCGCGAGGCTGGATGAGTGTTTTCCCGTGTGCGTCTTCGCATACCTGGTGTTGTTAGTTCTCTGGGCACCATAAGATCAGGGGCAGAAGTCGCACCGCCGTCCGTCCAACCCTGTGGGTCCATCTTGCATGGTTGCCGCTGGATTTCGGCCTTTTGGAAAGAGAGCTCCGCGCTCCTGTCCTCGCAGTCCGTTCTCTGCCATTCGTTGTCGAATGCTGCGTGGGCAATTTCTGTTAGGAGTGAAGGCAAAATTTTATTTAGTTGCTTTCTTTTTATTTATCCTACACCAACAGAGAAGCCCAACCAGAACAAACTCCAAGAACAAGCAAACAGAGACACATCGTGCAGATAAAGTAGAGAAATTCAGGGGTTTACATTCGTATTGGGGTGTGATTCAAAAGGTAAAATAATCAAAGCACGAACAAACAAGCGCATCATAACTGGATATTGAGCATCCGAAAAGGTCGATTGTAAAAAATGCACGTGAACAAAACTTAAATGCAATACTTCTCTATTAACCACGTACTACAAATGTTTCACTTCACCTTTAAACACTCGCTAAAGGATTGCGTCGAAACAGTCCCACACAAATTGAGCAAGACGCAACTGGATATGATCAAGGAGCATTGTTTAGTTACGTCGCTCCCGCTCTGTAGTGCTGAAAAAAGGCAGGCATGACACAAAACTAACTGTACGGTATATCACCGCCATAGGTTTTGGGAATTTCACGTCAACAAAACGGATACAGTGTGTCGGCGAACAAAGTTATGGAAGGAAAGAGAAATGTCGCAAGTAGTTGGCTGAGCTGTGGCCATTCCTTATTGGATCCGACTAGTTGGTCCCATTAATCTGGGGAAGTCTAAGCCTAAAGGCCTGGCACTGCCAAAGTTGAGCTGGGCTGGTGGCTTGCCTCGGTCTGCAAAGTTTAGAAGGATGAGTATTAATAAACAGTCGCCAACACAAAGTTACTTTACCTGCCCTCAAATATCATCACATTGGATGAATGCAACTAAAACTGAAGGATACCAGTGCCTGGAATTGGTCCAGTTGGCTATTCATTACTTGATTAAACTGCGCAGTAAATGATTACGAATTACGACGCAGAGACGAGATAAAAGAAGGCAACAAATGAGAAAATGCGCATTTGCAGTTCAGTTTAATCAGGTAAAAAACTAAAGAACACTTTCGAGACTAAACAGGGCATGAATAATAGCACCATTTATCAGTAGGAGGGTACCTGCGAGACATTTCAATCTGAAGGACGCGAAAAAAATAAGTCCTATGTGATTATTCCATTTCCAAGTGTGAATGTTTTGGCCAAATAACAGTGACCATTTCTATTTCCACGAGATATGTTTCATTATATATGCAGCGTGAAACCGCTAACGAGGAGGAAAATGTTTTCTGGTTCCGTCTGCGCCGCATCCACGTAACTAAAGCCACCATTTTTTTAAAATGATATGCAGTGTAGATTAATCAGTCAGCCTTGCATGTTGCCAAAAACTAACATAAGCGGGGCCCACTTAGGGGGAACGAGTTTTAGCTGAGATACTTGTTTCACGTTCTGGAGTTCCCCAAAAAACCGCATTGGTAAAAAGCATTTTAGATCATCCAGAAGTTGATCATAATGGGGTATCCACACGAAGGAGAAATCCGCCCCTTTCCTCCGCGGTGCGCGCATCACGTGAGACATACGTCTTCCCTTTCTAACGCCTCGCGGCGCCGTTCTCCTCCGTGGCGGAGGCGCGGATGCTTCGTATTTTAGCATGAGAGCTCCGCAGGTGCACGCGGCGGAGCCGGGGACGGAGTTGGGTTGCTGACGTCACGACATCCGTCCGCGGAGTTCTCCTTCGTGTGGATACCCCTTAAAACGTTATAATTTGGTTAAGGGATCTCTAGTATAAATTGATCACCATTCAACACAAGTACAAAGTTTACAGTCCTTATTGCAACGCAAATGTTTGTTTTCTCCTTTTTGTTTCTTCCAACTCAAGACAAGTTTGAGTGGCTTTCTCCTCTTGATCTTGAAACGCTTTTTCCGAAAAATGAGATAGAGGTTGATTTCTGCGTTGTTTGATCCCGTAATTCTGAAGATTTTGTTCGTTTTCCCCCGAAGATGTAACTAAACGCGAGAACACACGAAAAACCTCCAACTAGTCGTTACGTCCTAAAAGGATCTTTCGGCCGCCATGCCCGTGTCGCTCGTGAGCAATCGCAGGCTTGCCACTCCCCCGCACTGGCAGCAATCATGAGTTTTTTTTTTTTTCCCCTATTTAAAAATAGCAAGAGTCGCGTGCATAACTTCGATAGGCACTGAAGGTGCGCAGATTCCGGAAACTCCTTTCATGACTGCACGCTCCGGGAAGGAGGGGCTTCAGCGGTACTTTGAAAAAAAGATTATCTGCTGCCTCCGTGCATAAAATTGAAAAATAATTTCAACATTGGGCTTCCTCGAGGGCAAATTAAGACAATTTATGTGTGTTTTTTCAATTCCAAAACCGCTTCAGCTTCCCTTTGAAGACGTCTTATCTTCAAGACCGCCATAGCTTTACACATTTCGAATCCCTCATTAGTTCATTCGTAGTTTTGTTTATGCATTTTTAACAACTTCTAACTACCTCCTCTGTAAAATCTTCCCGGACCATGAGGACATGGTTCAGGCTGGAACATGGCTCTTATTACTGATTGTGTTCAGCCCTGTTCCGCCAGCTTTTCAAAACCAACCTTAGGGGTCGGTTTTGGTACCTGGTGATAGCGATAGCATTCTCGGTTACTGATTGGACATGACGCCTCAGCATTTTGCTCTGCGAGAGTTATCGACAAGTGCGAAGTCATGCTACTAGATAATCTCTAGTCTGTTCGCGAGTCCTTTTGGTGAGAGCTTCTCACTAACACACGGATGATGACAGGGTTCTCGAGGTATTTAAAGTATTTGTCCCGAGTACTGCATACATAGGAGAACTTGACCTAAATAGGGCAGCAGAGCTGGAAATTTGCAGAGGGAGCGCTTGTTGTCGATCCCATCGAACGGGAAGTATAGCAGACCATTTCAGTTTCAGCTTGCGTCCCGTATCACTTCCTCGCGGCACTCGGCTTTTAGCAGACGGCTGCCTTTATTCCGGTTCGTTAACAGAATACGTGAAAGTATTTTCTTGTTCTATTTTTGTCTGCGAATGCCGCTTCGTAGCAGACAAATTCTATTGTTCACTTACGTTAGCAGACTAATCATCTTCCAACGTTTTCTTGACTCGCTCCGTAACGTCCCGGTAAGACTGCTCGTACAGCAAGCAAAAAGCAGTCTGCAAATACCGTCTCAGGCGCGTTTTTTTCTCGTGTCATCTTACATTGGGCCTACCAAAACTGTCTGCTGACGTGTTCAAAGCACCCATACGTGTTTGCTTTGAACAGATCTGCAGATATTTTTCTTAAGACCCATTATGAGAGTACTGTCATAAAGGAACGAATTTTGGCAGTTGACACACTTGTCACTGCTTACGACTGGAGGGGCTTGTGAACCATCTTGTGACTGCTGATGACCGGCCGCTGCGCTGCAGGTCATAAGTAGTCGCCAGTGTTTTAAGCATCTGCGGTTGTAAGCATGACAATAAGAAATTAGTATACCTGCCTTTACTTGAGCAAACAATAAAGCAAACACGCAGATAGTGCACGTTGTTTCACCGTTTTAGAAATAAGACACCACTTTCAGAAATTCTACATAATAAACCAAAAGTAAGACACACTTTTTAGTTTGTCCGCATTAAGGCATACTTTGAGGGATTATGAAGTTTCATTCAATAAATGTATGAAAGGCTTTGAAAGGGGTGGGAGGGGCCCCGGGGGGGGGGGGGGGGGGGTTGAGGGCGGTAAATAGGCAAAGTGAGGTAAGGCAGACAATGGAAAGCTTACACGCAGCAGGCTCAACTGTAGCCATTTCATTTGATCTGACTCTGTCGCATATGTGTAAAGAAAAAATGTAGCACAAAGACGTTGCACCACCGAAGGGGGACCCGGCTGGTGACAGGCCACCTTTCCAAAGCTGCGAAGTGTCGTTCACATCTGCGTCCAAGTTCCTGCCGAATTCGATCTGCAATGTTTAGAAAGTACGACGGTTAATAAACATGAAGGAACGGAAAGCGACAATACTTGTTTATACCTTTAACTCCATATATTCAGCAAACTGAAACTGGGTGCGAAATTTAAAAAAACAAAAAAACAAAGCAAGCATCGCAAATGAGGAATGAAAGAATACAATTAAGATTTACATTTGAATGAGATGTGTATGCACATATCACCCCAACCAGGTAATATTCAGAGCCAATTTAGAGAATCACTACACGAGATGTATCGTCCACTTCAACCCCTGCTATACTATGCTGTGATTGAAATTCTGTTCTCGTGAATCTGACACGCCGTATTCCGAAAACACAATGAGTATTAAAACTTGGTTTGGGGATCAGGCGTATGAAGATGCGACCCATTAGGTCTCAGATTACTGAGGGTGAACGCAGTACAGCTGCATTTGCATCTTCGGGTGTCAGTCGGCCCAGCTTTTCTTCTTAGAAGTTGTTTAGATTTCGATGTCTGTTGTGTAAATCTTCTTTCTTTCGTCATTCTGTACTGCCTTGGTCGATTGTTAAAGAGACACATCATGTATAAGATTAATAAATTGTAGTGTTTTCTAGCTGAGGAACAACCTTAGGCGTCTACTTCTGCCGGTTGATAAGTCCAGTCCTGAACAACAGGACAACAAGGCTAAAGAGGCAGTGGTGGCTCCAGAGTAGAATTCCTTAATGTTGCTAGGCGGCCCTCACAGAGTGGTGGCAACACTTGCATCTGCTAACGGAGAGGCCACCTTATCTTCCGACACTACAACCTATTGTCCCGACCAGCCCTTGCTGAATGATATGAAGATCGACCGTGTGCATCAAGTTCCCGTTTCTCAAGAACGGTTTGACAATCGTGTGGAGTCGTTTGTGGTTGAGGCGCTACAGTCATAAACTAACAGCTGTGATATATTAACAGTGAAACACAAAATAACTAAAACTAACGTAAAAGTAACATTTCTTAGTAATGGCAAGGAAGGACACCGGTATATCGTTGTATTCGCAAAATGGTAATGGAGCTCTGTAACACGTTAGCTTTTTTTCAAGCTAACGAGTAACGATATTTCCTTACTTATTTTCGGTAATGGACACAACACAGCCAGGAAGCCTCTTGCTGTTCAGGCGAAGCCAAAGTCTGATAATAGCACAAGGCTCGCTGGAGCGCGAACGTTATCGCCGGCACGGCCCTTGAGTGACGCAGACAGGCCCGCACAAGGAAGCGCCACGAGCTGCATGAAGAAGCAAAAGGAATTAGACGACTGCATTGCTAGTACATTCACATGCCCGCTGAAGGGTAAAGGAGAATGCCAGTTGCTTTTAACTTGCGCCAAGAGTGATGTCGATGTTGATGCAGATGATTGAGCCGCCATTGCCGACCTTCTGTTTTCTTACCGAGATGTCGAGTTGCTGAAGCGGGCGTTGACGAGCCTTTACAAAGGCCTATACTGGGAAGAAGTACACAATAGCAGCTAAAGGAGCAATAATTAACCTGCCCTGCTGTGGCAATGATGAAATGAAGCGATCGGAATAAGACAGAACAAAAACGGGAGGTCGGGTGTGGCGGCGAACATCCACAACTGCCTGAAAGCGTATTATAGGGAGTAATCACTGGACGCCATATTTGTGGGTGCTGTTTAGAGCGCATGCCCAGAACGGGCTTACATCAATAGGCTGCTAAGACCGGCACTCTTGATGGTGCGGAATGCGCGTTGCAAAAGAACTGTGGAAGCTCGCCATCAGCACGCGCTCAGCATTCGCGCACACAGCTATGGCCGTCAGTGAATACTCTCTACAAGACAATCGAAAGTGCCAGACCATAACTTCCTCTATACTCACAAAGCCTGGCAGTCCGACGACGGAACCATATATAGACCGTTCCATTAGGTTCATAGCAGAGAGGGTAATAGAGAGAAAAAAATGCTCTCCCGATCTCATCGCGTTGTCGTCTGCTCTGCCGAGTGGCCTGTACCCACGGTGTCTGTACCTAGCGTCCAGCTGGCGTGCGAACTCTGTTTAAAATTGTGTCATTTTGGAAATTGCAAGCGCAGATTCGCAGATTTTGGTATACCAGTTATCGTGTAATACTGTGCTAGATAAAAAGACTAACAGCGTCCAATTGCGCTGTTACCTGCGTGCAAATAAAAAAAATAGGGAAAACTGTGTCAGATTGGCCGGTCTCTCCGGCGAAAAGAAAATTCGGTTGCTGTACCTTTTTTACTATACAAAGTTCGTACTGGTGTAGGCCTTTAGCGACCGTCAGTGGAAGTCTGAAATAATAAATAAAAACGTGCTCTCCCGCCGCAATACACACAGTAGTTGAGTTTAGCACTGCCGGCTGACTCAACTGTTATTTAAGTAACGGAAAAAAGATATGCTTGTTGATCATTTACCGAAATCGAACAACAAAGAGCTCTAGGCTGTTTTTGGAGTAGCCATAACTATTCTAAGAACGCGATCCACTTCACAACGGCAGCCACGAGCGAGAATTCGATGTTCCGTACAGCCCGCCTGTACAGCCCAAAGATGGAGAATGGCAACCTCCCGGTTTGCCGTCTGCTAGCGGAGTCCGGCGCGTGCCCTCTCCTCGTTTTACGCCGCAGAACCCGCTGAATTTCCCGGATGTATGTTGAGGGCGCTGCTGTCGAACAAAATGGAATGGTCTATACACACCGTGCGACGCGACTGGCGCGCCGCCGCGCGGCCGGTACCGAAGGTAGGCAGTGAGCACCCTGCAGAGAAAACGAAACCGAAACCACGCCGCGTACGTTGGTACGCGTTGAAGTCGGAATGGTGCTGTTGCGCTGGGTTCACAGCCTGTGCTGCGTCATTAAGTGCTTCAATAGTTATGCGTCGTATCTCGTGGAGACAAATTTTCACAGTTTTTCACTTCGCCGATGTTTTGTGGGACAGCGACAACGATGGAGCCATGCCGTACGACGCGAGAAATTTGGTGTCCCGATCATGTCTGCCACTGTGTCGGCACGGCTGACATATTCTACACTGCCGCTTTGCGCTCTGCGTTTGTTTTCGTACCAGTAACGCCTACATGTGTCAGCGCCGATGGGACGAACTGAAATGCCATCCCACACTCGCGGGTATGCAGTGCCAATTTCGTTGGAGGAATGCCCTCCAAAGAAGTTTCGTCCCTATCGTACGTGTCGATGATATTTCCGGACAAATATGGCACGCAATCTGTACTTCATGAAGAAAGATTCGAACGGTAAAAAAGTGACAAATATAAATCTAAAGAAAACAACCATGAAACTCAGAATCACTGGAGAATCGGCGTTTGAGTATGGAAGTTTATGTGGTGTGCTTTCTTTCTTGATCAGCCTCCTTTGGGATGTGGAAACACTGACACCCCGAGTTCTGTAGACAACAATTTTTTTTCTCGGCTTTAGAGCCACCTATCGCAAAGTGGTTCGAACTTGAAGTACCGTCCGCTGGTCCCTTCATACCTGTAAATAGTGCACCTCCCACGATGAGTTGTATTTTCTGACAGCCTTTGACGGTCAAAGCCAGTTCCCATTTAGCTACGCCGCCCAAACTAAATTTCCACCTGGTTTCGCTATGCCAACTATTTTTGTTATAATAAGTGTTGCGCCAAGTGACGGTCATGTCAAAGTACCTGTGGGCCGAAAATCAGCTCCTCGCACAACAGGTTATTACACAACAGCTGACCGCAAAAACCCTTGGCGGCGAAACCGTGTGTTGGCCGACAACTTCGTTTTCTCGGCTTTGGAACCCCCTTTCGTAAAGTTGTTTCAATTGGAAGTACAGTCCATTAGACCCTTCCTATATATACCTCTAAAGTCTCCACCTCCCACGACCAGTGGTATTCTCTTGACAGCCTTTTCATGGTCAAAACCGGTTCCCTTTGAGTTACGCCGCCCAAACCAAATTTTCACCTGGTTTCCCTATGCCACCTTTTTTTTTGTATAATAAGTGCTGTGTCATGTTACTGTCAAGTCCAAGCACCTGTGTGCCCAAATCTGCACTTTGCACAACCCGCTATATACCGTAGAGCTTTATTTCTTTATTCTTTAGAAACAACTTTCACACCTGCTGTCTTAATGAAACTTGGCACACTTCGTGCAGAAACTTAGTGAACATCTCACTCGCCTCTAATATCATCGTTCCAGCAGTCCTACGTTTACAGCGACGAGCGAAATAAATTTCCCACTCAAAGCAATTATGGTGGCGGCCGTCTTGCTTTTCGGAAAATTGCTCCAACTCCTTTTTTGGCCGCAACTAGAGAAATTCCCCCGAATAGCGACTGAAACTCAATATATAAGATGAGGAGAACAGCTAAATGCCCTCCTTAGGTCTTCCCCAGCATTCATGCAACGTCACCCTCAACGTATCGGCTCAAAAAGCAAAAGTTTCGTCCGTGCGCGCTCCCGCCGCCACAGCTTGGCATGCGAAAAGGCGCCGCAGGCTGCTGAACCAATACCACCTAGAAGACAAGGCCTGCGCATAACGTTTCGTTAGTAGATCCCCGACCCGCCCCAAGCGGCAAACACCCCGAAGCTTGACGAGAGTATATATGGGGCGCTTCAGAACTACGGCTGCGTTCCGAATCTTACCCAAACGGATCCGAGTTACTCCGACGGGTCGTGTCACGTGACAAGAAAGATATTGAAAAACGCTGGACTCTGGTAGGTTTTAGAACGCCAAGGTATAAACACCTTATCCTGGAGTAAGATCGAGTAAGTTTTGGAACACGGCCAACTGCGTCGCATTCACTTGAGGCCACAGCTGCGTGCGCGTCTGCTGAGCGCGAGCTGATAGCGAGCTTGCAGGTCATTTGTAACGTGCATGCGAACACTCCCTCGGCCGGAAGCGCCGGCTAGCACGCGCTCCTGGCTTTGGGACGAGCATTTCTCGAGCGTGCGCTCGTTCTGCCGAAGAACGCTTCAAAGCAGCCACCTCGAGCTCTCGTGCTTCTGGCATTGGCTGCGTTCTCTGCTTAGGAATGAACGGAGTATGAACAGCGCCCTCGAAAATGGCGTCCAGTGCCAGCGTCCAGCGCCCAGCGGAGGGCTTTGCGGCCCTTCGCACAGCAGTAAGGCAATTTCACTCATGCATTTGACGCTCCACGTGAACGTTTAACTTCATTGTATGCTATAGCAAAATACACTCGACATGAGCATCTGTTTCATTATCTGCTACACAAACCACTGAAGCAGTCAATGGAGCAGACGATGTCGCAGACGATGTAGCAGACGATGTTGCTCATCCGGGCTAGCTAGGGGGCGCTGAGGGGATCTACTAGTGATGACGTTTAGAGGAGGAAACGCGCAGGCCTTGTGTTCTAGGTGGTATTGGCTGAACGCGCCTCACGGCCGAACGCCAGCTCCCCCGCTAGCGGCGCTGCGCTCGTTTTTCAAAGCGCCCCCTATAGTTCCCGCAGGGAGTGTATAGACCGTTTTACTGAAAGAGGGCGAGAGAGAGAAGGGGAAAGGGCTACCGGCGCTTTCCCCCTTTCTGATTGTGTAAAAAGAGTGAAATTCCCGGATGAGAGGCTTCGCCGGTGTTGGGTGTCTGCTGTGCCCAAACTTTGTTCGCGCTTTCTTTTCTGTTTTAAACTTGCAAACTTAATTAGAGCCAGAGGCTTCGATGGCAACAGTCCCCCGGTCATCGGGACACCATTGCTGGGTCATAGGGTTAACGAATAAAAACAGAAAGCATAGAATACTGTCCGAGGACATATGTAGCTTGCAAGGAATCCGGCAAGGCGAGAGCGGCTGCAATGTCTTTGAGCTCCATCGCTTTCCACATGACCCCTGTCTCCGGTGGCAGTGGATTGCGTTCGTAAACCGAAAAGGCGTTTCCTCAACGCCATCCCCTCGACTTCGCTCGGAACATTTCGTGAATGGAGCGCGCACCGAACGCTGTACCGCCGATGAACATGGGGTGCGCTCGCAATGTGCGTGCGAGTTTTCTCATGATAACTGCTGTTTCAGCTTGAAGACTCATTTCCGCCGCCGGCTGAGGCTGCAAATTGTTGAAAACGTGATTCTATTAATTTTTGTCTTCTTTTTTTTTTTTTTTTTTTAATTGCGATTTCATGCGCAATACTAAAAAGCCGGCAAAAGCGCTCCTTGGAGTGCCGCTGGTGGGTTGTTTCCGTTGACTAAGGCGCTTTAAGGCGCTTGATAGTCACTGCAGGGAACGTCTGCGTTCTGCGATCTGCGTTTTCGAGCCCAGTGTGCACGTTTCTTTGTTTGCGTCATGGCATCCGCCAGTGTGGAGACGGAGGGAACAGCGGCAGCGAACGTGCCAGCTATAAAAATTGGAGGTGAGTACCCAAAATATTGCATCAAATAGTAAAATAATTCCTGGCTGCTTCGAGGCTTTCTGCGGTTCGATAAAAGTACATCTAGAGCGTCTTCGTCGTTCATTCACAAGGAAATATAAGAACAGGGACACGAAGATAAAAACAGCACAGCAAGACGATATGTAGCAGCTCCGGGCGTTTTCAAAGTTAATTGAGGTTCCCGTTTCGTGTATCGCTTGTTGATTACAACTAAAAGCGGCTACGTTGAAATAGGCCCATTGCAAGCAAAAATGTATAAATGGTTCATCATTTCCAGTTATGCGGAAGGCAATAGGGCTTCAGCCGTACTTGCCTTTCCGGATTCCATGCAAGCTACATAGGTCCTCGGACAGTATTCGACGCTTTCTGTCGTTATTCGTGCACCCTATCACCCAGCAACGGTGTCCCGATGACCGGGGGACTGTCGCCGTCGAAGACCATGGCTCTAATTAAGTTTGGGAGTTTGAAACGTAGAAGAAAGCGCGAACGAAGTTGGGGCACTGCAGACGCCCAACACCGGCCAAGCCTCTCATCCGGGACTTTCACTCTTTCTACACAATCAGAAAGGAGGAAAGCGCCGGTAGCCCTTTCCCCTTTTCTCTCTCGCTCTCAAGATGGCGCTACCCACGATAAAACGGTCTATAGTGCCCGGTCGCAGATTCGGAGCGCGAGGATATGGTAGCACAGAGCATCAAAGAGTCATTTCTCGGAGAACCTAGACGTCAGCCCACAGTTTTTGCAGCGGCGAGGATTTTAAACACACTTCCGGGTCCTTGCGTCTCGCCGCAGAGCCTCGCGTCAGTGACGACAAGCTGCGTTTCGGCATCTCGCCGCAACGGGTCGCCAGTGACCTGGCTCTCCTCTCAACCGTTGTCTATCGCTCCACCGGCAGCCGCTTTTCGTGGCGATCTGCCAGGCTTTGTCAGTGTAGAGGAGGCTATGGCCAGACCCATACACCATGTCTAGGGTATGTGTCTCTTATCTCTGGGATTAGTCACATCAGAATATCTGGCGCCCCACGCGTTCGTTTCTATTTTCTTTTCTTTTTACATAGGAACGCGTGAAACGCCGTCTCGTGGCTCACGCTCTTTCCGTCTTAGCTTTAACCTGTGCTTCGACTGCATTCGAATTCTTGTAGTTTCATTATATTTTCCTCGTGATCGCGTTCAGCACCAAGAGCAGGCACGCTTTTACTGTGACAGCCTGAGACGCTCAAGTTTTTACTACCCAAAACAAGTTTCTTCAGCCTAAGTTCCGGCGCAGCTGATGTTACAAGCGCGGGCATCTGGCCCAGAACAGTGCTTGTACTGCACCAGCTGGCGCGCTTGGCAGGGACACTCAAAGCCCGAAGCTCGCGCGTGTAGCATCGGCTGTGTCAAGACTAAAGGGATGCTGAAACGAAATTTGGATTTCACAAGTTTGGGTAGCAGGAGTGTTCAACAAGGCGCCATAAATCCCAAAACACCACTCATAAAGCGATATCTCGAACGGATGGCCGTATTTTTCTAAAATAACGATGCGATTGAGTGAGAATCGTGACGTCGAGTTTTCTTTAGAATTCTTGAGGAAGGGAAACGGCCTTGCTTCCTTCTCTCTTCGCGTCCTCATGGAGACAAAACGAGAAGAGTAGGAAACAAGAAAAGCGACGTCACGGGCTTTTTTGGCCTTGTTCAACCGCGCTTTTCTTTTACAAAAATACGAATACCCGTTGGAGGTACCACTAACGAGTGATGCTTTCGGGTGTAGCCCCCCGCCTAGCGCTTTCGCGTTGTTTTCTGAAATCAAAATTTCGTTTGACCGTCCCTTTAAGCTGAAACGAAGTATATAACTATGGTGCCTGGAACGGGTCTTCGCAGTAATATGGATAGGTAGGCTAGTTGGCACATGATTAACTTGTGAAGCGCCTAAAAAACGAGGACACGAGGAAGACGAGACTGGACCAAGAGTCTTCGACTGGTGTGTTGTTAGCGTCCTATTCTGCCCTTACATCAAAAGTGGTCACGAAATGGCAACAAATGACGTCACAGAAGTCGGAGTGTCATGCTGTCGGATTTCGCGATCCTGGCGATTGGTCCCAGAAATGCTAACGAGAAGCTGCGAGTAGCACAACCGAACGGGAGTGCCGCTGTCGTCATGGCGTCCCGACTTCTGGCTGCCGAAGCTTCCGTGGACTGTCACACCCGACAGCCGTCTGCAGAATAACGGGCGTCTGCTACATCCACCACCGCTTCCGGAGCACCGCCAAGATCCTGACCGACGACAGCATGACACTTTTATGACGTCACCAGGCGAAGACCGAAGGACCACTTCTTTAAACGCGGTAAACACACCAGCCGGAAACGCGTTTCAGGCGCCATAGTATAACTAGTCCACTTTCGCAGCGCCCTCTGGGCAGCGCAGTAGGCCTAAGAAACAATTAATTGATGTCCAGCGCTTGCCCCGTCTACGCCTCTCTCGTCGTTATTTGCGCGCTGTTTTCAGTTCTACCAGAATAAACACTGCCCGAGATAGGTTGAATTTCTTCCTTTTATTTGCAGCATAAGGCCCACGGTGGACACTTCATTAAGCATTTCACGTACCGCGTCAGACCTTTGATTCACCGCAATCTAGAGAACCTAGCATACAAAATGGTTTTAGATCCCTGCGAGATCTTGAGTTTATGTAAAAGCGTTCTAAAAAAGAGCGTGGCTCGACGGCTTCTCATACCTGGTGTTGTCAGTTCTGTGACCGCAGTTGAATTCAGGGCAGGAGTGGCGCCGGTGTTCGTCATCCCCCCTTGGTGTTTCTCCCACTGTTGCCAGTCCGACCCGGCTCCTGGGAAGGGGAGAACCCTCACCCTGTCCTTGCAACCGGCGGCCTCCTATTCGCCTCTGAAAGCCGCCTGGGCAATCTCTGTTGGAAATGTACAATGGGTTCTTTTTAAATGCCCATCAAGCAACATTGGTGGTCGTCATTTCTTGGGCTCGGAGCGCGTGACTGTATTCGAGTTCACGTCAAACGCTGACGCACCCCTCGCAACTAGAGCCACTCTATATGGCAGCAGCTACCCTGCCATATCGAGTGGCTCTACTCGCAATTAATACACGCTCAGAGCACGTGCTCAAACATTGGCGAACAGCCAAAATAGACGGATCTCACCAGCCAGTTTGACTACGCCACCGCTGCCACAGACTCTGCACTATCAACTTTGGGACGAACTCACAAAAGTATCCTTTGACAAATCCTCTTGTTGTGTTCATTGTTGGGATACCCCTTAAAGATAAGCCTTTTGTGGGGCACCCCCCTGCAGACCTTCAAGAAGCACGATGCAGGCGAAATGCTGGAGCGAGGGAAATGTTGCCTCCTCGCCTTTCCAGCAACTTATCTCTGTCTGCCTGTCTGCCTGTCTGTCTCTCTCTCTGTGTGTGTGTGTGTGTGTGTGTGCTGAAGAAATATATGTTATGGCGTCGTCTCTAAAAACGCAGTAGCCACAGACCGCAAGTTCGTCGGGTTTTTCGTTCTCGACTTACGAATTTTTTACAAGAGGCCGCGGCGGAAAGCAGTGTTTTTCACATCCGTCGTGGGTCGGATGTTTCGATCTTTCTGCCGTGGATCTTCAGTCCACATTATATTAACTTTTTTCAAGCACTCTGTGAGTACATTTAAAAGACTCTAATGTCATAAAATAAGTTTAGGCGCTTTGCTTTTTTTCTGAAAAAATGACAAAAATGCTCCCTCGGTTAACTTTGACAATTAAATACAGGTGATCTACTTGAGTTACGTCAATGCTTTTTACGTCTATGCACATTCAAAACACGCTCTTTATATTTATTATAAAATCACTCAGCTGTATATAATTCGCTTTGCAGTACGTTTACGTTAATATTATGCTGAAACCAAAAAGTACCGAATTTGAGACCGATTTTCTAGAAAAATTAATTTTTTTGATTTTTATTTTTGTTACAATGTAAATATGACAGTTGTCTACTCGAAAAGCAAGTCGAGAAAGTGTTATTTTGTTTTTATATTATATATTTAAGCTTCAATAGCGTAGAAAAACGTGTTTTGCCGGCTCGAAATAGACTTGCGAATTGCGGGTCTTCTGAGACTTGGAAATATTCTTGCCTTTTTTCAACGTTCCGACATAAAAATTAAGTAGTTCCACCCTGTGATATCTACTGCTCATTTATATTTTATTATAGGCGGCAAGCTACATTGGAGGAATTCAAAAGAGAAAGCAACACCTCTTAACAGACCAGCAGGCGTCGTTAATTTTTAATGTGTAAAAATGGGCAGACATTGTATTGATTCGGGGCCCTCACTGGCCTATATGAATGTCCCGCCCTTTCGGAACCAGCGGATGACAACGCCTTTCGCGCTCGTTGTGTCAGATAGGACGGAACGTGACAATAAAGCGAGCAGCGAACCCTGTGCCACGAGGAGTGAAATGGTACGAATGTGTCGTTGACGCGGCGAACAATGACGGCCACCCAGGAGGAGTCAAAGGAAGTGTTGCTTGGGAGAATGAGTACACTACGGCCTGACAATATCGACGGTCAAAAACAGTTCTGCCGGTCACAACAACGCCGCGTGCGCGCTAAAACCGGCGGCAGGAGACAACAATCCCGCAAACGCACACACGAAGATGGGCTAGTTTTGTTAGGGATATGTGAACAAATTTTGAAACCAGCCAACCGTGTACGCATGAAACGATACCGCGTATTTGCCCAAGCTTCGAGCGCCCTATCCTTGAAACGGCCGTGCACTATCTCTCTTTGCGGGGATCCGATAGCACCGAAGAATTAACTCGTTTGGAAACAGCAAAGCCCGGAGACTAGCTGTGCCGAAGTCAGCCTCCTTGTCAACTATAACCGTTTGTGAAGAGTGGTCTTCTTGCGAGATGAAAAGTTAGCGCCGACTGACGTGTTCTTCTGGAAAAAAGAAGGGGAAAGAGGAAGCTTGAGTAACTGCAGTAACTACAGCGTATTAAGAACAAAACGAGCGTGTTGGTAACGGCAGGGATGTGATTGCTGCGCCAATGGCGCCAAACTGCGCCAAGGGGCTAACCCTGCTACATCCTGTTACATTTCGCCGAAATATGGGTAATCTGCGCCAAGCCTGCGCCAAAAGACCAATTTCGGTCGCCTTTCAAAACCGAAACTAAACTGAGTACCGTAATTGAGCATGCGTGAGCTAGGTGGCGCAAGCGACCGCCCGACAGAAAGTATGTTGTATCAATCGTCCATCCGGTCTCGCATGGTTTTTCCCGCCGTTCCTCATTTCGCGCTCTTGTGGGTCTCGTCTCGCATCCTCTTGAAAATATTTTAACGATAGATGCAAGCGTATATGGACGCCCCGACGCTAGCTTGCCGGGTACCAGCCATGCCGTCATGTTGTAAAACGAAACCACGTTTTTGCGCATTGGGAGTTACTTGTGATCTGAAGCACTCGCTTCTGAAAGAAACGGCCGGGGCAAAACTATTTTTGGTCCCTTCCTTCCAGTCACAGTGGTTATGACGTCGGGTGTTCCCGTCCACACATTGCTGCAGATATGGCGCTTTCTAAAATAAGACTTAAGGACCGCAACAGGGTAATCAGCAATCCTGTCCTTGTTTAAATTAAACGCTGCTACAAAAATCCCTCTAGCTCAAAGACTGCTGTGTCTAAGTATTGATTACCTAGGTTTCTCTCGGTGGGATTTCTTTTGAGAGGGACCCCGGTACGTGAAAATTCTGTCGGCAAGGAAAGTTTAAGACAAGTTAGCTAAAAAAGCAAAAAAAAAAAAAAAAAAGGCAATGTCTGCACGCTGAACCCGCACAGCGCGCTTGTTTATCTTGAGTTCAGTTGTTGCACAAAGCGCTCCAAGAACTTTTTGACCCTGACTCGCGATGTCTTGCATTCATGCGCTCAGGTTCTTTTTTTTTTATTATTAGCTTTATTGTCTTTGTTTTGTTTGCACTTTTTAACCTTTTAAATTAGCTTGTGCCTCACATACTGGCCTGGCAAGCACGCGCCGCTGGACTGTTTTTCTTTTTTTGTTTATGCTGGATTGTCACATTTTGCATACAATTTTGGGGACCAGATGGCGACGGCGCGGAGTGGCGGAGTTTCGGTTTCGATCAAGCAGCCGTCTCCGCTCGCATAACGAAGCGCGTGCAACTACAAGCTGCCGAAGTTGCCATCACGTTCATGGGAACATGATTACACGACAGAGGTATACAAGCTGGGACGCTTGCAATCCATTGCTTTACATTTGCTTGCTTCTGACGAAAATCTGGCTTGACCGGAACCAGTAAAACCGTGGGAGACGTTTTGGAATTGCTCGGCAACGCCTACAGCACTGTACACTTGTGAGATGTCTCAACGTCTCTTTGGAGACATTGAAAGTGGACATTAATTACTTGCCGAAAGCTAAGCGAGGCTTGCAGTAGCCTAGAAGAAAGTTTCAACAAGGAAAACGAAAAGCACCCACCAGTCGTACTGCACCTTTTTCATATGTACAGTTTCGTTGTGCATCGCAGTAGTTACGTGTTTTATCAGTTGGATACTGCTTCAATTTATTATATAATATAACTAGTGAAGTTTATGCTTTCATATTTAGTGCTAAGCTGGTTATTTTCAAATAAATTTAATATGTGCAATTTGGTTCTTATTTATCTATAGCGGGTACATATATATATGTCATTTAACTGAAGCATTGCAAAATATGTTGTGTCATTGGCATTTCAGTGAACAACTTGAAAGACTCCCAGGTCGTCTAACTTGACCATAACTTGTTTATTGTGGTGAGCAAAAATCGGCTCTAAAAGCCAATTTTTGCTGCTCCGAAACACTGTTTTGGCTGCTCCAAAGGCCAATTTTGCTGCTCCAAAACACTGTTTTGGCTGCTCCAAAAGGTGCTCCAAAACGGCTTAGGCCAATCACATCACTGTAACGGTAATTAGACATGAGGAAGATACATAGAAAGGGGGGACGGACAACGAAGACTTCCAACTAGCAACAACATTTATTGACCCGAAGTTTGCATATATAGGTGAAGGAGGGGAGGGTGAAAGACGCTACACTGGAAAGTGGGAAAGCGATGGGAGAGGGTGTAGAGCCAGGGAAATGAGGGACGATCCCGCGGGGTAGACATCTAATCGCTTGGAACCGCGGAAACGAGGGACGTCAGCTCTGGCCCCAGGAAGTTTATCTCCCTCCTGGATAAGCCTATGGACGGGGATCCGAGGTTGCTGTGACTGTGGTGCATGGCGAAGGCCTCCATGATCTCTCGTCCGTATCTTGAGGCGTGACCTCCAATCCTGGTGGTCGAGGGAAGGTCGGCCGAACAGGGTTCGCTGCACTCAGAGGTGTGTTTGGCAATCGGGTGGTAACAAATCTCCGAAGTGTCGGAAGCGGCTTTCTTGATCTCGTTTGCATGTTCCCTCACCCGATCGTTTAGGCATCGGCCCGTCTGTCCGATGTATTTAGCACCGCAGGACATGGGAATCGAATACACGCAGTCTTTGCAGCAGGTTACATAATTGGTCTGGTGCTTTTCTTGGCACGGGGGCGCTGGACCAGGGTTGTTGACCTTTCTACAAATAGAAGCTAATTTAAACTTGCAGGAAAATACGACGTTGGTGTTGAAGCCGAGCGCAATAGATTTCAGGCGATGTGAAGTGTTGTGTATGTAGGGGATCATGCGAAGCGTGACTTAGGAGGGAGGGGTTTGGACTTCTGCCCCGCGACAAGTCTTTTGATTGTTGTTTCAATCAGGTCTCTCGGGTATCCTGCCTTCATGAGGCGACTAATCTGCTTGGATAGGCTGGGGGCGGAAAGGTGCTGACAGGATTTAACCTTTGCCGAAGCAATTAGATTTCGAACGATCCCATTTTTTACATTCCTTGAGTGTGAGCTGTTGAAAGGAAGAACGCGGGCTTAGAAGACCTCTGCTGGTGAGCCCAGCAGATACCTTTGCTAGTTGGGACCAACTTGAGATCCAGGAACTGTAAGCCCTCAGGGGAGGGGGCCTTTTTGGTGAACGTAAGCCTGTGTGAGTTCTTCTGGAACACGGTCTCTATGGCTGCAGAGTCGGAGATGGTGGAGTGTAGGATGAGATAATCGTCAACATAACGAAAAACCTTCGCATCGGGAAAATCTCGTTGAAGGTCCGCCTGAACTTTGGCGTCAACATAAAACAGGTAAATTTCGCTGAAGACGGGAGCCAAGCAAGGCCCGATACAGACGCCGGCCTTTTGTATGTACACCTTACCCTCATATTCAACAAGCGTTGATTGGAGATACAGTTGTGTCAATTCGAGAAATGAGGACAGCGAGACGCTACATGAATCTTGAAAGTTATGACACCTGTCTCGTGGATGGCGTCAGAAATGAAGCCCAGGAGGGTCTTCACGTTTAGGCTATAGTAGAGATCTACGACATCGAGCGAGAACGCTCTTACAGCTTCAGTGCCGGCGTGTAACTCGTCCAGCACGGGAAGGAGATCTTCCGAATTTCTTAGCTCTAACGTGCCGAGATGTTTCTGCAGAAACTTCGCCAAAGGCCTCTGCCAACACCCCGTCTCTGATACAATGCTGCGGAACGGCACGCCTGGTTTGTGGGTTTTAGCGGAAAAGAAAATAGAGAGGTATTGCTTCGCTGGGGCAAGAACGGCACTTTTTAAGGAAGGGAGGTTAGATGATTCGCAGATTGCTTTCACCCTGGACCTAAGGGATCCACTACAGCGTGATTCAAGGAGAGGCCAGGCTCTTTAAATCATGGATGAAGAAAGAATAAACAATTAAAACAGGGACAACATAATCACATCTTTCAACTAGCAACAGACGAGTAAACTTTCAACAGCGAGCAGCCGACTATACCCAGTAGGAGTGGGGGAGAGAAGGGGAGAGAAGGAAAGATAAAACACGCGAAGTGCAAGTCAGGGTGGTAGGGTTATCTCAGATTTTAAAAATTCAACCTCAGTTTTCGTCAGCAGGAGGGAAGGGATTGACACGTTATTTTTTGCTGTGGTCATGGCGAATGATTCTATGATTTCCCTGCCGAATCTGCTGTCATGCCCCCCAAGGATTTTTGTGTCATCAAAGAGGGGATGACAACGCAAACACGAACGGGCATGTACGACTATGGGATGATAAGAATCTGGAGAGGCCTTAGAAACTTCGTTGTGATGTTCGCGGAGTCTGTGATTGGTGCATCTGCCGGTCTGTCCTATGTATTGATGGCCACAGCTCAAGGGGATGGAGTAAACTTTCTTCTCTCTCATGGAATGAATTTCTTTTCGTGTTTGACAGTGCAGCCAATCGGAATCCGGTTGTTGTTCACTTGTTGACAGAGTTGTTTAAGACGCATGCGGCACGAGAAGACAACATTCGTGTCGAACTTTGAGGCAATGGATTTTAATGGCAATGGACTCTTTAAATCGACTGCGAAATTCGGTTTCTTAACCTATAAATATAATGCAATTAAAATGCAAAGGGGCAAGCGAGCTGGACTGTGTTTGGAGATTTGTGTTTGTCCTTTGTCCCTTTGTTCCCTTTCTCCAGGGATTATTTTCGTTATTCTTAACCTATCGCGCTACAACTTTGTGCAGCGTTGCCCACAGATGGTGCATTTTTTTTTCATTTTTTTGTAAATTTTGCGAAGAGCAGATTTACCTCAGGAAAAAATTAAACAAAAAATGGAAGCCGTTTACAGGGAAGGGTACTGAGGGGGGTCATGTCACCTGCGGGTAGTCACGTCACCCCGGCGGGGTCACGTGACCTTGGGGGGGTCAGGTGACCTCGGGGGGGGGGGGGGGTCACGTGACCTCGGGGAGGGGGGGTCACGTGACCTGGAATGGGGTCGCGTGACCTCGGGGGGTCACGTGACCTCGGGGGGGGGGGGGGTCACGTGACCTACGGGGTCACGTGACCCCCCCCCTTCCGGTTACGCCGACACCGACGCCGCTCAGGCTGGAAACGGGCCCCTAAGGGCTCATTCACACTGGAAGCGGATCCGCGTTCGCAAAGCGGTTGCGAACGCGGTTGTATAAGGATTCAGTACAATTGCACGCGCATTTGATGACATCAAATGCGCGAGCAATTGCACTGCATCCTTATACAACCGCGTTCGCAACCGCTTCGCGAACGCGGATCCGCTTCCAGTGTGAATGGGGGGTAAGAGCTGCGCTCTAAAAAAAAGGCTTAGCTCCTATGGAAACGCAGCGAAGCCACCGGTCTTCAAACAACACGGCGCCGTTTCGCACGGGAGAGAGGAGATGGCGCAAGCGGTCGCAACGTCAACTGCTGCCAACGCACGAGCATACGACGCCGAGAGTACGCGTCTTTAGCAGACAAGGAACTGCAGTTCCTTGTTGTTACCGCGCCTGCTTTTGTTTCTGCGACTGTCGCCGCCTGCGGAATGCGCGTCGCTTTTTAGTCGAAAAGACTGTCTGCTAAAGGCGCCGGCCCTCGGCGCCGTGTGCTCGTTCGTTGGCGGCGTTCGTTACGCCATCTCTTGTCTCCCGTGCGAAACGGCGCCGTGTTGTTTGAAGACCGGTAGCGTCGCTGCGTTTCCATAGAAGCTAAGCCTTTTTCTTTCTTTACTTTTTCCTCAGGTAAGTTCGCTCTTTGCATATTTTACAAAAAAAAAAAAAAAAGCACCATCTGTGGGCAACGCTGCACAAAGTCGTAGCGAAACCGAATCTTGCGGTCGATGTAAGGAACCTGGCGTCTCCGTGAATCACCCTGTACAGTGTTAGCAAAAATAACACGCACAGAAGGGGTAGATCCAGAGGATCCCCCCAGGGGGGGTCCCAGGATAAAACAAAAAAACGAGGGGGGGGGGGAGGGTACACTTGCTGCACACCTCATTGTGTGTTGGATCTTTGTCTAAACACGCGTATAAATGGTAGAGAGAGGTCTTTCCTCCTCAGTGACACGAAATGTCGCAATTCAAGACAGGATTGCAATATCTTCCGCTTCAAAGCAAGGAATAACGGAATCTTGATTTAAAGGAGCTGTACAACAATTTCAGTTCTTTGCTTATATAATTTGGGAGTTGGTGTCTCGACCTTTCGGAAGTAAAGAACAAAAACCGCTTTTGCCTGCAAGTCCTAGTTTTTATTTTAAAAATAGACGAAGACTGAGGCTTTCGGCACCTCTCAACTCCTTCACCTTCTTCCGAGTCACGTGAGCTCTGACGTCAATGGGGGTCGCGCGGGGTTCCGGTGAAGCTGTCTCCCTAGAGCCATCAACGAGGGCGTGACCACGTGCTGGCGCAGCGCGAATAATATGGTGAAAGGAGGAAAGGACTCATCCGGGTCCGGCCATCTCCGTCCGGCTCTGCCCCCCCCCCCCCCCCCCCCCCCCCCCCCCCCCGCGCCGGCTTCTTCTGGCGGCTGTTCCCGGTAGCAGATAGAGCTGACGGTTTTGTCGCCACTAAAACTCCGTATAATAAAAGTTTTGTCGATGATACCAGGTTTTTGACGCATCTATATTTATTTTCGAACGACAACATTTATAGAAAACTCACCTTTTATCGAGCAGCTATTCGCACAAATTGCTATCTTTCTACAAGACCCCCATTGACGTCATGCCGCGTGGTTCCCACGGCCGCCGCTCGCGGGCGCAAGTCGGGGAATATTCTAATTTTTGCCTCGCGATTACGTGGCGGAATCGCAACATTTCGAAGGACAGAGGGGTGTTTTCTGTCCTTTATGACAATATAACAAACGTCAAAAGAAGATGCCAATTCTTTCGTTGCACAGCTCCTTTAACATTGTACCCATTTCGCACGAACTAAGACTATAGTTTGGGTTTTTCAGTACACCCAAATAAACCACAAAAATTAAACCCCAAATCGGTTTTACCAAAATCTGTCCTTGAATAAAAAAAAAAAAACCTTGCGGAAAGAAAATCGTCATCTACAATTTTATTTTGGCACAAAACACTGCCTCCGATAAACTGACCGCGAAGCTGGTTTTTGCTCTAAATCCCCACTTCTCGTGTTTATATTTTTTTTTCTTGTTGGTACGGGGATGTCTTTCGATTATTCGGGTCACGCAAATGTTCCGCGGTCATTGAGGAATCGCATGCCACATTTTCTTCAACATAATCTCAGATTAAACTCGTTTTCTCGTCCAACAACAAATGTTGTCACCAAAGAACACAAAATCTGCGGGATAAAGTGAAGTAAAGGAAAGTAAAAAATTTGTGCGTCGGCTTTTATGTGACGAAACATCTGCCAAAAAGATCTTCACCAGAATTTCGTGATACAATAAGGCCTACGAAATAAGTAACAATATTTTTATCAAATTATGTCCTCAGTACAGTTTTAGCCTGACTTGGTTGTTTTAACATATAATCAGAGCAACGAGCACTAAATAAGTTAAGGGCAATAAAAAAAAAAGCTTACCATTTTCGCGGTGCTGCATGTGATGTGTCCGATAACGTCGAAACGGGCAAGCAAGACATGATTGGCTCAGACACCATACAGAAACACTCTCTAATCACAAATTACGAAAATAAAATTCAGTTGCTCGTTGCCATTCAGTGTGGCCATTATCACGTTCGTCTAAGCCAACCCTTATTTAAATGTCCCTACGCTGAGACCTGAAGAAATTGGAGTGACAGCCAATAACGTTGAGATTGTTCACAATAACACTCCTCTTTTCGCTTCTGTGAATGAATTCTCGGAAACGGCAACCAAAGGTTTTTCAAGTTGGTAATCCGTAGTCTTTACCACTAGGAACTGCTAATGGTAGCTCGAAAGCAGCTCGCCTGGAAAAGGTGCTCGAAGGAAAGTAATGACACTCAAAGACCAATCACCCTGAGGCGCGCGGAAGGGTTTCATATTTCTGTCGTGCTTGAATCTCCGTATTTTTTATATTCTTTATTCTGTTCGGGGATGGCGACGTTTAATCCCCTCCAGGTCGGCCGAATCGCTCTTATTAAAAAAATAATAAAAATGCTAGGTTCCGACCGGTGACAAGCGATAGGTCCACGCCCGGTGTAAAGTTGAGAAACGCGACGACAGGCAGAGATAAAAAAAAAAGAACAAGAAATTTAATTAGAAGCGATAAAAAGCCGCGCACGGCTGCGCACGAAAAACTCGACCAAACGCAACATCCGTTACAAACGCAACACACTGACGAAACTTCGGGCGGTGGGGCCACGAAGAACAACAAAACAGCACTCAATTTCCGACACAACGCGAAACAACTCGCCGCTCGCGGCACAAATGCAGCCGGGAACAATGTTCGCCTACGCATAGAAAACGAAAGTTCCGAGGAAGGAAAAGCTCCACCGGTGAACCCAAAGTCCAGGGGAAAGTTCAACCGTGGTTCAAACGAAGTCCGAAGACTCACCGACGTCTTCGGTCCGACGGACGACGAAGGCTTGACTTTCTCGGCGTGGTGGACTGGTTGCTCGGCGGTGGACGCAACGCAGCCCCGCGCGCACACTCACTCCCCGAAAAGGAAAAAACCGAAGCCCGTACGAGTCACGGGAACAGACGACGGGAGGAACGACCAGCCAACCTGACCGGCCCTTCTGGGGGTCCGCAGTTCTACCTCCACCTACCAGGGTCTCCGAGCTCGAGGTCGGGGGAAATAATTTTGTACTCGGACCAAGCTACCCAAGCAAAACATAAAAATAGAACCTCCCGACGACTGGCCTTGACAGAAACACATGTCTAATATTTCTCCCTTTCAGGAAGGAGGCAATGAGCTGCTAGGCGGCCTTGTCCTAGCGGCAGAGAGGCGGGCATCTCCAAAGATAATCCGATAAGTGGAAGCGCAAATCGACAGGGATGGATTCCAAAGAGTTCCATGTGGGGGTTTTAGTGAGAGAGAAGAACACGCGCTGAAAAGAGACACAACCAAACTAAAGCAACAAAAAGTGCAGAAATCCGTGACAGAAGGTCGCTACTCTCAAAAGCCCATTGTCAAATGGAAACAGGCTCGTTGCTTTTATTTTTTTTGTTTTTGTTTTTGTTTTCTACTCCGCGTTGTCACGAGGGTGCAGGTGCGCCGGTGCGCTTTGACGCTTGGGGCCTCTGCTTAGCATCTTAATTAACTGGCAAGTCACAGGAAACGACATTTCGAATTGCGGGTGCTCGGATACAAACGTTCTGAATCCGACAAAGTTGCCAAGCTCTGGTTTGCGCAGTCCGTGCAGCATCGCGGGAGGGAGGGGTGAGACGTCAGTAGAGCAAACGGGTTTTATCAACCGCCACCAGTCTAACACCAACAAGGGTAAAACTTGCAATTTAAGGTAATGATTATAATGCAATTAAATGCAAAGGTGAGAGCGAGCTGGACAAGAAGGATGAAAATAATCCCTGGAGAAGGGGAACAAGAGCGACAAGGGACAAACACAAATCTCCAAACACAGCTAGGTGACTGCAGAGCGACCGAAAAAATCCGCCTGGTCCGGGTATCGAACCCGGGACCTCCATTACAAATGGAGCGCTCTACCAACCGAGCTAACCAGGGGTTAGACGTCAGTAGAGCAAACGGGTTTTATTAACCGCCACCAGTCTAACACCAACAAGGGTGAAACTTGCAATTTAAGGTAATGATTATAATACAATTAAATGCAAAGGTGCGAGCGAGCTGGACAAGAAGGATGAAAATAATCCCTGGAGAAGGGGAACAAGAGCGACAAGGGACAAACACAAATCTCCAAACACAGCTAGGTGACTGGTGAGCGACCGAAAAAATCCGCCTGGTCCGGGTATCGAACCCGGGACCTCCATTACAAATGGAGCGCTCTACCAACCGAGCTAACCAGAGGTTAGACGTCAGTAGAGCAATGGAGCGCTCTACCAACCGAGCTAACCAGGGGTTAGACGTCAGTAGAGCAAACGGGTTTTATCAACCGCCACCAGTCTAACACCAACAAGGGTGAAACTTGCAATTTAAGGTAATGATTATAATGCAATTAAATGCAAAGGTGCGAGCGAGCTGGAAGAGAAGGATGAAAATAATCCCTGGAGAAGGGG
This sequence comes from Ixodes scapularis, assembly GCF_016920785.2. Classification (NCBI taxonomy): domain Eukaryota; kingdom Metazoa; phylum Arthropoda; class Arachnida; order Ixodida; family Ixodidae; genus Ixodes; species Ixodes scapularis. The sequence goes on along the minus strand of NW_024609989.1, from coordinate 187,539 downwards.
AACAAGAGCGACACGGGACAAACACAAATCTCCAAACACAGCTAGGTGACTGGTGAGCGACCGAAAAAATCCGCCTGGTCCGGGTATCGAACCCGGGACCTCCATTACAAATGGAGCGCTCTACCAACCGAGCTAACCAGGGGTTAGACGTCAGTAGAGCAAACGGGTTTTATCAACCGCCACCAGTCCAACACCAACAAGGGTCAAACTTGCAATTTAAGGTTATTATTCTAATGTAATTAAATGCAAAAGTGCAAGCGAGCTGGACAAGAAGGATGAAAATAATCCCTGGAGAAGGGGAACAAGAAAGACAAAGGACAAACACAAATCTCCAAACACAGCTAGGTAACCGGTGAGCGACCGAAAAAATCCGCCTGGTTTGGGTATCGAACCCGGGACCTCTCCATTACTGGTGGTCACTCTCGCCGCTTCCTCATCGTCGAGCAGCGGGATCAGCTGGCGACAATCCGCGGATGAAAGGCTTGAGCATCAACAGCCCAAGTGCACTCGGTGCCGATGCGGGCGATGCGGTTTCTGTCAACCGGTAGCCCAGCACAAGCCGTGACCGTTCCAGCTCTTCGTCATGACACGGTGTTGCAGATAGCAGGGTATAGTACAACTACACGGACCACCGAAGCAAACGCACTGTTATCGTAAATCTTGGTTTGTGATTGTGCCTTTGTAGATCATTTTATTCGTTTTGCTGGAGATGCAAACGACGGGCATAACAAAGTCGTTTGCACATTCCGCATACCTCGCAAAAGCATTTACCCAGTCACCTTGCGAAAAGCGCAAAACACGGAGTCCGTACCGTCCTGGCTCCCCCTGTCTTTTACCTGCTTTAGAGCAGTCTGTACCTGCTAGCAGGTACACCTACTAAAATTGAATCTTGAAATTAGGGGCAGTGCCAGAGACAAAAAAAAAAAAGAGAGAGAGACAAAGTTGGGAAAGCTTGCTCGCCCTCCCCAATTTCTCAACTCTCAAGTGATTGTACCATAATAAATGCACCAACGCCTCTTCCCAAAGTAAAGAAAAAGCACTATGTTCACTACGTAAAAAAATGGTTTCAGTTCATGCATCTGTGGGCAGGTAGGAAATTTTGCCCTAATTTATTCACACCGCATGGTGCGCAACAAACTCACTCAAGATTTGCAGGGAAATATCAGTGGTGGATTCAGTTTCCCTGAAATTCTGTATAACCGATCGTTTGCAGGACCGAATCATCTTCTCGAGCGGTGTGCGTCGCTGTGCAAACACGTCGCTGTGCAAATGCAGTCCAACAACACGAAACATAAAAACGGCAGATTTAGGACAACAATCCGAAGTCTATTGTTCAATTAAAAGGACGTAATTTTGTTGAAAACGCCCGCAGCTTTTTACTCACAGTATGCGTCGGGAATCTTCTACATCTTTGAACGGAACGAAGGGGAGGTTTACTTTTAATAACGCTCGCTGTGTCCTCCAGCACCAGCTGGACCGGAACAGCTGACGACGACGGGACTAAACTTATTAAACCTCAACCCCACAACAACCAATTTGAGCTCCGTGATGGAGTGTGGGTTTCTACCTCCAAGGCACCGGACCACACACCAAGAACGGTTCGGCTTTTTCTCGCATCGCCGTGTTGACCCAAACATGAACGAGATTGCCGAAGTCAACGCAGCGCTGTCGTGAACCTTGGCTTGTGGTTGCATACTCGTGGACCCTGTGACTCCCTTCGATTTCAAAGCACACGCGACGATTACGAATGATACTTTCAGTCTTCCGGGAACATCACAGAGGCACTTCTCCGGTCACGTCTTCGCAACATGTGCTCGCAAACTGCGGAGCTCCTCACGTCCCGTCAAACCGAAACACTAGCGGCGCCACGCGTTGTAGCCAGATTTTCTCCGGTCAAACAAACTTATGATTTACCGCAGGAAAGGCTACAAGCGCGAGCTCTTTGCACTAGGGCACATCTCAGCAGCACAAGCTCTCGTGCATTAAGGGCAGCAGCCAAGGCCACCAAGGCTACGAGCTTACGCTTGTAGCCTTCGCTGCGGTACAACATAAGGTGAAAGGGAATATAGCTTCCAGCGTACATCGGCGTTGCCCTTGCGCCGTGGCTAGATTTTCTCTGTCAGCTCCAACGTCAGCTCTCAAGATGACCTACAGATGCAACAACACTGGTATAAAGTTTTAATATGGCGGCCACCACGGAGCGCCGTAAATTCTGAGGGAGGGCAAGGAGGTTAGAAGTACTAGAAGGGGGAACGTTGCAATATTGGTGAAGCCTAGTCATAAAAAGTTTAAACGATGTTGTGGCCAACGTGACCGTAGATCTCTCTGGCCATTGGTGCGCGTGACATGTCACGTGTAAGATGGATGGTTGATTGTAGAAGGATTCCTTGCAGGCTTGCGCGCACCCCGTCCGGTAGGTTTTATCACATCGAAGGCTAGACTGTGGTGTATTCTGATATCCCATAGCTAGACGAAGGCTAGCTACGGTCACGTGATGTGATCACGTTGGCTTGATAAGTGAGGAGAGTAAGGATGAAAATGAGAAAGAGGCGAGGCGTCAAGGGAGCATGGCTGGAGGCTACGCGGCTGGCGTCATGCCTCCTCCTAACAACACCCCCAAGAAATAAAGCCGTAGCGCTCCGAGTGAGCACGTCACAATGTCAAAGGAAGGAAGGCCATGGCGCAACTGCGTGAGAAAATTTCTGCTGTGAACGCGTAACGACGTGAAAAAAAAATTTCTTCTCGAGCGGCGCGGTAATGTTTGTGCGCGTTTATCCGACATTAATACGCGTTTTAAAAGTGCAGTCTCATACAATTAATAATAATAATAATAATAATACTGTTTATTGCATGTAAAGTACACAAACAAAAACAAATTAATTATATATATAATATAAACGTAGTATACAACGCGCTACGAAGATTGAAAGTACCAAATTTATATTTCTGATTATCCCCGTAACCGCGGGACTACGCGCAGTCCCGCAGCTCCCCACACTTTTCAAATGAACCGGCTCTGAATTTCCGATGCGGCATCTTCCATCGTACGGGCTCTGATTCTGGTAAATTTACGTTGCGTGTGAACTGCTGACTGTCTGCAAAGGTAGGCTGAGACATTTCAGAAGGGAAGGGCCCATGAAACGGTTTTTGGGTTGGGATAAATCATTTTAGATTGGGATTTTACTAATAGCACATCGTTCAGTGGGCCAAAAGAAAAAAGGTAGAAAGTCGAAAGCCTGACTTTCAGTGCGAAAATTTGAAAACAGAGCGGACTATTTTGTACCTCCTCTCCTTCGTAAGCTCTCTGCCTTTTCGCGGTGATACATCCGCGGTCCCAAAAGCGCGTCCTCGGGTCCAAACTGACGTCACACGAAATCGGACCTCACTTTTTCCCATCACCCCTAAGCTGACATCGTGGTGGAAGCTACGCGCTTGCTGGACCAATCAGCCGCCTTCCTTTCATCACCTGGCCTCGGTGCTCTGCAGCCACATTTGCGACGCTCACGTGGCAAGTGTGGCTGGCCCAACGAGCACGTAGCTTTCACAGCACTGTCAGCTTCGGAATGAACGGGTTGGGGAAAGCAACTTTTGTCTGAATTTTGAGTGACGAGCTAATCTTCTAGGGGGAAAATGGCTATGTCCGGTTGCACAAACGAGGGTCCGAAAAAGAGGGGAGTCCTTCCTTTCCGTCTTCTTGGACCGTTTTCTACAACGCGCGACTCGTGAGTTGAGGAGGAAAGCTAAACAGAAAAAAGTGGGAAAAGCGTTTCATGACCCCTTTAAAGGGGTCATGAAACGCTTTTCCAACTTTTTTCTGTTTAGCTTTCCTCCTCAACTCATAAATCGCGCATTCCACCAAACAGTTAAAGAAGACGAACAGGGGGTGTCCCCTCTTGCTCGCACTCTCGTTTGTGTCATCCCGGAAACATCCATTCTACCCCTAGAAGATTAGCCCGTCGCTCAAAATTCAGACAAAAGTTGCTTTCCCCACCCCGTTTATTCCGAAGCTGACAGTGCTGTTGAAGCTACGTGCTCCTTGGGCCAGCCACACTTGCCACGTGAGCGTGTCAAATGTGGCTGCAGAGAATGAAGTCAGGTGATGAAAGGGAGGCGGCTGATTGGTCCGGCAAGCGCGTAGCTTCCACCACAATGTCAGCTTAGAGGTGAAGGGAATAAGTGAGGTCCGGTTGCGTGTGACGTCAGTTTAGACCCGATGACACGTTTTTGGGACCCCGGATGTATCACAGTGAAAAGGCAGAGAGGTTGCGAAGGGGTGGAGGTACGAAATAGTCCGCTCTGTTTTCAAATTTTCGCACTGAAAGTCAGGCTTTTGACTTTCTACCTTTTTTCTTTTGGTCCACTGAACGATGTGCTATTAGTAAAATCCCAATCTAAAATGATTTATCCCATCCCAAAAATCGTTTCATGGGCCCTTTAATAGCTTCATCGATCGATCAAACGGGATGAGGCCTTCACAAGACATAATTAAAAATAAAAAAAAAACGCAAATACGAGAACAAAGTAAAAGATAACCGACAGGATACAGCACTGTGTCCTGTCGGTTATCTTTTGCTTAGCCCATCGTATTTGCGCTATTTTGTTTTTAATTATGTCTGCATATCAATTGTAGCCCAAACTTGTACGTTAATCAACCTTGACAAGGGTACCTTTGCAGCAGCTTGCAAATAGTGGTGCCGTGCGGGCCAGGGGACAGCCGCGAACTATCAAAATCGGAGTGCAGCCTTTCTGATGGTGCGATTGTCCTGCTCGATGTCCTCAACAAAGGCGATAGCATTTTGTAGTTTATGGATTTTTCCTGTGAGCGCGAGGGTTTTGTGTTTCAACTCGTAAGAAAATGAAGTCGCAATCATATGCGCGGTCAACTTGTCTCATTTCTCACTCTTCAAAATATCCCGTTCACTATAAGGAAGTTTTAGAATAACGTGCGTAAGCGCTTTGGGAAACCTAAAAATAGCGTCGCGATTATAAAACCTAAGGCAGCGCTAATTTTTGTTTACTCAAAGTGCTTGAGCGCGACACTGTTAGCGCGAACAAGCGATTGTAGTTTTTCGCAGTTTGTCTCAAAGAATGAAATGACTGCCATCAATATTATTAGTGTCTTTGAAAGTGCTCATCTGGGCCACTAAGCTAAGCGGTATACAATTTGGTACCTTCTAAAACCATTTCGAAGTAACATTTAAAAAATCGTGTTCGCGGTAACGTTGTCGCGTCTCGTAGCCCCACATTTTAGGGACCATCTTGACAGAAACATTTCAAGTGGTTCAAGTAGAAATATCTTTCGTTGGAGCTTGTCTGAAAGTGATGTATATTTTAAGAATACGTTGACAATAAAAACTAGTTCACAACATAACTAAATAGCTCGCCGGCACCTTTGCTTTAATTGCATTAACAAAATTTCGGCACCTATTTTTAAGGAGAAAATGTGAGCAAACCAGGGTTAGAAGGATGGAGACTTTTCGCGGAGAGGGTGAGATGTGCGGGGCTTTATACCAATGGGTTTAAACGGGACGGGCGCAAACGTAAAGGTGTTCCGGGAACGGATTGAAAAGGGACAGGTTCTAATGGGAAGGGCGATTCGGGAATTCTCCAATATGAGCCTCAGCCGGTACACGAAAGCAGTCTTCCGGAGCTGGTCGGAGCGCTTGTCACGGTGACCCCTCTGTGTGTGCCACCGAGTGGATTTTCTGCTAGTCGCCCCATTTTTGTGCAACTGCTGTTCTTGCGAAAATGGGTGTGTGGTGCAAAGCGCTATTCCTCCGATCCTATGAACACCAGGCATCGGACGGCGTCTCATCCCATTCACCTTTTTATACGCCCCTATCTATGACATCACGTAGTCAGTAAACATGTGAGTAGTGTTCCAAAACGAGTATTTTTTTTCTGAAAAGAACCGCCGTGTTTAAATAAATTAGTAAGCTAAAAAAAACTTCCAAATGGGGGCGCAGCGGCGCAACCCTTTTGATGGCTCCCTGGGTACCCTGGGCCTCTGCCCTGGGCGACCTCCCGGAACGCCTACTCCCGGTCCTGGTATAAAGTCCAGGATATCGAAAAAATAAGACGTTCTTTTTTTCTTTGGGGCTAATTTGAAGGAGGAACTATTTTCTGCGGTTGCGGTCGTCACGAACGTTTACAATTAGGGTCGATACGTCCTTATCAGTGTTCCAATTTCTTTCTTCTTTTTTACTAACTGTCGCTAAGCCCAGTTTCCACGCTTAATCACGTTCGGAATGTGTCGTTAGCCTACTGTTGTCCTTATTGATGTGTGTTCCCTACACTGCGCCTTCGACTTATCATGAATATATCTATCCCTTTTGTCACCCATAAGAGCGTTGCCTCTTTTACTATTAATTACACTAAACTCGGTCCTAAAATTTCTCCACCAGATAACCCGTTATTCGCGACTCCAGCGACCTATAGGGGGCGCCACCACCAAATAAACATGGCGGCTGAGTCCAGGTCGCGTCGGCTCGGCCGGGCCGCCTGAACAGGTGGTGCGTTCAATTTAACAGATTTTATTTTGTTTAATGCCCAATTTTATAGGTTTTTGAACTGAGACGGTTAAGTGTAGCCGGTGCACATAAACTTGCAGAGCATAGTTTTGTTTTCCAATTGTGTTTTTTGTTCTTTTCATGTCAAACTTTCGTTTCGGAGATTTCGTTCGAAACCGAAACTATGGGCTCTGGAGAGACGGTAATATACTAATCAGTTTTGATCATCTAAGGCAAGCGGCAATGAATGCGGAATTCTCCCTCCGACAGTAATTTTCAGCCAACTCGCATGCCTCGACCATGCGACTTATCTGTGCGCGAAATCGAGCTTTTGTGCATATCCGCGTTTAAGAAACAGCTTCAGTCGTATGCTCGGTCAACAACACAGGCTGCAGGAAAATTGCGAAAATTAAGCAAGCGCTTCTTGAGCCAAGGAGCATGTTACCCCGCCGGCACCCCACTAAGCCGCTGATACTCGTATTTCAATTCAGGTTTTAGTAGCAATCGAGAAGTCATTTTGACGAGCGGGTTATGTATTATATTACGTACTAGGGGGGGGGGGGGAGGGGGGCAGGGGGTCTCACTAAAGCAATATTAGTATATTCTTCGGTTTGAAATATGAGCTTAGTTGACTAGCTATTAGGTGAACTGCTGAATAAAAATATATTTGACAGACAGAGAGATACTAAGTTAAACTTAACCAAATGGTTCTAGCCGGTAGCACGGAGACGAATGCGGACAAACTGAAGAGAGTCTTCATTGGAGATTCACGCAGAACCTCTCTGCATTGAACTTGACTTCGAATCCTGAACAGAAAAAATGAGTATTTTTGTGGTCGGTCAACCTGAGCAATGTAGACGTATATTGCTGCTGGCTTAATTCGACGGGGGTATAATATAAATATTGGAGGCGCGATAGGTCAAAATGCCGTGACAGCATGTAACGTTGCGAGACGTGTCCCCCCACCTTTTGAAAACAGATAATTCCCCTCATTCATCATTTGCAGCGAGCAGGTTTTCCTGAATCAAGTAATTGCGAAATCAGTCCAACTCCTTCAGAGTGGTCCAGAGGATTTTTTGGCGAAAAGCAGCCAAGATGAATAGCCAACGCACCGACCGGCGTGGGTGGCTCAAACTTGAAGCTAATCGAACACAATCAAACTCAAGAAAAGCAGCTATCGAACCTTCCCATTCACTTGACTGCAGCATTGGTGTTCCCTCCAGTGAAATGCCTCGTCTGTCGTCCTCCCACTGTTCTACATCCTGATAAAGAAACCCCTTATCGGTTACCAAGTAGTCGTCATTTTGAATGTGATTCGAGACAGACAAGAAATCAAAACGTTTTTTCCGCGATTCCTCCCCATCCAAGAAATCGAAAACACGTGATGGAGGGAAACAATCTACTGAAGTTTCGCCACACTAATGAAATTCCCGGACCTTCGTTAAACGACATTGTTCACCACCGCGCCGACAACACGTGCCCGCGAAAGCCACCAGAGGCGCGGAGGGGCGCGGAGCGACCTGGACCGGCTGGTTCCCGGTTTTCCCGCTTGGTGGCGTCCGTTTTGCTGGAGTCGCGAATATTGTCCTTGTAAGTAATTTTTAATCAATTTATTCGTGTGCGGGGCGCTTTGTGACACACCTTTAATATGCCTGCTTTAAGTGCGCTTGAAACTGGGTTTTAAGGGCTTTCACAACGAACTGATGAAATAATCGAGAAATCGGCTGGCAATCTCCACTCTGCGCGTGCCCAACAGCGTGCACTGGTTCGCCGAGTTTCTAAAAGAGTTAAATCGGAGAGCCTTTTGGCAGCATTCCCAAGAAGGGGTATACTGTACTTTAATGCATTATACCCCATTTTCTTGGGAGTACCTATAAATACTTCCAATGAGTGTATCCCTTCAAATGGAGAAAAAAATTTTCGACACGCGGTTACTTCTTTGTTCAAACCAGCGTTTTATTCAACCAAAGTTTATTGCTGAGCCCTCATGGTCGTGCAAAAAATTACTAAATAATTTGCGAAAAAAAAGAGAAAATAAAAAGAGCACAGTCAATAAAACCAGTTTTCAAAATAATAAACATAAGCAACAAATCTTACAAACTAATAACACACAAAGAACTGACTTTCTTAACATTGCTGCTATTGAAAGACCTTAGTTATTTTATAAGTTCGTATATTTATGGTCATGACTAGGCCGACTTGTAAGGTACAGTGCTAATCACACTTGTCTATAACGCGCGGGCGTGCTGCATTCTCCGGGGAGCGCTGGGCTGGTGGCATTCGCGGAAAATAAGCTAGTCACGTGGCGCAACATGGAACGGCCCGCTCGAGGGGTGTTCTGCCCACTCTATCAGCTGGCGGCGAACGCGGAAGGCTGCTCGCACGCTTTTTACAAACATCATTGCTCGAACAATAAACAGACTAAAGCATGATGGCGTATCAACGATGTCGTCATCAAAAACCAAAAATATATCATAAAGCACTTTATTTTTATCGCTTATCAAGCTGATACAGTGGGCAGGACACCCCTCGAGCGAGCCGTTCCATGTTGCGCCACGTGACTAGCTTAGTTTCCGCGAATGCCACCAGCCCAGCGCTCCCCGGAGAAAGCCGCTCGCTTGCGCGTTATAAACAAGTGTGATGAGCACTGTACATAAGTGACCTTACAGACAACACAGAAACTTCAGGTGCATCACGTGATTAATGACTCTAAATGAATAAAAAAAGATAAGGCTTCAAATATTTTCTTTTTTTCGTGTACAAAAGAGTGAAAGCCGTTTACAACTCCCTGTAATGCCGAATTGGAGGGCAGCTCTTGAGGAGGAGGAGGGAAGGGTACTGAGGGCCGCGTGTTCTCGAAGGGGGGGGGGGGGGGTCACGTGACCCCCCCCTCGAGGTCACGTGACCTCGGGGTGGGTAAATTTTTTCCGCTACAATTAACGGGGAAATTTTTTCCGCTAGATTTAGCGGGGAAATTTTTTCCGCTAGATTTAGCGGGGAAATTTTTTCCGCTAGATTTAGCGGGGAAATTGTTCCGCTAGATTTAGCGGGGAAATTTTTCCGTTAGATTTAGCGGGGAAATTTTTTCCGTTAAATTTAGCGGTGAAACTTTTCCGCTAGATTTAGCGGGGAAGTTTTCCCGCCAGATTTAGCGGGGAAATTTACCCATAATGCACCGCGCGGTTACGCCAACGGCGACGCCGCTCAAGCCGGAAACGGGCGCCTAAGAGCTGCGCTCTAAAAAGACCTCTGGTCGCTTCGTCTAAGGGAAATTCACATTTTTTATCTGTGTTTGCGCAATAAATAACAGGCTGAAACATTTTGAACTGTGAAAAACACACACTGCTTGCAAGTAGAACCGCTGCAGGTCTATCGCCAAGCCAAATGAACACACGTCGGTGCTAGAGTATTTCGTTTAAATCCCTTCCACAACTATGATGCACGTTGCTGTTTCGATAACTTGCGATGTATCTTCCGATGAGCGTGTAAATTGCTATGAGCCGCGAACGCTCTACCGCAGGTCTCACACTTGAACGGCTTCTCTCCAATGTGAGTCCTCTCATGATTCGCCAAGCGAGTTTTCTGAGTGAACGCCCTGCTGCACCTGTACGGCTTCTCTCCGGTGTGACCCCTCACATGCATCGTCAAATCGCATTTCTGAGTAAACGCCCAGCTGCACGTGTTGCACTTGAACGGCTTCTCTCCGGTGTGAGTCCTTTCATGATTCGCCAAATTGGTTTTCTGAGTGAACGCCCTGCTGCACGTGTTGCACCTGTACGGTTCTCTCCGGTGTGAGTCCTCACATGCATCGTCAAATCGCATTTCTGAGTAAACGCCCTGCTACACGTGTTGCACTTGAACGGCTTCTCTCCGGTGTGAATCTTCTCATGAACCGCCCAGTGGCGTTTGTGAGTAAACGCCCTGCTACACGTGTTGCACTTGAACGGCTTCTCTCCCGTGTGAGTCCTCTCATGACTCGCCAAATTGATTTTCTGAGTGAACGCCCTGCAGCACGTGTTGCACTTGAACGGCTTCTCTCCGGTGTGAATCTTCTCATGAACCGCCAAGTTGTGTTTCTGAGCAAAGTCCCTGCTGCACGTGTTGCACTTGAACGGCTTCTCACCGGTATGAGTTCTCTCGTGATTCGCCAAGCTGGTTTTCTGAGTAAACGCCCTGCTGCACGTGTTGCACTTGAACGGCTTCTCTCCGGTGTGAGTTCTAACGTGAGCCTTCAAGTTAGACTTATCCGTGAACGTTTTCTCGCAAACATCGCAACTGAAGGGCCTCTCTCCAGTGTGAGTCCTCTCGTGGATGGCGATACCCGCTGCAGAAAGACATGAGTGAGGACAGAAGCGGCACGGGTGCTTGTCCGGGTTTCGGTGCGTTTGGTGCTTTTGTGGGTTGGTTGGGGGAGAGGTGTCACCCCTGCGGCTGTCCTGGTCGAAGGTATCCACTTTGTCGCCAGAGTATGCTTCGATCAGGTCTGTTGGGATGACAGGACAAAGCAAGAAATGTCGGCGCTGTTTTTGTTGTTCTGAACATGGGAATTTTGAGTACCTAGATGAACATGGTCCAGAATACCTACATCATGCCGGTGCAGCGAAGAGTAGGTATTCATTCATTTGAGATGTTAAAAAGGTTCATTCGTAATGCTTGTAAAGGTCTATAGGCAATCGTTTAAGATTCCACTCTGGCAGCCCCATGCTGCGGCAGCTGTGGTGGCTTGCGCATTCTCCTAACCAAGTGCGGAAGGAAAGTCAAGCCGCCACGGCTGCTGCTGCACAGTGTTGGCGGTAACGTGTTACAAGTAACGTCGTTACCGGTAGCGCCTTTTTTCTTTCAGTAACGTAGTAACGTATTCATTAGTTTTCTAAATCTACAAATTTTATAAATTTTTCCAATCTTTTCCCCACGAAAAAATTTCCGCTTTAGAAAAACCCCAACCAGCGCCTCTCATGTTAAAGTCGAAACACGCTGTCGCCAAAAGAAAACAAAAGCGCTGTTACCGTCAATTTATAAAAAAAAGTAACGCAAAAGTAACGTGCGTTACGTTCTATCGGCGACAGTATCGCGTTCCTTTATTTCGCAAGTAACGTAGTTCTTTACTCTTTTACGGTAACGACTACAACACTGCGGCTGCTTACCGCTGCCAGTACGAAGCGCCGGGTGATAGCGTGTCGACATTCATAATGATCGCGACTGTGTTTTAGTGACGCTGGAAGGGTCATTCACACACCCACAGATTATTAGGTTACACAAAATAGCATTCAATAAGCTCGTGGAACAGGGATGGGCAAAATACATGCAAATATGTATCGAAATACAAATACAAAATACTTCGTCAAAAATTTATTTAATTACAATTCTAATTACATTTCCAAAAAAGCATTTAACTACAAGATACAAATACAGTCAAACGTATTTGGTCTCCTTCAAATACCTTTTCAAATACATTCCTCAAAATTTGCGTCAGCGACTTCAGGGCACCGCAACGGGTTTCTGGTTATCTCATTTTAATTTTGCATCGCACACTCGGGAGTTAGTGTGCGAGGCTCTAGTAACGTAATTGAAATATAATCACAAAAAATGTAATCAGCTTGGACGTAATAGGTTAAAAAAGTACAGAGCTTCAAGCAGAATTTTTTGTCGATTACATTTTGGTATAGACCAACAAAGAACAGAGACGACCAAGATGCGCAGCACTAGCTAGAGAATTTTTTATTGCTGCAACTCGCACCAGTTACGACAATCTGGACGACCCGCGCATTTAGAATGTTCCAGGCAAAAATATGAATGGAAATCAGGCTGGAAAGCATCACACGTTGTCACGGGCACTTGTTTAGCTAGCCTGCCTGTGAACGTCGATTTCGTCACTATTCTTGCCCTGGACTAGCACCGTAATCACAAAGTCACTAAACGCTTGTGCTTGATTGAGAGACACTGCATTTGGCGCAGAACGTAGTTTTCTTCCTGCTCTGGACAATGACAATAAATTTGAGGGATGTATTTTCGCCCACAAAATTGTATTTAATTACAATTGTATTTGAAATACCCACGTTTTAATATTTAAATACACACTTCAAATACATTACCCAATTTGTAATTAAATACAAATGCAAAATACACAAAGTATTCAAAATACGTGTTTCAAATACTTGTATTTGAAATACTGCCCATCCCTGTCGTGGAATAATCGTTGTGCACCTTAGAAACTTGAAAAATCGCTAAGGTACACAGTGATTATTTTACGAGTGATTTGAAACAGCAAAAAACGCGGTTCTATATCGACAATGATGTCGACATTTGCCAGCCTATAGCTAAACTTCTAAAGCAGGGGTGGCCATACTGACCCGGCCTAAGACCAGCAAACGAAAACCCCCAAACTTCCAAGAGCCGCAAGGGGGGGGGGGGGGGGCAGGCAAACTTTTGTTTGGTGCAGTAAACGAAACTCGAGCAACTTTCTTTCAATCAATCCGAGTAAAAAGCAGTCCGACTGTACGTAAGGCAGCAGTAGCACAAGGCTACCAAACTGCAACCTGTCTTTCGATTTAAAGCGCGGTCCATTTCACTTTTTATGGGGGGGGGGGGGGGGCGGTGAAGCCGCGAGCCGCACTTTAACACGCGAAAAGCCGCAGCTTGGCCACCCCTGTTCTAAAGCTTCAATCATTTGGAACAGCCGAACATATTTTGGGCTATTTCATGCGTCGAAAATTATTTATAGCATTTGTGAAAGCTACTAGATCAACCGGAACTGAAGGAAAAAATAGAAGTTTGTAATATAAATAACCAACTCGGCATGGTACATTTCTCTGATATCAAATACTATGTATGTGGTATATTTTTTCGGTTTGGTGCAGACCGCTAATTAAAACTTAATGAAGTTTCCACGTGGAGAAAACTTTGTCTACCACATCAGAGTCCTTACGTTTTCCACCTTCTAAAAAACCGAGCCTACAAAAAGCTTTTCTATCCGTGTGAGATCGTTCATGAATCTGTGAGGGTGTGCTAAGAGGGTACGAGGCTGTTTGACTGTTTTCCCGTGTGCTTCTTCTCATACCTGGTGTTGTTAGTTCCGTGGGCACCATAAGATTGGCGGCAGAAGTCGCACCGCCGTCCGTCCTCCCCTCCTGGTCCATCTTCAATGGTTGCCTCTGCAATTCGGCTCCTTGGAAGGAGAGCTCCGCCCCCTTGTCCTCGTAGTCCGTTCTCTGCCATTCGGAGTCGGATGCTGCGTGGGCAAGTTCTGTTAGGAGTGAAGATCCAATTTTGTTTTGTTCATTTTTTTATACTATACCAATACAGAAGCTCAATCACAACGAAACTTAAGGAACAAGCAAACATAAACACATCATGCTGATGAAGTAGAGAAATTCAGGGGTTTACATTGATATTGCGGTGTAATTCAAGAAGTAAAATAATAATATCACGATCAAACACCCGCACCATAACTTGATACTGAATACACCGAAAACGTCGACTGTAAAAATGCACGTGAATGAAACATAAAAGTGATCCTTCTCTATTAATACGTGCTTCAAAGGTTTTACTTCACCTTTAAACATACGGTAAAAGATTACTTCGATACAGATCTACATAAATCATGAAAGACACAACTGGGTACGATCAAAGAGCGTGGTTTAGTTATATCGCTCCTGCTCTGTAGTGCTGAAAAAAGGCAGGCATGCCACAAAACCAACAACTGCACGGTATATCGCCGCCACAGGTTTTGAGAATTACACGTGAACAAAATGGACATGGTGTGTCGCCGAACGAAGGTAGGGACGGGAATGGAAATGTTGCATGTAGTTGGCCGAGCTGTGGCCATTCCCTATTTGATCCGACTAGTAGGTCCCATTTATCTGGGGAAAAACGTAGCCCAAGGTTCTGGCACTGCCATAGGTTGGTCTGGCTGGTGGCTGGCACTCTTTCCCAGGCAGCGAAGGATCGCTCACGCTTGCTTTAAGAGGATTTCCGGATAGTTGGGCCTGCAAAGTTTAGAAGGATGAGGGTTAATAAACAGTCGCCAACACAAAGTTACTTTACCTGCCCTCAAATAGCATCACATTGGATGAGTGACACTAAAACTGAAGGATACCAGTGCCTGGAATTGGTCCAGTTGGCTATTCATTACTTGATTAAACTGCGCAGTAAATGATTACGAATTACGACGCAGAGACGAGAAAAAAGAAGGCAACAAATGGGAAAACGCGCATTTGCAGTTCAGTTTAATCAAGTAAAAAACTGAAGGCCAGTTTCGAGATTAAACAGGGCATAAATAATAACACCATTTGTCAGTAGGAGGGTATCTGCGAGAAATTTCAATCTGAAAGACGCGAAAAAAATAAGTCCCATGTGACTACACCATTTCCAAGTGTGAATGTTTTGGCCAAATGACACTGACCATTACTATTTCCACGAGAGATGTTTCATTATATATGCAGCATCAAACCGCTAGCAAGGAGGAAAATGTTTGCCGGTTCCGTCTGTGCCGCATACACGCGACTAATGCCACCATTTATAAAATGATATGCAGTGTAGATCAATCATTCAGTCTCGCATTTTGTCAACAACTAACATAAGCGGGGCCCACTTAGGGAGAACGAGTTTTAACTGAGATACTTGGTTCACGTTCACGAGTTCCCCATAGAACCGCATTGGTAAAAAGCCTTTTAGATCATCCTGAAGTTGAATATAAAACGCTATAATTTGGTTAAGGAATCTTCATTATAAATTTATCACCATTCAACACGAGTACAAAAGTTTACAGTCCCTATTGAAAAGCAAATGTTTTTTTTTTATTTCTTTTTATTTCTTCCAACTCAAGACAATCTTGAGTGGCTTTCTCCTCTTGATCTTAAGAGAAGGTGAAACGCTTCTTCCGAAAAATGAGATAGAGGTTGATTTCTGCGTTGTTTGATCCCGTAATTCTAAAGATTTTGTTCGTTTTCCTCGAAGAAGTAACTAAACGCGAGAACACGCGATAAACGTCCGACCAGTCGTTACGTCATAAAAGGATCTTTCGGCCGCCATGCGCGTGTCGCTCGTGAGCAATCGCAGGCTTGCCACTCCCCCGCACTGGCAGCAATCATGACGTCTTTTTTTGTTTTGTTTTTTCCTTTTTTAAAAATAGGAAGAGTCGCGTGCATAACTTCGATAGGCACTGAAGATGCGCGAGAGCGGAGATTCGGAAACTCCTTTCATGACTGCACGCTCCGGGAAGGAGGGGCTTCAGCGGTACTTTAAAAATTATTTTCTGCTGCCTCCATGCATGAAATTGAAAAATAATTTCAACATTGGGCTTCCTGGAAGCCGAATTAAGAAAATATAAGTGTGTTTTCTCAATTACAAGACCGCTTCAGCTTCCCTTTGAAGACATCTTATCTTCGAGACCGCCATAGCTTTACACATTTCGAATCCCTCGTTAGTTCATTCGTAGTTTTGTTTATGCATTTTTAACAACTTCAACCCACCTCCTCTCTAAAGTCTTCCCGGACCCTGAGTGCATGGTTCAGGCTGGAACATGGCTCTTATTACTGATTCTGTTCAGCCCTGTTCCGCCAGCTTTTCAAGACCAACTTTAGGTGTCTGTTTTGGTACCTGGTGAGAGCGATAGCATTCTCGGTTACTGATTGGACATGACGCCTCAGCGTTTTGCTGTGCGAGAGTTATCGACAAGTGCGAAGTCATGTCACTAGATAATCTCTAGTCTGTTCGTGAGTCCTTTTGGTGAGGGCTTCTCACTAACACACGGATGGTGACAGGGTTTTCGAGGTATTTAAAGTGTTTGTACCGAGTACTGCATACATAGGAGAACTTGACCTAAATAGGGCAGCAGAGCTGGAAATTTGCAGAGGGAGCGCTTGTTGTCGACCCCATCGAACGGAAAGTATAGCAGACCATCTCAGTTTCAGCTTGCGTCCCGTATCACTTCCTCGCGGCACTCGGCTTTTAGCAGACGGCTGCCTTTATTCCGGTCCGTTAACAGAATACGTGAAAGTATTTTCTTGTTCTATTTTTGTCTGCGAATGCCTCTTCGTAGCAGACGAATTCTATTGTTCACTCGCGTTAGCAGACTAATCATCTTCTGACGTTTTCTTGACTCGCTCCGTAAAGTCCCGGTAAGACTGCTCGTACAGCAAGCAAAAAGCAGTCTGCAAATACCATCTCAGGCGCGTTTCTTTGTCGTGTCATCTCACATTGGGCCTACCAAAACTGTCTGCGGACGTGTTCAAAGCACCCATACGTGTGTGCTTTGAACAGATCTGCACATATTTTTCTTACGACCCAATATGAGAGTACTTTCATAAAGGAACGAATTTTGGCAGTTGACACACTTGTCACTGCTTACGACCGGAGGGGCTTGTGAACCATCTTGTGACTGCTGATGACCGGCCGCTGCGCTGCAGGTCATAAGAAGTCGCCAGTGTTTTAAGCATCTGCGGTTGTAAGCATGACAATAAAAAATTAGTATACCTGCCTTTACTTGAGCAAACAATAAAGCAAACACGCAGATAGTGCACGTTGCTTCACCGTTTTAGAAATAAGGCACCACTTTCAGAAATTCTACATAATAAACCAAAAGTAACCCACACTATTTAGTTTGTCCGCATTAAGGCATACTTTGAGGGATTGTACAGTTTCAATCAATAAATGTATGAAAGGCTTTGAAAGGGGTTGGAGGGGCCCCGGGGGGGAGAGGGGGGGGGGGAGGGGGGGGGGGGGTGAGGGCGGTAAATAAATAGGCAAAGTGAGGTGAGGCAGACAATTGAAAGTTTACACGCAGCAGGCTCAACTGTAGTCATTTCATTTGATCTGACTCTGTCGCATACGTGTGAAGAAAAAAATGTAGCACAAAGACGTTGCACCACCGAAGGGGGACTCGGCTGGTGACAGGCCACCTTTCCAAAGCTGCGAAGTGTCGTTCACATCTGCGTCCAAATTCCTGCCGAGTTTGATCTGCAAGGTTTAGAAAGACGACGGTTAATAAACAGGAAAGAACAGAAAGCGACAATACTTGTTTGTACCTTTAACTACATATATTCAGCAAACTGAAACTGGGTTCGAAATTTAAAAAAACAAGCATCGCAAATGAGGAATGAAAGAGTACAATTAAGATTTGCATTTGAATGAGATGAGTATGCACTTATCACCCCAACCAGGTAATATTCAGAGCGAACCTGGAGAATCAGTACACAAGATGTATCGTCCACTTCAACCGCTGCTATACTATGCTGTGATTGAAATTCTGTTCTCGTGAATTTGACACGCCGTATTTCGAAAACACAATGAGTATTAAAACTTGGTTTGGGGCTCAAGCGTATGAAGATGCGACCCATTAGGTCTCAGATTAATGAGGGTGAATGCAGTACAGCTGCGTTTGCATCTTCGGGTGTCAGTCGTCCCAGCTCTTTCTTCTTCTTAAAAGTTGTTTAGATTTCGAGATCTGCTGTGTGAATCTTCTTTCCTTCGTCATTCTGTACTGCCTTGGTCGACTGTTAAAGAGACACATCATGTATGAGATTAATAAATTGTGGTGTTTTCTAGCTGAGTAACAACCTTAGGTGTCTACTTCTGCCGGTTGATAACTCCAGTCCTGAACAACAAGACAACAAGGCTAAAGAGGCAGCGGTGGCTCCAGAGTAGAATGCCTGAATGTTGCCAGGCGGCCCTCACAGAGTGGTGGCAACACTTGCATCTGCTAACGGAGACGCCACCTTATCTTCCGACACCACAACCTATTGTCCCGACACTACTACCTATTGTCCCGACCAGCCCTTGCGGAAGGATATGAAGATCGACCGTATGCATCAAGTTCCCGTTTCTCAAGAACGGTTCGACAATCGTGTGGAGTCGTTTGTGGTTGAGGCGCTAGAGTCATATACTAACAGCTGTGATATACTAACAGTGAAACGCAAAATAACTAAAACTAACGTAAAAGTAACATTTCTTAGTAATGGCAAGTAAGGACACCGGTAAATCGTTGCATTCGAAAAATGGTAATGGAGCCCTGTAACACGTTAGCTTTTTTTGAAGCTAACGAGTAACGATATTTTGTTACTTATTTTCGGTAATGGACACAACACAGCCAGGAATCCTCTTGCTGTTCAGGTCCGATAATAGCACGAGGCTCGCTGGAGCGCGAACGTTATCGCCGGCACGGCCCTTGAGTGACGCAGACAGGCCCGCACAAAGAAGCGCCACGAGCTGCATGAAGAAGCAAAAGGGATTAGACGACTGCATTGCTAGTACATTCACATGCCCACTGAAGGGTAAAGGAGAATACCAGTTGCTTTTAAGTTGCGCCAAGAGTGATGTCGATGTTGATGGAGATGATTGAGCCGCCATTGCCGACCTTCTGTTTTCTTACCGAGATGTCGAGCTACTGAAGCGGGCGTTGACGAGCCTCCGCAAAGGCCTATGCTGGAAAGAAGGACACAACAACAGCTAAAGGAGCAATAATTGACCTGTCCTTCTGTGGCAATGATGAAGTGAAGTGATCGGAATAAAACAACAAAAACGGGAGGTCTGTTATTTCGGCGAACATCCACAACTGCCTGAAAGCGTATATAGGGAGCATTCACTGGACGCCATATTTGTGGGTACTGACGTCATTTTGGCCTTTGTAGGCATTGTAAAGAGGAAATTTAGAACCATACACGCATGATGATAACATCATAGCACACTGACATTAAGTAGCACAAAACGGGCCCAGCTACAGAAAATAAATATTACACTCGTAAGAAATAAATACGTCTGTAACTTGTTAATTACAAAGACGAACACACCTCTGAGCATCTTAGTTTAATAGTATGTTTTGATGCATTGTTATATTGCAGGACATTTCATATACGTCACTTGAGCAAACGCCAGTTTTTCACTTGAAAAACAAACCAAAAAACACTGCGATCAAATGCAAGCCATTGCAACGAAAGCAAGTTATATTAAAATCTTCAGAACTGCCAATTCGTAAAATTGGCGATTAGTAAAAAAGGTTAAAGATCGCAGGAGCTTCCTCGCTAAAAATTGCTGTGATTATTCGGTGACCCAGGGCTGAAACAATTTCCCCAAGGCCCTACACGCGCCGTATACCTTTCGTTATGATACTCAGAAATTCAGACTTTCGAAGGAAGCTAGAAAAATGTAAATTTTATCCTAAAAGCTATGTGGAGCGCAAGTTTGTTCGTTTGCTTCTTTTTGCAGGGGTTGTGGTGACGTCAGAACGCCGAGATCTGAGTGGCTCCGATTGAAGGATAGTGGGTAGACCTCCAAGCAAGCTGCCTTGAGGCCTTAACCTATCGGCAACGTTACTAAAACACTCAGTTGGGAATCTCGCGTCGAAGCCTGGGCCGCTGGCGTCCACCGAGACCGAGCTAAA
The DNA here is from genome assembly GCF_016920785.2 of Ixodes scapularis. Taxonomy (NCBI): domain Eukaryota; kingdom Metazoa; phylum Arthropoda; class Arachnida; order Ixodida; family Ixodidae; genus Ixodes; species Ixodes scapularis. The sequence continues at coordinate 167,655 of NW_024609989.1, read as the reverse complement.
TGCGACAACAGCGCCACTCTTTATCGTTTGTCTGTACTGTGGTCACCTTGAGCTTCTTGAAAGCCTGTTTTTGCGTATAAACAAACGGAAAACACTCTTTTTGTATGAAATTTATTGGAGTTTAGTACAAAAAGAGGGGCGCGTTATGTTTCTAAAATCTTTAGTTTGCAGGGTTTTGCGGCACAATTAATATTGTTTTTATACAACCATACCTCAGCGGTCCTCTCAGGTAGCGCGTCCTGACCTAGGTGCATTTTAACTTGGGTAGTTCGACGCGGCGCGTCCGCCGGGGAGACGGGGGTGGCACCCCTGTAACCTCTTTCGCTGTATCTGTTCTTAAAGCCGAAATGGCAGTATAACGTGCAGTTCCTCGAGTGGCCGCTGCGGGAGAAATGGTGGCGTTGTGTTCGTCATTAGCTCGGTGCTCGGAGACAGATTGGGGCCAATGTTTCAAAGCTGTCTCTGTGGGAGTTCCCCAACTGAGGTGTTTTAGTAACGTTGCCTATCGGTTTCTTAACCTATCGCGCTACGACTTTGTGCAGCGTTGCCCACAGATGGTGCTTTTTTTTTTTGTAAAATTTGCGAAGAGCGAACTTACCTCAGTAAAAAGTAAAGAAAGAAAAAGGCTTAGCTCCTATGAAAACGCAGCGACGCCACCGGTCTGCAAACAACACGGCGCCGTTTTGCAAGGGAGACAAGAGATGGCGCAACAAACGCCGCCAACGAACAAGCATACGGCACCGAGAGCAGGCCTTTTAACAGACGATCTTCTCGACTCAAATCGGCGCGCGTTCCGCAGGCGGCGACAGTCGCAGAAACAAAAAAGACAGGCGCGGTAACAGTTTCTTTTCTGCAAAAGGGCCGGCTCTCGGCGTCGTCTGCTCGTTCGTTGGCGGCAGCATAGAGTTATTATAATGTACGCTAGAGGTTCAACTAGTGCTAGTGTCTATGCGACTTCCGTGACGCAAATTGAAGCAGACAGCAACCAGTCTACTTTTGCGGTGCTCCTGTGCATTCCTATGGGAAAACGCGCGTGCATTTTGTCTCTTCGCAGGAATATAACACGGAACAATTTGGTTATTTGGGTCGCATCGAATAGTATGTACCTTGATTGACACTCTAAAAGTGTAATTGCTTTAGTTAGCGCATTTTTCTTCATCAGTGAACGATGTTTAACTTCGCTACATTTCAGTCCTAAACGTGTGTTCCGCAGCAGGTGTGTAAAAACAAGCGACGATACGAAGCAAAATTACAATCGAAAGAAATATAGAGTGTGTTCAAGGCTCGCCAGCATTCCGGTGACGCTTATATATTGACAATATGCCAGTCCTGTCACTATATGAAAATGACCCCGTCGTACATGAGCGGATAAAAGCATTTAAAACGTAGATAATAAAGTCCGTGGGCTATGAAAGGTGCCTCTTCGTGTTATTTTCTCTGCCGGGCAGCTTTTATCGGGCACTTGCTCTCAAAGATTTCGAGCGTGCGGGTGATCTTTTAAAGGGGCACTGACACATCTAAATCATTTTTTTTTTAATCCGAAACGATTGAAAACGATGCCGGGACATTACCCTCAAAATTTGAAATTTGGGAATTCAGTACTTGTGAAGTAAAAAAACAATTTCCAAATGCCGAATTCGAAGTTCCCGCGCGATCGGCGCCGGTGCCTTGACGTCAAAAATTGCGGAGCCCTGAGAGTCTACTTTCTTTCACCACTCCCTGCTGTTGCCATGGCGACCTAAAGCGAGGAGGAAAGGAGCGGGCGCCGGCGTTGCGGCGGACCGGTTTTGAGCGGTGCGCCTGTTTTCCGTTGGAGGATGCAAATCCAGGAGGCGGCACCACAACGAACTCCAGATTTTCGGTATTTCAAAAAGAAGGGCCGTAGTGCGTTCGTAATTGCGTTAAAAAACATGTTTTAGGATTGCCGTAATTAAATGTTATAGAGATGTCGCTTACAAAGCTTTTAAATTTTATGATTCTTGACGTCACCGATCAAAAGAAGCGAGGAGGCGAGAAGCGGGAAAATCAAACGCCAAAAATAAAAAGGCGCGCGCGCGCGCGCGGGAACATTTTTTTTCGCGATGCGGTTTTTTTTTTGCGTGTTTATGACTGCAACTTGCATCGTTTTAGACAATAAAAATAAATACGACCTTTGGGGTGTCAGTGCCCCTTTAAGCGCACAACAAGCAGCTTCGCTCAGAGCAGAGGCATAAAGCGGTACTTACTTATTTAAAATCGGAATAGATTGCGTGGCCTTCAATTTATTTTGATCGTACATGCACGTGTAGTTACTGATTCAGCGTAACTGCGTAGTTCTTGCCGTCTTTCTTAATTTCCAGATGCTCTTCGTTCGTTTGGCACGTATATCCCCCTCGCTGAAAAGCGCCGACGCCGTGTTCGCGCTAACAGTGCCAAACAAGCCAAAGCTTGTGCGATACACGGAAACGAAGCCAGCAGCGATGAGAGCGACATGGCACTGCAGCTGTTGACCTTGAAGTCGTATCTCTCAACAGACGAACAGTTGGTTGCACCTGTGCGCAGGAAATTTTGTTGGGGTGGCGCCGACATCGTCATGGAGGTGGATACAGGTTCGCCGGTCTGCGTAATCTCAAGGACGTATATGACAGGCACTGCCATGGCTGGCCGAAGATGGAACGTTCGAGACTGAAGTTGTCATGCTACCTGGGGAAGCTGCCGGTGGCTGGTAAGCTTACGCTTGCCGTCAAGTATTGTGACCAAGAGGTGACGGCGACACTGACAATCCTAGACTGCGCAGGTCCAAGTTTATGTGGACGCGACTTAATACAAAAGTTGAACTGTCTTGGAACACCTGTTTTGAATTTAACGGCGGCAACCGAAACCGCGCAGGACGTCGAGCTGAAAGAACTACTGTCAGAATACGAGGAGTTGTTCAGTGACGGACTGGGTTTGCTCAAAGGCCCGCCAGCGCATCTATATGTGAAAGAAGGAACTGCACCCAAGTTTTTCAAGGCCAGGCCTCTGCCATACGCCATGCGTGACAAAGTGTCTAATGAACTGGACAGACTTGTCAAAAACGGTGTTATCTCTGCGGTTCCTCACGCGGACTGGGCAACACCCATTGTCCCTGTCCTAAAAAAGGATGGGACCATAAGAATTTGCGGCGATTTTAAGTTGACCGTGAACTCAGCCTGCTGCACCGAGCAATATCCACTCCCCGTAATCGACGACCTGTTCGCGGCACTCAATGGGGGCGACAGGTACAGTACGGTGGACCTTCGAGATGCGTACAATCAAGTGCCACTCGATGACGAATCCAAGAAGTTAACCGTCATCAACACGCACCTTGGTCTCTTCTGTTTCAACCGGCTGCCATTCGATATTTCTTCCGCACCCGCTATCTTCCAGCGCAAGATGGAGAGCCTGCTGCGAGGAATACACGGCGTACAAGCGTATCTCGATGACGTCATTGTCTCGGAGAGAAGAAAGGAAGACAGGAGCGTGCTCAAGCAGGTGCTGCAGCGTTTCAAGGAGAACGGAGTCAAGCTGCACAGAGGGAAGTGTAACTTCTGGCAGGACGAAGTCTGCTATCTCGGGCACCGCATCAACAAGGACGGCCTACACCCTACGGAAAAGAACCTGGCGGCTATAATGGAAGCAAGGAGCCCGAAGAACGTAAGTGAACTCCGCTCTTTCATAGGACTTTTGACCTACTACAGCAAGTTTCTGCCCAACATGGCTACCCTCTTGGCGCCACTGTACAACCTTCTAGCGAAGAATCAACGCTGGAAATGGGACCAAGCAGAGGAGCATGCTTTCAGAAAGGCCAAGCGGGTGTTATGTACGGCAGATGTTCTTACGCATTTTGACCCGTCCAAAGTTTTACGTCTCGAGTGTGACGCATCGCCTTATGGGGTAGGGGCTGTGTTGTTCCATAGTTTCGGACACGTGGACAGACCAATAGGATTCGGGTCCCGGACGCTATCAAAGGCGGAAAGAAATTATTCGCAACTTGAGCGTGAAGCATTAGCCCTAGTGTTTGGGGTAACCAAATTTAGAGATTATCTGTTGGGGCGGGACTTCACGCTCGTTACCGACCACAAGCCCTTGGTAGGGTTGCTGAGGGAGGACAGACCTACACCTGTCATGGCGGCGGCCAGAATTCAGCGCTGGGCGTTACTGCTAGGGGCATATCAGTACAAGATAGAATACAAGCCGGGGCCCCAGAACCAGAACGCTGATGCGCTGAGTCGTTTACCGATAAATGTTCCTGACAAGGAGACGCACGAGCTGCCAAAATATGTGCTTTCAGTTAACCAACTCCATGATACTATTCTGTCGGCACAACGATTGCGGTCACTAACCTCGGAGGACCCGCTACTGTCCAGGGTGAAAGACTATGTGCTGCACGGATGGGCAAAGCACCTAGAGGATGACGACCCACAAAAGCAACCCTTCTTTCACAGGAAGTTGGAACTCACCGTAGCCCAGGGTTTGCTCTACTGGGGGCACCGGGTCGTCGTGCCACAGACAGCACGTGGAGCGATGCTAAAAATGCTGCACGAGACCCATCAAGGAGCATCGGCGATGAAGGCGGTCGCGCGGACACTTCTTTGGTGGCCAGGGCTCGATGGTGAGATTGAACATCTTTCCCGGAGTTGCACTGCCTGTATCCAGGCACGGCCGATGCCGCCATCATATGTTCCGGTGAAGTGGCCGGAGACGGGAGAAAAGTGGTCGCGATTACACCTGGATTTCGCGGGACCGGTGTCGGACGCCATGATATTAATTGCAGTGGACTCTCACTCAAAGTGGATAGAGGCGGTGGCCATGAAGAATTCGACTGCCGATTCTACAATAGCAGCTGTGCGCGAAATGTTCAGCCATTTTGGGATACCGAAGACTATCGTGACAGACAACGGGACTCAATTTACGGCAGAATCGTTCTCTCGATTCCTCGCGGGAAATAACGTAGAACATCTACGCACTGCTCCATACCACCCTCAGTCCAACGGGCTAGCAGAAAGAGCAGTCAGGACGATTAAGGATGGTCTAAAAAAGGTCACGCATGGTAACCTTGCTACGCGTTTGGCTAAAATATTATTCGCGTACCGCCGAACTCCTTTGGCTGACGGTTCTTCGCCATCACAACGACTGCTAGGCTACCAGATCAGATCTCGTCTAGACGCCTGCCTGCCGTATCCTGGTGCTTCATTGGTGCCTTTACAGGAACCCCGTAGCAAGCTGTGGCCCGGAGATCCAGTTTGGGCCCGGAACTTCGGAGAAGGAGAAAGGTGGTTGCCAGGGACGGTAACTACAACGACCGGAGCAAGGATGGTCTCAGTGGACACACCGTCGGGAGAAGTCCGACGTCACATTGACCAGATCCGTTTTCGAGAGCCGCTGGCACTCAAAGTACCAGGGACAGCGGCAAAGACAACGCAAGGCGCTCGACAAGATGCAGTACAAGATACAACACCTGCAGAACCAACCATCAGCACCACCCAGCCGCCAGAGTTGCGAAGGTCAACCAGAGAAAGGAAGCCTGTAGATCCCTATAGCCCCTAGGGGGAAGGAATGCTGTATCAGAGCTGTGTCATGACTCTTGGAAACTTTGTATCATCCTCCAATGTACTTATCATTCTTATCACCACCCTTTCTGTTTTGCACCCGAAGCATCGGCTGCCTATATTATCACGTCCCTGACAATAAACGTTGTTCACAAGTCACAACCCAGCATGTCTCCGTTCGGACGCGTCGTAGCAGACAGTGCACATAAATACACGTACGAAGCCGTTTTAGCACCGTTTTTAATGCGATGAATTTGAAAGAAAAACGCCATAACTGACCAATTATTTCGTCAGCCTGACTGAGAAATGTTCCAAGCTACCTAGTACGTACGAATTATTTGGGATATTTGCTCTTATGATCGAGCGCAGAGAGAAAATGCTCTCACTTTTTCCCATAGAAATGCATTACCGGAAGTCAATTTTGGACTGGTTGCTGTCTGCTTCAATTTGCGTCAGCACACGAGCGCCACTTGAACCTCTAGCGTACATTATAATAACTCTATGGGCGGCAGTTGGCGTCGCGACCGCTTGCGCCATCTCTTGTCTCCCGTGCGAAACGGCGCCGTGTTGTTTGCAGACCGGTGGCGTCGCTGCGTTTCCATAGGAGCTAAGCCTTTTTCTCTTTACTTTTTCCTCAGGTAAGTTCGCTCTTCGCAAACTTTACAAAAAAATGCACCATCTGTGGGCAACGCTGCACAAAGTCGTAGCGCGATAGGTTAAGAAACCGAATTTTCCGGTCGATTTAAAGAGCCTGGCGTCTCCTTGTTTTGCCCTGTAGAATACACTGCAGTAACCATAGTAGCCATTCCCAAAAAACGGTGTCGCGTCGAACGACGGGGAAGACGGGGGGCCGGGGGACGCGGGGGGGGGGGGGGTGTTAATTGCTTGCGCGAACAACGTCTATGGGCAGTGTCATAACTGAGCCGGTCTACAGGGTGATACAAGGAGACGCCAGGCTCTTTAAATCGACCGGAAAATTCGGTTTCTTAATCTACCGCGGTAATACTTTCGCAGCGTTGCCCACAAGTGGTGCATTTTTATTTTTATTTTTTTTGTAAAATTTGCAAAGAGCGAACTTACCTGAGGAAAAAGTAAAGAAAGAAATAGGCTTAGCTCCTATGGAAACGCAGCGAAGCCACCGGTCTTGAAACAACACGGCGCCGTTTCGCACGGGAGACAAGAGATGGCGCAAGCGGTCGTAGCGAAAATGGCCGCCAACGCACAAGTATATGACGCCGAGAGCCGGCGTCTTTAGCAGAAAAGGAACTGCAGTTCCTTGTTGTTACCGCGCCTGTTTTTGTTTCTGCGACTGTCGCCTCCTGCGGAATGCGCGCCTCTTTTGAGTCGAAAAGATTGTCTGCTAAAGGCGCCGGCTCTCGGCGCCGTATGCTCGTTCGTTGGCGGCGTTCGTTGCGCCATCTCTTGTTTCCCGTGCGAAACGGCGCCGTGTTGTTTGAAGACCGGTGGCGTCGCTGCGTTTCCATAGGAGCTAAGCCTTTTTCTTTCTTTACTTTTTCCTCAGGTAAGTTCGCTCTTTCCAAGTTTAAAAAAAAAAAAAGCACCATCTGTGGGCAACGCTGCACAAAGTCGTAGCGAAACTGAATTTTGCGGTCTATTTAAGGAGCCTGGCCTCTCCGTGAATCACCTTGTACACTGATGGCAGAAAATAACACACCGAGAAGGGGCGGATCCAGAGGATTCCCCAAGGGGGGGTTCCAGGATAAAAAAAAAAAAGAGGGGGGTGGGGGGGACACTTGCTGCACACCTCATGACTGTGTTGGATCGTTGTTTAAACACGCGTATAAATGGTAGAGAGAGGTCTTTCCTCCTCAACGACCCGAAGTGTCGCAATTCAAGACAGGATTGCAATATCTCCCGCTTCGTAGCAAGGAATAACGAAATCTTGATTTAAAGGAGCTGTGCAACAATTTCGGTGCTTTGCTTAGATAATTTGGAAGTTGGTGTCTCGACCTTTCGGAAGTAAATAACAAAAACCGCTTTTGCCTGCAAGTCCTAGTTTTTATTTTAAAAATAGACGAAGACTGAGGCTTTCGGCACCTCTCAAGTCTTTCACCTTCTTCCGAGTCACGTGCGCTGTGACGTCAATGGGGGTCGCGCGGGGTTCCAGTAAAGCTGTCTCCCTAGAGCAGTGGTCTCAAACTCATTTGAGTGTGGGGGCCAGATATCCCACACCTGAGAGGTTGAGGGCCAACGTAAGACGCGCGGGGGGGAGGGAGGTTTTGTGTTTTTTTGTAAACTCAAAGTCTTGTCAGTGACATCTTTAGATTTGATTTGTTTATGAGACTACTTTGGGCCTTGACCTGACGTGATAAGAATGAAAATGACACCGCTCCACCAACGTCCTGGCATTTCTAATAGAAGTACACTGTCGTTCCCGTTGCTCAATTCACCCAGGAATTAACCAAGCTCCACACGTCTCGAAAAACAAAGGGTTAATATGATAGTTGTTGTTTTCCTCACGATTTTTACTACAACACCCAAACAAATACTTGTCTTTTAATAATCATGTATTTGAAAGGCGAGAGTCCCGAGCTCGTAGCTTTATCTTTGCCAGTTAAGCGCGAAACACATGTACGACGAAAACCTTCCGATCCGACGTGCGGACTGCCGGAATGACCTTGGGGGGAGAGGGTTTTCGTAGCATCGGAGAGCGCTGAAATCCCTCGCCTCCGACCGTCGTATTGCGCGGTCGGACGTCGGATCGGACGGTTTGGTCGTACATGTGTTTCGCGCTTTACTCCTGCTGATCAAGTTTGCGCAGCCGAAATGCGTCCTTCAACGAATAGCCTCCGCTTGCAGTCTAGTAGCGGAATTGTTGTATGTTACAAAAAGCTGGGAAGCAAAAAGATTATGCGAAACCAGACTTGTACGTAATCCGTTACAAGTAACGAAATTACTTGTAACCCCTTACATTTTTCAGTGATTTAGTAACGGAATAATTACATATTTTCTCGAGTAATTTTAAAGTAATTCCGTTACATTTTTTACGAAACGGATTCCTTGTAATCCGTTACATTTTTTTTCAGGACCAACCCCCCCCCCCCCCCCCCCCCCCCCCCCCGTTCTAAGGACAGGATTGTTTTTATTTTGGTAATGTCGAGCGCAGTGACACTGTCACGCGAGCTGACCAGCGCAGAGGGAGGCTTGGCACTCTTCAGTTCCGCAATGCTTTCTTTGTTTTACAACACCGTTCCCCTGAATCTATTTTTTTTAGACCCTAACAACAATGTAAAAAAATCCAAACAAAACATTTCTACAAAAAAAAAAGGAGGGAGGGGGGCAAGTTATATCCGCTTCTTTTAGTCCCTTTGTTTTTTCTTTGCGATCGAAGACTGGGAGAGGAGGACACAAGTGATTCTGTGCCTCTTCGAGAAGCTCGAGGTCGTAAGTTCACAGAAAACAGTTAACAATGTCCTTCATAATAACCCTGAGACGAAGGAAAAATAAAAAAAACGGACAGTACAGCGAAGTCTCTAACACAGCTTGAAAATTTATTTAACAACCATCGTCTTATATACACCCGTCTCCGACCTCCAAAACAGTTCAAAAGACCTCCTCGCCCACTTCATAGAGTACCCTCACCCTCAACATAAACCGACAAACGCACACAAAACAACCACGCCCAAAACACAAAGGGACACCAACTCGAAAAGGGAAAGCAGGAACTTCCGCAAGTGACAAGGTCAGACCGAACCAAACATCACTTGTAAACTCTTTTGTTCCCCTATCGAAACACAAACAAAATTGCAAAAAAAAAAAAAAAAAAAAAAAAAACACACCCAAAGGAAGAGAAGAATCCGATCCACGAAAGCAGCGACCCAACACTTAACAAAAAAAAAAAAAAAAAAAAACTATAAACCTAGAAACTTTTTTGTTCCCTTATCAAGAGATAATGAAGGATGGCTGATACAGTTTCCGAAGCTTAAAATAAGCTTCGGAAACTGTATCAGCCATCCTTCATTATCTCTTGATAAGGAAACAAAAAAGTTTCTTGGTTTATAGTTTTTTTTTTTTTTTTTTTTTTTTTGTTAAGTGTTGGGTCGCTGCTTTCGTGGATCGGATTCTTCTCTTCCTTTGGGTGTGTTTTGATTTTTTTTTTTTTTTTTTTTTTGCAATTTTGTTTGTGTTTCGATGGGGGAACAAAAGAGTTTACAAGTGATGTTTGGTTCGGTCTGACCTTGTCACTTGCGGAAGTTCCTGCTTTCCCTTTTCGAGTTGGTGTCCCTTTGTGTTTTGGGCGTGGTTGTTTTGTGTGCGTTTGTCGGTTTATGTTGAGGGTGAGGGTACTCTATGAAGTGGGCGAGGAGGTCTTTTGAACTGTTTTGGAGGTCGGTGACGGGTGTATATAAGACGATGGTTGTTAAATAAATTTTCAAGCTGTGTTAGAGACTTCGCTGTACTGTCCGTTTTTTTATTTTTCCTTCGTCTCAGGGTTATTATGGATACCATTCACCAGCTCGCCAGTGTTTTTTACCTTTCTTCACTAACAATGTCCTTCTCGGTTATTGTGACTACGACCATTTTCATAATGTCACAACAAGAGACAACGCTCAGTCTGCCCTAAAATCCACTAAAAGAGATGTGATAATATGTGAAGGTGTTATTGCCACAAGCATCCTCGTTCGTTGCTGCACATTCATCATCTTCTTTTAAAAAACAGGATGTATATTTTTCTGCATCTTTCACATTATTTTACCCTGTTTTAAAAGCTACTTAACTTCTAGGGTGGGCCTTCTTTATTTGTGAATTCCAGCCAGGTTATCTGCATCTCAGTCACCCTTTTATGAGTCAGCTTTTTGCGAGCACTTGGAAAATGGTGAGTCTTCCTTTCTTCTTTTTTCTGTTTTGCCCCAGAAGGACGCATCTCATATCAAGCAGATATTTTTACAAATCAAACATGATGGTGGCTGACGTAGTCTTGATATTCTGTGCTTGAGGGGTGAGTGAAACTCGTGAGTGGGGCCATAGCGCGGCTTACTTAGTACTCTGCCCTTCACTGCCCGTGGCATCAGCGGACGTCTATCTGGAGAACACCGGAGTAAACTGCAGTCGGTTCGTGCTCCATGCGGTTTTGAACGGCACCAAGAAAGGTACACACGGCAAACGTTCGTTTACATTACCTTGTTTTAAACGACGCTCTAAGTTGTTATAAATGTCCTCTTTTTTTAGTGCTTATATTTATATACTAGAAACTTTGTTTTTATTCACCAACGTATCAACCGAGGCTCGACCTCTTCAAAACCAAAGGAAGAAGAATATCGAGCCAAACCTTATTTATTATTTAATTATCACCTTACTGTCACAACTATGTTTTGCTACTGTCTGGCAATAAGTGGAGGTATAGTAAGATGGACATAAATCAGTTCTTATTCTAGTTTTGGCTAGATGTATGATGACTTCCACAGCTTCGCGATTTAGACAATGGAGAATTTTAGTAGATCTGTCCGATGACTCCGATAACGATATCCAATACCCCGCTGCCGCCTTTGCGCATGTATCATATTGTTATTGGGAGCATCGGAGGAATCGGAACGATTTACTAAAACTCTCTTATATCAAGCAACGGCTGCAACGACGAAGCTTTGTTTTATCTTCGAGGTAAACAGTACTCCCATTGCTTCGCTGAAGAAGCTTAACGCAGACCATAAATAGAGTTGTTCGTTTTCGGGTAACACCCGATTTTACCCGATTTTTACACCCCGAACATGTTTCAGAAGAATCGGGTTAAACCCGACTTCTCCCCGAATTTTAAAACCACATAACCAACCTATTTATTTATACTCTGCGCGGAGTTAGCGTTGCACACACGCTATCTACCCTACCTCGGGACAACAGTGACCTCTAGTTCATTTCGCGAACTGCGTGCAGCACTGTAGACGCTGCACTGCTCTCAACCAACCGCCCACCTCACCGTGACATTCTACGGAGGCCAGCTGAGGAAAAGCGACAATAAGCGTTGGGGCCTCGGAGGGCCATTTCTGTCCCCCGCTGTGCAGGTGGAACCGCCTCGGCACGCCATGTAGCTTTGGCCCTGCTACACGCAGCTGTGGTAAAATGCACTGTCAATCCCCCCTCGACCGCTGTTAGGGGTTGACGCCCAGCAAGGTCTCTCGGGTAGCATGGCCATCTCGTTTTCGTTCGACCTTTCTCACGAACAACGTCCGAGTCAGTCAGTCGCGTACACAGATCGGGAAAGCTTAGCAGGTTTATTCCATGGCGAAATATCTGCTCGAAGACAACCGTCCCTCGAACGGTCGGGTTTTTTGTTAACACCTTGGGAGAGGAGGATTCCGTGGGCGATGCTTCCCTTGAAGCGACAGACGGCAATCGGAGCTGGAAAACCCCGATGTCCCCCGATTACCAGCTTGAAACAGATCCCTAATTTTACCGCGTTAGCTTTAGGGAGCTCGTAATACCCTCCAATAAAACAAGAAAAAAAAAATCCGAATCTTTTACTGAGTACTGCTGTAAATTTAACCCGAAAAAAACCCCGAATATTTGAATGTTTCCACAAAAAACTCGATTTCTCCCCCAGTTATCAGCTTGAAAAATAGCACCCGATCTTTACCCCCCGAATTTAAATAAATATAAAACCCGAAAACGAACAACCCTAACCATAAAGCATTCATGAGGAACAATATTGCAGTCCCATCCAGTGCCTCAGCTCAAATGGTGTTCAGCGTAGCAGTCGACATATTGAGTAAGAAATAATCCAAAATGTCTGACGAGACTTTCGGGAGCCAGCTGTTGCTTAAAATACTCAGGGTCATTAAATGGAACAGCTTGAAACAATAAGAGCTTGAATAACCCCCTTCTCATTGTTTCTTCCTTGAGGACAATAATGTTGAGAGTAACGCCACGAAAGTAACGGATTACTTTTTGGAGTAACGGTCAGTTACTTTTATGGCAAAGTAATTGTAATTGTAATAAATTACAATTTAGCCTTGAGTAGTTGTAGATGTAATTCCTTACTATTTTTCAGTAACGTGTACAAGTCTGTGCGAAACAAAGGGCAAATAAACACCGATAAATGTAAACTATGTGAATACGTTAAAAGAGCAGGGCTTATTTTCGACGGAAAATGAATCAGCGAAATGAGATCACAAGGGCGCATGCCATTTCTAGCGCTTGAGACACTGGAACGGGACTCGTAGCCGGTTTCCTGCGGGCCGCGTCCCAGCGAGTTGCGGGCCGCATGCGGCCCGCGGGCCACGTGTTTGAGACCCATGCCCTCGAGCATCAGCGAGGAAGTGACCACGTGCTGCGCAGCGCGAAAAATATGGTGAAAGTAGGAAAGGTCTCGTCCGGGTCCAGCCACCTCCGTCCGGCTCTGCTCCCTCCCCGCCCCCCCCCCCCCCCCCCTCCCCCCCGCCGGCTTCTTCTGGCGGCTGTTCGCGGTAGCAGATAGAGCTGACGGTTTTGTGGGCCTAGGAACACGCGAATGTTCCGCGGTCATTGAGGAATCACATGCCACATTTTCTTCAACATAATCTCAGCTAAACCCCGTTTTCCTCGTGCAACACCAAACGTTGTCACCAAAGAACACAAAATCTGCGGGATAAAGTAAAGTAAAGGAAAGTAAAAAATTTGTGTTTCGGCTATTATGTGACGAAACATCTGCCAAAAAGCTCTACACCAGAATGCGTGATACAATAACGCCTACGAAATAAATTACAATATTTTTATCAAATTATGTCCTCTGTATAGTTTTAGCCTGACTTGGTTGTTTTAACATATAATCAGAGCAACGAGCACTAAATAAGTTAAGGGCAATACAAAAAAAGAGCTTAAAATTTTCGCGGCGCTGCATGTGATGTATCCGATAAGGTCGAAACGGGCAAGCGAGACATGATTGGCTCAGACACCATACAGAAACACACTCTAATCACAAATTACGAGAATAAAATTCAATTGCTCGTTGCCATTCAGTGTGGCCATTATCACCTTCGTCTAAGCCAAACCTTATTTAAATGTCCCTACGCTGAGACCTGAAGAGATTGGAGTGACAGCCAATAACGTTGAGATTGTTCACAATAACGCTAGCTCCTCTTTTCGCTTCTATGAATGAATTCTCGGAAACGGCAACCAACGGTTTTTCAAGTTGGTAATCCGTAGTCTTTACCACTGGGAACTGCTAATGGTAACTCGAAGGCAGCTCGCCTAGAAAGGGTGCTCGAAGGAAAGTAATGACCCTCAAAGACCAATCACCCTGAGGCGCGCGGAAGGGTTTCATATTTCTGCCGTGCTTGAATCTCCGTATTTTCGATATTCTTTGTTCTGTCCGGGAATGGTGACGTTTCATCCCCTCCAGGTCGGCCGAATCGCTCTTATTAAAAAAAATAATAAAAATGCTAGGTTCCGACCGGTGCCAAGCGATAGGTCCACGCCCGGTGTAAACTTGAGAAACGCGACGACAGGCAGAGGTAAAAAAAAAAAAAAAAGAACAAGAAATTCAATTAGAAGCGATAAAAAGCCGCACACGGCTGCGCACGAAAAACTCGACCAAACGCAACATCCGTTACAAACGCAACACACTGACGAAACTTCGGGCAGTGGGGCCAACAAGAACAATAAAACAGCACTCAATTCCCGACACAACGCGAAACAACTCGCCGCTCGCGACATAAATGCAGCCGGGAACAACGTTCGCCTACGCATAGAAAACGGAAGTTCCGAGGAAGGAAAAGCTCCCCCGGTGAACCCAAAGTCCAGGGGAAAGTTCAACCGTGGCTCAAACGAAGTCTGAAGACTCACCACGTCTTGGGTCCGACGGACGACGAAGGCTTGACTTTCCCGGCGTGGTGAACTGGTTGCTCGGCGGTCGACGCAACGCAGCCCCGCGCGCACACTCACTCCCCGAAAAGGGAAAAACCGAAGCCCGTACGAGTCACGGGAACAGGCGACGGGAGGAACGACCGGCCAACCTGACCGGCCCTTCTGGGGGTCCGCCCTTCTCCCTCCACCTACCAGGGTCTCCGAGCTCGAGGTCGGGGGAAATAATTTTCTACTCGGACCAAGCTACCCGAGCAAAACATAAAAATAAAAACTCCCGACGACTGGCCTTGACAGAAACGCATGTCTACAATTTCTCCCTTTCAGGAAGGAGGCAATGAGCTGCCCGGCGGCCTTGTCCTAGCGGCAGAGAGGCGGGCACCTCCAAAGATAATCCGATAAGTGGAAGCGAAAATCGACAGGGATGGATTGCGCTGAACAGAGACACAACCAAAATAAAGCTACAAAAAGTGCAAAAATTTGTGACAGAAGGTCGCTACTCTCAAAAGCCCATTGTCAAATGGAAACAGGCTCGTTGCTTTTCTTTTTTTTTTTTTTTCTACTCCGCGTTGTCACGAGGGTGCAGGTGCGCTTTGACGCTTGGGGCCTCTGCTTATTATCTTATTTAATTGGCGACTCACAGGAAACGACATGTCGAATTGCCGGCGCTCGGATACAAACGTCCTGAATCCGACAAAGTTTCGAGCCAGGCTCTGGTTTGCGCAGTCCGCGCAGCCTCGCAGGAAAGGGGGGGGGGGGGGGGGAGACGTCAGTAGCAAACGGGTTCTATCAACCGCCACCAGTCTAACACCATCAAGGGTGAAACTTGCAATTTAAGGTTATTATTATAATGCAACTAAATGCAAAGGTGAGAGCGAGCTGGACAAGAAGGATGAAAATAATCCCTGGAGAAGGGGAACAAGAGCGACAAGGGACAAACACAAATCTCGAAATACAGCTCGTTGACTGGTGAGCGACCGAAAAAATCCGCCTGGTGCGGGTATCGAACCCGGGACCTGTCCATTACAGGTGGAGCGCTCTACCAACTGAGCTAACCAGGGGTTAGACGTCAGTAGAGCAAACGGGTTTTATCAACCGTTACCAGACTAACGCCAAGGGTGAAACTTGCAATTTAAGGCCATTATTATAATGCAATTAAATGCAAAGGTGCCAGCGAGCTGGACAAGAAGGATGAAAATAATCCCTGGAGAAGGGGAACAAGAGCGACAAGGGACAAACACAAATCTCCAAATACAGCTCGGTGATTGGTGAGCGACCGAAAAAATCCGCCTGGTGCGGGTATCGAACCCGGGACCTGTCCATTACAGGTGGAGCGCTCTACCAACCGAGCTAACCAGGGGTTAGACGTCAGTAGAGCAAACGGGTTTTATCAACCGCCACCAGTCTAACAACAACGAGGGTTAAACTTGCAATTTAAGGTTATTATTATAGTTCAATTAAATGCAAAGGTGCAAGCGAGCTGGACAAGAAGGATGAAAATCCCTGGAGAAGGGGAACAAGAAAGACAAAGGACAAACACAAATCTCCAAACACAGCTAGGTGACCGGTGAGCGACCGAAAAAATCCGCCTTGTTTGGGTATCGTACCCGGGACCTCTCCATTACGGGTGGTCACTCTCGCCGCTTCCTCATCGTCGAGCAGCGGGATCAGCTGGCGACAATCCGCGGATGAAAGGCTCGAGCATCAACAGCCCAAGTGCACTCGGTGCCGATGCGGGCGATGCGGTTTCTGTCAACCGGTAGCCCAGCACAAGCCGTGACCGTTCCAGCTCTTCGTCAGGACACGGTGTTGCAGATAGCAGGGTATAGTACAACTACACGGACCACCGAAGCAAACGCACTGTTATCGTAAATCTTGGCTTGTGATTGTGCCTTTGTAGATCATCTTATTCGTTTTGCTGGAGATGCAAACGATGAGCATAACAGAATCGTTTGCACATTCCGCATACCTCGCAAAAGCATTCACCCAGTCACCTTGCGAAAAGCGCAAAACACGGAGTCCGTACCGTCCTGACTCCCCCTCTCTTTTACCTGCTTTAGAGCAGTTTGTACCTGATAGTAGGTATGCCTACTAAAATTGAAACTTGAAACTAGGGTCTAGTTTCAAGTTTCAATGCGGCCGGAAGACGGGCTCGAGGAGGGCACCCGGAGACATCCGGGTTCGGGGACATGGCCCGGGATCTCGGAGGCCATGGCGGTGAGCGAGCGTTTTTCTTCGCTTCGGGTAGAGGGCGCGTCTGTTCACGTTTTCACGATAACATTTAAAAAACCTCAAATCGAGCATACATTGACTGAGCTTCCTAACTCAACACACTTTCAAAGAGTTCACGTCACGCGCGTAGTTTTCTTGGCCAGCACTGGCGGCTGCAGGACGGAAAATAGTCCCCTTTCCTCTGCGCGATTTCTCCCGGCGCACTCGCGACATTTCGAGGGCTCAGGGCGTGCTTTATTCTACTCGTGCTAAGGTAAGCCAAACAAAAGTGACAAGCGCCAGATTTTTTAACGTTAAAATCGTTTGACGGCCCCCTTAAGTGTCATGAAACAATATCGGGTTGGAACGTTCCTGACTTTGCAGATGCGTACTGGTCCTAGTCTGGCCCAAGTATGCTCGAACAGACCGCCACTGATTCAGAAACTTTGTCGCCGTGAAATTGCGAGGATAAAAGAGGACTACTTCTTACAATCTTGCAGTCGGAAAGCCGGACGACGTAATTGTGGGATTGAAACGACCCGACTGATGAGAATCGAGCGTGGCTCATGAATCGGACACGAGAACTGCTTGAGCACTCAACTTCGGCTCGTAAGAATCGAAATTATTGTAAACTTTCCCCTTTTAATGAACATTCAGGTTCGATATAAAATATATCGCAAGTTAATTTAGCATTTGATGGGCGGTTTCTGTCATAGAGCATGCGATACGAGGTTCCAAATATCTCGCGAAAGTGTGAAAGGTACGATGTTTTTATTTCCCCCGCGGCTTTATTACGTGTGAATAAAATAATTCAGTTCGCATGAGAAAAATTGAATAGGTAAAGTACATTAAAAGAAGAAGTAATATACATTTTTCGCTAACCAAAAGAAATATACACACTATCGCGATACATTTCAAGACGAATAAAAGTGTGCATGGCTTTATCAATGCTGCTCATTCCGGACACCAGCCAGCGAAGCTTGCGCATGCACGGCAAGACAAGGGGTGCTAGGGTTCTTCTCTAACCCTAAAAAACCTTGAGCACAAAGGTGCGATTGAAAATATTTATTCAAACGAAGTACCGAGCTTTTCCGACGCCACCACGGCGCGATCTCTAGGCCACAAGGAGTCCAAACAATGCGACCCTATCAATGTAGTCGATTACGTCCTGATAGGTCGGTACGGCGGTCACAAGATACGAGGAGAAGAGGGCCATCTCTTCATTCAGCTTTCTATTCCTTGCTCGGACTTCACTGGGTGTTGCCGATGCCACCGCCAAGAGGTCCCTCAAAAGGGCTTGTATCTGGTTTTGGGACGCGAACTGCGCCACTTGAAGAAACTGGATGAATTCAGCCAGGGCTGGATGGTAGGTGCTGAGCCGACTGTGGAGTCCATTGTGCCACCCTTCAATCATATTTGTTGTGCGGGGACCTTCGGCCCCGAACTGACCCCAGACGTCCCTCACGGTTGGGTTTGACAGCCAAAACCCGCTCATGTAAACGGCGAACTGCTGTAGCCGCGCGCTGTAGAGCGGCCCCACGGACGGTCGCGCTGCGATGAGGTCTGCCGCGAAGTCAAGTCGGAAGTCGCCTGGAAGAAAAGGCAGGTGACGCACCCTGCGCAGCCAATCATGAACCAACGGGTTGCTGTTGGACAGACCCCTGAGTGCGAGCTCATCTCGTTTTGTGTTGAGGGCTTTCGCAAAATAAAAAGCACAGCTCCGTACCTAGAAAAAAAAAAAAGTCAATCACGTAGTATTTTAGTTTCCAATCACTCACAGAAAAGCGGTCTCATTTAGCTAGACTAAGCAATTCAAGGAAGGCAGGACGCGCGATATCTTTGAAAGAGGCAGCAGAAAGTTATTGCTTTCTACTCTATAGTCCGTTGCAACCTAAGAACGAAGGGCGAGGGTAAGGCGGGCCGGGGAGAAGGAAACAGACGGAACGCTGGAGAAGAGAGGGGGAACCACCTTCTCTCTTTAGCGTTCCGTCTGCTTCCTCCTCCCCGGCTTGTCTTACCCTTGCCCTTCCTTCCTAAACATGCACCAAGCTTTTTGCACAGATGGAGCGCTCTGCACGAATGAAAACAACCGCGAATTGTTAGCAAGGGTCTTGTTGTAGCGCAAGTGTTTCTCAGTGAGTTTAATTGAGTAATAATTTACACCAATGAACTAACTATAAAAAAGAGGTCAGGGCTAACGTCAAGAAGCGCACGAATGAGGTTTTTGCATGCGCGCGCGGTTTTCGTGGTATTTTCTCTGGTCTTTAGAGAAAGCTCGCTAAAAATGAACAATACTAATATGGTAAAATTGTGTGTGTGTATGTGCGGGAAAGGGGTGGGGAGTGTTGTTACGCTGTATTTTTTTACCTACCTACTAAACTTTTTTAAAAGGCTGAAAAAAAAAAAAGGCGCGTAAAGTATAACACGTTGCCAACACGCGAATCCGGTGTTCCTCAAGGCACTCTTCAACTTCCCAATTGAAACCATGGACCTAAACTCGATATTCAATAAAGTGGCTAATCAGTCATATTTAGTTAAATAATTAGGTTCCGCAAAAAGATGCTCGCGCTCTCGCAAGGTGCTTGCAAATAAGTTATACATACAGTAACGTTCATTTGCGTAGCTGGGGGACCCGCCGTGCAGCTGTCTACTCTATGATCGCTTTGATTATCGAAACTTTAAATGCTAAGATCGGTTGCAAATGAAATAAACTTAATTTTTTTCTCGTAAAGCAGTCAAGACATTATGCAGCAATACAACTATTTAATATCACCCCCCCCCCCCCCCCCCCCCCTTCAAGACAAAATAAACACAAGAAAAGGGGCTAACCTTTGGGGTGCCGGAAGCAGTCCCGAAGACGTTCTGCGTGGCAATGAGTACAGCGGCTTCGTAGTCAAATGTCCATGTAGTCGAGGTTCCGAGGGCCCCCATGTGGCCGAATTTTCGAACCGTGGCATTTCGTACGCAGGTTAGGAGAGTTTCGCACGCGCGTACGTCTGACGCTTGCATCAACGCGTGCACCACCGGTTGTACTGCGCCGATGACAACCGCATGAAGCGTGTACAGTTTTTCCGGGTTATGAAAGTCCTTGGGATTTCCGTCACTGAGCACACACTCGTCGTTGTAGAGGGCGTCGTCTTTCTCGGCAAAAAACACCAGGATCCTCCGGCCTTCAGTCTTCTCCTCCAGCTGTAGGAAGAGGGCAAGAGGCACAGGTCTTTTGTTACCTGCAGCTCGGGGAGAAGGTCATCGATGGCGTTTCCTTTCAGCACAGAGTGCTGGCAGTTCCTTAACAGTGCACGGCGTTTTGACGCAAAGCCGTAGCCTGCGACCGGTGCAGACCTGACGTCGTCCTGAACGTCAATGCTGTAATCAGCGAATCTCTCTTCAATCGACGAGATGGCATGGTCGAAGGATTCCCGCGGGCGCTTGCGACTTTCTCGGATTTATGTTTGGACTTCCACCATAAATCGATTTGCCAGTACCTTTGCTACAGGCACTTCAATTTCTGGGTTGCAACTGTGCGGTGTGGCCGGGTAGTCTGGATCCGTGATCATGATGCCGTTCTCAACGGTTAAGAGCGCGATGGGACACATTTCCCCTGGTTTCTTCATTTTGCTGAGTTTATAGCAGCTAGTGCACCGGTAGTAACTTACCTCGGGATTTTTTGAGATTGCTTGCTTTGAAGGAAAACTCGAAAACGACGTTGTCCCTTCGCTGACTCTGGTACTGGATGACGGGCCATTTCGAGCGGTGATTGGATGGAACATACGAGGGCACTCCAAAGTTGCGGGAGATGGCATCAAAGGATAGGGTCACTGCTCGGGGATACCAGATTGAAGCAAACAGACGGAAGGCGCCGGCAAGGCGAACTTACGCAAGCGAAGATTGGGACTTGTATGGACTGAGCGGAGCGGAGCTGGACCGTGCGGGCCTCTCACATGGGGGCTTCCGCCCACAGCCCCAGACCGAAACTGCGCCCGACGCGCCACCACCGCGCCGTGACGTAAGAGAGATGAGTTGCCAAAACAAAATTGTCATTTCGTCTTTTTTACATTGTTTGCGCTCCCCTCGAGATAACAAAAGCGAATAATTCGTCGAGCTTCCCTCCCCGCAAAAGCGGAACTAAAAAAAGCATCCCCACTCCCTCTTTCCATTACCCACCTTTCTTTTCTTTTTTTTTTTTTTTTTCAAATGAATTTTTTTTTGCATGTATACACCTTTCCAAAAATCGCTCCTAGGCCGCCGCCATGTTGCTGATGCTGATGCGGCTGGTGCGACTCTCGCTCCCCCTATGAGGTAGAAATTTTCTGCCACTCTCTGGGACTGTGAAGACCCGCTCAGCGCGGTTCTCTACCTACGTTTTTGCGGTTTCGCATTCGACGTTTCCTCGCCTCTCTTGAAAGTTTCCACTTATTTTTTTATGCGTGCTGCGTACCCTTTTTGTGTTGTCTTCCATTGTGAGAAATAAGGCTGGTAAGTGCCTGCCATTCAAGCTTTTCTGCTCGACATTCACGGGAAAGGTGAAGGACGTTGAACGGCCCTCGACGCGATTTTGCGAACATTGTTCTCCCCCCTCCCAGAGATAATCCGTGTAGAATCCTCAGTTATCTCCAAAATTAGTTGTCCGGGTTGGGGTGAGAAATGGGTCAGTCGCGTTTGTTTCTTTGCCTCGGTGCGGTTGTGAAAAAAGGAAGCTCTCCCCGAAACGTGCCCCAAAACGAAGTCATCTCGGGTTCCGTGCGATCGTCAAGATGTGACTGTCGTCGACTGTGACTGTGTTATTTGAGATCGTTCTCAAATAAATTCTTTTCGGATAACGCTGCAACGTGTGGTACGTACGATATATTGTTCGAATGTGAACAATTCCTCAATTGTATGTCCGTGTCCTGTCCATCGGTAAACACGTTATTTGTGAGTGTGTAAAATGCATGACTTTCGGCCCTTTTCTGTTGCAATTAATTTTTGACAGCAAAGCGCTTTGTCGTTTCACATGAGGCGAATCCCGCTGCGCCGTCAAAACTTATCGTAAGAAAAAAAAAATAACTAGAACTATACATTCCAGTCGCATTCGTTCTGTCGCGCGCATACCCAACAAAAATAGTTAATTTTTTTTTTTTTTTTTTGCTTTTTTGTTTTTTTAAAGGGGCTACAATGATTTCTCAATGTCCTCGGGAAAATACATGTACCATGAGACACAAAATATAGCGGGAAAAGGTGATAATTTAGCCGCCAGCAGCGTTTGAAACTGCGCCTACGCAAGCTGCGCCTATTGAAAGCACAGTCCACTCGGTTAGGGTTAGGAGGGACGCCGGTGAGAGTCTAGCCTCAAACTCAGTGACTGGGCTCGAAAACTGTTGGTTGCCCCTGGGGTCGAGTGTTTTTTAGAAAGGTGTATAGCCGATATCTTTTTGGTGATCTGTTTCTTTCGAATTTCCTCGTCGCCGTGTTGAAGGCGATTATGGTGTCTGAGAAGTAACTTTTCGTGCAAGCTGGCAGTTTGGCCGGTGTCATCCGCAGTTGCTCGTCGCAAGCTGATGCTCGTTCTCGTCGATTTAATATGCTGTTAACTTTTACAAAGACAAGATATAAACGCCGCATGGATAACCTTTCCTCGTTGGGTAAGTACTTTTTCTTTAAGTTATTTCTTGAGTAGACTGTTTTATCGCACCGGGGATGAAGTTGGAACCGTGTAGACATGGGTCGAAATAGAGCAACCAACTTGGGCAGCTACGCGATCATGCTAAAGGCGCAAACGAAAGGCCCTTCTGCAATCGGCAAAGCGAAGAAAATGCTCACTTAGGTTTTCAGTAACTACGCTCAAGCGTCCACAAAACGTCGTTCGATCAAGATGCGTTCGCGGAGCACACAGCACTGAGAGGGCCAAAAGACTGATCTGACTTCGCATCGAATTCAAGGACAACGCAGGGCTTCGAGCGCGCTAAGCTTTAAAAATTGGGTTGTGTGTATGTTCATACGGCCTAGAACTTGGTCTGCCTCAACGGCCAACGAGTCTCCCAGCTGTAAATGAGACATTAGCCAGTGCAGTACAACCCCTAGCCTGGGGCCTTTAACGTGCATCACGCAGAACCCAGGATCCTGGGTTCTGAAGCGTGAGCTTTCGCTCCACGTGCTCCGCGAGCTAGTGTGCGCTAGCCCACTAGGCCACCAATTCCCTGCCTGCTAAGCTTCCGGTGTTGCGACAGTCCGGTACGCAACATGGAGGAGCAAACCTGTCTACTACATGATTGTAAACCTGAGACTGGGGCAGAAAGAGAACATAACAGAAGGTTATGTTCTCTTTGCCTCCTCCAAAAGAGGAGGCAACGTCTCAATGAGACGTTGCCTCCTCTTTTACTACCTTCTGTTATGTTCTCTTTCTGCCCCAGTCTCAGGTTTACAATCATGTCCAACTTACACCAGCTCGCCTGCACTCTGACTATTTTTTCTGTCTACTACAGTTGCCGTTTTTTCCCTCCGCTACGCTATAACCGAAGAAAACGCCGCAGCTGCGCATGCGCGCCCCCAGCCTTGTCTGCATAGTTCAAGGTCTTGTGGCGGATAACGGAGCGCTATCCGGGTGCCTAGGGCACACCCTTTCCACTTGACCTTGACCGCCCTTTCGCCATTTTGGGGGGGCACTGTTTTCTTGCAACACTAATCTGTTCCTACGGGAGAAGGCGAGTCCGGGTGCCCTCCATTTGTAGTAGGCGGCGAAACCGTAATGGGGCACTCCTTACTGGAAAAAGGTCCATTCCAAGCTCGAACAGCCCTACGAGAAAGCAGGCTCGCGAGAGGGCCTTCCCAGTGTTGCAAATATTTTGAGCTGAATGGCGCAACGTGTCACACCAAACTTGGCTGTCCTGAGGGTATAAATATGGTTCCCAAATACAGCTATCCGCTGTGTAAGCATCTGTCTTGTTTAGTTTGTTTGTGTTTAAATTCGGCTTCTAAGATTGTTAGAAAATTCATGACCAACACGATGTTTTTCCAGATTTTTTTATTCTCCAGAAATCATCGCGATCATGTTCACTGAACTTTTAGTACTGCAGTTATTCAACGCGGATCTCTTCTTTTTTTTTTTTTTTTTGTCAAGTTGGTGACGCACGTTGCCACGCTCACCCTCGGACGTGTCAGTGTGTTACCCTCCTTCCCCTCAGAACTGGGAAAGGGAGGGTGAAAACTAAGAAAAACAGTTCCCACTCCTTTTTTTTTTTTTTTTTTTTCTTAGCGCAAATTAGGCGACGGCATTCTTTACTTCCCATCCGCGTCGTCTTCGCGATTCCTTCAAGAGTTTGAAGTTAACAATGAGCGTCGAGTGCCTCGTGATCCACGGACCGAAGAAGAAAGTGATCGTCGTGATCGGCGATCGCAAGTTCAGGGACGTTCACAATGCACTCCTACAATCGGACTTCAGAGGCCTTGTGACTCCTAGCCTGCTGGTACAGGTAAGCGCAACCATTTTTTACTAATATTTGGTGTTTGGTCGTTTTGATCGAGCATGATTTTCTCGACGTTGAAAGGTAACTTCTGAGTCTAAACTGCAATATCCCTGAACTTTTTTTTTTTTTTTTTTTTTTTTTATGTACAGTCGGGGACAAAAGTTCCCAGGACGGGCGAGCTGCGACTGAAGCGCCGTTCACTCTCTTGCGACCGACTAAGACCGAGAGAGACCAGACCGGTTTTTAAGCCTTTTCCGACTTCTTAGGACCGGATGCGATGCTGCCGAGCCGGTCGTAAGAGATCACAAGAGGCTTAAAAACCGGTCTGGTATTAATGGACGTTTTGCAGAAACATCGGTTCGAGAGTAAATGTTTCCAGTACCCTCTCTCTCTTCCTTCTCGCCGAGCAGAGACGTAAGATGGTTTCGTTGTGTCGACTTCGGGGCGGAAGATTACGCACGATGGGGACAAAGGCGAGTTTGGGGGAGTCGTATCTAGGTCACAGCGGCTCAATGGGCGAACAGGATGTGGCTCACGTTTTAGGTGTAGAACGGGTGGGAAAGGCCTTGCGCGCGCGCTGTTTTCTTGCAACTTAGCCTCGAACCCAGTCACGTGTCTAGGTGGCAGCACATATTCGCCAAGAGGTCCATTGGTCGTACTCGGTCGCAAGAGTGTGAACGGGCCTTGAAAAGCATTGCTCTGCCATCTGCCGGCGGGTCGCCTGGTTTCGAGATCACACAAAAGCGCATGCGCGTCCTACTGTGCCTGCAACATGTGTGTTTTCCCAGGAGATTCTGCAGCGCAAGATTTCGCTTCGAGCAGATACCTGTAAAGTCACTGATGTACTGCGGATGTATCGTTTCTACTCTGAGGTTGAGCGCTGCCCGAGCTTGATTTTGCAGACAGTGTTTGCTTGTTTACAGTGTTGCGTAACGTACATTGAAAAAGTATTTGAAGTAAAGTTCAAAGTCAATCAGAGGTTATGTACTTCAAGTATCGTAAGGTGCGATGTGCTTGAAATAAAGTACTACAAATAAACATACTTTTAAAGTACAAATACTTCTTAACACAATCTTTTATGACGCCTTTTCATACCGTACTTTTCTTACTATATTTTCTCTAGTATGCACTTCTCCAAAGGTAATAAGAAAAAAATCAGTTTATTTTTTTTTTTTCGGGGGGGGGGGGGGGGGGGGGGGGGGGGGGGGATAGCGACAAATGTTGGGTAAAGTCAAGTCGCTACGAAGTTGTTGTTTTACTCTCGCTGACACACTATTTATCACGAGGCACTTATTTTTAACGGTCTTGTGCCTGCCGTTAGCTCACTCAGAGTGATTACCAAATGACGTCTCGAAAGGCGATAGCGCGTTTTTACATGACGATACGCGATTTTTTGTTTCCAAATTTGGGGAATGTACTTTAAAGTCGAGAATTTTACATTCTTCAGAAATTACCAGAAAAAATACTGCTGTAAAGTTCAACTTCATGTTTAAAGAATGTACTTAAAGCCAAGTACAAGTTTTCTAATCCTACTTGAAATACTACTTTAAATGCCAAGTTCTTAAAATACCTCCCACATCAGTTTTCTTCTCTTTTTTTTTTTTTTTCAATTTCGTTCGGGGAATTATTAAGCTTCTCGAACGAGATTCGAATCGTGAAAGACCTGCATATTCTGAGTTTTGGGAGGAAAGGCAACCCAAAGAGGTCATCTTTGCGTTGCCCTTTAGCACGCTATCCTTCAAGTACAGCACAAACTACTGGAGCACCAGATGGGCTTCAGAGCGGGCGCTGCATTTTGTCGACTCCTTTGGGGGAGGCTGCAGTGTCTACACCTCGTGTGGTGGGTGGGAGTTCCTACGTTGGGGAGAAGCTGGGACAAACCCTTTCTTTAAATACGGCGAGTCTTCTTGAGCTTCGGGACACAAAAAAAAAGTCAGGCTTCGGCGCTAATCCCGCATTTCCTGGGCCACAGTTGCGACGTGTCTGTTCGCTCCCCGCGCCTCGTAGCAGGATTGTTGCAGTGGGGGCTCGTAAAAATGTTAGAGGGTCTCAGACCCTCAAAAACCTCTCTTCCCCCCCCCCCCCCCCGCCCCCTGCCTACGCCACCATGCTTCCCCCTCTGCACATACCAGCGGATCTTCCAACATCTTACCTATTTTTGCGCAAGAATGTTTATTGACCAACAAACCTACCACTAAAATTCGAAAGTAACGCTGCGTGTTCTTTAGGTTCCCCGGTGCCTTTTCACGAGTGGTAATGTTCAATGAAAAGAACAGCGTGATGACCTCATAAAAGATTGAAGGCAAGGTGGCGGCTCCGTTAACAGACGCAAGTGTTACCACCACTCTGTGAGGGCCGTCCAGAACATTCAGGCATTCTACTCTGGAGCCACCGCTGCCTCTTCAGCCTTGTTGTCTTGTTGTCCAGGGCTGGAGCTATGAACCGGCAGTAGTAGACACCTAAGGTTGTTCCTCAGCTAGAAAACACTACAATATATTAATCTCATACGTGATGTTTCTTTTTAACAGTCGGCCAAGGCAGTGCAGAATGACGAAGGAGGGAAGATTGACACGGCAGACATCGAAATATTGCCGCGCGCGCAGCTGGACAAGTAGGCAGCGCGCGCGTTGCCTAACGGTTATCGCGCTTGCCTCCCACGCAGAAGGCCAGGGTTCGATTCCTGGCCGCGACTACACAGTGTAATTTGATGTTCTAGTGAATTCGAGAACCGTCTTGCTGATTCGAGGTTAGAATGTTCTACACACCGAACCTTCTACGCCGAACGATCCAGAAACCCACGAGGGTACATAAGGGATTCCGCCAGGCGAGCGAGTTGAGTTCTCGCCCCAGCGTTCGACTGTGCTGCTCCGCCGACTTCGACGCCCGCGACGCTCTGTTATTATCGTTGTACCCCTTTTATTTTTTTTTGGCACAAGTTCGCCACATTAAACGTTTATTTCCTATTTTTTTGGTCACCGCCCGTGACAATATCAACTACTTCCAAGAAGAAAAAAAAGCTGGGATGGCTGACACCTGGAGACGCACATGCAGCTGTACTCTGTGCACCCTCATTAATCTGAGACCTCATTGGTCTCATCTTTATACGCCTCAGCCCCTAACCAAGCTTAAATACTGATCCCGTTTTCGGAATAAGGTGTGTCAAATTCACGTGAACAGGATTTCAATCACAGCATAATATAGCAGGGGTTGAAATGGACGGTGAATCTCATTTACCGATTCGCTGGGCGGTCTCTTAACATAACCTGTTTGGGCTGATGAGTGCATAATCATCTCATTCAAATGTAAAGCTTAATTGTACTCTTTTATGTTTCATTTGACATACCTGTTTCCAAATTTCGCACCGAGTTTCAGTATTGCTGAATATGAGTAGTGAAGGTTACAAACAAGTATTGTCGCCTTCCGTTCTTTAGTGTTTATTAATCGTCGTCTTTCTAAACCTTGCAGATCAAACTAGGCAAGGATTTCGACACAGATGAGAACGACACTTCCCTGCTTTGCAAAGGTGGCCGTTCACCAGCCGAAGTCCCCCTTTGGCGGTGCAAAGCCTTTGTGCTACATTCTGTATTGAAACAAATGCGACAGAGCCAGATCAAATGAGATGGCTACAGTTGAGCCTGCTGCGCGCGAACTTTGTCTGCCTTACCCCCCTACCCCCCCCCCCCCCCTTCTTTTTTTTTTTTTTTTCAAAGCCTAGCGGAGGCTTTGGTCGATTTATTTATTTCAACTGTATAATCCCTCTAAGTGTGTCTTAATACGGACAAACTGAATAGTGTGTTACTTTTGTTTTATTATGTCAAAATGTCTGGAGGTGGTGTCTTATTTCTAAAACTGTGAAACAATGTGTGCCATGTGAGCGTTCTGTTTATTGTTTGCAAAAGATCTACACATTTCTTACTGCCATGCTTACAAACCACTGGTGACACATATAACCGGCAGAGAAGCGGCCAGCCATCGGCAGTCACAGGGTGGTTCACAAGCCCATCCGGTCGTAAGCAGTTGCAAGTTTGTCAACTGCTAAAATTGGTTCCTTTATCTCAGTATTCTCATATTAGGTTTATCAAGACTATCCGCAGACGTCTTGGAAGCGCACATATACGAGTGCTTCGAACACGTCCACAAACAGTTTTGGTAGGCCCAATATGAGAAGACATGAGAAAAAAACGCGCCTCAAACCTCTATCTCATTTCTTGAAATAAGTGCTTCTGCTTCCCATTAATGGGGACGAAGGAGTGGGGATTGCCACTCTAAGCTCGTATTGAGTCAGAAGAAATAACAAAAAAGATATTTGTCTTGCAATGGGGACCGTAAACGTTTTACCGTTGATGAATGGTAATCAATTTATACTGGTGATCAATTTACCAAATTAAAACATTTTTAATCAACTTCTGCGTGATCTAAAGGGCCATTTAGCAATGCGAGTCTCTGAGGAACTCGTGAACGTGAACCAAGTATTAAAACCCACATTTTCTAAGTGAGCCCAGCTGATGTTAGTTTTTGGCAAAACACTAGAATGACTGTTTGATCTACACTGCATATTATTTTATAAATGATAGCACTAGCGCGTGGATGCAGCACTTCCGCAACCGGCTAACATTTTTTTCTCCTTAGCTTTTAAACATTGCATATATAATAAAACATCTCTCGTTGAAATCAAAATTTGTCAATAGTATTTGTCTAAAAAACACACACTTGGAAATGGTATAGTCCCATAGGACTTAATTTTTTCGTGTTCTTCAGATTGAAATTTCACGCAGGTGCTCTCGTACTGACGAAGGGTGTTGTTATTCATGCCCTGTTTAATTTCGCAAGTGGCCTTCAGTTCTTTACCTTATTGAACTGTACTGCAAATGCGCGTTTTCCCGTTTGTCGCCTTCTTTTTTCTTATCTCTGCGTCGTAATTCGTAATCATTTACTCCGCAGTTTAATCAAGTAATGAATAGCTAACTAGACCGATTCCAAGCACTGATACCCCTCAGTTTTAGATTTGGTCATCGAATGTGACGATATTTGATGGCAGGTAAAGTAACTTTGTGTTGGCGCCTGTTTATTAATACTCGTTCTTCTATACTTTGCAGGCCGAGCTAACCGGAAATGCTCTAAACGCAAATTTGATCGACCCTTCGCTGCCTAGGAAGGACGGCCAGCCACCAGCCAGCTACACTTTGGCAGTGCCAGACCTGTGGGCTACATTTTCCCCCAGATGAATGGAACCAACTATACTTCGTTTCAGCTTTGGTCCGAGCGCGGCCGATGTTATGAGGCGAAGGGCCAATCAAACAACGAAAGAGGCGCAACGTCATTGCGTGCTCTCTGTAGTTGATAGGACCAGCCGATATTCGCCGTGTCTCTGTGCGTGCTCCTCCGCCTCTTTGTGCCTATCAGGCACAAAGAGCACGCCATGACGCTGCGCAGTTTGCGCTGTTTGATTGGCCCTTTGGCTCATAACATCGGCCGCGCTCGGACCGAAACTGAAACGAAGTATAGTCGGATCAAATAGGGAATGGCCGCAGCTCACCCAACTACATCCGACATTTTTATTCCCTTCCCTACCTTCATTCGCCGACACACCGTGTCCGTTTTGTTAACGTGTAATTCCCAAAGCCTGTGGTGGCGATATACCGTGCAGTTATTGGTTTTGTGGCATGCCTGCCTTTTTTCAGCACTACAGAGCAGTAGCGATGTAACTAAACCACGCTCCTTGATCGCACCCAGTTGTGTCTTTGTCGATTTGTTTGGAACTGTATCGACGTAATCCTTTAACACGTGTTTAAAGTTAATAGAGAAGGATCGCTTTTATGTTTAACTCTCGTGCATTTTTACAATTGACGTTTTCGGTGTATTCAGTATCAAGTTGTGATGCGCGTGTTTGATCGTGATATGATTATTTTAGTTTTTGAATTACACTGCAATATCAATGTAAAACCCTGAATTTCTCTACTTCATCAGCATGATGTGTTTATGTGTGCTTGTTCCTTAAGTTTGTTCTGATTGGGCTTCTGTATTGGTATAGTATTAAAAAAAAAAAAACTAAAGAAGATTTGATCTTCAGTCCTAACCGAACTTGCCCACGCAGTATTCGACTCCGAATGGCAGAGAACGGACTGCGAGGACAAGGGGCCGGAGCTCTCCTTCCAAGGAGCCGAATTGCAGAGGCAACCATTGAAGATGGACCAGGAGGGGAGGACGGACGGCGGTGCGACTTCTGCCCCCAATCTTATGGTGCCCACAGAACTACCAACACCAGGTACTAGAAGACGCACACTGGACAACACTCATCCAGCCTCGCACTCTCTTACCACACCCTCACAGATTCATGAACGGTCCCACACGGATAGAAAACCTTTTTGTAGGCTCGGTTTTTCAGAAGGTGGAAAACGTAAGTAGTCTGATGTGGTAGACAAAGGTTTCCCCACGTGGAGACTTCATTAAGTTTTAATTAGCGGCCTGCACCAAACCGAAAAGTTATACCACATACATATTATTTCATATCAGAGAAATGTACCATGCATGCTGAGTTGCTTATTTATATTACAAAATTGTATTTTTCCTTTAATTCCGGTTGATCGAGTAGCTCTCACAAATTCTATAAATTTTTTTCGACGAATGAAATAGCCCAAAAGATGTTTGGCTGTTCCAAATGATTGAAGCTTTAGAAGTTTTGCCTGAGACTGGCAAATGTCAACATCATTGTCGATACAGAACCGCGTTTTTCGCTGTTTCAAATCGCTCGTAAAATAATCGCTATGTACCTTAGCTATTTTCGAAGTTTCTAAGGCACACAACGATTATTCTACGAGCCTATTGAACGCTATTTTGTGTAACCTAATCATCTGTAAGTGTGTGGAAGACCCTTCCAGCGTTATTTAACACAATCGCAATCATCATGAATGTCAACATATCACCCAGCGCTCCGTACTGGCAGCGTTATGCAGCCGCAGTGTTGTAGCCGTTACCGTAAAAAAGTAAAGAACTACGTTACTTGAGAAATAAAAGAACGCGATACTGTCGCCGACAGAAAGTTACGCACGTTACTTTTGCGTTACTTTTTATTTAAAAATTGACGGTAACAGAGCTTTCGTTTTATTTTGGCGACAGCGTGTTTCGACCTCGGAATGACAAGCGAGGGTTGGGGTTTTTCTGAAGAGGAAATTTTTGCGTGGGGAAAAGACAGGCAAAATTTAGAAAATATGTAGATTTAGAAAAGTAATGAATACGTCACTACGTTACTGAAAGAAGAAAGGCGCTACCGGTAACGACGTCACTTGTAACACGTTACCGCCAACACTGTGCAGCAGCGGCCGCGGCGGCTTGACTTCCCTTCCGCACTTGGTTAGGAGAACGCGCAAGCCACCACAGCTGTGGCACCATGGGGCTGCCAGAGTCGACTCTTTAACGGTCGCCTGTAGACCTTTACAAGCATTACGATTGAACCTTTGTAACGTCGCAAATGAATGAATGCCTACTTTAGGCCGGACCGGCATAATGTGGGTATTCAGGACCATGTTCATCTAGGTACTCAAAATTCATGTTCAGAACAACAAAAAGAGCGCCGACATTTCTTGCTTTGTCCTGTCATCCCAACAGACCTGATCGAAGCATACTCTGGCGACAAAGTGGATACCTTCGACCGTGACAGCCGCAGGGGTGACACCTCTCCCCCCACCAACCCACAAAAGCAGCAAACGCACCGAAACCCGGACAAGTACCCGTGCCGCTTCTGTCCTCACTCAAGCTATTCCGCAGCAAATGTCGCCATCCACGAGAGGACTCACACTGGAGAGAGGCCCTTCAGTTGCGGTGCCTGCAAGAAAACGTTCGCGCAGAAGGCTCACTTGATAGCTCACGTTAAAATTCACACCGGAGAGAAGCCGTTCAAGTGCAACACGTGCAGCAGGGCGTTTAGTCATAAATGGAGCTTGGCGAATCACGAAAGAATTCACACCGGAGAGAAGCCGTTCAAGTGCAACACGTGCAGTAAAGCGTTTGCGGCTTATAGCAATTTACACACTCATAGGAAGATACATCGCAAGTGATCGAAACAGCAACGTGCATCATAGTTGTGGAGGGGATTTAAACGAAATACTCGAGCACCGACGTACGTTCATTTCGTTTGGCGATAGACCTGCAGGGGTTCTACTTGCGAGCAGTGCAGATTTCGAATGATTCAAAATCTTTTAGCCTCTTACTCATCGCGTAAACACAGCTAAAAAATGTGAATTTACCTTAGAGTAAGCGACCAGAGTTTTTTGTACACGAAAAAAAGAAAATACTTGAAGCCTTATCTTTTTTTATTCATTTAGTCATTAATCACGTGATGCACCTGGAGTCTCTGGGTTGTCTGTAGGGCCACTTATTTTCCTAACCAGTCGGCCTACTCATGACCATGAATATTAAATACACAAATTAATAAAATAACTAACGACTTTCAATAGCAGCAATTTTGGATATTGCAAAAGTTAAGAAAGTATAACAAAAACCGAGTAATGCAGGGGTCAACACAATTTCAAGATGTAAAAATAAAATTATATTCCAAACTATTTAACACACCAAGCTGGAAACTAATGCTTTACTCATAGGACAGCAATAGAATATACATGACTCGAAGATTTAGAAATGCAGTGTAATTTCCTATCTCATTTCTTAATATTCTTCGTCCTTTTTCAGTTTGACCGGTGTCAGTTCCTGTCATTCAATGTGCTTGCTACATGAAATACTTGTATATATGTCTTTCTTTTGAATGATTTTATTATTTTGTGTTTTTTTTCCACATTCATGAAAACGGTTGTGATGATTCAGGATATTCGTACTTTTAGTGCTATTTATTTGGTATTCATCTAGTTTCACTGGGATTCGTCAAGCCCTTATTTCTTTGAACTTCTTTTTGTAGTAGACGGATCATATATATTTGTTTTACTAACGGCATAATTAACTCCATTGTGTATATTCATGTATTTAAACACTGTATAGGCATAATTCATCTAAATATGTCTTAGTCTACGCTGACTGTACAGTGGTTGTCACTATATCCCGATGCGCCAGAATCGCTGCAGGTGGAGTTCTATTCCAAAATGTATAAAATATTTCTTTTGACATAAAGACGGTGTTTCCGGGAAAACGGGCAAACACGTTACTGCAAAAACGACTCATCGCACAATAAAGAAGCCTGATGCCGTAGTGGTCTGTGTCAAAGTAAAATTGTTAGAGTTCAATATAATTGGATAATTAATGAATTCCGAGTTCTTAAAATATTCAATAATGGTTTTAAAGGCATGGTTTGCATTATTGTTTTGCTCGGCATCATCGTGAACTATTTAATACACCCACGTTACAATGGTATGAGGCATTTGAAACCAGTCAAAATTACTTACCCAAATAGATTGAACGCTAAAAATGTTTCTTTGATGGCAGGTGCAAAGGGCCAAAGCTGGCAGGGCGGTGGAAGCTACGAGCCCGTTGGACCACTCAAACGTCGATCTTTCGCCGCATGCCCACTCTGCCAGCCATATTCACGCAGAGGGCGCTGTCAGGCGATGAAATGGAGGCGGTTGTCTGGTCCGGCAAACGTGTAGCTCGCACCGCACTGTCAGCTTCAAGAGGCGTTGCAACGATATTGAGTATTGGGCTTTCTGGCACCTGTGGGGCCCAAGCACTGGTGTGCCCGTTAAAAAAAAAAAATAAAGAAGCAAGGAAATAGCATTACTTTTAAGATTGTCAAAAATTATCGGGTTAATGAGATTCGTTATCGTCCTAGAAACGTCACGATATACCGTTACGGTTACTTTCAAAAGAGAACGAACGTCACTTGCGCCAATTTGAATTGCATTATTACTTGACAGCGAAATGCTGAGGGTATGAACTTCGAAAACAGTTCAGCTTCTACGGAGTAATTTCTTTGTGTGTTATTAGTTTGTAAGATTTGTTGCATATGGTTTATTATTTTGAAATCTGGTTTTATAGACTCTGCTCTCTCATTTTCTCTTTCTTTCGCAAATAATTCAGTAATTTTTTGCACGACCATAAAGGCTAAGCAATACACTTCAATCGAATAATACACTGGCTTGAACAAACAAGTCACCACGTGTCTGCATACCCCCCCCCCCCCCCCCCCCCTTTTCGGAACGAATACACTTTTGGGAGTACCTATGGTTGTTCCAAAGAAAAAGGGGTGTAATGTATTATTTTACAGCCAACATTAACCTTCAAGAAAAATTGGAAGAGCACGAAGCTGGAATTCAAGAACCTCCACTGACACCCAGAGTAATGACAAGAAAAGCAACCAATCGCGAGAAGAAAATAACTTGAGTGCTTCTCTTTTTATTATTTGTGTTTTCGCGTATTTTTGTGGATTATCTGTCGGGGACCAAATACGTAATCTGCGAACGTGAACACAGCATTGTGGCCTCTTCCCCACGAGCTATTAGTTGACCCAAATAATAAAAAAGGACTAAACAAACTCGTAAAAGGTATAAAGGAAAACATTGTGACAAAAAAACCTTCTGAAAAAAAAAAAAAAAAAAAAAAAAAAAGACGCGCGCCTGGTGCGCCCCACCGGGAATTACGAATATTCGATGTTCGAACTCTGGGTTGGGCTACGCTTGCGGCTCAGGTCGGTGCTGTCGTCGGCGAGTTGCTCTTAAAGTCCCTCGAAGCAGAGACAACGAAACGATCAGAAGTCGATGGTAGTTGGCGATCAAGCCGGTGAGTTTGTGTGAGCTCTATATGCTGAACCTAGTAAAGATCCGCGCTTTTCAAAACTGCCATCCGTCTTGTCGGTATTGACAGATCGTTTCATCGACAAGCAACGTTTTATCGACAGATCGTTTCATCGGCAGCGTCTTTTTCTCGACAGAGCCTTAGAAATTGACTTTTTTGTGGCATTTATGTCGCAGACTTGTGAAGAGGGCTTCATGAGCCTCATCAACGCAGCGGTGGCGCATTCTCCCGATTGCAAAGTCTAGTTTACTTAACGATCGGCGGTTCCGACTAGGTGGGGTGCCTACTCGAGCCTGAGATTAAATTAAAACTCCTTGAGCGAAGCCGAAGTTGCCTTCACGTTGCATGACGGGCGCACGACTATGCCTTCGACGCCCAATCGGGCGTCGTAGTAGTAGTTGATTTAACGAGCAGCGGGGAAATGTTGTCGATGAGTCGTGGGTCGATGAAAAGTTGCAATGAAGTGATACGGACCAAGCATTGGCTATTCACAATGCTCCAAGTAAAAAATACAGACTTACCTTTGGATCTCTAATCGTCACAGCCGAGCGTGGTCGTTTTGTGCACACACGAAGGTACAATCAACTCAGGCTGAGCACTCATCCGTGCTGTCACACGGGCGGTACATCAGAATGCCCCCACAATAGACCGATGTCACCAAGCGAACTGCGCAGGCGCGCGCATTCCGGAAGTGGTGCCGCCGCCATGCTACTTGTAGTCATCCCTTCCCGGCTACATACGGCTGCGCGTACGTACATCACCATAGATTATCATTTGGCACGCCCCGGTATCACATTGATTCTCTGGCATGTTTTGACTTCATAGGATTGTGTTGTTTGTGATGCCTTACTTTCCTCAGCAATTGCAGAAAAGCAGTTTCAGTTGTCTTATCGCTTTAGAATCGCTTTGTCGTCTGCTTCGTCGTCGTTGGCTTCTTCGTCTTCGTGAGCGCGTGAGCCCACTGCCATTCACGGGGTAATTTCACTGCGGCCGCGGAAAAAACAAAACAAAAAAACAACGGCGCCACTACTCGAGCCTGTGCGACAGGGTACACATGAACCGCGGGAGAAGCCTGCACACAAAAAACTGATCTACAGAAAGGCCGTGCCTGACGCGCAGTAATAATTGGCATCTATGAAAAAAAAAAAAAGAAACCATGCCAGATACCTGAAAGCTTGGGCTGGAGATGATTTTTCGTGCACAGTTTCTGTTCAGTTTTATTTTGTTTGCGCATTCCGACTCCTCAGACGTCTCAATTACCTTGCAAACAAGTGAACATCTAGTGCAATAGCAAAGAACAAGAAAATTCGAGGGACCATCGGCTCGGTGTAGCATCACGGAACAGCATCAGATGGGATGAAAAACTGAGCTTGGTGGTGCTCAGTCTTGTGCCTAACGTTTAATCAGTCATCAAGTAAGAGGAGCTAAAAAGACTGTCTCGGTCAGCGATAGTTTTCTAAAAGTTGTTTCATTCTGGTTGACAGCCTGTGCGACAGAGTACATATGAACCGCAGGAGAAGCCTGCACACAAAGAACTGATCTACAGAAAGGCCATGCCTGACGCGCAGTAATAATTGGCATCTATAAAAAAAAGAAACCATGCCAGATACCTGAAAGATTGGGGTGGAGATGATTTTTCGTGCACAGTTTCTATGCAGTTTTATTTTGTTTGCGCAAGATCCGAACGCCAACAGTCGCCCGACGGGGCGATTGGTGCTAGTGCAGAATGGATCAGTAACACCAGCCTAATAGACCGCCACAAAATGGATGAGGTTCGTTTGTTACATTTTTGGCGGTAAGTACGTGTTGCACTTCTAAATTGTATTATGTAATTCTTTTTTGCGTTGGTATGGAAAAAAAATAAAGGCTGCTTCCGAAAAAAGTTGTTTTATATCACGTGGTGCATATCGGGAATCGCTGCTCTTTTGTAGTGATTGTCCTGATCTTTTGAAGCACAGTTGTCCTCGAAACATGTCATCGCAATAACAGTTATAACCACCAAAATACACCGAGTAAGAAGTGTATTAAAAACGGCCTCCGCAAAGCAGTGCGGTGGTCCTATTTGAGATAGACCAACGAATAGGCCGCTACGGAGCGAATGGTTAGAGAGATTCCAGCTTACGGAACACTTCGGCACGCTCTATGTCTCGTGCCCTGCAATCTTACATATTTTAGCTGACGTGCAATAATTGGATATAAATTATGAAGCAAATCGCGAAACAAACGGTAAAACGCTATTTTTCCTGCCGCTCTGTCCGGCTCTGTCGAGCTTTCTTTGCCATGTTTCTTTCTTGTGGGAAGACATAATATCCGAGGCCTTTTTGCCTGGTGCTGTTATTATAGCTCCGTGGCATACAACATGTGAAGCCGCCGATTGAAAACCGTGAGTCAACACCTGGCTAAAAGTCTCGTGCTAACCCGAAAATTTCCAAACCCCGGGCGTACAATGCGCGCCGACGCGGACAGAAAACTGGGGAGAACTACAGGTACCGAATGCACCGCGGCAGCGGTAGCGTCGCGCAACTTCTCGTGAGATCGGTCTATTCCCTGCGCCATGCGAGTTCACGTGGGGTCTGAGCAACTTTACTAAAACACTCAGTTGGGAAACTCCCATAGAGACAGCTTTGAAAAGTGGTCCCGATCCGTCTCCGAGCACCGAGCTAATGACGAACACAACGCCACCATTTCTCCCGCAGCGGCCACTCGAGGAACTGCACGTTGGACTCCGAACTGTTCTCCTAAATCTGCCGTTTTTATGCTTCGTGTTGTTGGACTGCGTTTGCACAGCGACGTGTTGCGCTCGTCGTGCGGTGTGAATAAATTTGGGCAAGATTTCGTACCTGTCTACACATGCATGAACTGAGACCACTTTTTACGTAGTGAACATTGTGCTTTTTTTATTTTGTGTGTCTAGTTGTGGACGTTAGGTGCGCCCGGTGCGAATCTCGATGGCCTCCGGAGCGATATGACGAGAACGTAACTGGACACGTTTGTCGCTACGGGAACGCCCGATTGCCTCCAGCCAATAGCATTCCTTTCGGGGCGAAATGGCTGCTGGAAGGCTCGCTGTCGGGATCACTCATCTGACATCTCCGAAAAGTCGGTATTTGCACGCGCAAGCAAACAAACAAAAAAGCACGCCAAGCCAGCAAAGAGGAAAACGAAAGGACCGCGCTATGAAAGCCAAAACCCCGCGTCGCTTCCTATCACTAACATCTGCGACAGCTGCTAAACACACACTACTTCACTTCAAGAAGTCTCACTCAAGCACCTGGGTCAGCACGAAACACTGATCACTTCGCCGAAACGATTAGTCGAGGTAGGCGAGACATCCGTGAGCAGAGACTTCGGCGGCCATGAAAGAATGGCGAAGCTTTTGTTTGTTATGGTATGAATCCAAACGGAAGTGCCCGTCTCGTAAACCTTTTGTAAAGAATAATAACTCTCATCACATGGGTTGTTCTTAAACGTAAAAATATGCCGCTCAAAAGGAAATTTCAACAAATAACAAAGGTTTAACAACCAAGATCTAAGCTGTCAATCAAACTCTTAGCCAATGAGAGCCGATTGGGATCAACGTCACGGAATCCCAACTTCGTGGCGCGCGATATAAAACGGGCGAAATAGCCGAAAACTAAAATCAGTCTCACGCATTAAATATTGCTGCAAAATTTTTTTCTCGCGGAAAAATTGTTTGAAAAATTGAAAAATTGAATTGAAAAAAAAAAATTGAAAAAGCAAAAGTCGAGCTTTTTCCCCCACCTGCAGCCCCAAGTGGCAGCCGAAGGAACTACGGCGAAAAGATTACGTGACCTCGCTCGGCTCTGAGCTGCAGCATAACGCCCGCTGATGTCAGCAGAGAGAGGGAGAGGAAGCGTCCTCCGACATAGCACACGGGAAGCTACACGGCACTCCGAATGACGTCACTAGGAGGGGGACCAGGTGTGACCCTGAAGGCTGGGAGTGAGTTGAGGGATGCCCAAAATGCCGATCTTTATCTTTTTTTTACGCAACAACTAGAACACGCAGGCGAAATTGGTTTTCTGTTCTTTACTTCAGAAGTGTCAGAGGGAAACTTCCAGAAATATTTGACCGAAGTTCGGAAATCGTTGCACCCCCCCCCCCCCCCCCCCCCCCCTTTAAGAACAGATACAGCGGAAGAGGTTACAGGGGCGCCACCCCCGTCTCCCCGGCGGACGCGCCGCGTCGAACTAACGAAGTTAAAATGAACCTAGGTCGGGACGCGCTACCTGAAAGCCCCGCTGAGGCATGGTTGTATAAAAACAATATTAA
The DNA here is from genome assembly GCF_016920785.2 of Ixodes scapularis. Lineage (NCBI taxonomy): Eukaryota > Metazoa > Arthropoda > Arachnida > Ixodida > Ixodidae > Ixodes > Ixodes scapularis. Next base: position 128,633 of record NW_024609989.1, on the reverse strand, counting down.
TTGTTCCGCAACCTGTGAATCCTCGTTCGTCGATGCACATTTATCATATTCTCTAATAATGGCGAATTCCACTTGGCGTTTTGGAGCGCGCCGGGATCAGTTGACCAGATCCGGAATGGAGCACACGATCTGAAGGGGGTCCCGCCGCCTACGGATCCCCAGTGAAACATGACCACTGCTCCGGGATCGGCGGATGCCTTCCCGTCATTCAACTGCCCGGGAATCCCCTTTCCGCAGCCGCCGCGGTCGTTTCGAAGACGTCTTCGCAATCGCGGCGCTAACACGTGTCGACGCACGAGCGGCAGGAATGGCTCAGCAAAGATTGCCGGAGCTTCTAGCAAAAGATTGCCAGAATGCCCGTAGCGCGGCCCCCCAAAACCTTCACTTCTCCCTCCTGGAAAACGAACCGGCTGTCGAGCCAAGGGGTAAGCAAACGGACATCACGAATTCTTCTGAGGCGAGATGGGCGAGATGCCCCGCGAGAAAGGAAGTCACGTGTGTGCGCCGAGGGCTGGCCCGACTGACTGCCGGTTGAATCCTCCGAAATCGTCGCAGCGACTTTTCTCGGATCCAGATTGGGATCTGGAGCGGCAGCTAATCCAAAACGACCTGTGGAATTCGCCATTATTAGAGAATATGATAGGTGTGCATCGACGAACGAGGATGCTTGTGACAATAACACCTTCACATATTATCTCATCTCTTTTAGTGGATTTTCGGGTAGACGGAGCGTTGTCTCGTGTTGTCTTTATTCTCTATTCAGGTACCCACTTTGCCATCAGGCATTACAGTGGGGGGGAAAACAAACAATATGTAGACACACAAAAAAACTCACACATCCAGCGCGTGAAAACAGGCGTCATTGGAAGCCATTTTTATAATGCTCTGGCATTATAAAAATGGTCGTAGTCACTATTACCGAGGAGGACATTTTTACTTCTTGTCTGTGCACTTACCGCCTCAAGCTTCTCGAAGAGGCATACAATCACTTGGTGTCCTCCTCTCCCCGTCTTCGATCGCAAAGAAAAGACAAAGGAACTAAGGAAAGCGAATATTACTTACTTGCTCCCCCTCATGTTTTTATTATTATTATTTTTTTTTACTTTTGCAGAAATGTTTATTTGGATTTTTTTACATTGTTGTTAGAGTCTAAAAAAATTGACTCAGGGGCTTAGTGGTGCAAAGCAATGCTTGGCGGAACTGAAGAGTGCCAAGCCTCCCTTTGCGCTGATCGATTCAAGTGACAGTGTCACTGCGCTCGATTTTACCAAAATAAAAACAACCCTCTCTTTACAAAAGGGTTAGCACCTCAACAACAACAAAAAAAGGAATGGATTACAAGGAATCTGTTACGTAAAAAATGTAAGGGAATTAATTTAAAATTACTCTAGAAAATCGGTAAATATTTCGTTACTAAATTACGGATAAATGTAAGGGATTACAAGTCATTTCGTTACTTGTAACGGATTACGCGCAAGTCTGCCATGAAGTCATTTCTCATTGTCCTCTCGTACGACAGACGCTTAGATGGCACGTCGCAGGACACACCTGAAGTTGTAACCTAGCAGATGGATCCGCGGTTCCACCACCTCAAACCCCTCTCCACCAGCCCCGATTTTTTTTTTTTTTTTTTGTGTTACAATTAGAATTTTTTGTTTAAGAATACCGGCCAGTTGTTGCAATTGGACGTTTCGGTACGGAACGACCACTTTTTCGATGAAACGGCGTTCGATGAAATGTTCTAAAACCCTACGTGTTTCCCGTTTTTTTTTTTTTTTTTTTTTTTATATTTTGGGGTTATTTTTTGTTTATTGCTTTGCTCGACGACAACTCCGGTGCAGATTTGTAACCCCCTTCCCCCCCTTTTTTTTTCTTCCTAAAGACAAACCGACAAAACACAAAGAAGGTCCAGACTCCTCGGAATGCCACAAAACGATGCTTACCCCAGCCACAAGTGAGTGGACCCCCTCGAATTATCTTTGAGAGTAGCGTTATCCCCAGCGCAAAGAGGGAGCCCGCCCGAAACAAGCCAGAAACCGAAACTCAGCTAATTTTTGCTGAAATTTGGACTATATTCGTCAGTGCATCGATTTCATGTTTTTAAACTGGAATCGGTTCTATGCGAGAAAGAACACTGCGGAGGTGACCGCGCGGTACATGGCTCATAGCTTTACTGATACTCAAACATCACACTTTACCTCAGTTTCGCTTGACATAGAATTGACTCATTTCGAAAAAATGTTTACCTATGATCTCGTAAAAATGATAATCACATGACCCAAAAAGCACCCGCGCCCCTTGACGCTGTTACTTGATGCCACAGCGTTTACTTATTTGAGTGATTTGCGGTGGTGGCGTCTCGTCCGGGCGAACAAAACGAAACAACGACAAATGCGGCGCTCGGTAAAATATGCTGGGGCCTCAGTGGCAATCGAGTTTAGCGAAGTGATTAATCGGAACAAGTAATTATGAAAATTATTGTTCGTATTTTTTTTATTGCTTTGTCACATTTGAAGTGCGCTTTGATCAGTACCTATATAAGACGCAACGCTATCTAAACTTCTGGTAATTCATTTTCTGGCGTTTCAGCGGTACAACATATGGTTCTGCTTCCGCGCAATTTAGAGATCGCACACGTCTATTTGGATATCAGGGTGATCGTTGGAATAAAACGAAATTCGGTGCTCTGGGGAAAAAAGTTGGAACTCTAATGGCTGCTGACAGTGTCGTACCAACTTGCTTCTGAGTAGGGGGAAACCAGACCTCCCCACCCCCCTGGTCGCACATTTTTACTAGTGATGGGCCGAACGTTTGCCGAATCGAAAATTCGGCGCCGAATCTTAGGATTCGCCGGAGCCGAACTTTTGACGAACTTTTCTAAAGATTCGGCAAAGATTCGGCAAAAATACACTGTTACCAGACTTAACGTTAATATTTAGTTTTTTCCGACGAAAAAAAAAAGATTTTTTTAACCTAAATACAACATGTAGTGCCTATTGACACAGTTATTACTAAATAAGGTGATATTCTACAAGGTAATCGTATCGGTGTCGCTTTTGGTATTTACTGGGAATTTAGTGTTTGCTTGCGGAAAGTGGCGTGACATAGGTGGTTGGGTATAGCCGGCGCAGTCACGAATCGCGCTACGAGAGTTTTGGTTTTGAGGCTTCATCAGCGCACGCCTGCAAGTGTGTTTACTTTGTTAAAATAAAAGCAATCACTGCGTTCTTACTTCCTATGGAAGTCACCGTTTCGTGCGCGAAAACGAATGCAACAGTTGCTGAAACTTCACCAGAAGAGATTGTAAATATGCATGTTTTTCGATTTGAGTAATTTGACGTCAGCTTTGTTTGAAAGTGTGCGTTTTATATTCGTAGCGTCTCGTTTTCAACCTTTAAAATTCCGGTTGCTGGTGTTCGGACACGCACGGACGTTTAGGAAGAGGGGAAGAGTTAGGAATGTCGGATGTGCAACGTCGAGCATGATAGTTCCGTGTTTGGTTTTATGCAGATACATGAAAATCGCGAAATAACGCGAACTGAAACGCAATATTATTTTGTTTTGGCACAAACTACTTGTGAGCCGAAAACAGGACTGTTATGGCGAGGATGCCAGTTGCATCCCATACATGTCCTGGCCAGCTCTCGTGACTCTCCACGTTTGACCGCAGTGTGCTGTGCACACTGAGCGTAATTGCCAGTTGTCAGTCAATGTTTCAACTACCTCGTTGCATCAATGAAAAGGTCAAATTATCACATTTTCCAGAATGTACCGCATCATTTGTCACTTGCGCAGTGGACTGCGTAAATTACTGGACGATCTTTTGTTCTTGAGGCAGACAACATTGAAGAGAACCACGCTCGCAAAAACTCAGAAACGCACAGTTACCGCGTTGCCTACTCTGCACCTCGCCGTAACCGCTGGTTGTACTAAAGTGTACGATGGTGACCGCACGACTGCTCGGCGTCCAATTTCAATCCTAATTCGAGCAAAACGCTGCGCACGCGTTTGGCAAACAGCTGCGCACGCGCGCATTGGCGCGCGTGCGCAGCCGTTTGCCAAATTTTTGCTAAATCTTTGCCGATCGTTCCTTTAAAATTTCGGCACGTGCCGATCTTTGCCGAACTTGAAGTTCGCCAGATTCATTCCATCACTAATTTTTTGTGCCGCGGACGAGTGACCCCCTAGCAACGACGTTCACGACGGATTGGCTGCTCGGCAACGCGCGGGAACTTAAATTTCGGATTCGGACGGCGCGAGTACACTCGAAGCGCGTTAACCCACCACCCGCCTGCGTTCACGCCGCTTTGCGGCGGCAGTATACGGCTACTAATTACAAAACTATTAACCCATTTAGCCCCCCCCCCCCCCCCCCCCCCGGTACATGCGGCTTTGCGACGTCCAGCCGGCAACCCAAGCCCCGCTGTCCCCTATGAACCTCCCATACCATTTACTTTAGCGAAGTTTCGTCGTCCACATTCGTGTTTTTTAGTGTTAATCGCAAAAAAGAAATGTCGTAAATATTCCAAAATGCCTCGACAAAACAAAATGTTGGAGAGAAAAAAAATAGAAGAAGTAAGCCCACACCGTGAATCGAACCCGGGTCCGCTATGTATGAAGCACACATCGTACCACGATTTTTTTTTCTTTATTGCCTGGTTAGACATTGAAACGCTATAACACAAAAACAAAACACACATATATGAAAAAGTTAAAAGCGCGTGAACCTCTGAGAGGCCCCGCGGTTACACCTAAAAACGTTTTACATTGACCAATTCATCTAGCAAGGATACCCAGTCGGGGGGCTCTTGCAAAGCGCGATACACTTAGCGTATGTAGGCGGCACTTTCAATTAAATGGTCTCCAGCGGGGCGTATCTTGACATCTGCGTTGTTCACTTCTGTCCTCGTCCTCCAGAGGCTGTGGAGGCCGAGGAGCATGAACAAATCGTACGGAACCCCGCCTTCGTTCTCCAGCGGTAAAAAACGTATGCCGTATGGATCGAGGGGGAGGTCTTTTTTCAACGTTCGCTGAAGTATGTCCCATAGAAAGACCGCGTCCCAACACTCCAGAAAAACATGTTCTATCGTTTCTTGTTTCTTACACAACAGACAGTTAACCGACCATGGGACAAAAAGACCTCTCTCCTCGAGCCATGGCTTAACAGGAAGCACACCACAATGTAATTGAAAGAAAAATTACTTGATAGACGGCTTAACCGGCATTTTCTTCACTCTCTTCAAGACATCCTGCCCTGGTCTGTCATAATACAGGGACCTATAGAGGGGTACAGGCAAAAGAACATCTACCAAGACTTTATACAACCTTTTACGACTAACTGAACATAGGTACTCCATTGAAAAACGAACCTTTAGCATCCGAAAACATAAAACTATTTCTCGCATAAACCCACAAACACTGACACAATTTTGGTTGCTAGACGATATAATAAAATCGGGCAGATAATCCTGCGACAGGTTTTGCAGGACTGTACGCAAAAATGCATTATTCTGATCTCGCAAGAACATAAACCGTGATACAATCTGGCGAATGAAAAGGTGGGACAATCCCAAACCTCCACTACTCACGGAGCGAAACAAATTAGTGCGGGAAGAGCGTTCCCAGCTCGACCTCCAGATAAAAACCGCGAAGACCCTGTGCAGCTTCTGTACATTTAGGCGCGACATAGATCATACCTGTAAAATGTACAATATTTTAGCGATTAAAAATAAATTACAGACTGTTGCTCGCGCAATCCCTCCCCTTCCAACCTTCCGCTTTTGCCCTTGCCAAGTCCGTTTCAACGTCCCACAGTTGCGTAGTATCTCGGTAGTGTTCGAGCGGCACACCGAGATACTTCGCCGGCAAGGTTGTCCACTGGACGTTCAGAAAAACACCAGGCGCGGCGGACCAGTTTCCGTGCCAAAACCCTGTACATTTACCCCAATTTATTACACTACCCGTTCGACTACAAAAGGAAGCCGCGACTTTGACCACTTCAAGCAAACTCTCCTGGTCAGTACAGAAGACAGCGACGTCGTCCGCATAGGAGACGACTTTTACCTCGGTTGAATTTAAGCTAAAGCCGCGGATGCATTCATTCGGAATAAGTCCTAAACAAAAGGGTTCTAAATAAATCGCGAACAGTAACGGGGATAGGGGGCAGCCTTGCCTCACTGAAGAGTAAACATTGATACTTTCGCTGACATTCTTATTGACGATAATAGATGTTGAACAATTCGCATATGCCATCGTTAACCCACCCAAAATAACGGAACCCACACACTAAACATCGTAACACCCTTGTGGGTGTAAATGGCTTGTCCTATAACTAACACCCATTTGGGTGTAGCAAAACGCCCTAAACAAAGGGCGTTATTCATAACGCCCCTAAAATAGGGCGTTTTTCCCTAACACCCTTAAAGGACGGCGTTATTGCGAACACCTTTCAATTAGGGTGTGATTCCTCTGTACACCTTTTTATTAGGGCGTTATGTCTGCGCAGTACGCCCTCTAAATTGTGTGTATCACCGCCAGAAAGGGAAAAAAAAAGAGGCGCGATTACCAACACCCATAAAGTAATGCGTAATAACCCAAAAGAGTGCACGAGAAAATGACTGCAAATGCCTGGTTCACTTTTTATTTTTTAATCAAGGTTCTAACAGGTTCTACGAAATTCTCTATAGACGATTGCAAGCAGGTCATCGGGCCGCAGCCACGTCTCTGCTTATGCGGGCAAGTGCGTGCAATTACAAGCTTGCCAAAGGGCAAAGCTACGTTCACGCGCACGTCATCAAACTTGGCGAAGGCAAGACTGAAAGAAATAGTTCTCTTTTATCCTCGCAATTCCACCACGACCGGGACGCTTCTAAACCAGTGGCGGTCCGTGCGTGTAAGGTCATGAATATTTCAACCGGATATTGTTTCATAACCCCTTCAAATTGTACAACCGAAGGCCCTAGTTGAATCTCCAACTGTACTTTTCTTGTGACGTTTATGCTTCCTTGCACTGGTGACGTGGACAAAACTGACAAGCTTGCAAAGACGGTACGACAAGGAGTTGCTTGGGACGCAAGCGGCAGTTCATGTTTGTAAACCGTAAAATGGTCTATTGAAACGGAAGCAGGGAGGCTATGTTCGACAAATGTTTCGTCACTCCTAAAAATAACGGGAAGTGGCGGAAGTGACGATATCGCGTTTGATTGGTTAGAGGTTCAAATGACGAAAGTTACTTATTTTCGCCATTTGACCTTCCAACCAATCAAACGCGATATCATCGCTTCCGTCACTTCAGTTTCTTTTTAGGAGAAATGAAACATTTGTCGAACATAGCCTCCTTGAACTACTATCAGAAGCATGCTTGCAGAGTACTTACAAATAAAACAGCGATCTCATGTAATCCGTGATAGATGCATAATCCGATTCGGGCAGCACAGAACTATCCACAAACACAATGTCGAGGATGAAGCGGTCGCTCACATTCAGCGGAAGTTTCGCGGTCGCCGATGAGCACCTCTCTGTCGTGATAGATGCGTAATCCGATTCGGGCAGCACAAAACAACGCAAACACAATGCCGAGGTTGAAGGCGGTCGATCACATTCAACGGAAGTCTCGCGGCCGCCGATGAGAAGCTCTTTGTCGAAATGCGTCCACCAAATACAGCACAATAATTCCATGGAATCCGACGAAATAAACGACCATTTCCGAAAAGTTGGCATGGATGTATTCCGGCCGTTCACGACGAAAAATCACGGCCGCGACTGAACCACACGAAAAACAGGAATACACTGACGGGCGCCCCCTTTTTGTAAACCGGGCCTACGTGGCCCCTACAACTCACCATAACTTGGCATACGGCAAAGACTACGGCCCCAGTAGCCCATCAGCGCGTCAGAGCGAATCACGTGACAAATTTCCGTCCAAGCGCCCTTGTCCTACGGAGAGCGATCACGTGTTTTGCGCCACCCCTCTGATTTGCTAGAAGTGGCCTTCGCACTCGCTCACAGCAACACGAAGACACAAAAGAAGGTTTGGAGGCTTATCAGAAGACGAGGTCAAAGGGGGTTGGACAAAGCTGCTAATCTCCCTCTGCTGCTTTGTATTGCCACCTGTCCTGCCCAGGGAAGGTCGCGAAATCGGACTCGCCAGGGCTTGCTTTGCGTAGTACAACCTTGAGCGTCTCAAACTGACACTCCTGTAGACGCGCATGATCTCGTACTGACCGCGAGATCACAAGATAAATACGAAAAAACGTTTTTAACGCCGCCGAAGACGCGGTTTCACGTGTTCCAAAGAAAAACCGAAAAAAAGAAAGCGTCGGAAAGCTAGATATTTCGGTGTCATTGCGCAGAGATAAGAGTCGCGTCCCTGGGGGTGTCATTAATCCGGCACTTTCGATTGTCTTGCGACATTGTTTCTTCAGAGCTACACTCCAAAATAAAGTATCAGTGAAGGTGCTATAAGTAGTGCGAAACCCAGTCAGGTAAGTTTGTAATAGCCGAAATGAGGGCGCCACAGTTTGTTCAAGTCTTCAGCTTAAAAAGTCTTTCTCAGGTTAAAAGTAAGCAGACTCTATTTCACTTAATCTTGCTTTGTATTGTTTTTTAACGTCGGATTTTAGACAGTCAAGAAATAGAAATACCTCGCCGGCATAGCCGATTCACGCAGGACACTCTTGACAGTCGACCAAAAACGGCGCCACGTACGGTATCTCAGGATAGCGTCGGCGCGACCCATCCCATTCTTCAGATATTGGCTAGACCAAAATAATATTGGCACAATCTTTCCGATTTAATTCCATAACAGCGCAATAGTGTGCGCTGCCTAGGCTGTATATTTACACGTCTTCAATCATTTTTTTTTTTTTGCGAGCGGAGATGAGTTTTTCTATAATCAAGGTTGAACCGATAAAACTGATGCACGCGCGAAACGTAATTTTAGGCTCGTGTCGAACAAAGAATTCAATAGGAGTTGCAAAAACTATTATCTAGCACTTCCTAATCATACGCGACTCCGTGTGGCGATTAATTACACTCGATGTTTGTACCGCCGTACATCAGCAACAGTTTCACCAAACCAATAAATATGAACGGCTATGAAATCGTGGGTGTATTTGACAGCATCATCATTACGCCCCTTTCACACCGTGTGGATGAAGGGCGTAAAATTCGCCCATACACCCTTTTTACACGATTTCAGCCACCATCGCTGCAACTGGGGCGTAAAGAGGGCGTGTAAAGGGTGTAAAACCTCAGCACACCCTTTTTACACCAACCGATATTCAGAAATCGTGTGAAAAGCATGTAAAAAGGGTGTTTTTCCTAACCTACACCCTTCCTCCACCCTTTTTACACGATTATGGGTGTTACAATGTTTAGTGTGCACGTTTGCGTGTTCAAGAATACGAAAAAGTACATCCGGACCCACCCGATCGAACGCCTTTTCGAAGTCTATTTGCAACATTGCAACACGTCTCTCGAAGGCGTCGCAACACTCTAAAATGCTGCGAGCAACATGGATGTTTGTGCAAATGGACCTACCCTTTATGCCGCAGGTCTGATGTGGCCCAACAAGACAGGTTATAACAATTTGCAACCGAGTAGCTAGGACTTTCATATAAATTTTATAATCGACATTTGTGAGGCTTATTGGTCTATATGATGAAACAGATTGAAGTTTAACTGGGTCGTCTGACTTGGGGATTAATATGGTGTGCGACTTTAGGAAGGATGGCGGTAGCACAGATATTTTATACGCCTCGGTTAATACCTCGTACAGAACTGCAGCGGAATCTTTCTTAAATGATTTATAAAATTCGGCGCAGAGTCCGTCAGGCCCGGGCGTTTTACCCGTGGTTAGCTCTTCGATTGCTGGCTCCAGCTCACTGACAGTGATAGGCACTTCTAATCTTTCTCGTACCTGCCTGTCGAGCGAAGGCATAAGCGGTAAAAAAATCTTTTTCTAAACCATTATCTTTATGCGCGAACTGACCAAGCAGCCCGCGGTAATACTCTATAAAGGCTTTCTCGATATCTGCCTGTTCGCGCGTTATCGCATTACAGTAAAGCATTTCGTTTATCTCGTTACGCCGAGCGTGCCTCTTTTCGTCGCTTATGGCACGCTTCGTGGGCCGCTCGCCCAGCCACAGCTTCTCCGATCGCGAACGGACGATGGCCCCTCGATATCTTTCGCAGTCAAGTGATTCAAGCTGATTTTTCAAGTGTCTGATTTCGTTTAAAAACTCCCCCGGCTTCGCGCTTTCTTCTTTTACAAGAACATTCAGCTGGTCTCTCAGTTCCTTCTCTTTCTGCCGCTTATGGTGGTTTAAAATGCTGCTTCGCTCTATGGCAAAAAGCTTCACGTCCTCCTTAAAAAGTTCCCAACGTACCCCCCACATTGTTTGCTCGTCCTCGCGTATCTTTCTAAACAATGTTTCTACGTGAGCTCTGAAAACTTGGTCTTTGATAAGGCTACTATTCATTTTCCAAAGCGACCAATTCCACCTACGTTTTTTCAACTTCCTTCCGATCGTGAACATGACAAGAGCATGATCGCTAAACGAAGCGGGTACAACAAAATAGTGATTACACATTGAAACGAAATCGAGAGAAACATATGCCCTATCGAGACGGGCGTGGCTGGAACCCTGAAAATGGGTGAAATGGACGTTACTTTTGGACGAAACACAAGCGACGTCTTCTAATGAATAATTCGAAGTAACATCGTTCAAATAAAAGGCGCTTTGATCGCGAACCCGGGTCATATTTGCGCGGTCTTCGGGCGCACACACGCAGTTAAAATCACCAAAAAAAATAATAAACTTGTCACATTTGAGGTATTCACTAATACCTTGAAAAAAAACCTTGCGCTCGCCCTCGCGGGTCGGCGCGTAAATACAAATGACTCGCCAATCGGCGTTAGAAAAGGAGAAATCGCACAGTACGAATCGCAGGACAGAACAAAACTTTCCAATACCCCCAGCGACTTTCGCAAAAACAAAGCGCACCCCCCCGATGTCCCTACAGCGTGCGCTACGCATACATTGAAACGAGTTCGGAAAGGCTGCACCATACGGTCCGTCTGCTCCTGGCTCTCGATCTTGGTTTCCTGAACGGCGACGATATCGAGCTCGTGTTCGTCGAACAGACGGCTCAGCTGGTATTGCCGGCGCCTGGCCGACAGCCCGCGGACGTTAAGAGTCCCGACACGAAAAGGCGCATTCAACATTGTCGCCATTCAGGAAAAGAGAGACCGTATGGTGCTTACCTCGGATGAACAGCCCGGCTCTTCTGCCGCGCCGCGAGACTGGCACCCGTCCCTCGCGATCACTGGATCCGAACCCCTCACGAACTCTGGCGTGCGCCTCATGGCGGAGGCTTGCCGGCCGTCCTGTCGTCCACCGGAGCGTTCGGTTTGACGGGTGCACGTCGCCTCCACAAGGGCACCGTCTTGGGGGGCGGCTCCACCCGTTTCAGCTCGTCGTTGTCCGCGTTGCCGTCGTCTCGGGTCCTCTTCGCTGCCACGCTGCCAGCCGGAGCGTCGGCCATGGCCACGTCGTCAGCAGTCTTCTTGATGACGGATTTGTCGTCGTCGACTTCCGCCCCGGTTGGTGCGGGTGCTGCCGCCTCCGACTCTTCCTGGCGCGCCCCTTGCTCCATCGCGGCAGCAGGTGCCTCCGAGTCCATGACGCCTGAGCTGGCTCCTCCTTCTGATGTCGATGGGGTGTTCGCCCCCGGGTCCGTGTTGACCGTGGAGCCGGTGGCTGCATCCTCGGTCTCTCCCTCGTCCATCAGGAGCTCGGATCGTTCCAAGCTCTCCACTGGAGCAGCGGCGGCCGCGTAGGTGCGGACGCACTGAGTCGCCTCGTGACCGAAGCGGCGGCAGAGGTTGCACCTCGGGGCGCGGCACTCCTTCCGGATGTGCCCGGTCTGCTGACACCGGAGGCACAGCGGGGCCCTGCCAGGGACGACGACGAGCGCGAGCTCGCCACCCACCCGCAGCTGGTGCGGAATGTCTTCGCAGGTTACTCCCGCCTTCAGCCGTATTACCGCCGTCCGCGTCATGGTACCAACGCTCTGGCAGCCGTCCACGCGCCACCGCTCCTTTGTGACCTTGAGAACCCGGCCGTAGGGCGTCAGGGCCTCCCTCACGTCGTCGTCGGCCACGTTGAAGAGGAGCCAGTGGAGTTTTACCCTTACGTCTTGGTGGGAGGGGTCGACGACAACGCATCGGCGGCCCTTAACGATGAGCTCGGTTGTCTCCAGCATCTTCTTTTTTCCTTCCGCCGACTTGAAGGTTACCGCCCACACGTGATTGATTTGGTACGCCCCCATGGCCGAAACCTCGGGGAGCGTACCGTGACGGTGCAGCGCGTCCCGGAAATCTTTAACGCGATACGGTCGACCTTTCATGTCGGCGTGTAAGAAAACTGTATTTAAAACAACATACCCGGTGGGCAGGGGAGGCAGCATAAACTGATAATCTTGGGCCTCTTCGAACCTGATACCGCGGCCGGCGTGGGCCGCTGGAACCGCTCCGTCGGAGCACATGATAACACGTCCGCACTGTGCGGCAGCCGGAAGTGGAAATCCACATCGTACCACGAAGGTATACGCTACCGCTTTGGAAACGAGCGTTGCAACCGCTGCCTATATTAACGGCGGCAGCGCACACCTCCACGAACCATCCAATCCGGTGTGAACGTCGTTGCTGGGGTGTGTATCGCCTGCGCGTTAACAATACGGCACCGCGGGTCGGGGGGCGGTGCCCTTGGTATTCCTTGGGCGCGGCCGGCCAGTGTTTGCCCTGCCCAGTGGTGGCTGTTTCAAGGAGGGTGGGGGGAGGGGGGGGGGACAAAACACATGCTTTGCCCCCCAACTCTGAGAAGGGGGGGAGGCAATTCAACCCCCCCCCCCCCCCCACCCCCGGGTGGTACGCCCATGGCTGCTGATTGTACCGGGAACTGGTTAATTTCGTTTCTTTTTTCGCACAAGGAGATCAGACACTCTTTCGAGTGAGTCGCGGGAGTGAAATCTAGGCTCTTTGGACGCAACGCCATTCCGACTTTTGGTAGATTATTTTGCAACATTATGACACAACTCCATGAAAGAAATGTATGGCATATGTCGTTTTTGTGTTGACGATATAAACAATCTACATGCTATTTGGAAATCGCATCGTACGAAAAATCTCGGAACACGGAAATTGCCGAAAAACAAAGCGGCTAAAACTTTTTTTTTCTTTCTTTTTTTTTTCATTTTTTTATTTGGTGCAAAGGAGACAAAGGGCCCACTTTGCGATGGCTTTGGAAGCCCACATCCCCTCTCCGATATACTCTTTTTAACTACCGAACAATAAGCAGCCATTCTCGCAGCTCTCAGGAGGGGCCCTACCTGAAACAACCTTTCCGCTTCGGCCATCTTTCGTTATCAATTGGGTCGGTTCGTTTGTATTGTTCGTTAACAGTTGGTTAGGTTCAAGTGTCCAATGTCTGTCCTCCTTGCTCCACCTCACTTCTCCCTCTCCCGAAACAACGTTGGAGACATGGCACCGTAAGAAAAAAGTTGTGTCAGGGAAAGCTCACCCGAACATTAATAGCTTCATCGATCTGATCAAACGGGATGAGGCCTTCACAAGACATAATTAAAAATAAAACAACGCAAATACGAGAACAAAGTAAAAGATAACCGACAGGATACAGTACTGTGTCCTGTCGGTTATCTTTCACTTTGCCCATCGTATTTGCGCTATTTTGTTTTTAATTATGTCTGGATATCAATTGTAGCCCAAACTTGTACGTTAATCAACCTTGACAAGGGTACCTTTGCAGCAGCTTGCAAATAGTGGTGCCGTGCGGGTCAGGGGACAGCCGCGAACTATCAAAATCGGAGTGTCGCCTTTCTGATGGTGCGATTATCCTGTTCGACGTCCTCAACAAAGGCGATAGCATTTTGTAGTTTATGGATTTTTCCTGTGAGCGCGAGGGTTTTGTGTTTGAACTCGTAAGAAAATGAAGTCGCAATCATCCCTTACAAAAATCTGTAGTTAAATTCTTTTGAATTTTTGTTGAAAATTTTCTGGGGTCCTATTGAATTTCTTTTTAAACTTTTTTGATGTTTTTTAGACTTTGTTTTGACAACTTATTTAACTCCTAGTTAAAATTGGCCACTTAAATTTTTTAGAATTCCTTCTTACATACATTCTTTTGAATTCCTTCTTACATACATTCTTTTGAATTCCTTCTTAGATAAATTTTGTTGAATTCCTTTTGACAGAACCGCAGATTAACGTTTAAAAAAAAACACTAAATGTTTTAATATATTTTTTAATTTCGTTAGGAAATAGTGTCTTTTTGATACATACACCCACAAATAAGCAATGTAAACAAACACAAACACCATGAAGCACTCAACACCACAAACACAGTCCTGTTGACAGCACCAGAGCCTTATATAGCCTACATATTGAAGGTAATCATTTGGCCGGTGACCACCTCAGCACTTACTAAGCTTCCAAGTCTCCGGTCTCCTTCTCGAAAGTCTGTCAAAGGAAAGACAGTGTTTCGAAGATCGTGGACTCTATCTCTTACTAAAAAGCATTGATACAACTAATAATAATTTTGTGTAGTCGCTAAAACAACATCCACAAAAACGGCTCATAAAACAAATGTTTATCGCTCCTCTGCACAGCACCACTCGGGACGAAGCCTGTCAAGGCGGTTGCTCCACTTTAATATAGTTATTTTGCTCATCTTTACTAGTTGAATAGGGTCAATAATGCAACGATTGCCATTTACAAAGTGAGAACGGCAGGGCGTGTTTTTCGAACGCCTGACCTCCAGCACGCGCCCCATGCCTTCCGTCGTGCTTTGACTGCGCAGTCGAGCTCGAGGGGCGCGAGACGTCGAAGAGTTGTCAAGGATAGAAGGCTCGCGCTGGAGGCAGGAGAACGGAAGCTCCTCCCTATGGTTCTCAACTTGTCAGAGACTATTAAGAAACTTAGTGACTTTTGACATTTAGTCAAGATGTATTATGTTCAATAAAAAGTCAACAGAAAGTCTGTAGCTTTTCTTTTGACACTGGCTACAGAAAGTCAACTGAATAATTTAAACACGAAGTAAATAGAACGTCTGCAGTATTTCTGATAACACTTTCAACAGGAAGTCAACGGAAAAAAGATCCAATGCAGAGTTAATAGAAAGTCAATAGAAAATCATAAAAAAAGTTTCAACACAAATTCAACAAATTTTTTGTTGACCATGTCAACAGGAGGTCAGTCGAAATAAAGTAATCAAAGTGAACAAGAAGTCAACACATTTTCAATAAAAAGTAAAAAAAAAAACATCCGTCATATCGGACCCCGCACACAACCACAGACCAAATAAAATAATAAAAAAATGTCTCTTTTTATAAAATATTATAAAGAAATAATGTCAATAGGTTTTATTTTTATTTTTTAGAAAATAACCTCCAAAAAACGTTGTTACAACTTCTTTTTATTTTTTTTATAAATACGTCTACAAAACAAAATCTATTGTTTTCCCTTTTGAATTTTTTTAGAAAATAATCTACAGAAAAACGTCTTTACAAGTTCTTTTTAATTTTTTTATAAATAAGTCTACAAAACAAAATCTATTGTTTTTTCTTTTGAATTTTTTTAGAAAATATCCTATAGAAAAACGTCTTTACAAGTTCTTTTTAATTTTTTTATAAATAAGGCTACAAAAAAATTCAGTATTTTTTCTTTTGAAAGTTTTTTGACAATAGTCAAAACAAAGTGCGTTTCTATAGAAATTCAGTAGGATCGCGGAAAGTCAATAAGAAGTCTAAAAAAATTAAAAAGAATGTTGAGACCCGTTTTTGTAAGGGATATGCCCTGTCAACTTGTCCGATTTCTCACTCTTCAAAATATCCCGTGCACTATAAGAAAGTTTTAGAATAACGTGGGTAAGCGCTTTGGGTAACCTAAAAATAGCGTCGCGATTATAAAACCTAATAGCGAGTTCGTTTCCCGGCACTCGTGTCCACGCGTGCCCACTCGAGGCGTTAAGCGAGTTCGTTTCGGCGGCCACTCCACGAGTAGTTGCACTCTCCGAGTTTGTTTCAGCGGCGGCACCCCACGCTTGCATGCACTCGCTGCACCGAGAAAATCGGGCGTGCGCCAAAATGCAATCCCGTCATGCCTCGCACCGGCGAGGAGCGGGAGCAGACGACGAGGGTTCGTCTGCTACGATGTGTCGCGGAACCGAAAAGAAAAAAAAGTAGATTTTCTGATAGAAATCGTGTCCCGCAGGCCACGGAATCAAATGCGAGCTTGAATTGTGAGCGTATGCTATTTCATGTAGGAAGCGATTGACAACCCGTGCTTCATTTGTAGGTTTTTTAAGTCGCTCTGTTGCCGTACAGACGCTGAACTATTGTGTGTCAAGAAAAGCTCTAAACAAACGCATCAGCGGCCCCCGAGATGTTTATCAACATCCGTGTGCGGATGAAAAATTGAACATTTGTCGACAAAACTCCCTCAGCAGAAACCTCTGACTGCCAAATAAGCACCAGAGAAAGCTAAACATAGTGACTTTACCCGAGGCTTGGGCAACATCACCATGTTTAACATTTACCTACGTCAGCTAACTTGCCCCGTCGTATTTTGTTCGACAAATCTCTTGTTCTCGACGTCCTTACCAGGGCTAATACTTGATCCACTTGTAATGACGATCGAAATCGAAAGTCCCACGAAAAGTTTTGCTGGATATTCCAACAGACTAGTTTTGAGCCGTACGTACCCTTTCATTGGTTCACCCATAATACCATGCTCAAACGGATCAAGCTTCTGCTCGGACAGCATTATCAGTTTTCTACAGTGTAAACGGTTATAAGAATTTAAAGATCGCAACCAGCTGCTTTGTAGAGAGCTGGGTGCGGAAATTTACGCCGTCTGTAACTATCTCTACGACAGCCGAGTTGCTTGAAGTCATCGCAACTAAAACTACAGGTTGCAGCGTTCAACGTTTGTAGATAAACGTTGGTAGTGACTGCACTCTCGCATTCCTACCCATCACTCCGAACAGAAAAGCGCTAATTTCGGTTTGAGGTCGGTACCTTTTCTACAACATAGATGGCGGCAGCATCAGTCTTCTGCACTCGGTGCATTTGGCGAGTTCGTTTGAGTCCAGTTCTCCGTGCAACACTGCGAGTGCGATGCATTCTGGGAGGGAACTCGAACGGTGCCAGTGCGTGTGAAACGAACTCGCTATAAGGCAACGCTAATTTTTGTTTACTCAAAGTGCTTGAGCGCGACACTGTTAGCGCGAACAAGCGATTGTAGTTTTTGCAGTTTGTCTCAAAGAATCAAAATACTGCCATCAATATTATTAGTGCCTTTGAAAGTGCTCATCTGGGCCACTAAGCTAAGCGGTATACAATTTGGTACCTTCTAACACCATTTCGAAGTAACATTTAAACAATCGTCAGCATCGTGTTCGCGGTAACGTTGTCGCGTTTCGTAGTCCCACATTTTGGGGACCATCTTGACAGAAACATTTCAAGTGGTTCAAATAGAAATATCTTTCGTTGGAGCTTGTCTGAAAGTTATGTATATTTTAAGAATACGTTGACAATAAAAATTAGTTCACAACATAACTAAATAGCTCGCCGGCACCTTTGATTTAATTGCATTAACAAAATTTCGGCACTATTTTTAAGGAGAAAATGTGAGCAAACCAGGGTTAGAACGATGGAGACTTTTCGCGGAGAGGGTGAGATGTACGGGGCTAGACGGGACGGGCGCGAACGTAAAGGGCGATTCGGGAATTCTCCAGTATGAGCCTCAGCCGGTTCACGAAAGCAGTCTTCCGGAGCTGGTCGGCGCGCTTGTCACAATGACCCCTCTGTGTGTGCCGCCGAGTGGATTTCTGCTATACTCTTTTTCACCTCAACTTGTGCACCGGCGAATTCTCCTCAAAGAGAATTGTATCAGTGCGCCAACCAACCAGAGTGCCGGGTGTCCTCACCCGCACTCCCACTGGGAGGAGTCAGAGTGCATGTTGACAGTTGATTCAGCCAGCGGGTTGCAAGCAGGTTTGTGGCGTGCGTATTCGTAGCGGTCGCTCAGGTCGCTCGCGAAAGAGCGGGAGTCTGTGCTATCAAACCGCACTGGCCGGCATCTCAACAGTTGCAAGGAAATGTGATGCATAGAAAACATGATTTGCAGCTATCGTCGCGCTTCGTCGCCATCGCTTTCAATCGGGCATGCGGACCGCGTTTGCAACTTCGCTGCCGCGCAACATTCGCGCTTTTTATGTTGCCTGGTATGTGACATGCCCTTACGTTACGGTCGCGGTTTTGTTGAAAAAGTTTATATTGTTTGCTTCTTGAACTGGTAGCTTGCGATTTCAGTCTCTCCAGCGTCAAATACCACGCCCGCGAACGGCTCTCTGCTGCACCGCGATAGGCATGCGAGATGTCCGACAGCATTTGGAAATGACTGGTAAAGTGCCAGATTGCTGCAACAGGCGGATTACTCAGCAGATTCTCAAAATAGTGTAAAACGTGTTTTCTGCAGCTGAAGTCGACTGCATCAAAGCCGGGAATGTGGAGTGGTGAGAATTGTGGTCTAATATGAGCAGTTATACAATACTGTTGGTCTAATATGAGCAGTTATAGTAATATAATCAGTCAACAAGAAAACTGCAAGTATATCTACAAGGTTTATTGTTGGTAACAAGGAGCATACCACATTCATAGTAGCTCTGGTTCATGTTCTGTGTTCATTGCAGGCCACTGTCCACAGCTCCTCTAGCCCCTGCTTTTTTGCTGCGATGACATGTAGCATTCGAAGTCGAAAAATTGTATGATCAAATGGTGGATATAGACAGCATTGGTTGTTCTCTTTCCCCCCTCCCCCATGGTAAAACCCCCTAAAACGAACAATTTCGGTATTGTACTGTACTGCCCAAAACAGTTTCCTGTTACAATGCTTGCATTGTTTGTTCCCAGTTCTCTTACCTTCGAGAAAACAGATGCAGCTGTACTACATCTGGGCACTATAACTGACCGCCCCACATCCACTTATTTTAGTACGGAACTATGTCACTTCATTGCAGGTCTAATCCTTTGAATCACTATAAAATATTTCTGGGACAGCACCAGCATGCATTTGTGTATAGCGAATGTACTTGTGGCAGCTTTTGTTTGCAGTGCCACAGCCCTGCATCTTTGCGACTCATAACCTTCTTGAAGTTCGTATTTTGTACATCCCTAGGATGAACACAGGACAAACACTAAAAGGCCCTTTCGTGTTTGTCCTGTGTCCTAGGTTTACAATGTGATGTAAGCTCATGAGCCAAAAACTGGTAACACAAGCAAATTCTGTAGACCTGCACTGTTCAATTAGACCTCGGGC
Organism: Ixodes scapularis; assembly: GCF_016920785.2. Classification (NCBI taxonomy): domain Eukaryota; kingdom Metazoa; phylum Arthropoda; class Arachnida; order Ixodida; family Ixodidae; genus Ixodes; species Ixodes scapularis. Next base: position 109,234 of record NW_024609989.1, on the reverse strand, counting down.
ACTTCCTGTGTACTCTGCATTCAACGAACTGCATTTCTGGCGTCTTTGGGGCCAGGGGTGTTCTAAAATTGAATTCTGCTGTGCAAGTCTATTCTGTAACCTTTGCTGTACCCTTATTATGCTGTTATATTGTGTACGACAAGTGTGTATGATGTTTGTGATTGGGAGGGGGAGGGGGGGGCGGCGCCTCGTGAGGCAATTCTGTTTGCCTTTTGTGTCAGCTCTTGGGCAACGACTGTTTGTATGTTGTTGCCTAAATAAAGATTCAATCTAAGAGGAACTAGCAGATGCGTGCACACAAGCCGGTGTAAGCTGAAGACATGCTAAATCCCGCAATATTAGCCTGGGAGACGAGAAGGGAATGGAACGACGTCTTGAACATGGCTCGGTGTTTAATATTTCTGTGCAACATAACGGAGCCGACTCGTCGTGTTGCTGCAACAGTTCTCGAAGTGGCAGGGCTTCAATCAAGATGACGAGAGTTAGTCCACACAGGCAGGCCGCCTTGTTTTCAGAGAACGCTTCACGTAGGCTTCCGAAGCCGCCTCGTCGTGTTGCTGCAGCCGTTCTCGGAGAGGCAGGGTTGCATACCAGATGTCGGGAGTCAGCCCACACAGACAAGGCCGCCTTGCTTTCAGAGAAGGCTTCACGTAGGCTTCCGAAGCCGCCTCGTCGTGTTGCTGCAGCCGTTCTCGGAGAGGCAGGGTTGCATACCAGATGTCGGGAGTCAGCCCACACAGACAGGCCGCCTTGCTTTCAGAGAAGGCTTCACGTAGGCTTCCGAAGCCGTCTCGTCGTGTTGCTGCAGCCGTTCTCGGAGAGGCAGGGTTGCATACAGATGTCGAGAGTCAGCCCACACAGGCAGGCCGCCTTGTTTTTGGAGAACTCTTCAAGTGGGCCTCCGAAGCTGCCTCGTCGTGTTGCTGCAGCCGTTCTCGGAGAGGCAGGGTTGCACACCAGATGTCGAGAGTCAGCCCACACAGACAGGCCGCCTTGCTTTCAGAGAAGGCTTCACGTAGGCTTCCGAAGCCGTCTCGTCGTGTTGCTGCAGCCGTTCTCGGAGAGGCAGGGTTGCATACAGATGTCGAGAGTCAGCCCACACAGACAGGCCGCCTTGCTTTCAGAGAAGGCTTCACATAGGCTTCCGAAGCCGCCTCGTCGTGTTGCTGCAGCCGTTCTCGGAGAAGCAGGGTTGCATACCAGATGTCGAGAGTCAGCCCACACAGGCAGGCCGCCTTGCTTTCAGAGAAGGCTTCACGTAGGCTTCCGAAGCCGCCTCGTCGTGTTGCTGCAGCCGCTCTCGGAGAGGCAGGGTTGCATACCGGATGTCGAGAGTCAGCCCACACAGGCAGGCTGCCTTGCTTTCAGAGAAGGCTTCACGTAGGCTTCCGAAGCCGTCTCGTCGTGTTGCTGCAGCCGTTCTCGGAGAGGCAGGGTTGCATACAGATGTCGAGAGTCAGCCCACACAGGCAGGCCGCCTTGTTTTTGGAGAACTCTTCAAGTGGGCCTCCGAAGCCGCCTCGTCGTGTTGCTGCAGCCGTTCTCGGAGAGGCAGGGTTGCATACCAGATGTCGAGAGTCAGCCCACACAGGCAGGCCGCCTTGCTTTCAGAGAAGGCTTCACGTAGGCTTCCGAAGCCGCCTCGTCGTGTTGCTGCAGCCGCTCTCGGAGAAGCAGGGTTGCATACCAGATGTCGAGAGTCAGCCCACACAGGCAGGCCGACTTGCTTTCAGAGAAGGCTTCACATAGGCTTCCGAAGCCGCCTCGTCGTGTTGCTGCAGCCGTTCTCGGAGAAGCAGGGTTGCATACCAGATGTCGAGAGTCAGCCCACACAGGCAGGCCGCCTTGCTTTCAGAGAAGGCTTCACGTAGGCTTCCGAAGCCGCCTCGTCGTGTTGCTGCAGCCGCTCTCGGAGAGGCAGGGTTGCATACCAGATGTCGAGAGTCAGCCCACACAGGCAGGCCGCCTTGCTTTCAGAGAAGGCTTCACGTAAACTTCCGAAGCTGCCTCGTCGTGTTGCTGCAGCAGTTCTCGGAGAGGCAGGGTTGCATACCAGATGTCGAGAGTCAGCCAACACAGGCAGGCCGCCTTGTTTTCGGAGAACTCTTCAAGTGGGCCTCCGAAGCCGCCTCGTCGTGTTGCTGCAGCCGCTCTCGGAGAGGCAGGGTTGCATACCAGATGTCGAGAGTCAGCCCACACAGGCAGGCCGCCTTGCTTTCAGAGAAGGCTTCACGTAGGCTTCCGAAGCCGCCTCGTCGTGTTGCTGCAGCCGCTCTCGGAGAAGCAGGGTTGCATACCAGATGTCGAGAGTCAGCCCACACAGGCAGGCCGCCTTGCTTTCAGAGAAGGCTTCACATAGGCTTCCGAAGCCGCCTCGTCGTGTTGCTGCAGCCGTTCTCGGAGAAGCAGGGTTGCATACCAGATGTCGAGAGTCAGCCCACACAGGCAGGCCGCCTTGCTTTCAGAGAAGGCTTCACGTAGGCTTCCGAAGCCGCCTCGTCGTGTTGCTGCAGCCGTTCTCGGAGAGGCAGGGTTGCATACCAGATGTCGAGAGTCAGCCCACACAGGCAGGCCGCCTTGCTTTCAGAGAAGGCTTCACGTAGGCTTCCGAAGCCGCCTCGTCGTGTTGCTGCAGCCGCTCTCGGAGAGGCAGGGTTGCATACCAGATGTCGAGAGTCAGCCCACACAGACAGGCCGCCTTGCTTTCAGAGAAGGCTTCACATAGGCTTCCGAAGCCACCTCGTCGTGTTGCTGCAGCCGTTCTCGGAGAAGCAGGGTTGCATACCAGATGTCGAGAGTCAGCCCACACAGGCAGGCCGCCTTGCTTTCAGAGAAGGCTTCACGTAGGCTTCCGAAGCCGCCTCGTCGTGTTGCTGCAGCCGTTCTCGGAGAGGCAGGGTTGCATACCAGATGTCGAGAGTCAGCCCACACAGGCAGGCCGCCTTGCTTTCAGAGAAGGCTTCACGTAGGCTTCCGAAGCCGCCTCGTCGTGTTGCTGCAGCCGCTCTCGGAGAGGCAGGGTTGCATACCAGATGTCGAGAGTCAGCCCACACAGACAGGCCGCCTTGCTTTCAGAGAAGGCTTCACATAGGCTTCCGAAGCAGCCTCGTCGTGTTGCTGCAGCCGTTCTCGGAGAGGCAGGGTTGCATACCAGATGTCGAGAGTCAGCCCACACAGGCAGGCCGCCTTGCTTTCAGAGAAGGTTTCACGTAGGCTTCCAAAGCCGCCTCGTCGTGTTGCTGCAGCCGCTCTCGGAGAGGCAGGGTTGCATACCAGATGTCGAGAGTCAGCCCACACAGGCAGGCCGCCTTGCTTTCAGAGAAGGCTTCACGTAGGCTTCCGAAGCTGCCTCGTCGTGTTGCTGCAGCCGCTCTCGGAGAGGCAGGGTTGCATACCAGATGTCGAGAGTCAGCCCACACAGGCAGGCCGCCTTGTTTTCGGAGAACTCTTCAAGTGGGCCTCCGAAGCCACCTCGTCGTGTTGCTGCAGCAGTTCTCGGAGAGGCAGGGTTGCATACCAGATGTCGAGTGTCAGCCCATACAGGCAGGCCGCCTTGTTTTCAGAGAACGCTTCAAGTGGGCTTCCGAAGCCGCCTCGTCGTGTTGCTGCAGCCGTTTTCGGAGAGGCAGGGTTGCATACCAGATCTCGGGAGTCAGCCCACACAGGCAGGCCGCCTTATACGCAGAGAAGGCTTCACGTGGGCCTCCAGCAGTTCCCGGAGAGCACAATGGAAGAAATACTTTGCCACACTGCTTACATATTAAGTGGCTCCACACCTGGAATGTGTGGCTGGCCTGATCCAGAGACAACTTCATCGCAGCTTTCATCTTCATAGGAGTCGTCGCTGACATCTCCGGCATTGATTTCGATGATGATTGGTGCAACCTCTCTGTCCGACAGGCTGTCATTCTCCCAGAACTGCTTTTCCATCTTCTTAACATGCTGTATAGCAGCGGTCCAGTTGTCTTTCGTGACATTCTTGATTGCCTGCTCTAGAAGCACCTTCACATCTTTTAGTTTGAAAGACGAGTTGCTTCGTGCAACCTCATTCTTCACTTGCCCCCAGATAAGCTCAATGGGATTCAGCTCACAATGATAAGGGGGCAGCCTAAGAACCGTGCACCCAACAGTTTCAGCACGTGTGTCCACTCGGTAGCTGAGGAACTTGTGTCGCACTTGGGAGACTAAAGAAATTAGTTCCACCTTGAGCATGTCTTTGTCCCAGTCAATTCCCTTTGAGCTTAGCCATTCTTGGATGACACTCTTGGTTGAAGATTTCGTGGGGACACACTCCACGCGTCTTGAGTGGTAGGAAGCGTTATCCATTACAATAACGCTTCCTGGCTCTACCTTGGTCAGGAACAAGTCAAACCAATGTTCAAACCTGTTGCCATCCATCTCGTCGTGGTAATCGCCCGACTTCACTCCATGAAAAATGTCGAGGCAACCTTCCACAAAGCCTTGGTCACCCCCAACGTGAGTGACAATCAGTCTGCTGCCTTTGCCAGATGGATTTTTGAGACCGGTGCTGAGGCCGCGATTTCCTGCGTCTCTGGCAGAACGCACCGTCGTGTCGACCCAGATCTTGTTGATGGTGTGTCCGGCGTTGACCCACGTTTCGTCGAGATAATAGATCGCCTTACCCTCTGCTCGAAACTTCAGGATTGAGCGGAGGTACTTCGCACGCCACACAAGGATGTCGTCCTTCTCAATGAGAAGAGAGTTGCGACTCCTCTTCTGCAGCTCGAACCCAATGTCATGCAAAAGACGGTACACAGTCGATGGACTCGGTTCCACGGCGACCTCATCATCCTTCAGCGCTTCAATGAGGGCTTCGCGTATCTTCGTGACGGTCGGGGTTTCGTTCCTTCGAAAGAAGCCGTGCACGCAGGACCGCAACGCAGACAGCACAAAAGAGTCGTACTGGACCAGGCGACGACGGGTGCCAACCGACTTTGGGCGCTTACCAGTTGGAGTTCGAAGGAGCCCGGAATTCGTGATGGCTTCCTTCTTTATGGCAACTGTCCGTGCTCCGACGCCAGTATACTCAGACGTCAGCTGGTATAAGTCGTTCCTCAACCTGTCCGGGTATTGTTCTCGCAGCTTGGCGTACACGGAAAGAACCATCTGCTTGCAATCGCTCGAGAGCTTGCGTCCTTGCCGATGCTTCTTCCACACATTTATAGGTGTCGTGGCGGCTGGCTTACGTCTCGACGGCGGTGGAGATGGAGCCATGGACACTACCTCAACGATATCCACAAAGGAAATACGCTGAATAATAAAACAGAACGATAAAGTTGTAAAAAATATCTGAACACGCAGAAGAAGAACGCAATCGGGCCGAGCGCGTCGAGCATTCGATTCCCCGACTACAACAACAACATGACGTCACCGAGTTAACCGGACGCGTTCGTAAATTCAACAGAAGTAAAGAAATAGACACTCAGGCTGCAAGTCTTGCGCCGTTTAAGTGGACAGTTTGACGGTACAATTGTTTTATTTGAGAGAAGATGTTAGCCAAGTCGGGAGTGCTGTATTTATTAAGAAAGCAATTCTGTTTGTGAACGACTCACTCTTCCGTGAACAAACGAACGCAGTCAGTAGGGCCTCAGTCACCACGCAGCGACTGCGTGCGATTCGTATTTTAAAAAGAATCACACCAATAAATTTGGACATATGAAAAATTATAGCTCAAAACGTGCTACATAATAAGCCCTATTTAAGATGATTGGATTATCACGATTACGACGCTCGTATAGAACTTTTTCTTTGTAGACACTTTTTTGTTTATATTTGATTCAAAAATGGCGGAGGAGCGCTTCGTGGTGGTGCGACGGTGACTGGCCAATGCGCGGCCTGTAGAGGTGGAGCCTCCGGTGCACAAGTTGGGGTGAAAAAGAGTATAGTCGCCCCATTTTTGTGCAACTTCTGTTTTTGCGAAAATGGGCGTGTGGTGCAAGGCGCTATTCCTCCGATCCTATAAACACCAGGCATCGGACGGCGTCCCATCCCATTCACCTTTTTATACGCCCCTATCTATGACATCACGTAGTCAGTAAACATGTGAGTAGTGTTCCAAAACGAGTATTTTTTTTTTCTGAAAAGAACCGCCGTGTTTAAATAAATTAGTAAGCTAAAAAAAACTTCCAAATGGGGGCGCAGCGGCGCAACCCTTTTGATGGCTCCCTGGGCGACCTTCCGGGACGCCTACCCCCGGTCCTGGTCTAAAGTCCAGGATATCGAAAAAATAAGACGTTCTTTTTTTCTTTGGGGCTAATTTGAAAGAGGAACTATTTTCTGCGGTGGCGGTCGTCACGAACGTTTACAATTAGGGTCGATACGTCCTTATCAATGTTCCAATTTCTTTTTTTTTTTACTAACTGTCGCTAAGCCCAGTTTGCACGCTTAATCACGATCAGAATGTGTCGTTAGACTACTGTTGTCCTTATTGATTTGTGTTTCCTACACCGCGGCTTCGACTTATCATGAATAGATCTATCCTTTTTGTCACCCATTAGAGCGTTGAATCTTTTACTATTAATTACACTAAACCCGGTCCTAAAATTTCTCCACCAGATAATCCTAGTTATATTGTCCTTGTAAGTAATTTTTATCAATTTATTCGTGTGCGGACCGCTTCGTGACACACCTTTAATATGCCTGCTTTAAGTGCGCTTGAAACTGGGTTTTAAGGGCTTTCAGAAAAAACTCATGAAATAATCGAGAAATCGGCTCGCAACCTCCACTCTGCGCGCGCCCAACAGCGTGCACTGGTTCGCCGAGTTTCTAAAAGAGTTAAATCGGAGAGCCTTTTGGCAGCATTCCCAATTTAATGCATTATACCCATTTTCTTGGGAGGACCTATAAATACTTCCAATGAGTGTATCCCTTCAAATGGAGAAAACAATTTTCGACACGTGGTTACTTCTTTGTTCAAACCAGCGTTTTATTCAACCAAAGTTTATTGCTGAGCCCTCATGGTCGTGCAAAAAATTACTAAATAATTTGCGAAAAAAAGAGAAAATAAAAAGAGCACAGTCAATAAAACCAGTTTTCAAAATAATAAACATAAGCAACAAATCTTACAAACTAATAACACACAAAGAAATGACTTTCTTAACATTGCTGCTATTGAAAGACCTTAGTTATTTTATAAGTTCGTATACTTATGGTCATGAGTAGGCCGACTTGTAAGGTACAGTGCTAATCACACTTGTGATTGGGCAGGACACCCCTCGAGCGGGCCGTTCCATGTTGCGCCACGTGACTACTTAGTTTCCGCGAATGCCACCAGCCCAGCGCTCCCCGGAGAAAGCCGCTCGCTCGCGCGTTATGAACAAGTGTGATTAGCACTGTACATAAGTGACCTTACAGACAACACAGAAACTTCAGGTGCATCACGTGATTAATGACTCTAAATGAATAAAAAAAGATAAGGCTTCAAATATTTTCTTTTTTTCATGTACAAAAAAGTGAAAGCCGTTTACAACTCCCTGTAATGCCGAATTGGAGGGCAGCTGTTGAGGAGGAGGTGGGAAGGGTACTGAGGGCCGCGTGTTCTCGAAGGGGGGGGGGGGGGGGGGAGGTCACGTGACCCCCCGCCGGTAACGTGACCAAAATTTCCCCGCTAGATTTAGCGGGGACATTTTTCTGCTAGATGCAGCGGGGAAATTTTTCCGCTAAATTTGGCGGGGAAATTTGTTCCGCTAGATTTAGCCGGTAAATTTTTTTTCGCTAGATTTAGCGGTGAAATTTTTTCCGCTAGATTTAGCGGGGAAATTTTTTCCGCTAGATTTAGCGGGGAAAGCGGGAAATTTTTCCGCTGAATTTAGCGGGGAAATTTTTCCGCTACATTTAGCGGGGCAAATTTTCCGTTCAATTTAGCGGTGAAATTTTTCCGCTAGATTTAGCGGGGAAATTTTCCCGCTAGATTTAGCGGGGAAATTTACCCATAATGCACCGCGCGGTTACGCCGACGGCGACGCCGCTCAAGCCGGAAACGGGCGCCTAAGAGCTGCGCTCTAAAAAGACCTCTGGTCGCTTCGTCTAAGGGAAATTCACATTTTTTATCTGTGTTTGCGCTATAAATAACAGGCTGAAACATTTTGAACTATGCAAAAGACACACTGCTCGCAAGTAGAACCGCTGCAGGTCTATCGCCAAGCCAAATGAACACACGTCGGTGCTAGAGTATTTCGTTCAAATCCCTTCCACAACTATGATGCACGTTGCTGTTTCGATAACTTGCGATGTCTCTTCCGATGAGCGCGTAAATTGCTATGAGCCGCGAACGCTCTACTGCAGGTCTCGCACTTGAACGGCTTCTCTCCGGTGTGAGTCCTCTCATGATTCGCCAAGCGAGTTTTCTGAGTGAACGCCCTGCTGCACGTGTTGCACCTGTACGGCTTCTCTCCGGTGTGAGCCCTCACATGCATCGTCAAATCGCATTTATGAGTAAACGCCCTGCTGCACGTGTTGCACTTGAACGGCTTCTCTCCGGTGTGAGTCCTTTCATGATTCGCCAAATGGGTTTTCTGAGTGAACGCCCTGCAGCACGTGTTGCACTTGAACGGCTTCTCTCCGGTGTGAATCTTCTCATGAACCGCCAAGTTGCGTTTGTGATTAAACGCCCTGCTACACGTGTTGCACTTGAACGGCTTCTCTCCCGTGTGAGTCCTCTCATGACCCGCCAAATGGGTTTTCTGAGTGAACGCCCTGCAGCATGTGTTGCACTTGAACGGCTTCTGTCCGGTGTGAATCTTCTCATGAACCGCCAAGCTGCGTTTCTGAGCAAAGGCCCTGCTGCACGTGTTGCACTTGAACGGCTTCTCTCCGGTGTGAGTTCGAACGTGAGCCTTCAAGGTAGCCTTATGCGTGAACGTTTTCTCGCAAACATCGCAACTGAAGGGCCTCTCTCCAGTGTGAGTCCTCTCGTGGATGGCGATACCCGCCGCGTAAGAGCATGAGTAAGGACAGAAGCGGCACGGGTGCTTGTCCGGGTTTCGGTGCGTTTGCTGCTTTTGTGGGTTGGTGGGGGGAGAGGTGTCACCCCTGCGGCTGTCCTGGTCGAAGGTATCCACTTTGTCGCCAGAGTATGCTTCGATCAGGTCTGTTGGGATGACAGGACAAAGCAAGAAATGTCGGCGCTGCTTTTGTTGTTCTGAACATGGGAATTTTGAGTACCTAGATGAACATGGTCCAGAATACCTACATCATGCCGGTGCAGCCTAGAGTAGGTATTCATTCATTTGAGATGTTAAAAAGGTTCAATCGTAATGCTTGTAAAGGTCTATAGGCAATCGTTTAAGATTCCACTCTGGCAGCCCCATGCTGCGGCAGCTGTGGTGGCTTGTGCGTTCTCCTAACCAAGTGCGGAAGGAAAGTCAAGCCGCCGCGGCTGCTGCTGCACAGTGTTGGCGGTAACGTGTTACAAGTAACGTCGTTACCGGTAGCGCCTTTTTTTCTTTCAGTAACGTAGTGACGTATTCATTAGTTTTCTAAATCTACAAATTTTATAAATTTTTCCAATCTTTTACCCACGAAAAAATTTCCGCTTTAGAAAAACCCCAACCAGCGCCTGTCATGTTAAAGTCGAAACACGCTGTCGCCAAAAGAAAACGAAAGCGCTGTTACCGTCAATTTATAAATAAAAAGTAACGCAAAAGTAACGTGCGTTACGTTCTGTCGGCGACAGTATCGCGTTCCTTTATTTCGCAAGTAACGTAGTTCTTTACTTTTTTACGGTAAGGGCTACAACACTGCGGCTGTTTACCGCTGCCAGTACGAAGCGCAGGGTGATAGCGTGTTGACATTCATAATGATCGCGACTGTGTTTTAAGTGACGCTGGAAGGGTCATTCACACACCCACAGATTATTAGGTTACACAAAATAGCATTCAATAAGCTCGTGGAACAGGGATGGGCAAAATACATGCAAATATGTATCGAAATACAAATACAAAATACTTCGTCAAAAATTTATTTAATTACAATTCTAATTACATTTCCAAAAAAGCATTTAAGTACAAGATACAAATACAGTCAAATGTATATGGTCTCCTCCAAATACTTTTTCAAATACATTCCTCAAAATTTGCGTCAGCGACTTCAGGGCACCTGCAACGGGTTTCTGGTTATCTCATTTTAATTTTGCATCGCACACTCGGGAGTTAGTGTGCGAGGCTCTAGTAACGTAATAGAAATATAATCACAAAAAATGTAATCAGCTTGGACGTAATAGGTTAAAAAAGTACAGAGCTTCAAGCTGAATTTTTTGTCGATTACATTTTGGTATAGACCAACAAAGAACAGAGACGACCAAGATGCGCAGCACTAGCTAGAGAATTTTTTATTGCTGCAACTCGCACCAGTTACGAAAATCTGGACGACCCGCGCATTTAGAATGTTCCAGGCAAAAATATGGATGGAAATCAGGCTGGAAAGCATCACACGTTGTCAGGGGCACTTATTTAGCCAGTCTGCCTGTGAACGTCGATTTCGTCACTATTCTTGCCCTGGACTAGCACCGTAATCACAAAGTCACTAAACGATTGTGCTTGATTGAGAGACACTGCATTTGGCGCAGAACGTAGTTTTCTTCCTGCTCTGGACAGTGACAATAAATTTGAGGGATGTATTTTCGCCTACAAAATTGTATTTAATTACAATTGTATTTGAAATACCCACGTTTTAATATTTAAATACACACTTCAAATACATTACCCAATTTGTAATTAAATACAAATGCAAAATACACAAAGTATTCAAAATACGTGTTTCAAATACTTGTATTTGAAATACTGCCCATCCCTGTCGTGGAATAATCGTTGCGCACCTTAGAAACTTGAAAAATCGCTAAGGTACACAGTAATTATTTTACGAGTGATTTGAAAGAGCAAAAAACGCGGTTCTATATCGACAATGATGTGGACATTTGCCAGCCTATAGCTAAACTTCTAAAGCAGGGGTGGCCAGGCTGACCCGGCCTAAGAGCCGCAAACGAAAACCCCCAAACTTCCAAGAGCCGCAGGGGGGGAGGGGGGGGGGGGCAGGCAAACTTTTGTCCGGTGCAGTAAACGAAACTCGAGCTACTTTCAATCTATCCGAGTCAAAAGCAGTCCGACTGTACGTAAGGTAGCAGTAGCACAAGGCTACCAAACTGCAACCTGTCTTTCGATTTAAAACGCGGTCCATTTCACTTTTTATGGGGGGGGGGGGGGGGGGATGGAGCCGCGAGCCGCACTTTAACACGCGAAGAGCCGCAGCTTGGCCACCCCTGTTCTAAAGCTTCAATCATTTGGAACAGCCAAACATATTTTGGGCTATTTCATGCGTCGAAAATTATTTATAGCATTTGTGAAAGCTACTCGATCAACCGGCACTGGAGGAAAAAATACATTTTTGTAATATAAATAAACAACTCGGCATGGTACATTTCTATGATATCAAATACTATGTATGCGGTATATTTTTTCGGTTTGGTGCAGGCCGCTAATTAAAACTTAATGAAGTTTCCACGTGGAGAAAACTTTGTGTACCACATCAGACTCCTTACGTTTTCCACCTTCTAAAAAACCGAGCCTACAAAAAGGTTTTCTATCCGTGTGGGACCTTTCATGAATCTGTGAGGGTGTGCTAAGATGGTACGAGGCTGTATGACTGTTTTCCCGTGTGCTTCTTCTCATACCTGGTGTTGTTAGTTCCGTGGGCACCATAAGATTGGCGGCAGAAGTCGCACCGCCGTCCGTCCTCCCCTCCTGGTCCATCTTCAATGGTTCCCTCTGCAATTCGGCTCCTTGGAAGGAGAGCTCCGCCCCCTTGTCCTCGTACTCCGTTCTCTGCCATTCGGAGTCGGATGCTGCGTGGGCAAGTTCTGTTAGGAGTGAAGATCAAATTTTGTTTCGTTCCTTTTTTTTATACTATACCAATACAGAAGCTCAATCAGAACGAAACTTAGGGAACAAGCAAACATAAACACATCATGCTGATGAAGTAGAGAAAGTCAGAGGTTTACATTGATATTGCGGTGTAATTCAAAAAGTAAAATAATAATATCACGATCAAACACCCGCACCATAACTTGATACTGAATACACCGAAAACGTCGACTGTAAAAATGCACGTGAATCAAACATAAAAGTGATCCTTCTCTATTAATACGTGCTTCGAAGGTTTTACTTCACCTTTAAACATACGGTAAAAGATTACTTCGATACAGATCTACATAAATCATGAAAGACACAACTGGGTACGATCAAAGAGCGTGGTTTAGTTACATCGCTCCTGCTCTGTAGTGCTGAAAAAAGGCAGGCACGCCACAAAACAAACAACTGCACGGTATATCGCCGCCACAGGTTTTGAGAATTACACGTGAACAAAATGGACATGGTGTGTCGGCGAACGAAGGTAGGGACGGGATTGGAAATGTTGCATGTAGTTGGCTGAGCTGTGGCCATTCCCTATTTGATCCGACTAGTAGGTCCCATTTATCTGGGGAAAAACGTAGCCCAAGGTTCTGGCACTGCCATAGGTTGGTCTGGCTGGTGGCTGGCACTCTTTCCCAGGCAGCGAAGGATCGCTCACGCTTGCTTTAAGAGGATTTCCGGATAGTTCGGCCTGCAAAGTTTAGAAGGATGAGGGTTAATAAACAGTCGCCAACACAAAGTTACTTTACCTGCCCTCAAATATCATCACATTGGATGAGTGCAACTAAAACTGAATGATACCAGTGCCTGGAATTGGTCCAGTTGGCTATTTATTACTTGATTAAACTGCGGAGTAAATGATTAAGAATTACGATGCAGAGACGAGAAAAAAGAAGGCAACAAATGGGAAAACGTGCATTTGCAGTTCAGTTTAATCAAGTAAAAAACTGAAGGCCAGTTTCGAGATTAAACAGGGCATGGATAATAACACCATTTGTCAGTAGGAGTGTATCTGCGAGAATTTTCAATCTGAAGGACGCGAAAAAAACAAGTCCCATGTGACTACACCATTTCCAAGTGTGAATGTTTTGGCCAAATGACACTGACCATTTCTATTTCCACGAGAGATGTTTCATTATATATGCAGCGTCAAAGCGCTAGCAAGGAGGAAAATGTTTGCCGGTTCCGTCTGTGCCGCATACACGCGACTAATGCCACCATTTATAAAATTATATGCAGTGTAGATCAATCATTCAGGCTCGCATTTTGTCAACAACTAACATAAGCGGGGCCCACTTAGAGAGAACGAGTTTTACCCGAGATACTTGGTTCACGTTTCACGAGTTCCCCATAGAACCGCATTGGTAAAAAGCATTTTAGATCATCCAGAAGTTGAATATAAAACGCTATAATTTGGTTAAGGGATCTTCATTATAAATAATCACCATTCAACCCGAGTACAAAAGTTTACAGTCCTTATTGCAACGCAAATGTTTGTTTTCTCCTTTTGATTTCTTCCAACTCAAGACAAGCTCGAGTGGCTTTCTCCTCTTGATCTTAAGAGAAGGTGAAACGCTTCTTCCGAAAAATGATATAGAATTTGATTTCTGCGTTGTTTGATCCCGTAATTCTAAAGATTTGGTTCGTTTTCTCCGAAGATGTAACTAAACCCGAGAACACACGAAAAACGTCCGACCAGTCGTTACGTCCTAAAAGGATCTTTCGGCCGCCATGCGCGTGTCGCTCGTGAGCAATCGCAGGCTTGCCACTCCCCCGCACTGGCAGCAATCATGACGTCTTTTTTTGTTTTGTTTTTTCCTTTTTTAAAAATAGGAAGTGTCGCGTGCATAACTTCGATAGGCACTGAAGATGCGCGACAGCGGAGATTCCGGAAACTCCGTTTATGATGGCACGCTCCGGGAAGGAGGGGCTTCCGCGGTACTTTGAAAAGAGTTTATCTCCCAGGCGAAAATTTCTAACTGGGACCAGTTGGCACCTTAACTGGTTTCAACTGGGACTAACTGGTCCCAACTGGGAATCCACTGGGACCAATAGGAGTCCCACTCGGGACCAGCTGAGGGGCCAACTGGTTTGAACCATTCCCAGTTGGGAGTCAACTGGTTTGACTTCCAGTTCGGAATGGGGGGAACTGGGACCAGTTAGGAAAGCAACTGGTTGGAACGATTCCCAGTCGGACTTCAAATGCCTTTCCCGTTCCCAGTTCACACGGGGCAACAATTTTGACAAGTTGGGGGTGTATTGACCTTGGCTAATGAAGAAAACTAAAAACACTTAAATTTTTAGATCTATACAAATAGGGAAATGTTTAATTACTGGGTACATTTTTATATTTATGAAAATAATATAAAATTTGTAATTAACTAAAAAAATTTTTAATTAGAAAATATAATTAGTGACCATATGTGTTCAACTAAATGAGCATTTAGTGCATCATTAAAATATATTAAAACATTTATTTAAACACCTACAATATTTTTTCCTTTTAATAAATAAATGTATCTTTTGGCCAATCAGAGCTAGCCGGCCGCCGTGGCATGCGGGTGCGGAATAGTTGTACGCGCTGTCGACAGATGGCGCTGCCTATGCTGACGCCGGAGTCGGGCGGACGCGGTAGAGAAGGGTCGCCATCGCCCAAGTTGGCGTCGTTATGAAAATGTCAAAACTACAGCTGCACTTCTTTGGACCTAACTGTACACACACTATGGTGGCGGCGGTGAACTTCGAGGACGGAAAGATGCGGTTTAGCGATCGGAGGGCACGCAGGAAAGACCGGACGGAAGAAAACGCCGCGGAGAGCAAAATGGCGAAAATGGCGAGAGGTCTACCTCGAAAATGTTCGGCTGTTGTGACAGAGATTGCAAGATGGGAGCGCTACCGCATTTTACCGTATCCTATCAGGACTTCACCTGCGCAACGCGGTATCACGGGTGAGCACCTTTCTTCACGCGATGGGGAGAGAAGCTGAGGACGTCTTCACTAACAGACACCAGCGGCCGATCTTCCTTTTCATCTCACGAATACGACCTCCGAAAAAGCGATTCAACAGTCGCAAGCAAGTGGCTAAACCCGGAGCGTGTACGTCACCGAACCTATTATTTAGTTTCATTCTCCAAGTTTTTGACAATAAAGTCTTGTTAACCTTCCATTTTGTTTCATTGTAGCTGGAGTTGGTACCAGCGGTAACTGGGACCAACTCCAACTGGGACCAGTTGTAACGGGGACCAATTCCAGCTGGGATCAACTCGAACTGGGACCAGTTGGACAACTCTAACTGGGACCAGTTGCAACTGGGGATTGTGTCATAAACCAGTTGAAAATTTTCGCCTGGGCTGCTGCTTCTGTGCATGAAATTGAAATATAATTTCAACATTGGGCTTCCTGGAAGCCGAATTAAGACAATATAAGTGTGTTTTCTCAATTACAAAACCGCTTCAGCTTCCCTTTGAAGACGTCTTATCTTCAAGACCGCCATAGCTTTACACATTTCAAATCCCTCGTTAGTTCATTCGTAGTTTTGTTTATGCATTTTTAACAACTTCTACACACCTCCTCTCTAAAGTCTTCCCGGACCCTGAGGGCATGGTTCAGGCTGGAATATGGCTCTAATTACTGAATCTGTTCAGCCCTGTTCCACCAGCTTTTCAAAACCAACTTTAGGGGTCGGTTTTGGTACCTGGTGAGAGCGATAGCATTCTTGGTTACTGATTGGACACGACGCCTCAGCGTTTTTCTCTGCGAGAGTTATCGACAAGTGCGAAGTCACGTTACTAGATAATCTCTAGTCTGTTCGCGAGTCCTTTTGGTGAGAGCTTCTCACTAACACACGGATGGTGACAGGGTTCTCAAGGTATTTAAAGTATTTCTCCCGAGTACTACATACATAGGAGAATTTGACCTATATAGGGCAGCACAGCTGGAAATTTGCAGAGGGAGCGCTTGTTGTCGATCCCATCGAACGGGAAGTATAGCAGACCATTTTAGTTTCAGCTTGCGTCCCGTATCACTTCCTCGCGGCACTCGACTTTTAGCAGACGGCTGCCTTTATTCCCGTCTTTTAACAGAATATGTGAATGTATTTTCTTGTTCTATTTTTGTCTGCGAATGACGCTTCGTAGCAGACGAATTCTACTGTCCACTTACGTTAGCAGACTGATCATCTGCTGACGTTTTCTTGACTCGCTCCGTAAAGTCCCGGTAAGACTGCTCGTACACCAAGGAAAAAGCAGTGTGCAAATACCATCTCAGGCGCGTTTCTCTCTCGTGTCATCTCATATTGGGCCTACCAAAACTGTCTGCTGACATGTTCAAAGCACCCACATATGTGTGCTTTGAACACGTCTGCAGGTATTTTTCTTAAGACCCAATATGAGAGTACTGTCATAAAGGAACGAATTTTGGCAGTTGACACACTTGTGACGGCTTACGACCGGAGGGGCTTGTGAACCATCTTGTGACTGCTGATGACCGGCCGCTGCGCTGCAGGTCATAAGTAGTCGCCAGTGTTTTAAGCATCTGCGGTTGTAAGCATGGCAATAAGAAATTAGTATACCTGCCTTTACTTGAGCAAGCAATAAAGCAAACACGCAGATAGTGCACATTGTTTCACCGTTTTAGAAATAAGACCCATCCCTTTCAGAGATTCTACATAATAAACCAAAAGTAAGACACACTATTTAGTTCGTCCGCATTAAGGCATACTTTGAGGGATTATGCAGTTTCAATCAATAAATGTATGACAGGCTTTGAAAGGGGTGGGAGGGGGAGGGGAGGGGTGTGAGGGCGGTAAATAGGCAAAGTGAGGTAAGGCAGACAATGGAACGTTTACACGCAGCAGGCTCAACTGTAGCCATCTCATTTGATGTGACTCTGTCGCATACGTGTAAAGACAAAATGTAGTACAAAGACGTTGCACCACCGAAGGGGGACTCGGCTGGTGACAGGCCACCTTTCCAAAGCTGCGAAGTGTCGTTCACATCTGCGTCCAAATTCCTGCCGAGTTTGATCTGCAAGGTTTAGAAAGATGACGGTTAATAAACAGGAAGGAACGGAAAGCGACAATACTTGTTTGTACTTTTAGCTACATATATTCAGCAAACTGAAACTGGGTGCGAAATTTAAAAAAAAAAAAAACAAGCATCGCCAATGAGGAATGAAAGAGTACAATTAAGATTTACATTTGAATGAGATGGGTATGCACTTATCATCCCAACAAGGTAATATTCAGAGCCAACCTAGAGAATCAGTACACAAGATGTATCGCCACTTCAACCCCTGCTATACTATGCTGTGATTGAAATTCTGTTCTCGTGAATTTGACACGCCGTATTCCGAAAACACAATGAATATTAAAATTTGGTTTGGGGCTTAGGCGTATGAAGATGCGACCCATTAGGTCTCAGATTAATGAGGGTGAATGCAGTACAGCTGCGTTTGCATCTTCGGGTGTCAGTCGTCCCAGCTCTTTCTTCTTAGAAGTTGTTTAGATTTCGATGTCTGCTGTGCGAATCTTCTTTCCTTCGTCATTCTGTACTGCCTTTGTCGACTGTTAAAGAGACACATCACGTATGAGATTAATAAATTGTGTTTTCTAGCTGAGGAACAACCTTAGGTGTCTACTTCTGCCGGTTGATAACTCCAGTCCTGAACAACAAGACAACAAGGCTGAAAAGGCAGCGGTGGCTCCAGAGTAGAATCCCTGAAAGGGGCAGTGCAACGGTTTTAATGTTGAAAGAATTGCCAGTTTGCATTTTCTTATATTATTCATACAAGCCCAAGTGACCAGAAACGCGTCACCTTTCCCCCTCAAAACGGCTATTCTGTTGCGTAATCGCTGGGCGAAAAACAAATTATTTGCCGATCTGCAGCCGCCGGTGGCGGCCACGGGAACTAAAATGACGGAGTCTCTGCGGGATACGCGGAAGTCAACAAACCCTGTCCCCCTCCGCTGCTACACTCGCCGTCAGCCCCGTGGCGAACCATCCCTTGTGTCTATCGCTCGCCGCGACCTTCGACGAGGCTAATTCTTTGAAAGTCGACACTCGCGGAGGAAGCGGCTGGGGTCTCTGAAGAGAGGGCCCAAGGGGAAACCACGTGAACCCCCAAAGACGTCACTCGAAAGTCGGCGTGGAGAGTTGAGAGGCACTTCGACCTTCGATTTGTTTCATTTTTTTTTTTTTAAATAAGAACTAGCGCGGGCAAGAAAATGCGGCTTTCGGTTTTTCGTTCCATAGGTGACGCAGATTAATTTCCGCAGTTAATTGGCCAACGTCTGAATATCGTTGCACTGCCCCTTTAAGGGAAACACTGCTTCTTGAGCTTTTTTTTTTTATTTATGGTCCAATCCAAATGAAATTTATAAAGCATAATTATCTTCCCATTCTGATGAAAAATATGTACTTTGTTTTAAAAAAGCTTGGTTAGTTTTGATAAAATTAACTATTTTATTTGAACATTTTATGGGCGAGATTCCAAAACATTATGAAGACAAAACTCAGAAAGAAATATATCTCTGTAAACTAGAAGGTCTACAGAATCCAATAAGGTATAAATGAAGGCTCCATGATTATTTATAACATTTTTATGGCATTTCGAAATTTTCAATTTATAAATCAATTTTTACAATCTATGTTGGAGGTGCTAACAAAAACTACTGATGCCTAAGTCGATGCAATTAGACCAATTATTAGATACCACACTCATACACCTACCAAAGAAAAAAGAATTAGGAAGATCGGTTGTGTACAGCATGAGATACGGCTTCCGCAAAATAGCAAACTGCGCAAAAAGTTCATTTCGAGAAAACAGCAGAAAACGTTCACGGACAGATTTTTACTGCTACCCGCGGCGAACTCCACTCGGATGCGACATCCCCGCAGATCTTGCAACATCGCTTGAGTTTTACTGCAAGTCCATACTCGCGATCGCATTTTATGAGTTCGACATCGCCGCAACAAGCTTTACACTTCGCGAGTTGAAGAAGCGAGTTCACGACGTCGAGGCGAACGACGATGAAACTCTCTTTACTCTCGGGAGCTTCTTGATCGGCGCCCGAGACGCCGGCCATCAGGGCAGCTTTCCGCGTCGTAGCGGACGTCGACGAATGTTCTTTAGAGTTTTTCCTCGGATTTTTTTTTCTTTCTCGTCGACCTCGGAAGCGCGGAGCATCACCGTGTCGAGCCGCACTCGCTCGCTTGAAGTCACGGAAGTCGACGGCGCCGTCGATGCGACATCTTCGTATTCGGGCTCCCGCACCGTGTTGTCGACGTTCAGGCTCGCGGGAAGTTGAACTGCGCCGTGGATTAGCTTCCTCGGACCCTTTTTTCGTTTTTTTCCAAACTTGTGGGCCGTATGAAACTTTTTCCGTGGAGTTGTTGTGATCGGCATGATCAGAGACGTCTATACTATACTAAATAATTAGTAAATCTATACTAAATAATTAGTATAGATTTGAAGAAGCGTAAAAGGTTGTATATAGTAGATGTTAAGCATCGAAAAAACTAGTACCTTAGTAAATAAAACAACAACCTCTTCGCATTCCCTCAAAGTCTTGAAGAAATCAACAATGATAGACACTTCTTTGCTGTAATGCAAGTGGAAGTTATACGTGTCCCAGTAACGTTCAGCGCCTGGCGAGAGTCCGTTTAGCGCAAAATCAAAGCAGTTCGCTATTGCCGGAGAATATGAAGGAACCTCTTTGCCCTCGCGGCTCGAGTAATAAATAGGTAGTGTGAATGCCTTTTGGCTGATCTCAACTACACATCAAGTTTGATTTAAAATACTGAATTTTATATTACGCCGTTTATAACAAATTCAGCGAAAGCAAAATATGCCATTTTGGTTTTTTAATCTATTATTCATGGTAATAAACGAAACCGATTAATAAATTAATTAATCGAATAAGAAAAAAATATTTAATCGTGCTAACATTTTTTTTTTTTTTTTTTACCGACGTTTAGCTTTACTAGTAACCAAGCGATTGAGATGCTTTGAAAGACTAATACATGAATGGTTTACCGAACTTCCCTTGAGAGGTCTTTCATTTTGTTGTCTTTTTATTTAAGTAAGAATTTTCTAGACAAGCCAATATCTATGTCAATATTACGGTATCTAACATTTGTCAACTTAAATAAATATTCCGGGAATATTCCTGCTTGCAACATGAGCTTGGCAATTTCGGCAAGCCGTTTTTTATGCGACTTTTGTTTTCGAACACTAGTTATTTGGCTATAACACCAGTCGACAGCGGGCTATTCCGATGGCCTTAAATATAATTTGACGGAACCAGTACGCTCTAAGCAATTTGCACTAAGAGAAATATGAAGCGCCACATCTTACCTGAATCGTCAGTCTCGTTGACGAACACCTTGGGGGCCGATTCTAAAAACGCTTGGCGCACTCCTTTTTCTGTTCGACTGCCAGCAACAACGATAATTTTTGTAGATGTCTTGTAAGTCACGAACAAGTGACACTGGCGCACGCCATTGAAAGTTGGACGGGAGGAGGAAGCAGACGGATTGCTGGAGAGGAGAGGAGGGAACATCCCCTCTCTCCACCATTCCGCCTGCTTCCCTCACCCCAGCGTACTTTTTCCCTCGCCCTGAACCTCTAGTTGTTGCTTTTGTATTTTTTAGAACGTTTTTTTTTTCTTCTTTTTTTACAACACCCGTAGCCGTACCACGTCGCCGGTGACGCCATAAGGGTGCGGGATGACACGGCTGTGAACCGGACTTTAGAGGAAAGTCAATGCCCATCCAAGGGCAGAAGGGAACAACAAACCTGTCGAGTCCGTCCTTCCCCTAGCTTAGCGAAATCGGGTTGGACGACGGCCGGGTGCTGGCGCACCTGCCTCCATTGTGAGCGTACGCTGGGAAAGCTTCAGCGAAAACATTTTAGAGCCTCAGGAGAGATCACCTTGACGTTAGTTTTCATAATTACTTCGTCTTCTTTAGGCCGCGCTCTGTACTCTCCATCGTGATTTTATGGGAGAGCAGAGTAATTAATAAAACACTGACCAGACTTGTTCTGACGTCCTGTATATTAAACCACGTCTTGTGTATAAAAAAAAAAGAAAAGAAACTCTTGCCTCGAGAAACGAATATTTATGGAAGTTTTTAAAATTATTTTTAGCCTCTCACTTTAAGTCGTAATATTGCTTATATAATGGGAAAAAAGGTTGTGAATTTTTGTAGAATTACTGATTTAGATCCCGGCCACTGCCCCATTGGATTCGGATTATCATCGTACAGGGGTGCGATAAAGGGACAATAAAACTGTTCTCCACTATCGTCAGATACCTCCAGTTTATAACCTATCAAACACTTATTAGCACTTCTGGCCACGCACGAGTAGTCGCAGAAAATGCTTAATAAAAACAACTTGCTCCTGCACTTTGAACAGAAAAAGCGGCCACAAGTTTGAGACAATAAGCTGTGCTGTCTGCTTTTTTTTTTCAGTTCTCTCCGTCCCAGGGTTTACAAATACAGCATGTTCTTTTCCAACCAGCAAGCCTGCCCTATGTATTTCTTGCAGATGATGTGCCACGAATGATCATTACAGCAATGCGCAGCGGTTGTCAATGAACGGTGCACGCGCCGCACTCCGCACTCCGTAGGCACTCCCCACTTCGTACATCTGGCTGTTCCGGCCGTCACTGCAGTGATTGAGCTCGAGCCAAAATTTCAATGTCCCGCAAGGCATCGACTGCGGCTAAGCCTAAGTGCAGTGCCAACGCAGTGCTCGAGTCCAACACATGAACCCCATTCAAATATCAGTCACGACAGTTCAGAAGGTATACCCGTGGTATATCAACATCGTGGTTTCCCGAAACTGCGTCAGCAAGCTTTGCGTAGGAGCGACTGCTAGAGGAGTTCGCTTGTACTTTTAAAGCTATACAAAAAAAAAACAAAAAAACGCACAGTTAAGAGGCATTGCAAGTGAGCATAAAGTTCACATACTTCTGTCAGCATTCTTTTTTGAAGTGCTTAATCTTTTCAGTACCGTTTCATGGCAAAATTTATTATTATTGCATGATGAACGTTAAGATCCCAGGTTAGCTTCCGCACTGCGGTGGCAAAACTATCCGTCTACAGTAGGAACAGTTTTAATCCAGAACAACTTTTGACTGCCTAGACCTCCTCACAGAAAATATGTACATACCTTTGAGTTTGTGACATGTCAAATAAAGGGCATTGCAGCAAACGTCCGAAAACATAACCTAAATTTGTTAAACTTAATCACAGTGCTGTTTTTGTTTTGTTTTTGGAGCATGTGTTTCGAACTTTCGATGAATGCGTGGGGAACTAGATTGCTGTAAAACAAGCTTCTGAATAGCCGGTCATCGCACTAAAGCGAAATGTGGAAGGGCGTTCTGTTAACGTTATAATATTGATCGGGACGCAGAAAAGACGATGGGCGGGTATGAACGCCAGAGAAACGGGGAAAAGCGAACTTGCGGGGCTCGGGACCTTTGTTTCTCTTGGGGAATGTCCGCCTGCAGGCCACCTTCTATCGTTCAGGAGCGCCCTCCCCGTGCTGCATGCCGCGCCGCTTCCCGATAACTTGCGTCATGAAACCCTAAACGTAGTACAACACGTTGTAAGCCTATTTTCTAACCGTGACACATCGAAACCTTAGAGAGAAAATCCCTAACAGACCCCGGAATCGTGAAGCAAAAAATAAAAACACAACCCTGCAAAAAAAAAAAAAAGTCATGTTTTGCATTTTGTACACTTTATTCCCTAAAAAAGGGCCCCAACCACAACTTCAGAGTTGCTCACGTTTAGCTATTTCAGAGGTCGTTGTATTGGTCTTGGCATTCCTTTTATGCTCATTTAATCTGTCGTTAATGCGTCTTTATGTTTGACCTACATACGTAGACCCACAACACAAGCTAGAGATATTTCATACACGACATTGTTCCAACAAACTGATTTTTCAAGATGAGCTTTTGTACTCATTCGTACCCGCGTGGAATGGCGTCATCCTGTTGGACTTGAAAGCGGAAATAGACACGGGTATCTACACCAAAGTCATTCGCATAAAAGCAGGAGCACAGGTTTAACCTGTGTGTCTGGGTTCTGTAAATAGTCTTTTTAAGGTCGAGCCCCCTTCATCGTCCCTTTTGTGTCTGAACGTGTGAGTGTTCGCATTCTTTCACCACAGCATCATAGAGAATGGTTTTGTGCGGCTCATGCAGATGGCGTCGCGAAAACTCCACCCAGATGTACCCAAATATCCGTCACGCCAGCCGCCGCGCATGGTTTAAAGGCCCGAGATATTACCGTTTTTTACTTTGCATTTTATGAAACGGAATCGCGATATTTATTAAAAAAAAATAGACGTGATTTCTATCTTTGTTTTAAGAATAACGTACAAAAATTACAAGCTGCAAATTCCTTCAGCATTAAAATCATTCCATCGCCCCTTTAAATATTCTTGTTTTCGATCCACCGCCCAGCCCGTCTCACGTTGTAATGTTACCTCTATTCGGTCGGATCCCCCGTATAACAGGGACATAATAAACGAAAACGACCTAAAATCCGCTCGCAGTTTACGCCAGGGCCGTAAGCTTGTCGAAACTGGAACACACAAAATGTAATTTACGGAATGGCGTCTCGGCCCACCAGGCAGTGCGCCAGCGGCGTACATGAAGCAGTGAAGAAACTTCTCAAACTGACAAAATAAAAAAAAAAGATGGCTCCCAGAAGTTTTTACCCTAAAATATCCTAACGCGAACAGAGAGGGTCATCATACCAAGTGAAAAATTCCGACGATGTCCTGACTCCTCAGCACTAATAACTTCGGTTGAGCGAGGTAAAGCGCTGTGTAACAAAAACTTGGTGAAAAGCTGTGCCCTGAATGAGTATGGTCGCGGGCTTTCTGTTTCGCAATTTATTTGTACGATATATAAAACGCGGCATAAATTTAATATTGGGTAAGCTTCGAGAGTTCGCAAAAACGTCGTGCCCACGGAACTTCAAATCTAGAATAAACGCTGTCTTCACGCTTTCTCCACGATTTTATCTTTTTGCTATATATTTTCTAAGTTAAAAGTTTTTTGGTCGCCAGCGCGTGCAGCTGACTAAATTGGTTGTCACCGGAATGCACCTTTCAGTGTCTCCCACCGCTAAACAAATTGATGGCGATATATTTTTTTATTATCGTTTTAGCTACCCAGATTGTCTCACATTGGTTTGTGTCTCTATATTACCGGATCAGACCTGCGACAAAGACATTTGTATCAGAAGCGTAAACAAGACCAATCTAAACCTCCTTTGAAGGTTACATGCTCAACCGTAAGCTTGTAAAAACCATGGTGTGTTGGTCTGTCGATCTAGAGTTCCTGTATAGGGTCCCTACGGGAGCCAGAGTTGCGCGTTTGATTCCACGTGCCGCGTGCCGCCCTCGCCGCTATTTGCCGAGATCCAATCACGTGAGGAGCCGTATTAAGTGTCGTGCAGCAAAGTAGACGTTGCACGCGCCCCGGCGTACGTTCCCCGGCTTTAGAGCGCGCCGCGCGCCTCGAACGCGCGGCGCTGCTATTCGCCGAATTCAATCACGTGAGGAGCTGTATCCACATGCCATACGGGAACGCGCAACTCTGGCTCCCGTAGGGAGCCTATACAGAAACTCTATGTCGACCTAGAGTTCCTGTATAGGCTCCCTACGGGAACCAGAGTTGCGCATTTGTTTTCCCCGCGCCGCCACGCCGCTATTCGCCGAGATCCATCACGTGAGGAGCAAAGCATCCTGTGGCGTGCAAGAAAGCCACCTTTAAGCGCGAGACACATGCGCGTCAAAACAGTCCGATCCGGCGTGCGAACTGTCGGGAAGATGGCTGCTCCGAATCGCCGCACCGGACGGTTCGCGACACATGGTTTCCGACGCGTCGTTGCGTCGCTCCGTTCAGCTCCGCCCAGTTTCGGGTGTCCCTCTACCAAATAGATGGATAGATGCTAATGGCTATATTTATAACGGGCGGTAGCTCGCGCCACCTAGCCTAGAAAACTAAAATACTTCCCTCACCCTTCTTCGTTTTTCTGACTTTAAAACAAACGTAATATTTTTATTACATTCTATCAAAGTGTGCGTGTGTGAAGATTTTCCGTGAGGCTATTTTTCTGCTCAACATCACTTAATCGCAAAGGACCGCAGCGGACCTTAGAGCCATCCCAGCGAAACGAGCACTGCGTACAAATCACGTGACTACGTACCGCGCGCATTGCTGCGTCTCTCCCGAAGCTCACATGACACTCACATGACATTGGAATGGCTCGTAGCGTCCGCTGCTGTCCATCGTAAGGTGAAACGGAGTATATTCGGGCTTCGACGGGCTCGATCGGTCCCAGAAGGCCGGCTTGCTTTGGCGCGCGAAATCAGCAGCTCGTTTTGCGCGCGCGGGAAACTCGATGGCGTCCGTTTCCTTCACAACCACGACTCGCCTCGCGTGACGCACCGCGCACCGCCACATCCGCTTCCCCGAACCACGTAGCGCCTCCTCGCCCGATCGGTCCGAAAGCCACTTGACAACATGACCTTCGCCATCCGTGCTCATTGGCTGCGGCCACTGCGGCCTTCCGAAAATCGGACCGTGCGTGCGGCGATATCAAGTTGGTCGCATGCCGTCGCCAAACGGAGCCCCCGTCCGACGCTCCGGTGCGACGAAAACCCTCGCCCTCGGACGTCGTTCCGGCGGTTCGCACGTCGGATCGGATGGTTTTTTCGCGCATGTGTCTCGCGCTTTAGCGCGAGACACATGCGCGTCAAAACTGTCCGATCCGGCGTGCGAACTGTCGGGAAGATGGCTGCTCCGAATCGCCGCACAGGACGGTTCGCGACACATGGTTTCCGACGCGTCGTTGCGTCGCTCCGTTTAGCTCCGCCCAGTTTCGGGTGTCCCTCTACCAAATGGATGGATGGATACTAATGGCTATAGTTATAACGGGCGGTAGCTCGCGCCACCTAGCCTAGAAAACTAAAATACTTCCCTCGCCCTTCTTGGTTTTTTATTACCTTCTATTAAAGTGTGCGTGTGTGAAGATTTTCCGTGAGGCTATTTTTCTGCTCAGAATCACTTAATCGCGAAAGACCGCAGCGGACCTTAGAGCCATCCCAGCGAAACGAGCACTGCGTAAAAATCACGTGACTACGTACCGCGCACATAACTGCGTCTCTCCCGAAGCTCACATGACATTGGAATGGCTCGTAGCGTCCACTGCTGTCCATCCTAAGGTGAAACGGAGTATATTCGGGTTTCGACGGGCTTGATCGGTCCGAGAAGGCAGGCTTGCTTTGGCGCTCGAAATCAGCAGCTCGTTTTGTGCGCGCGGGAAAACTCGATGGCGTCCGTTTCCTTCACAACCACGACCCGCCGCGCGTGACGCACAGCGCACCGCCACATCCGCTTCCCCGAACCACATGGCGCCTCCTCGCCCGATCGGTCCGAAAGTCACTTGACATGACCTTCGCCATCCGTGCTCATTGGCTGCGGCCACTGCGGCCTTCCGAAAATCGGACCGTGCGTGCGGCGATATCTGGCAAGTTGGACGCACGTGGGCGCCGGACGGAGCCCCCGTCCGACGCTCCGGTGCGACGAAAACCCTCGCCCTCGGACGTCGTTCCGGCGGTTCGCACGTCGGATCGCATGGCTTTTTCGCGCATGTGTCTCGCGCTTTAAGCGCGAGACACATGCGCGAAAAAGCCATGCGATCCGACAAGCGCGAGACACATGCGCGAAAAAGCCATGCGATCCGACGTGCGAACCGCCGGAACGACGTCCGAGGGCGAGGGTTTTCGTCGCACCGGAGCGTCGGACGAGGCCTCCGTCCGGCGCCGGCGTGCGTCCAACTTGCCAGATATCGCCGCACGCACGGTCCGATTTTCGGAAGGCCGCAGTGGCCGCAGCCAATGAGCACGGATGGCGAAGGTCATGTTGTCAAGCGACTTTCGGACCGATCGGGCGAGGAGGCGCGACGTGGTTCGGGGAAGCGGATGTGGCGGTGCGCGGTGCGTCACGCGACGCGAGTCGTCGTTGTGAAGGAAACGGACGCCATCGAGTTTTCCCGCGCGCACAAAACGAGCTGCTGATTTCGCGCGCCAAAGCAAGCCGGCCTTCTGGGACCGATCGAGCCCGTCGAAACCCGAATATACCCCGTTTCACCTTAGGATGGACAGCAGCGGACGCTACGAGCCATTCCAATGTCATGTGAGTGTCACGTGAACTTGGGGAGAGACTCAACAATGCGCGCGGTACGTAGTCACGTGATTTGTACGCAGTGCTCGTTTCGCTGGGATGGCTCTAAGGTCCGCTGCGGTCCTTCGCGATTAAGTGATGTTGAGCAGAAAAATAGCCTCACGGAAAATCTTCACACACGCACACTTTAATAGAATGTAATAAAAAATATTACGTTTGTTTGAAAGTCGGAAAAACCAAGAAGGGCGAGGGAAGTATTTATTTTTCTAGGCTAGGTGGCGCGAGCTACCGCCCGTTATAAATATGGCCATTAGCATCCATCTATTCATTTGGTAGAAGGACACCCGAAACTGGGCGGAGCTGAACGGAGCGACGCAACGACGCGTCGGAAACCATGTGTCGCGAACCGTCCTGTGCGGCGATTCGGAGCAGCCATCTTCCCGACAGTTCGCACGCCGGATCGGACAGTTTTGACGCGCATGTGTCTCGCGCTTTACGGTCGCTCCGCCGACGTTTCTCTTGCCCCGGCGTATGTTTCCCTGCTTTCCGCCTCCTTTTTTTCCTCTCCTGTTTTCCATGCGCGGCGGCGCGCGCGGCGCCGCTATTCGCCAAATTTAGTCACGTGAGGAGCAAAGCATCCAGCTCGTGCGGGAAAGCCGGCGCTACGGCCACGCGCCGAGGCTGAATGCGCAACTCTGCTACCGTAGATAGCTATACAGGTACTCTATGTCGACCTGCTCGCCAGCGCCCTCTATGAAACAGTCAGGTAACTTTTTGAACTTGGAAGTAAATAGGAAACGTAAAAAAGAAAAAAAAAACGAAGGAAAAGGGAACTTCAGCAATTTCAATGTATCTGTGAAGCAAAAAAGAAAAAAAAGTAAAGTAAAAGCATAAACTCCAGGATCGGATTTAACTTTCACAAGGCTAGTAAGGGAAGCCTGGCCCGAGGGCAGGCTTCCCCTTCCCATAATCCTTTCGAATCCCCAGGGGACTCTTGTAGCACCCGATTCTCTTTCCCCTTGCTCGCTCCTTGTATTTGAGAGAGGATATTCCTTCCGAAGGGGTGCTAGCGCACGCTGCGGGTGTTGTCACGCCGTCTAACTCCCTCGAACTCCCCTCCTTTCTTAGAGTGGCACAAGGCCCACGGTACACACCTCATTAAGCATTTCACCAAACGCGTCAGTCCTTTGATTCACCGCAATCTAGAGAACCTAGCATACAAAATGGTTTTAGATCCCTGTGAGATCTTCATGAGTTTATGTAAAAGCGTTCTAAAAAAGAGCGTGGCTCGACGGCTTCTCATACCTGGTGTTGTCAGTTCTGTGACCACAGTTGAATTGAGGGCAGGAGTGGCGCCGGTGTTCGTCATCCCCCTTGGTGTTTCTCCCACTGTTGCCAGTCCGACCCGGCTCCTGGGAAGGGGAGAACCCTCACCCTGTCCCTTGCAACCGGCGGCGTCCTATTCGCCTCTGAAAGCCGCCTGGGCAATCTCTGTTGGAAATGTACAATGGTTCCTTTTTAAATGCCCATCAGGCAACATTGGTGGTCGCCATTTCTTGCGCTCAGGGCGCGTGACTGTATTCGAGTTCACGTCAACCGCTGACGCACCCCTCGTAACTAGAGCACTCGCAACGAATACACGCTCAGAGCACATGCTCAAACATTGGCGCACAGCCAAGAATAGACCGATCTTACCAGCCAGTTTGACTACGCCACCGCTGCCGCGGCACTGAGCATCGAGGGAGCTTTAGTCTTTTTGCACGTGCGATAGCCTAGCTGGAGCACTGCCTATTTAAAGCACGAGAAGGCACGAGCCCTCGCGTGCACGGCCGTCTGCCTCCTGAGAACTAAAGTTATGGCGGCGTCACGCATGCGCCGAACGCTCGGTGAGATCGGTCTATTGCGCGAAACGTTTGAAAGAATCTGTTAATATTACTTAGATGCTGTTTTCTTAATTTATACTATACCAGGAAAGAATGAAAAGCAGGAAGAAACACATGACCAAACACACAGTAACACTTGTGCAAAGCATAGACATTTGTGGGTTCACATTCATTTAGTGGTGAGATCCAAAAGAGGCAAAGCTAGAAAATCGCACACAAATACAAGCACAATCACAAAACTGAAAAAAAGTCGGTTGTAGGAAAGGCATCTGAAACAAATTTGAAGATGATCACTCTGTCTTAAACGTGTGTTCCAAAAAAAGACTACCAAGAAAAAGTAAATGCATTCTAGTAAGACGTAAATCCCGAAACGAACTACTGCACACAATCAAAAAGCGAAGTTCACTTTTGTTCTGTGGCTTGACGCATTAAAGGGATACTGAAACAAAAATTGAGATATTCAGATTTCGTTCGGAAATGAGTCAAGCATGACAGATAATAACCGTAAATGATAATCGACGTTTGTATTTTGAACGACTGGCTATGCACGAACTCATCTCTGTTACGTCACGCCGCGGTGGTGGCGCGTCGGACGCACTTCCGGTCCGGGGCTGTGGGCGGAAGTGTCCATGTGAGACGTGTATTCCTGCGTTGTTTTTGAAAGGAACCAGACAAAAGCCTGCCTTTTCGTCAAAATGCTGCGACTGGGGCTGTACCAAAGGGGTCGAGAAAGGTTTGAAGGTCAGTTTTCATGCGCTCGGTTCGTCCGAGAATGTGGATATGTGCCGTGAAAAGGGAAAGCCAGACGCCGTCGTACCACGATTGATTGGGCGGGAAGCATTTTGGGTTGAATTTACGGATAAGTTTGGCTATCAGATTTAATTTTTTTTTTTTTCAATTTGAGCGTCGCAAAATCGTCAAGTTGTACGGACCTCCTGCGGACTAGGTTCAGTGCGTCGTTCAAACGGCCGCCTGATCGTTCCAACTGTCATCTGCTCTTTCAAACGTTTCTGTTTGTCGTCTGCCCTTTTAGAGGACCCCGGCCCGTAGATCAAACGTGGGCCCGGTACTTGCGATAAGAAGTAAGTGCAGGCCTCAAAAGTCTTAAGTTTGAAGGTTGGCAAGCAGCCTGGACGGAAACAGTAGATACAAGGAGATGTTGATCATTGTTAGAAGTGGCCATCATTGACTTGTTATGCCTGATTCACTTGGTTAGATTCTGCTTGCGATTTTCAGTATCGACGTCGACATCTCAGCTACGGTTCACGCTTTTGCAGTCCGAGCGACGTCGCTACTGAAAATTGCGAGCGAAATCTCATCATGTGAATCAGGCTTTAGCGTACATTCTGCGGCGTCCACGCGGAATGAATCGCCGCATGTTAGATGATTCACGCGAAGTTTTGCGGTGTAACGAGCCTCGGTAATTTCGCTGACGCCGCTCAAGTAGTCAGACATCGTTAGGAGGACGTAGAATCAACAATTTCAACGCCAAAAAGAACGCGGGGACTCACACCGACGCCGACAACATCGCATTTCAATGGTTTGTTAATGGGCGACGGCGAGCTTCTTGCCCACACCCCCAGCGCGCATGCGCGGCGCCGTTGCCCTGTTGGAAAATATCGATGTTGGAAAGATGATGGAAAAGGCTCATACAAGCGTAACCGTAATATGGGACATCCTATACAAGCGAAAAGGCAGCTCCAGTATAGTGGATTACGGCGGAACGATACAGGTAGGCGGAACCATACAAGCGTGTCGTATTATGGGACGTCCTATACCGGCGTAGTGGATTATGGCGGAACCACGTAGGCGGACGGAACCATACATGGATAACGTAATATGGGACATCCTATACCAGCGAAAAGGCGATACCGGCATGTTGGAGCCATATGGCTCCAACATGGTGGTTTCGCCTTTTCACTGTTGTACACGGCAATTTAGTTTTAAGCTTTACATATATGTTTAGAAAGGTCGTGAAAGCTAAATTAATGCGATTTGTGCAGGCGAGTTATATGGCCAGGCGTACGTAGTATAGGGACCTAGTCGTAACGATCAGTCAGATAATTAAATACAATTTGTTAATTAACTTTTTAATTAGTGAAAATGAAACTATGGTTTCTATTGGAAACTTGCTGAGTCACTGAAAACCACAAAATCAACTCTTTTTAGAAGGATATAATGCAGGGGTAGCATTTTACGCGTTCTGTAAAAATGCTTTATTTGGACGAGTTTCTAGGTTTCAGTTTCTTATCAGAGCTCATCTTTGCGCCCACGGTCCTGTTCCCCAGGGGCTTAGACGCGCAACACACATGCGCCTTGCTTCCCTCCATCCTACGAGGGAGGCGAGGGGGCGGCTTCGCACTGCGGCCACCGGGCAGCAGGACCGTAGGTGCAAAGATGCGCTCTGGTAAGAAACCGAAGTCTGGAAACGCGTCCAAATTGACCATTTTTTTAGAACACCATAAAATGCTGCTCTTGTCTTATATCTTCACAAAGAAAATTGATTTAGTGTGTTTTGATGATGCTTAGAAGTTTCTAATTGGAACCATGGGTCTATTTTCACTGATTAAAAATTTCAGGAACATACAATACTTAGAGAGAGGCTGAAGCGGTTCTGTATTTGAGAAAACACTTTTAAATCTTCTTCATTTGACCTCCAGAATCTCAAATATCAAAATTATTTGCCAATTTAATTAATCGAGGCTGCATAGAGTCATTTTTAAAGCGCTTTGAAAGCACTTCCCTAGAGAGCGACGTCACAAGAGCAGCTTTCAAAATCTTTGTTCACGCATCTTCAGCGCCTATGAAAGCTATGCACGCACATGCTATTTTTTAAAGGGGCAGAAAAATGTGTCACGACTGGTGCCAATGCGGGAGAATATACCTAGAAAACTTGCGACTGGACGCGCGGCCCTTAAGCGACACACACTTGGCGGCTGAAAGGTCTTCTTACGATGTCACTATTGGTAGAATGTTTTTTTTGCGTTTTCTCACGTTTAGTTATATCTTTGTGGAAAACGAACGGGATATTCAGATTCGCGGGATAAAACCACGCGAGAATGAACCTCCATCTAGTTTTCTGAAAGAAGTCTGGCACATCTCTGTAATAAGCCGACTGATCATTACAAATTAGCCTTTTATACCATGCCGCCCTGGCCATATAACTCACATGTACAGACTGCGTAAATGTAGCTTTTACAGCTTTTTTTTTTTAAATCTGTAAAATATACAAAAAAAACACTCTGTAGAATGTCCCCCAATACAATATGATTGTATGCTTCCTTTCTCGCTTGCATTGTTCAAGAAAGACTTGTGGATATCCAGCGTTTCATTGGAATGCCGGATGTCAATGAGTCTCTACATCAGTGAGTGGTTTCAAACAATTATGATGTTTGCACACCAGTAAGCTCTTATCTGAGGCTCACCAGGAGCACTAAGAGCAGAGGCAAAATGTCGTGACCTGGTAAATTTGGTTGCAGGTATTTATTTTTAGAAGAACTGCATGCAGCAAAGCTTAACTTTGCTCAAAAGAAGATAATTAAAAATTCAATACTGAACAATGGTGTCCCTTGAGCTGTCAGACCAAACTCCCACTCTTGTCACTCAGGAGTTCCTAACTTGTGCGTAGAGGATCAGCACAACCCAGATTTGTGCTGCAAGCGCACCTGCAATATAAAAGTTGAAAAAACATGAGATGAAATATGAGACGTTTACAATTCTCTGTAATGAGAAAATACAGTACAGCTCTCGAAGAGGAAGATGGGAGGGTATGCCCCTCCTTCCCCTCCCCTCCTCCTCTTCTGCTCCCTCCGATTTAGGGGGAAATTTCCCCACTAAATTTAGCGGGTTAAGTTTCCCAATAAATTTAGCGCGGAAATTGATGTCACATAACCTCAACACAAATGCAGTTTTTCCGCTAAAAGTAGCGGGGAAAATGACGTCGCATGACCGTGTCACGTCATCCATAAAAACATTCAGTTTCTCAGCTAAACTTAGCGGAAATATTAACGTCACATCACCACAACATTAATTCAATTTCCTGCCAAGTTTAGTTAAACGGTTACGCCGACAGCGACGCCGCGAAACGCGGAAACGGGTGCTAACAGCTGCGCTAAAAACTAAATGCATCAGGTGAAATAAAGTGAACATTAGATATACTGTAAGAAAAAGAAGAGAATCTAAGATACCGTTCTCAGATCCTTCCTTTTGTCCGTTCTCAAATGTTTTGATATCAAGAAATGTTTATCTCTTTATTCATACCCAGAGAACCCGTCCCAGTTTCAGCATGAATGCAATAAATCAATGCAGACTAGACCTAGTAAACTATAATGCACATAAAAATGAATGTTTGCCACATAGTCATGTATCAGTCAGTGGCTCAGATCTCAAAATACATTTGTATTGAGGAACATTCTTGAATAAAACTTCTGGGCTTCGAATTCAACAGTTTGTACTTCCATAAGGAACACTGTATGGCACTGATTTTTTTTTGTTTTTTGTGACACATCAGAAACAGCACAACACTGTCATCCTTGCATACCTAACAAGAATTTGTATTATTTTTTTTTTTAGCATGGCATGTGCTATTCTAATGCCCATACAGCCTCCTTTAACAAAATTTCCTTTGTATAGCTTTTTATTGGTTCTTATTTAGCTCGCACGACAGATTCGGTACCTTGAATTCTCACTCGGCATCAACAGTTTTATATATTAATGTAATACCGAAAGACAAGATTTGTGGACTTGAGTACGGTTCAACAAGCACAGATGTTGAGAAAAGTACTGAGGAAAACTCAAATGTCAAAATAAAAATAAGCTGGAATGTGGATACAATTATGGACATGGTCATGAATACAGCTAGCAGATTCAATATAAAGAATATGTGTTAGACGCACGCTCAAAGAAACCTGTTGCATCATTATTCATTCAAATTACTTTGCAGAACCCAGCGCTGCAGTCTCAGGTGGAAGTTCGCTGGATGAGTCTACTGAAAATGAGTGTAGACGGAAAAAGCAGTTTGATCTGCGATAATGAGCATTACATAAGTGACATGTCATTATTACTGTTACAGTGCCGAATGTTCCAAACTGTCAGTTGCATCATTCTGTGAATTCGCTCCGTACATTACAGGGTTTGGATCTTTCGAATGCTTTGCGAGAAAAATGATGAACTGGAAATATCTAGAGTAGTTCTAGAAAAACTATTTCCAGAATCTTATCTCAGCATCGCAAAGAATATAAAAAGTTTCTAAAGACAAGGTTAGTGCAAAAGTTGAATAAACTAAATACTTTGTTTTTCAAAACCATCTTGCCGTAGTAAACGTATGAAGTTCCCCTAGGTAGAGCTAGTCATTACGGATGATTGTGCCCATTGCATACCATAAAAATTTAATTTGCGACCTACAATATTTACAAACTCAATTAACTCTGAATAAGTGGACCACTTGGCATTAAAGATTGGCCTCACCATGACTGTCTGCCAACATCTACATAATAATTTTCATGAACCTATGTATTTCAAGAAAATATTTGGTGCGAGCTGCTTAAAACACAATAGCACTCTTTAACGAGTGCTGATTGTTGGGCAAGTTGGTACGGTACGTTAGAAAACATAATTGCGCTTTGAAGACGGGGACATAGGAAGGACAGACACCACCGAGTGCTAACTTTCAACTGATTTAATTCAAGAACCTCAGCGTAAAAACACACTGCGTCACCGCACCACATCTCAACCAATCCGTGGCCCTGCCACGGACAGCAAGTACGCCA
Organism: Ixodes scapularis; assembly: GCF_016920785.2. NCBI lineage: Eukaryota > Metazoa > Arthropoda > Arachnida > Ixodida > Ixodidae > Ixodes > Ixodes scapularis. The sequence goes on along the minus strand of NW_024609989.1, from coordinate 74,448 downwards.
ACTCCTTATCCGCCAAGTCAATTGACGCCACACTGACACAACACGTGCCAGAACTATTTATAGCATCAGCCTCCATAATCTCTCTAACAGTCATATCTTTGTGCCTAGCAAGAACAGTAGACAAAGCAAATAATGGTTTGCACTCGCAGTGATGATCTGTCGTGTCACTGTCATGACTGAGGGTGCAAACAATTATTTGCTTCGTCTACTGTTCTTGAGAGGCACAAAGATAGGACTGTTAGCGAGATTATGGAAGCTGACACTATAAATAGTTCCGGCACAAGTTGTGTCAGTATGGCGTCAATTGACTTGGCGGATAAGGAGTTGGCATACTTGCGGTCCGTGGCAGAACGGATTGGTTGAGATGTGGTGCGGTGACAAAGTTCGTTTCTACGCTGAGGTTCTTGAATTAAATCAGTTGAATGTTAGCGCTCTGTTGTGTCTGTCCTTCCTATGTCCCCATCTTCCAAGCGCAATCATGTTTTCTATCACACTTTTTAACACTAATAGAAAGCCTGTAGTGGGCCACAACTTAAGCAGTTTTCACTTCATTATGAAGAGCAATTACACATATGTGAACCATGAATATAGGCCTGCACTGAATTTTTTTTCTTAAGCTGAACGTGCAAGTTCCTGTTTTTTTATATTTCACATGTCCCGACTGCTGGGTGTGGTAGGGACATAAGATTGATGACACCAACGAAACACAATGATTATTTTAAGAATTTGTTTGGGTAAAGCACGAACAAGGCGATCTGCGGGAAGTTATTTCTGTGACACCGTCGAACCTACATCCGCGGGCTTTAAGTTCACATGTTAATCATGTCTGCAGACTCCTTTTTGTAATTGGAACTCCATCCAACCCAATATTTGAATGTTTTTTTGCATTTTAGGCTTAGTAGTGCTTTTGCTGTTCTAGTAATAGGTAAGAAAAATGCTTATTTCAAGTGGCATACCTAACACCTGGTGGCACGAGGACTCCCCTGTCGTGACGCTGATCGAAAGTCATAGGCAGGGAGATACTGCGATGCTCTTGTTGCTGGGATTATCTCCCCCATGGTCCTGGCCAGACCACAGAAAAAGATTGAGTCCAAGCTTGTGGCCACTAGGATCTCCAGATCTTGAGGCACCCAAGTAGCTGAAAATAAAAACAAATCACAATCAAGTACATGGCAGAGCTACATTAGAATGGCTAGCATATTCTTTCGTGATCAGCACATAGATCCTCTTATTTTAGTCACAGTCACCCCCCAGGACAAGGCCACGTAGGCGTTAAAATGATGGGCACCGAATTAAGGCGAATGATCAAATGCATTCATTTAACCCTCTTTCGCCCCAACCTGAGAGACTTCTGTCAAATATTCACATTCAACTGTAAAGACTACAAATAAAACTACTACTGCAATGCAGAGCCGTATAGTCTGTTCTCAAATGTTTTGATTTTAAGAAATGTTTATATATTTATTCATACCCAGAGAACCCCTCCCAGTTTCAGCATGAATGCAATAAATCAATGCAGACTAGACCTTGTAAACTATAATGCACATGAAAATGAATGTTCGCCACATGGTCATGTATGAGTCAGTGGCTCAGATCTCTAAATACATTTGTATTGAGGAACATTCTTGAATAAAACTTCTGGGCTTTGAATTCGACAGTTTGTACTTCCATAAGGAACACTGTATGGCACTGATTTTTTTTGTGACACATCAGAAACAGCACAGCAGTGTCATCCTTGCATACCTAACAAGAATTTGTATTTTTTTTTTTAGCATGGCATGTGCTATTTTAATGCTTATACAGCCTCCTTTAACAAAATTTCCTTTGTAGAGCTTTCTATTGGTTCTTATTTAACTCGCACGACAGATTCGGTACCTTGAATTCTCACTCGGCATCAACAGTTTTATATATTAATGTAATAGGGAAAGACAAGATGTATGGTCTTGAGTACGGCTCAACAAGCACAGATGTTGAGAAAAGTACTGAAGAAAACTCAAACGTCAAAATAAAAATAAGCTGGAATGTGGATACATTTAGGGACACGGTCATAAATACAGTAGCAGATTCAATGTGAAGAATACGTGTTAGACGCACACTCAAAGAAACCTGTTGCATCTATATTCATTCAAATTACTTCGCAGAACCCAGCGCTGCAGTCTCGGGTGCGAGTTCGCTGAATGAGTCCACTGAAAATGAGTGCAGACGGAAAAAGCAGTTTAATCTGCGAAAATGAGCATTACATAGGCAAGTGACATGGCATTATTACTGTTACAGTGCCGAATGTTTCAAACTGCCAGTCGCATCATTCTGGAACTCCATCCGTATATTATAGGGTTTGGCTCTCTCGAATGCTTTGCGAGAAAAATTATCAACTGGAAATGTCTAGCGTAGTTCTAGAAAAACTACTTCCAGAATCCTAACTCAGCATCGTAAAGAATATAAAAAGTTTCTAGAGATAAGGTTAGTGCAGGAGTTGAATAAACTAAATACTTAGTTTTGCGAAACCATCTTGCCGTAGTAAACGTATAAAGTTCCCCTAGGTAGAGCTAGTCATTACGTATGATTGTGCCCATTGCATACCATAAAAATTTAATTTGCGACCTACAATATTTACAGACTCAACCAACTCTGAATAAGTGGAACACTTGGCACTAAAGATTGGTCTCACCATGACTGTCTGCAAACATCCACATAATAATTTCCATAAACCTATGCATTTCTAGAAAATATTTGGAGCGAGCTGTTTAAACTGCCATAACACTTTTTAACACTAATAGAAAGCCTGTAGTGGGCCACAACTTCAGCAGTTTTTACTTCATTATGAAGGGCAGTAACAAATATGTGAACCTTAAAACTAGGCCTGCACTGAATTGCTTTCTTAAGTTGAACGTGCTATGCTCGGTTCAATATATTATCTTTGCAGAGCTGACAATGTGCAAGTTCCTATTTTTTTATATTTCAAATCTCCCGACTGCTGGGTGGGGTAGGTACATAAGATTGATGACACCAACGTAACACAATGATTATTTTAAGAATTTGTTTGGGTATAGCACTAGCGAAGCCATCTGCGGGAAGTTATTTCTGCGACTCCGTCGAACCTACATCCGTGGGCTTTAAGTTCACATGTGAATCATGTCTGCAGACGCCTTTTTGTAATTGGAACTCCATCCAACCCGAGATTTGAATGTTTTTTTGCATTTTAGGCTTAGCAGTGCTTTTGCTGTTTCACTTCAAGAATAGGTAAGAATGCTTATTTCGAGTAGCATACCTAACACTTGGTGGCATGAGCACGCCCTTGTCGTGATGCTAATCGAAAGTCACAGGCAGGGAGATACTGTGATGCTCTTGTTGCTGGGATTACCTCCCCCATGGTCCTGCCCAGACCACAGAAAAAGATTGAGTCCAAGCTTGTGGCCACTAGGATCTCCAGATCTTGAGGCACCCAAGTAGCTGAAAATAAAAACAAATCACAATCAAGTACTTCGCAGAGCTACATTAGAATGGCTAGCATATTCTTTCGTGATCAGCACATAGATCCTCTTATTTTAGTCATAGTCACCCCCCAGGACAAAGCTACGTAGGCGTTAAAATGATGGGTACCGAATTTAGGTGAATGATCAAATGCATTCAATTAACCCCCTTTCGCCCCAACCTGAGACTTCTGTCAAATATTCACACTCAACTGTAAAGACTACAAATAAAACTACTACTGCAATGCAAAGCCGTATAGTGGGAGAGTTTAGCGAGCGGGTGTGGCAACGAAGGCGCCGGAGAGGAGGAAAGGGAGGAGAACGCCGAAGGAGGGAGAGAGAAGGCAGCAGAGAAACAAAGAGGAGACGACCACCATTTTGACGCAAAGCTGTCTGCACGGAGCACTGTTGAGGCTACGTGTCGTCTGCTACGGGCTTATTTATTTTTTTTGCCTAAATAAAAGTGCGTTCAAACATGGAGGACCTTCTTTCTTTAGGTTTTTAAGCAACCGAGGAATAACACTATATCATTTTGTTGCCAGAGCCTGCCAAATAAAAGGAAAGAACCGAAATTTGAATATCGATCCCATGCCGGGCGAATGAATGAAAATGGCGGCCCTCCCCGCTCAGCTGGGAGCAGCCTAGAGTTCACACGCATGCGCTCACGCCTCTTGCTCTGTGCCGCGGGCTGATCAGCTCACTCGGAAGGGAGACGTTACGGCAGCGAAATCATAGACTGCCAGACTCTCCCCATATATGGCTCTGCTGCAATGGAAAGATTTTCCTACCCTCGTGCTCAGCGAGTGTCGACTGTGGATACAACTCCGGTTCATACACTCGCTGAACATGAGGGTAGAGTGTACCAGCAGAGGGCAGGTGTCTGTGTACAAAGAGTTTAGTTGGCACACCAAGAGGCTAACGAATAAGAATGGGTCCCACTCTGAGCAAAATGCCAAAAAAGCGTGGATCTCGGCTTGACACTAATAGCGGCACACAGTATCTATTTTAGTGACAAAGGGGTACTAAATCATTATTTTCAGCTTCCTAACTAAACTAAATATTCTTCCCGGCTTGCTTTTTAGGAAAATCTCCAAATTTACAAAAACTACTAAGACAACGTCTAAAAAAAAAAAAAAAGCAATGGCAAAACCAGCAATCGAATTCGCCTGCTCTCCAGTAGCACGACATCTATGGCAGGCAGACCTGCAGAATGAGCAAGCAGTTTAAGAAACAGAGTATGTCCTATGTATAATTTTTTTTTATGCTGCAAAGCAAGCGCTGGAAGGAGGTTTCACGACATTAACGAAATTTCTTGCAATCAGTTGAGAACAAATTAGAGCAGTGAACTTGTCCTTGCTTCTGGCATAACGTTTTAGTGTTGCCCTTGGAAACTCACATAAATTTGAAAATAAAAACAAAAAAGACTAACCTTCATAAAAAAATCTAACTTTGGCAAAGAAAAGTTACCTTGGAAAAAATATGTACAATACAGTTGTACAGCGTGCATTTGTGTGCTTAACCAATTTTGAGGCAAATCGGCGACAATGAAAAGAGGACGTTTGAGTACAATTAAGGGAAAGACAGAAAGGATGCATACCTACAACAAAAACATTTAGAACGACCACGGGCAGGAAACTCTGGTGAGGCTCTCGGAGTGACTCCCTCATATGGGCCTGCGCAGACCACAGAACAAGATCGGTCAGAGCTTGCAGCCATAAGGTGCTTCATACCATGAAGTTACAGAAGCGGGTGCAATTGGAAGCAAAGTGCATTTCATTTCTCTGAAAAACGAAGAGTTTAATAGGTAGCTTGCATTCATAAGGTGATACAGTCATGAATGCACAGACTTTTCAATGCAGCGCTATATCAACAACTTGTTAACCATGCCGGGCAACACTAAAAACTGAGAGCATTATTTTAAACTATCTCAGCTTAAAGTTAACCACGACAGAAGCTTCAAGCCATCCTTGCAAATTCAGTACACAAAGCAAGCCATGTGACCTTCTAGTTGGACGCCATGGTACGTCGAGCTTATCATGCGTCATGCTGTTTTTGCTGCAAAGGCTTGTAGTTTCAAAAGTGGTCCAGCTTAAAGAGACTAAAAGTATAGACGTTTATGAGTGGGGCCCTCACCTAGTCTGCAGCTACATTGCGAAATAGGACGTTCCAACCGGGATGTTTGCTGCCTGTAACCACACGACCAGCTTGTGCCCAGCGATTGTTCGAGCTGAATACATGTCCTCGACAGTGCCTTAATTTGACAAGCATTTCTATGACTGTTAAACATGACTGACTTACAGAGAGACTCCACCTCAACGACTAATGACTTGGGATACCTAACTGAATACTGATATATCAACTAAATGCAAAACAATTACCTGGCAAGCATTATATTTTTCAAGAGGCTGGGTCGACTCCGCATTAAGTTGAAGGAGTCGATGCGTAATAGGACAATACAAACAAAAATATGCCTTAGAATTCCTTTTGCACCCCCAAAATGATGTGTTTTTGAAGGTAAGGTACACAATGTTCTTGATTTAGAAAGTGCCTCAGCTGTACAAATGCATATGCAATAAGGGCACTTGCCAAGCCTATTCTACTCAGCTCTGTGCAGGTTAAGCTAAGTTAGAGTATAGAAGTACATGCTCACTGACACCATCAGAAAGGCAGGGAGAAGTCTCCGTTGTTCGACCTCCAGCCCGTCTGCTACCTTCGATGACGTTCCAGCGCCTGATGAGCCTGGAGCGAGCACATCTGTCTAAAGCGGGGTGAAAAGCACAAGCATGTGCTAGAGGACGCCCAGCCATTCTCTTTTTGTCATCGGCTATACTACATATTTTTAGTAAGACATATTTTTAAGTGAGGAAAAGTACTGCAAATATGCAGTCCACCTTAAAGATAACAACAGTTGCCATTCACCATTTTCCAAATAGGTGCTCCCACGTACCGGAACATCTACACATGTGGTGCGTGAGTAGGTTCAGGACTGAGAGGCTAGAAAACGAAGCGCTCGCAAGGCTTGTCTGGCCCTTCCAACCATGCGGGTACATTCGTTGCAAGTTCCCGATTTGTAGACAAAATGATTTAGAATGAGCAAATCTTGTCTACGCCCGAGGTAGAACATTGAATTGCGATTCCCCCATAGTGTGCGAACCATCCTTCAAACTGCGGTACCACCTGCAAATAAACTATGTTGTGCTGCGGCACGCGTCCATGCTGCCTGCTTCAGAGGAAAACCACTGCTCGTGTTGAAGACGACATCCCACAGTGGACAGGCAACAATTTTTAACAAACAAAAACAAAATTGATATCATTCAATAGACACAGATAGGCTCACAAAGTGTCGGCACCATGATTGTTGTTGTTGGTTTTACTCTTGCATACAAACAAAGGTGACTTCCTCTCTCCTCCGATGGACAGTAAAACCCTCTTATCTTGGTGGCCCCTATTTCTTCCCGAATCGGTCACAGAGGACATAATCGCAGCCACTGAATTCCGCAAAATTAAAGGCCGCGAAAATTAAAGGTTCGCCAACATTAAGGGGTTTACTGTTCTTCTGAGTGTCACATGATGTTAACATTTCAAGGAGGCTGAAGGTATTGGTTTAAGAAAAAATTGACCTATCAAAAAAATGCCCTTCTCCAGGTTAGGCACGCGAGGTTCTTTTGCACTACCTATAAAGTGGCAAATTTATTTCGGCAGAGCTTTTGGTAAAACGGAGTCACAAAAGTAGCTATACTTGGCGTCAACTATTTTGTGCTGCATTATAAAGCCAGAGTAGATTCCACAGTGCGTGCTTCAGCAGAGCACTGTTTGTTGCGAGAGCATATGTGGTTTAGTGTTGCATCTCATTTGCATAATCTAGAGAAACTAGCGCTGACAGAGTTGGAGCACTCCAAATATTAACAGCCGACTGTAGAAGCATTGAGAGATGCACACATGCGAACTGTGCATTTCTTAAAGGTGGGTTCGAGCAAAGGTAAAAACAATATCTATACTTACGGCGGCCATACTTGCCTTTCCCAAGCACGACCACTTTTCCCTCGGTAGCACCATCCAGTAAGAAGCACCAGCAACACGCCCATGAGACGCCGCCGCCTCCTGGATTGAATGACGACCCGCCTGAGGTCTTGGAAGGAGATCCGGAACACTGCTTTAGGCCAGATGTTGTATCTGGTGGGGCAGAGACTAAAAGCAAAAATTAACAAATTTATCTGAAGCGCTACATTCCTATAGGACAGCAGTATTTTTTTTAGGCCAGTGATTCGCTTTAATTAAACACAAATGGTTGGTTTATATGATGAACCATCAGCCCCTATTTTTCTTAAGTGTAACGCAGTGTCTAACGTTACGTCCGACGGAACCCGAAATAAAAATTAAAGTTACGCCCAACGTAACTGTCAAGCATTCGAGTTACGTCCGACGTAACCCAAAATAAAAATTAAAGTTACCGTATTTACTCGAAAATAGGTCGAACTCTATTTGTTGGACCCACCGAGAATAAAAAAAAAAATTCAAATATAGGTCGACTTTTTTTTTATTTTTAAGAACAGGGGAAATTTTGGGCAAAAGAAAGAAACCTTTATTTACATCACTTCACAGCTTGGTAGACATCCTCGCAAATCCGCCACAATACTTCACTGACACCGTTGTAAAATGACGACAAGAAACGAAAGAAGGTGCGAAGCGACGAAAGACAAACTACAAAGACGCAAACAAAGCCGCCGTGTCGCCATGAGCAACACGCGAGCCGAGCCGCCTCAAGCAACTAACAAAAGTAACATCTTTTTTTTTCTTTTTTTGTGCGCGTTTGCGAGGATGGAGGACAAAGTGCATGGCGCATCGCGTTCCTCTCCTTCCCCATTGCCCAGCATGGGGAACGCTAGAGGTGCGATGGCGAAATCCAATGCCCCAAGAGGTGCGCGCGATAGCGGCATCGGCCACCGCTGTTGTTTTCGGTTGTTTAACAAAAGCTTTTGGAAACAAGAAGCGGCGCAGATCTACGGCAACGCCGGCTCGATGACTCGATAGCTTCTTACCTCCGGTACGGTCGCAAAATTTGGTCGCGAATGTAGGTCGAAATTCTTTAGTCACGATTTCCGAAAAAAAAAAAAAAAAAATTAAAGAAAAGAAAAAAAAAGGTCGACATATATTTGAATAAACACGGTAGTCAGCTGGGCGACGAGACACACATTATGAAAGCGATTGGTGCGAGCGATTAAGGTGATGAACGACGTTTTCTAGAAGCCCAGGAACCGAGCGGCGCAAGCAGCGAGTGAGAAATCTTCGTCGCTCGGCGCCGGCACTCGTAGCTTCTCGTCGTCGCTCGTCTCGTTGATCGCTATATTGCTTACATGCTGTTCAGAAAGTTGCTCTAAGTGGTTACCATTGCATTGGGACCAGCCTCGCATCCAACCGTAACCAGTCTTGACTTTTTTTTAAGCCGCCCAGGTAGAAGTTAACATCGTACATACATCGTTTTCAAGCATGGCTCCTCGTTCATTGCTCGATTTACTTTTTCGTAAATGACAAACCGCAATGAAGCACAATTATTCTAGTTCAAAATTGTCAGGAACACTTGGCACGCATGCTTACACTGTAGCGCACCTAACGTAATTTAAAAGTAGAACGAAAACGGGACGAGATTCGCTTACCGCTTCCCGGAAACAGAGTCCTTCGGATCCTAGGCCTAACGGCCGAAATCGGAAGTCGCCTGCGGTCCGGCGATCGGACGAGTTGAGCCGGCCGCGCTGTGCTGACCCCGGCTGACCACGCCTGGTTGAACCATGAGAGGCGTCGTCGAGTTGAGAGCCAGAGACGCAGTAGAAACGGACCGTAAAACATCTGTCCCGTAAAACGCAGAAGGAGCCAGCGCCAAAACCGCTACGTCTGGCTGCGTCGCCATCTCCGCGACGACCGGAAGCGTGTAAACCGTGACTGGCCGGGAAGTTAGAAAAGGCGCGGCAGCGGAAGCCACTGGGCGGAAGCTTTACGTTTCGGTTTCGCTTTTCTCCGACATCGGCCACGGTCGCGGGCTGGTATGTTTGCGGCTGGTTGCGACGACGCGAGGGGCCACGAAAAGACGCCGAGTTGGCCGAGTACGAGTCACGGCCCACGATACGAGCAACGGGCCATTTGCCCCTGTCGACCGGCGATGCGGTATCCGCGGCTTAGTGTCACGATCGGTTTGTTGCCGTGCACGTTGACTCAAAGCTCGAAGTTATGCAGTTCCGTCAGTTCCGTTCCGGCACCAGCCGCACCACGTTTTCCGGTGCATCGCACGTGGAGGCCTTTCGAAGCATTCAGTGAACGTAAAGATCGCGCCCGCTGTCTTCGGTGCTGTGGAAGAAGTTGGGAGACGGAAGAAGCATCAAAACCAAGGCGTTTAGGACTCCAGTCCGGGCCGCCGGTCCACTCTGAACGAGAGGCGACGTGTGTGTGCACGCTTTGAGGAAGCCTCCACGTTTCGCCGCGCCAGACCTCGCCGATCGCGACCAGACCCCGAGTCCGAGAGGCTCTTGCGCAGCCAGGAACGGCAGCGAGGTAGGAGCTGCTCGTTCTGCGCAACCATGCAGTGCTCTACAGTGATCGGAGCTCTCGGTGTCATGCGTGCTTGCACCGAAGCCTTTGTGACCCCTTCGGACGCGCAAGTCGTAGTTCGCAAAGGTTTGGACGGGGCCGCCCTCACCGAGCAGCTCCGCTAAATTCCGCTTACTTATGATCGCAATAAAAGCTTGCGTTTGTTCTCGGGAAAAAAATTGCGGGACCGCTCTCCGCGCCGCCGACGAGGTTGGCTGCCACCATGTTCTCAGCTGTTCACTCGCTCCCGCAGCGAGCGCCTTCCGATAATCCTCCCCGTTCCAAAATGCGATGCGATCTTCGTTTACATGGGCTGAATGAATGCGCACTCGCCATCTCGATCCACCTCTGTCTAGCGACTTTAATGCGATGCGCTTTGCGCATTATGCCGTTTACATGACCGCATATTGAATGCGGCAACTGGATTCAATGCGACTAAGTCGCATTCATGTAAACGCGGCTTATGTTATTTTTCGACATGTATGATGTATGTAACGATACCGGTGGTAAACGATGGACGTTTTTGTTGGAAGATGGCGGTCGTCTTTCTGCATGTATGGTTTAGTTATACCGGTGGTCTTGTGGTATAGGCGTTTCGTTGGAAAGATGGCGGTCGCCTACGTCATCGGACGCAAAATCATACCAGCCATACAGAGTCATATCGGCGAGCAAACCGGCTGCCAGTATAGACAGACCCGGAGCCATAGCGGTGCCGGTATCTCCAGTTATGGAGAACGCAAAACCAAACTAGCTGCATGTATAATAACAATAAATTATGGTGGTGTCATACCAGGACTGTACAAGCAGCAGGTTTGTTTCTTGTACGTTTTTCCAATAGGGTGGCGTCCGCTAGGGGCGCTCCGGTTTGCTTGTAAACAAACCGGAGCGCCCCTAACATGGAGCAAGGTGGTAAACATGGAGCAAAGTGGCTGCTCCATGTCTCAGAGACATGGAGCAGCCACCTTGCAACCCTGACTATGTGTGGGAAGAATGCAACAGAATGGAGGGAACGAGGAAGGGAGGTGGAATTGGAGCATTTATTAAGAAGAATATGAACTTGCAAAGGATCAGAAAGGAGTGCGCCGAACATTTGTGGCTGAAAGGAAAAGTTGCTGGGGAATCAACAGTCCTTGGTGTTGTTTACTTATGGACAGGGACAGGTGCTAAAGAGGAAAACAGAAAAATGATTGATTGTATATCAAGAGACATTAGTGAACTAGGGGAAGGCTCCGAAATAATTATTATGGGAGACATGAATGCCCATATTGAGGGTCTGGATAGGTATACGGACTCAACTGGAAGCATATTACTAGAACTGGTAGAAAAACATGACTTAGTTTTATGTAATACCATTCAGAAGTGTGACGGGCACATAACTTGCGAAACTGGCAATCTGCATTCAACTATAGATTACGTACTCATGTCACACAAAATATATGGTAAGTTACAAGTAATGAAAATAGATGAAGAAGGTTCCAAAAGTCTTGGTAGTGATCACAAACGTATTAAGCTGAATTTTGCCAGAGAAGTAAATGCTGAAACTAGACAACATAATCCAAAGCAAACTTTCTGCAGCGACAAAGAGTTGGAAATAGTTGTTGAAAGAATAGAGGCAGCAGTTTCAGGGCAACGGTATACAGATTGGACCTATGAGAGCCTAACTAGGCTTTTTGCTCTAGAACTAGACAAAGTTAAGAGTAAACGAAAGGGGGGCAAGGACATAGACCAAAAAGCTGGTGGGACAAAGAAGTGAAGCAAGCGATACAAAAACGTCAGGAAGCCTCTAGAGAACACAGGTATTCCAAGCGTAGTGGGGAGTCCGAAACGGAAGTAAAAAGAAAATGGGACAATTTTATAACATGTCGCCGAGAGGCATCTAGTTTGATCAATGCGAAAATTCAGAGAAAGGGTGAGGAATGGATGAGTAATGTAAGTAAGAAAGATAGAAACGCTGCCAAGAAGTTTTGGGAGCACTTGAACTCACTCGGTGAAACAACGCAAGCTAGACAGAGGTTCATACTCTCGCATCAGGGAGATCAATTAGAGGCAGATGATGCGATACAATATATAAGAGCAGTGATGGAGGGGAAATTTCGGGAACGGGTACATGTGGAAGATAGGAGAACCGAAGGAAGTAGCAGTCCAGTTTGTGACATCGCGGATTTCGGGCAAAGAGAATGGGAAAAGGCGGAACGAAGAGTCCCTAGTGGCACGTCGACAGGCACAGATGGTATCCCTATCAAGCTGGTGAAGAATTTGGGTCCTAAATCTAAGGCAAAGCTAAGGGAGGTAGTGAGTACCATGATAACAAAAGGAAATATTCCAGATGAATGGAGACTTAGTAGGATGAGTATGATATATAAGGGAAAGGGAGATAAGTCTGATATTAGGAATTATCGTCCTATAACCGTGACACCGGTTATTTACAGGTTGGTAATGCAGATTATAAAGAACAGACTGGAGGAATGGGTAGATTGCGAGGGCATACTGGGCGAGTTACAGAACGGTTTTCGGAAACAAAGAAGGTTGGAGGACAATTTATTTTCTCTAACACAGTGTATAGAAATTGCGCAAAAAGAAAACAGACAGCTCTGGCTGGCATTTCTGGATATCAAGGGTGCCTATGACAATGTGAACCAAAGAAACCTGTGGGCATAATGGAGAACTTAAACCTAGATGAAGGACTAACAGCACTATTACGGAACATTTACAAAGATAACAAGGTGATTATAACATGGGAAGGAAAGGCGACAGGAAAATAGAGATAAGACGAGGCCTTAGACAGGGGTGCCCGTTATCGGCTTTGCTGTTTATGTTGTATCTGAGAGGATTGGAGGATAGACTAGAGAAGAGTGGGCTTGGATTCAACCTTTCTTACAGTAAGCTAGGCCAAAAAATTCAGCAATCCTTACCGGGATTGATGTATGCGGATGATATCGTACTAATGGCTAACAACAGGACAGAGTTGCAGGAATTAATGAGCATCTGTGGTAGGGAAGGAGAGGAATTAGGTTTAGAATTCAGTAGCGAAAAATCGGCAGTCATGATTTTTAACGAGGATGAAGTTGAGAGGCTGAAGATACAGAATATTACAGTTGAGAGAGCTAGTAAATACAAGTATCTAGGAGTATGGACATGTGATGGTGCCGAGCGGGTCCCTTGGTGACGGGACCCGCTCGGTCCCGTGACCAAGGGACCGAGCGGGTCCCGAAACGTCGGGTTTATGTGTTTTTTAAATAAAACTTTGGTTAGAGTCCGCAAAAACTGTCAATTTCTCCCTAACCAGACAGACTTCTGTCAAATATGTTTACGTTTAAGAATATCTCAGAGAGCATGAAAAGTATATAATAGGTAAGGGCAACAGAAATGCAGCTGTAGTGAAAAATAGAGCACTTTGGAATTACAGCAGGTACGAGGTGGTGAGAGAGATTTGGAAAGGGGTCATGGTGCCTGGCTTGACTTTTGGAAACGCAGTGCTATGCATGAAATCCGAAGTGCATGCGAGACTAGAAATAAAACAGCGCGGAGTAGGTAGACTGGCTTTGGGGGCACATTGCAAAACGCCAAACCAGGGAGTACAAGGAGACATGGGATGGGCGTCTGTTGCGAGGTTCTTTGGGGTTAATAATTGACTAGATTCAATATCCTTCGTTTTTCTTAAAACATGTATTTACAAAAGAAATCAAAGAGTCCATATGGATATACTAAAAGAAATAGGAAAACTTAGTAAAAAAATGGAAGGAAGGAAAACGCAAGAGTCACCATGTCTTTGAGTCACCATGCGCAGCAGCGGGTGTTGAGTCTGGGGCTGTCGTTGTCGGCCGACGGTTGTGGCAGGCAGTCAGGAGCGGGAGCGGTTGGCTTCCGTCGATGACCCAAGAGCGCACACTCTTAGAAAAAAGGGTCAGTATAGTCCTCCCTAAAGGGAGGAACGCTCTTGACACATATGTTCCTTCAGAAAGGGAGAAACTTTCGTCCCTTAAGCAGGGGAGCAAACGTTCCTCCGTCGACTGCATCTCATTATGGCGGCCACGAATCGAGCAAATCGAACTCGATAAGGCTTAACGAGAACACTAAGTCTATTGTACGAAGCGAGAGGAGCAGCAAATAAAAACGTAACACGAGCTTTCCGCGAACTGTATTTATTTCCGAAGTTTTTTTACCCCTGCAGGTAAAGAAACTTACGTTTCGAAAGCATGCAGTCACTCAGTCTTCTCATCGTCAGCACTGCGATGTTCAACGGAGACAACCGGCACCCAGTTCGCGCACTTTATGTTATGTCTTACCTTTGCTATTCCTCGAGCCACAATTCCTTCGTCAACCGTTGCGTGAACCGCACATCACGGAGGAGTGAAGATAATTCGCCCGCAAAACCAAAAGCCGCTCTCAAAAAAAAAGCAAATCCGAAGCAACCTCTTGGCTTACCTCAGCACGGTAACAACGGTAACACGAAATTATGACGTAGCCGCGTAGCGTAAAAGGATGTTAAATCGCTTGCCACCAGATGGCAGGGTCAAGCAGAATAATCGCAAGTAGCTAGGCTAGGTGGCGCTAGGTACCGACCAATTCATGTTTTACAAAAAAAATATTTTTATTTTTTTCTGTTTCCTTTTTTTCGGGAATCTCAAACACACATAGACACGTTACGCACACTACAAGCATCAAGTGAACATATATAGAGCGCATACACAGGTATCGCACACACAAACATCAATACAACAGCACACTACCCCGATCACTACTCCCGAGCCCTGCGTTTCCGACTTTTATACTGGTCGTTTTGAACGTGCGGAATTTTTCGGTGACTCCCTAAGCAATAAAAAATATTCCGAACATGTTAATTTTTTTTCCAGCAATGTCATACATCTGAGACTATTTTTAATGGCTCAGGGGATGAATCTCTTATTAAAAAGAAAACGCTCGATCATGCCGTAATTATTTGAAAGCCAATAAATTGAGCCGCTCCAATGTGGTTCCAAGCCATGAGTTTGTTTTCCCGCACGGCCCTTCGTAGCCAGTATTTCTATTGTAGTGTTTGTTTTTCTATCTGTGCTGTTCGCGCACGGCTGCAATTGCCGTCTTGAATTAATCTTTGTAGAGCGGATATTACTCAGCTGGAAGTGATGCTTCACGTGCAGAGAAATCGCTTTTCGATCAACTTGAATGCAGTCAAAGCCGCGACTTGCGGCAACTGTTAAGTGTACGGAGCTACGCCGTTGCGAGCTCGAAAACTTCTAGAGCTCATCCCAGCGCGCCACTTGGAGGGCAGTTTCTACAGGAACCGTAATATATTTAAACAGTAAAATAAAGGATAGCGTTTTTTTTTCGATTTACCTGTTTTTTTTTTATGCTAAATTCCCATTGTAATTATACGTACTTTCCGTCATACTTTCGTACTGTTCAGTCTTTTCCCCAGAGCGCAATCGCTCTCGGGGACTGACAGTCACATTGGCCACAGTACGATAGGAGCTTACCGTTCAGACCAGCGTTCCAACATGACTATCCACAGGTCGATCGACTGCACCTAATCCCTCAAGTGGTTTTAAACTCTTTAATGTAAAGCGGAACGTCATCCTGCGATACCCCGCCCCCTCCGATCACGGCCCGACCAGCGGCATCAATGCCCGACAGTTTACGTCATCCCATCTTGTTGTTACACCACTGATACGCGAACACACGGTCACATCGGCGATAATTCCAGTCTTCTGTTCACAAGCCACAACACTGCCATCACGATGTCGCTGACACGCAGAGATACAGAACCACGTTGACGATGTTGCTGACACGCAGAATACAGAATCACGTTGAACGCCGGTTGGCACTCGGCACGGGACAACAGGACCGAACTGACCGAACTCAGCACGGAACACACCCAGGCAGCCGGCAGGAAAACTTGCCTGCCTTGGACGCAGTTCCCGCGATTTCCATAACGTCGAAAACGTCGAGAAAAATCCTCGTGGTTTTGCTGCCGTAGTTCCGCGTGTGTCCCATAGAGTAATATACACAAGGTAAAGAGCGGACACTGCCATAGGCCCCAGCGGCCCAGATAGACCAGTGACAGGTAGCACTCCTAGCGGGCGATATTAAGCATAATCTGATTCCGTTTCCGGTCAAGTTAGTTTCGGTTTCGGTTTGGGCGTTTCTGCTCCGGTTCTCCGGTAACCTTCTCTCTCTCTTTCCTCCCCGCCTCGCTCGGCTCTCGGGACTCCCGAAGCCGCTGTTTTTTTGTCTTTTTTTTTTTGTTTGTTTTTTAATACTGACGCACTTTTGCTTTATTTTTTACGATAGAGTCCGTGCAAAATGTGTCAAACAATAGTTCAACTTACTTCACAAAGCAGAAGTATATATATTTCTTTTTCTTTTTCTATCGTAAAGCATTGAAGTTACACATTCGCCGCACTGACTCCTGACTGGTGGATCATTTTGGGGTCAACAACAGTAAGTGGTTCGAACACATTTTATTGGACGACATTTATGTATACATGATTTACTTCAGAAGCTCTGTATGTTTTATACGAAAGAGATCGATACTCACAAAAATAAATGAATATGAAGGACATCGTATCGTACACTTCGTAATAGATTCTTAGCGGAACCAAGTTAACAAAACCTTTCCATGGAGAACATGCTGTATGATACATTCACTTTCACGCCGACTCGGGTACGGGAAGTTAGTGCAAAAATAAATAAGACATCGCTATCATTACCAGTCATAACAGTGCGAAGCACACGCCGGATAGTCCAAACTCCCGATTTCCGGCAAATATAAAAAAAAACACCAATTTGCATAGCCTCAAACTCACTGCGGGCGAGCCATTACCAAACAATGAGAACTCTATTCGATATCTGACAAGATTCAACGTCCCTAAACATTCCCCGAAATTGTTCAGACAAGAAATATGGCTTCAGAAAAAAGCGGCTAAAAAACTATGGACAGTGGATACAAAAGTGGATACATTTTCTTTCAAATATTTTTAGCCTCTATACACAATTTTCTATCGAAATTTTGTAGAAAGTGGACTAATATTTTTTTTAGGGAGCCGTGATACACATTCGCTGGAAAAAGGGGAAACAAATATTTGGAGAACAAGCTGCACCGCCAACTTAATAAGCACTTTTTGTTTTTGGTTTGGCAACCGCCTCTGTTAATACACTATTAACAGTTAAACTTGTCTCGTTGCTTACTAGCCACTGAAGAGTGCAACCGAACTTTGTCCAAATTCTGGTTAAGAAATCAAACATGCCAACGCAAGCGTATTCTGCAAAACAATTTTAAAAACCCTTTGTGGTACTCCTCTGGGCAAAGGCTAAAACCACCCAGACCTCAAAGTGTGCTATACAAGGCGGCACACACTCCTCGAACATGTGTCACACTCTCTATTATGGGAAGAAAGTGATTTTCTAGTTGCTGAATGAAATGAAAGGCAGCCTGTGATGGTACTTCTAAGTTCCCGAAGAATTTTCGAGGCACGTGGTATGCTTTAGGAACAAGACAGTACTGGTAAGGCCTGGTCAAGTTATTAGACTCACCCGATAGCAGCTGAGAACAGCCACAGCTGTAAGTTGTCAGTACAAGCAAAAGCTTGATCAAATAGCCCCAAACATAATAAAAAAGTGGACGAGTCATCAATTATGTTAGACCTGATGTTTGATGCCAGCTCAGAAATGTCCTCTAGTGGAAGACATTAAACAATGTCTGAAATTAAACTTTCATGGTGCGAAGATATTTGCAACTCCCTTAGGAGGTCCAGCCTTGTCATCCTGTACGTTTTCATTGTCCGACAGTTTGAACAGTTTCTTTATCGAGAGGTGTTTTAGTCCTGAGGTGAACTGATGCACATTTGGGTTTGTGTTGCAGCCCAGCATTTGTCGTATATTGGCCTCGAGATCGACCTAGAGGTGGCGCTACGGTCGCGCTATCATCATCATCAAAGCGGGGATAGTAGAACGGCCGCCCCATAGACTCTCCACGGTCGCGCGCGAGACGGAATAGATTCTTGCGTTTATTTTGTCGCATACTATCCGTGGGAAAACAATTCTAGCGGAAAAGGATGCAGTACTGTTCGGTGCTTCAGTGAAGATCGAATCGTGTTGCCAGCGTGCGGCCCAAATTAATATCATCGCTTCTGTGTGTGCGTCGTCTGTTCTAGGCAGACGTTGGAAAGCATGGATCACCACGACTGATGGCTGTATCCGGCTGAACTGGAATATTTATGTTAAATATTTGTTTCTTTTAAAATTAATGTATCGGTTTATCAACAAGGGACTTAAAAAAAAATTCCGACCCAGATAACATAATACTGGTACTGTGAAATCGCGGTTTTTCTGCTTTTTTTAACGTCTAGTTTTGGCAGGAATATAAATATTTAGAATGAAGATAAGTTAGCGTTGTATTGGAAATTACCATGCTACTGAGTTCCTCTGCACTTCTACTGTGCCATAGTGTGGGTAACTTTTTTGGAGTCTGAACAAATCTACTGCGTTGCGATGAGGAGAGAGTGTCTTTTCTAGTTAAAATCTGCAAACTGCACGGTTTGCAGGACAACTGAAACAGGTGAAACAAACTGTTCTAATATATCTGCCGTGACTGTAATAAACGAGTATAACCGAGTAACGCAGCAATGTTCCTATTATTAAATGCTTTTCTCGGTAGTGTGGGTTCACCCGCTTTATTTTTTTTGGTGAGGGCCGCGGATGTCAAGAGGGTAATACTATAAATTTCTGGCTAAATAATCTTGTATTCAAACACGGTAGACTTTGCAACCCAAACAAGCGACGCGCACTACGACACAGACAGCATCGGCCGCAGTGATACTTTTTTACTGATTAGGGCTAGCGACCTTCACGAGACTTTCCGATCACCCTCCGCCCTCACCTGACGTATATCGGGACTGGGCAGTTCATCGATTAACTTTCAGATTATTCAAGTAATGCTTTAATTGGAATTTTTTTTTGCCGTTTTTGCCGGTTAATTGGAGTCTTGTTCTGGAGAAAGTCAACAAGGAGTAAAATATGCCTGCTTTAATATTTTTGGCGTCTTTACTTCTTTTGTGACACAGGCTTGCACGGTAAACCACTTCAGCGTGGTTTGCCGTTTATCATTTCACCGAGGGTGATTATACTGTAACTTAGAAAAATACTTCATTTTAAAAGGCTTCCCGTGTTCATATTTATGTAGGACTCACAACGTGAAGTTTATAATGGGAATGCAATATGCCATTTATGACATAGTAAAACGCAATATGACCGGGGAAAAATCAACATACGTATTTATTGATTGATTAGTTTATTGAAGGATAGCGATCAGTCGGGTTAATGTTCTAATCAAACCACAGACCCACTCAACATTCAATGCTTTATGAAAGCCGCGGTTTGTGCGATATAACAAAAACATGTGGGGCCAGCGATTGTATAAAAAACAACACACTAAGATTATGGAAGCTTCCGACTTAATAATAATCGCTTTGCTGAATTTCTACGCACGGCAAACAATACAACACAACATTTAGTAAAAAAAACGGCCGTAAGACATAAAACATTTAATAAGGAATGTCAAGCTCAGCCTGAAACGGGCTTGCGTCGTCGAGATCCATGCTTCTGAGCGTGCGCCCGTAGCAGACGACGCACGGCGGTATCCCCGCTTTCGCGCGTTTCCAATTCCGGCCGCACGGTGGCGGCACGGTTCGATCTCGAGGCGAATAGCTCCAAAAACGTTCTCATGTGTGTCTTGCTGCAGGCGTCGTGTAAGTAAGAACTTAAAGTCATGGCTGCTTGAAAGCTCATCCCAGAGCATGATGACACTTTTTATAGTAACTTGCTACCCAATGATGACCTATGGCTGCCTGCTATACTTTGGGACTGCCATGCTGAAATCCATCCGAGTTACCGGTGGAGAAAATCAAGTATTTCAGATTCTCCCTTCAGAATGGCATGACGCAACTTCTGCCCTGTCTTCTTGAATTTTTTAGCTATTTATACAATCAAAAAGTATGCACATCCTATCACAGAAATAGGCTGCAGCCATGGCTGCCTCAGGAAGTTACTTGGCATAAAAAAGTGATATGATTGCAAGAAAGGGTGAGGCACTCAGTACCTGTGGGGCATAATTTTCTTCCATGTTACAGAAAGGTTCTTGAAAAAATGTGTCTCTCAGTAAGTTTCGGAGCCAATTGCAAGCTCATCTCATGGATAGAACAATACAGTTCAACAATAGACGACCACTCAATGACCTCACTTCCAACGCAAAGCTTGTGGGCTTGGAGATTGCTCTTGGTTGTTTTGGGAAGGTGCGGAACATCAAAGACAAAGTAAACGTGTTCGTTGTCAACTTCAAAAAAATGGCTTATCAACACACACACCAAGCTTACGTTTGAAGCCTCCTAACCACAAACCACAGCCTTTACTGTGAAGCCAACAGTCTTAAGCTCCCGAATGAGAGAAATGAGGACACTGCGTTAAACAGAAGACGTTGTTGGAGTGTGCACAACAGTGTATGCAAGGGGCTAAACGCATCTCCTGGAAATTTCAGACAGCATAACAACCAAGGCTCTATCTGCAATGTTAGAGGTTCGTTCAACACCGTCATCTGTAAACCCATGGACAATGTCGTGTGCAGGGTCGTAAGTTAAATTCTTTTTTTTTTTTAAACAATCTCATCGAAAATCAACATGCACACACGTTCAAGTGCAGCCGGACAGCCCGGCAGAAACAACAGCGCGAGAAGCTCGAACCGATCGGCTCCACGAATTCACGCCGAGCATGCGAGCACGCGGGCGGTCATGCGTCACCTTGATTGATGCAAAGTCGACCAAACATGATGCAGCAGAAAGCACAGATGGACGGCACGCACGGCACAGACGAACGACGCAGGGACAAGCAGAGGCCATGCAGAATGATGCAGAGGCGACGGCGTGCAGGCAGGCAGGCCATGGCAGGCGCCATTCATCACGTGGTTTTTGTGACGTATTTGATTTAAACTATTTAGTCGTTTTAAGTACCTTAAATAATTTTAAAGCATTGAAATTTAGAAAATAAATACTTTTCACGGAAAGAGTTTTAATTAATTTTAACCAAATCGCAGAAAAGCGCCACGTAGCGGAGGGTATGAAACGCACTATCTGGGCCGCGAATCGGCTCCTGTGTCCTCTCTTTACGTTTACTATATTACTCTATGTGTGTCCCGCAAATCGGAGACGGCCGTCCGGCCGTCTTACCCAGTGTATGTAGCGCTGCTGGCACTGCTCCGGAACTTCGCTGTTTCTAGCGGCTTCGTTAGCTCGTTTGATAAAATTAGTGGTAAAAACGTCAATGCAACCGAAATGGTCTGCACGTTTGGACTAGAAGACGGAATTACAGGCGGCCTTCGCTGCCGGTGAAGCTCAATCAACTTAACATTAATTTATTAAACAACGTGCGCGATGTGTGGAAAAACGAAACCGAAAGGCGATGAGTCGGGAGGGCGAAAGCTTTCTCCGGTCTGCCTGGAGAAGGAGGAAAACGTCTCGGTGAATAATAAGGACTTTAATTTTCCTTTCATCGGTCTGGGTTTGTTTATGTGTGTTTTGGTAAATAAAAAAAAAAAGCTTTACAAAAAAAAAAATAAAAAAAACCCTGCTTTGTTGGGGATCGAACCTTTGACCACTTGGTCAGTAGTGCGATGTTTTACCCCTGCGCCAACTGAACAAGGAGGAACTTGCCCTCCTCCTTTCAGCCGAACTGCCGTTCCTCCCTTCTCTGGGCAACTTGTCCGCAACAAGGAGGAACAGTCGCTGTTGCTACCTTTCTCCTCCTTTTTTTCTTAGAGTGCACCAAGTGCTCGCGCAGTAGGGAGCCGGGCAACGTAGGTTTCTGTGCGCTGCCCTCGCTGGAACAGGCTGCCGGTCAGACAGTAGGAGCGAACCCCGATTGCCCTGGTCGATGGTGTCGTTCCGAGTCCCGACCCAGCACGTTCTCCCGGCCAGTCGTTTGCACGCGCTCCGTGCACGCACTCCAAATCTCTTCCCTTCTTCATCTCCCATCTCTCTCCGAGCCGATCCATGGATTCACTTGCACTTCTTTTGCACAATAAGTCACATCATCACAGCGTCATTTGAGAGCAGGGAAGTGGTGAGCAAGATAGAATTTGAGGATAGGTTGAGGCAAATGTATGGGGAGCAATGGGCACGAAAGGTTTTCAGCTATTTATACATGAGGAGTGTAGACACAAAGTGGAGACAGCGCATTAAGAGGAAAGTTTTTGGGCTATAACGAAGATACGGAAGAGCAAGTCTCAGTTAAGAAGAAAGTTAAGGCCACAGAAAGAGATCGGTGGCTAGAGGGAATGCAGACAAAGACGGCTCTGGAAAGCTATAGATTAAACAAAAGAGTTATTGTCAAAGAAAGCATTTATGACAAATCTAGGGGAAGCTCATTGCTGTTTGAGGCGAGGACGGGTGTTCTGCGAACGAGAACATACAGAGTGAGGTACCAGGAAATGGATACAGTGTGCACTGCTTGTGGAGAGGAGGACGAGACGGCTGAGCACTTGATACTCTACTGTAAAGGGCTTCACCCTATGCCTACCGAAGACAACATAGATTTAATAAAGTCATTGGGTTTTAGAGACAGCGAAGGGAGAGTGGATTTCAAGACTCTAGAGATTACCAAGCAAAGATTAGGTGAATGCTGGCAGAAATCGAGAGAAAACTAGGTATTTTCTTATTCGCTGATGGCAAGGGGGTTTCATAGCCTCACTTTCTTTGTACTGCGGAGTGAATATAGATTTCACATTCAAATATTCTAAGCTTAAAGGGACCATGAAATGATTTTAAAATCGAATTTCATCCACCGCACGTCGTAAAAGGTGTGAAAAGAAACACAAAAACACAAAACTAGGGAGCCAAAAAAAATTATTTGCTATAGAACTTTTAAAAGAAAACTGGACTCTTTTGCGCCTTCCTTCCTTCGCCTGTTCACTACGATGCATCCGCGGAAATGGAGCACGTCAGCCAAATCCAGGTCGCCTATTGGGTAAGAGCCTACCTCACCAGCACCGCGATCGTAAACAATAAATAGCCGGCGAATGTTTCCTAAAAGTTTTGTTAAATAATATTCAGATCCACATTTTGTAGCATAATTAGAGATGTGTGGCGAAAATTGCCAAATTTGATAATGCTGAGAGCCAAGCGCCATCTATCGTGTGGTAAACGAAGCAACCACTGCGCATGCGCAGTAGGGCAGGGCCGAGTTCAGAACGGTTACTTCCTTTGGTTTCCTTCCTCTCAGAACTCTGACTGACTGAACGTTTACTTTTCTACGTCTTCATCTCGCGCGTGCCGATTTCAAGCAGCAAGAAAAAAATGTACTTAAAACAGACCACGACGAACAAGAACGCTGGATCCACAAACACCCGAGAAGAGCGACAACAGCCGCGAATCCCGCTCCCACGAAGCTCTCGGGATATAGGCCTAGCAGGCACTCCGACTCGGCGCAGCGTTGCTTCGCCGCAAGACCGTCTGTCTGCCTACGACCGGCTGGCGTGCTGAATGGAATATGCCCGCGCTACCCTTGTGGACCCTTCCCGTATTATAGTTTGATCGCTGACCTCAATTTTAGGTAAAGAGGTGAGGTCAATCTCTTCCCCTTGTTTTCCGAGGCAGGGTTGACGAACACTCGTCGAAAAGGGACCCTCGTCAATTCTCTCTTCTTGTTTTGTGTGATATAGAGCTGAAATAAACGCTGTATGGATTACCTTCGTAACACGGTATGTACACTTTGTTATTGGTATGCCATTTTTATTCTGACAGACTGCACGTCACTGTCGAGCTGTAACAGTTCGTGGGAGGTATACGCGCAATACCGGTCCAACCTTTCTTTGCCGAGTGTCGCGTCAGTATCGAGTTACAATCGTAAAAGATCGGTCCCGAAGCGCTTACCAACAGCGCGAATACAGCCCTTCCATCAAACGCGCGCGTCCGCTCCGAGTGTGAACAGGTATTTACGTGGCACTTGCTGACACTCGTAGTTCAAACGTATCTTTTTTAACGTCGGCTCGCTCCTGCATCTCCGAGACCGCGAAAAACGCCGCGGCAATTTGTTTCCATCTACGTCGCTTTGCAAGCGACTGACACTGGCCGCCTTTTACCAACAATGACAGTTGGGTTAACTTCTGGAGTCTTCACCGGAAGACTCGCTGCACTTCCCAACAGGCATAACGACGTATGGGACTAGTCCCACGCTGTCGCTGTAGCGCAACGTATCTCATTGAATTTCGCTCAGCTGCGATGCGGCGATGAGAGGCGCCGATTCAGAAAATACGTCGGTGACATCGGCGCAGTAAAACCTACCGGCACACCCCAACTCGTCGCCGCTAAAGCTCCCATCTCCAACTGCCGAGAGAACTTCCGGTTCCGGAAGCAGCGTACGTCACGGCTTGTTTTGCGGTCAAGAAAAAGTCGATATTTCATTAATTTTTTGTGTAGAAGTTAATAAACCGAGACGAAAACGGATGCCTGTTCGGCATTCAGTGAACATTGACGGTTTAATGTAAAAGTTATCTGGAAAAAGTAAAAAAGTCATTTCATGGTCCCTTCAAATGGTAAAACAAAATGGCTAGGTGGCGTAAGCTACCGCCCGATCCAAAGGGCTCAGCCGTATTCATCCATCCATCCATCCAAACATGACTTGGTGTATATTTTTCGTTCCAAACGGTGCACTCAAGCAAGCGCTCAAAGAGAAGCGAACGGAGAGCGCGATGCGTCATGGGATATCCGGCGCAAACAAAAACAGAAAGAAAATATTTCCCGCGTTCGTGGAGTAGTAAGGCAGACGTGGTTATGAGCTTTTGCCCTTGGGGGCGTTGTCAGCGTTGTGGTGGTGTCAATAGACCATTCCATTTAGCACTCTCTGGGCGGCACCATTTTGTCCGACAGCAGCGCCTTCTCCATACATCCGGGAAATTCAGCAGGTTCGGCGGGGTAAAACGAGAGAGAGGGCGCGCGCCCGACTCCGCTAGCAGACGACAAAACGGGAGGTTGCCATTCTGCATCTTTGAGCTGCGGGCTGTATGGAACATCGAACTCTCGCTCGTGGCTGCCGTTGTGAAGTGGTTCGCGTTCTTAGAATAGTTATGGCTACTCCAAAATCAGCCTAGAGCTCTTTTGTTCTACTTCGGTAAATGATCAACTGCCATATATTTTTTCTGTTACTTAAATAGCAGTTGAGTCAGCCGGCAGTACTACCCTCAACTACTGCGTGTATTGCGGCAAGAGAGCATGTTTTTGTTTATTATTTCAGACATCCACTCATGGTCGCTAAAGGCCTACACCAGGGCGAGAATCCCGAGCTCGTAGCTTTATCTTTGCCAGTTAGTTACTCCTGCTGATCGAGTTTGCGCAGCCAAAATGCGTCCTTCAACGAATAGCTTCCGCTTGCAGTCTAGTAGTGGAATTGTTGTATGTTACAAAAAGCTGGGAAGCAAAAACATTATGAGAAACAAAGGGCAAATGAATACAGATAAATGTAAACTATGTGAACACGTTAAAAGAGCAGGGCCAATTTTCGAGGGAAAATGAATCGGCGAGATGAGATCACAAGGGCGCATGCCATTTTTAGCGCTTAAAGCTCAACTCCGCTTCATTTTTGATATTTAGAAAACTATGTAGCCCTCTTCAGTATCGTATAGGAAGACCCCATGTCAAATATTACGAACTAATTCCGTTTATATATTTGATAAACTGGCCAGTAAACCTTCAAGCGAGCCAAGTCGCCAAAATCTGCCAACTCTAGCGTGCGGCGCGAGGCGCAATCATCAGCGCAGTCAAAGCCACGGAGTTGGAGCGGCCAGCGTTGAACCACTACGTCAGAGGCATGCTTACGTCATTCTCACGCTTTGCTTGTTTTTACGTCTCAGAGCGAAATTGAACTATGACGTCATGAGTTTCTCCTCCCGGTGTTGGCTGACCGGGCGTTCACGTGATCACCGTAACACGCCCCGCGCGCTTATCGGTCTGTTTCTCCGCTCCCCTTTTCCTCTTTCGTCTTCTCCCCTTCCCGCTTTTCCCCGGGCCATCACCGTCCACGCCATGCGAAGCGACTTGCCCGCGTCGCGTGTCCTGTTTCTCGCTCCCTCCCGAACGTCACAAGACCACGTGGTTCGACGTGACGTGCCATGACTCTGACGACCCGAGACCAATTAGTGAAAAGACGGTGAGAGTGCAGGCGAGCTGGTGGTAGCTAATCATGTCGTATTACACCTGAGACTGCGGTGGAAGAAATCGGAAGAACTTTCAGTAGAAGGAACAGACACAGAGAACGTCTCAAGCTCAGCTAACTGGTTTATTTCTCAAACAGCCTTTAAAGGGCAACTCCGCTCAATTCCGAAGATTTCGGGATAATGAGTGATTTTGAATTAAAAAGCCCAATTAAAAGACACTACGTCGTTTGCTTCGCGAAAAATGGGATATATATGTTTAAATCTAATTTTAAACACGAGCGGAAATCGAAACCGAAACTTCGGCTTCGTCCGGCAACATTGGCCTCGGGCCGTCAACTACATGGCCATCACGTGGTACGAGATGTCACGTGATCCTCGGCCCAACGACGGGCGGGATGGGAGCGGGCGGGCGTGCGGCAGGCGCGAGTGTCGTCTGCACCCCACTCTTCGGTACGTTTTGGTGTCTACGACATTCGACGACGTCTGCACAACTGCGGCATAAGTCTGCGACTCTGCGCACGTGGTGTCCATAGTGTGGACGAAACTCATCACAAACGGTGAGACGACGACGGTGGTTGTGACGCGGAAGACGGCGGTAACGGCGGGACCACGACGGGCGGTTGGTCTGCTCCCAAGAAGCGCGCTGCGCAGGCGCGTACGTCAATCACGTGGACACCGCTGAGCGCCGAGAGGCAACGTTGCTGACGTCATGCGCTACGCTCGCCCGGAGAAGTGTAAACAAGCAAAAGGAGGCCATGTAGATGGCGTTTAGCTCAATGTTGGCTCCGCCCATGCCGTAGCCTTGACGGCGCTGTTGGTTGCGCCTGAATTCGCCCGCTCGAGTCAGCCGATTTCGGCAACTTGGCGAGTTGCAAAGTTTGCCGGACCGTTTAAGAAACATTTAGACAGAACTGCGTCGTAATATCTGACGTGTGGTCTTCCTAGGCGATACTGAAGAGGACTGCATTGTTTTTTCAAAACCAAAAATGAAGCGGAGTTGCCCTTTAAGCACCCACGGAACTTTTTCCCAACCACACTCTGCAGATAAACTCCTTTGTTGCAGACATCTCGAACCGGATGGAACACGCCCAAAAGATACAAAACAACCCACACATGAGACGAGGATTTAACAATGGGACACTGCGGATCATCGCAGTGACCTTGAGAGAGATATGTCCCGAATTATCCTAACAGTCGCGTCAAAACGCACACACAAACAAAAAAAAGGTTGCCATTCTGCATCTTTGGGCTGCGGGCTGTACGGAACATTGAACTCTCGCTCGTGGCTGCCGTTGTGAAGTGGTTCGCATTCTTAGAATAGTTATGGCTACTCCAAAATCAGCCTAGAGCTCTCTTTTGTTCTACTTCGGTAAATGATCAACTGCCATATATTTTTTCTGTTACTTAAATAGCAGTTGAGTCAGCCGGCAGTACTACCCTCAACTACTGCGTGTATTGCGGCAGGAGAGCATGTTTTTGTTTATTATTTCAGACATCCACTCATGGTCGCTAAAGGCCTACACCAGGGCGACAATCCCGAGCTCGTAGCTTTATCTTTGCCAGTTACTCCTGCTGATCGAGTTTGCGCAGCCAAAATGCGTGATCCTCAATGACAGGTTACTAGAACACAAGAGAAATGTACACACGCATGCGCCGAACTCCGAAATAGCAAAGCACATAGAGGAATGCAATAATTGTAATGCGCATTGGTCAGAGACAGAAGTTCTGCATAAAGAGCGAAATGACATTAAGAGGGTCGTTAAAGAAACAATAAGAATAAGTTCTATCGGAAACTGCATAAGCCAAGCATCGATGCAACTTGGACGCAACTCCAAAAAGTTTCTCAGACTTTGAACGAACGCATTCGATTTACGAGAAAAGGGGGGGGGGGGGGGGGGGGGGGAGACAATGTATATGTGTATATACATCTATAAATTTTTTTTTTTTTAATATGTTTGTGATCGCGGTTTCGAGATCACTTGGGTATGTTTTCCCAAGGAAAAGAAAAAGAGAGAAGAAAGGTGTTATCTTAGTGGTCTCTTTATGTCTGGGTGCGTCGCCACGGTTTAGAGGCCACCTGTTCTTTTTTTTTTTTTTTTTTTTTTGTGTGTGCGTTTTGACACGACTGTTAGGATAATTCGGGACATATCTCTCTCAAGGTCACTGCGATGATCCGCAGTGTCCCATTGTTAAGTCCTCGTCTCATGTGTGGGTTGTTTTGTATCTTTTGGGCGTGTTCCATCCGGTTCGAGATGTCTGCAACAAAGGAGTTTATCTGTAGAGTGTGGTTGGGAAAAAGTTCCGTGGGTACTTAAAGGCTGTTTGAGAAATAAACCAGTTAGCTGAGTTTGAGACGTTCTCTGTGTCTGTTCCTTCTACTGAAAGTTCTTCCGATTTCTTCCACCGCAGTCTCAGGTGTAATACGACATGATTATCCGAGACCAATGTTGCCTGACGCAACCGAAGTTTCGGTTTCGGTATCTGCTGATGTTTAAATTAGGATTACACAAAAAAATATTCCACATTTCACGAATCCGAAGACGTAGAGTTGTTTAGTAGTGCTTTGTGAATTTGAATCACATGGAAGCCTAAATTTTTCGGAATTGAGCGGAGTTGCCCTTTAAGGGCAACTCCGCCCAACGGAATCGAAACTTGAAATATAGAGAAAACATCAAGAAATGAGTTCAATATGATCAGCTACGCCTGTAATGAATAATCGCACGGTCGTATTTTGAGCAGATGGCTATATTTTATGCTCTAAATGCCGCGATTTTGGCGAGCGCTTCAAAATCAGCCATGGAGGAGCGCGATGCATCTCGGGAGATCCGGCAGACGTCTTGACGTCATCATGCCTCATGACGACCAAGCGTACCGTAGTGACGAGTTTTGCCACTTGGAGGCGTCAACGCGTTACAATCTCGCTTTGTCGAAGTACCCAAGGGCTGTAGATATCGCGGGGCCAGCACGCGCACCAAACCTGAGAACAACCGAAGCACGCGTTTGCACGTCGCGCGAGAGCTGAAACCAAGGTGGCTCACTTCGTTTTGGCTCTTTCCACCAAGACGCCTCGGTATTGCGTTCAGGCCTAGGCAATCTATACCAGTGAGCGGACATACCGCTGCGGCGCTGCTTTCAGAGGCATGTTGTCGTCACGACATTCCATTGAAGCTTCATAACCAACTACCAGGTGGTTTTTGATTAGCGTTTAATTCACTTCAAAATATGTTTTCTTGCGTTTTCTAGCGCAATATTTATGTTTCTGTGGTTGTGCTGCTACCTGCGTCGCGTTGAAACAAAGAAATGAGCTCCAGAATTTGGTTTCCGTACCCCTTTAAAGGGGTAGGGAAACGAAATTTCAGCGCTCATTTTCTAGCTTTAATGTGTTGCATGTTGCACCCTAACCTCAAGAACACCAGTCTTCCGTTGAAAAGCACAAGAAAACTAATTTTAAAGTAAATAAACGATCTTTCAATGTGCACCTGGTGGATGCATGCGGAGCCTATTTGGGAGGTAGTCTAGCAACGTTGTGGAAACTGCTACGTAGTCGTGACGTAGCAGTTTCCTTAGGAGCAGCGCCGCTCTTTGGCATTTCAACGTTTTCCTTCTTATACCCCTGTCAGACGGCAGCTAAAATGGCATTTACGCCAAATGACATTCAGGTTTTCAAATGACATTCATGATGGGACCTGCCAGACGACAAGTAAAATGACATTTAAGTGATGTCTATTACGATTGCGATCGCAAATTCGTCTCGTGCACATAAAACACGTTTTCGTCAATAAACAATTTTAACACGGCAAAACACTTGTTTTTGTGTGTGTTGTCTGCTGGGACAAGAAAATATAACAAAAAACTGGGATAGAAAGTTCCGCTCACTAGTTTCTGACGAAAAAATAAAGCGAAGCGTGGGGCGAAATCCATTAGCCAACCTAACGTCGTCATAAGCCGATCCGTAAGCCGAGCCTCCCGCGCTCCGCCACTACAACTGACAGCTTGCTCGCACAGTTCTTTCGTTAATTTCGGTAGTGCCTGCTTGCTCTGGCTGTCCCTCACGCTCGATCTTCGGCTGCCGTGTTCACTTCTACGTTTGCGAGGGATCTTGGATGCCGTATTGCGCTTCCGCCGTCACTATCACGGCGGCATGGATTGATCTTGGTTCGAGCGTCTCCGGCTGTTGAGAAGGCCGTCCATCATCTTCGTCGTAGACGCATTCCGCGAGCTTCGGTTTGAAGACAGGCTACCGTACCTACTAACGTACTGCGTCTTCAAGCAGGCGTTTGGCTGATGTCGGCGACGTGATCAGGCACCTTGTGAATGTGTGTCGGTGTTACATAGAGTGCTTGGTTCGCCAGGTGACTTGCGTGCACCTAACCACCCCAGTGACAAAGTGAGTCGGCACTGCAAAGCTATACTCTCCTGCGGAGGACAGAACCATCGCCAACTTGCTCGTCGTGAGGCAAACCACTGCCAAGTGATCGCACCCCTCCGACGGGACTGGCCGAAGATCTTGAGCGCCGCCGCGACCGCTGAACGGTTAAACACACACGGGATAACCGAACTGCCCCAGGACTCCCTCAGGTCATAGGGAGTCGCTGTAGGAATGCCACCTGGGACATCAAGTTTCAGCACCAGCGGCTACCAAAGCACAATTAATATAGTAAGTACCCCTTTTTGCGAAAACCAAGAAAAAAAAGAAAAAAAATGTTTGAACTAGTAGAAATAATATCCCTACATGTTTTTTTAGCTCTTAGAAAATGCAGGCAATCTTGTTTCAAACTCACAAAATTAAAAAGATAAAAAAAAATTCACTTGTCTTCCTTTTACTGAATGTCACTAAAAAATTAACTGATATAGCTCCTGTCAGCATTCTAAAGTTATTCGTTAACTCGGTTTAATGTGAATAAAACAACTGGATTGATCATCTTCCCAACTGTGCATCTTTGATGAGGTAAAAATGACTGAATAACTGTTTCTAAATATGAGACAAGAGTGCCAGCTTCTAGCACTGTAAATACTATGTTTAGAAGCTATAGAATGTTTGCCATTCTGTGAAGTTTCCAAGAAATGTTCCAAGCTAGCTGTGTGGTGAAATTTTGACTGCTCTGCTTCCCCATTGAATCTACAATTTTGAGAATAATATGTCTAAGGTGTAAGATATTTTATGCCTAGAGGACTGAGGCATCTGTTGCAATGTTTCTATCCAACTGCAGTGATTCCTCTGGCTCTCCTAGACCACTGCTACCAGTTCCAGTATCTCAATGTTGGGATGCTGAGGCAGTTTTGTGACCACCTTCCAGAGGTTGGCACTGGCTAGCACTCGGGAAGCAGTGACGCCCCAGGCACATATGGCCACAGTCAATGGGACCGCCGTGTCCCCACGAACCCTGTGTAACCACGTGTTCCTGATAGCATCCAACATGCTCGAACCTTGCCCAACCCAGGACATCATCTTTCAGGGAACGGCACGTCGATCAGTCAATTCCGTACATGCGACGACCCTCCCAGACTTCTCAGCATCACTCCCAACTTCTTGTAGTGATGGATAAATTTCAGCCTACTACTGACTTGGAGAATTAGAGTGGATACAGGGGCTATGGTTTCATTTACTTCATGCGCAAGTGAAGCTGAAGCTATGAGCATGAGCATGTTGCCCTGAACGATGCTAACACTACATGACCGTGCATGCTTGGTAGCGACATTGAAAGCCTGGATCTTGCACTTAAAATGAAACGAAATCTTGCGTCATGAGTGTTGTGTGTGCATCTGGCATCATCGGCGAGTCGGCAGAAGTCAAGCCAAGGCGATTCAAGCTGGTTTTACCGAACCGTTTGTCATTCTGGGGACTCGTCGTAAACCACGTGTCTCTTGTCTAACTCCTCTTTTCTGCACGGCCAAGTCGGCCGCCTGAATAAAGCTTTGGGCAACAACGAGAATGAAGAAATTCAAACTCCGAGGCACGCAACCGCACTTTTTTGAGCAACGACAGCTTCGTGGCAACTTGGCAACGACGAGAGCATATGGCGAAAAAAGACGAGCCTAACGTTGTCATCAAAGGCCGGCTGAGACATCTCGAAGAGTTCGACCCAAAAAGATTGAAACATGGCCCCTGTACCAGGAGCGACTAAACGTTTTCTTCATTATACTCAACATCGTCGAGGAGTCCCCAATATGCGCAGTCCCGTGTAGCGTTTGTGGACCGACAATCTACTCCGTCGTATGCTCGTTGTGTGTGCCAGTGGACTCCCTATGCGGACATTGTGTTGGAGCTCGCCGCCCACTTCACACCGTGCTTGTCAGTGATTGTTCAGTGCTTTGCGTTTCATAAGTGCAGCCAACAGCCTGGAGAAAGCATCTCGAATTTCGTCCCCGCCCCACGCCGCTTCTCCGAACACTGCAACTTTGGTGAGACCTTGTCAGCCATGCTATGGGACCGTCTGGTGTGTGGTGTCCTGGACAAAAGGGTGCAGCGTCGTCCCCTGGGCAAACCAGTGCTGGAGCTCAAAAAGGCGTTTGAGGCTGAAGATCCTTTGCCTTTGTAGGATTTGCAGCAACGACATTGATTTCCGTCAACAGCTTAAAGGGGCACTCAAGTGGATTCTGAGATCGTCTATTTATTGGCATAACTCAATCTATGGGCTTTAAGCATTCTAAAAAACCCAAGATAGCATTCAAGGGCAGCCTATTTTCATAGTAAAAATCAAATTAAAGATTGTGGCACGCCACCTTTTCTGTGCCGTAGCGCAGAACACCAGGGGGTGCCACCGGACGGGAAGGCAGCATGGGAGGGCACGCGACAGCCAGTCACAAGTGACGGCTTCTCGGCAGACTGATTTTTCAAAGGCGCACATGTTTGAAAATTTAGTGTGCCGGGAAGCCATTATTCGTAATTGGCTGTCATGTGCCCTCCCCTGTTGCCTTCCCGTCCGATGGCACCCTCTGGCGTTCTGCGCCACAGCGCAGAAAGGAGGGCATGCCGCAATTTTTAATAGAATTTTAAATAGCGAGATTGACCGCCCTTGTATGCAATTTCGGGTTTCTTAGGATGCTTAGAGTCCATAGATTGAGTTATGACATAAAATAGACGATCTCAGAATCCACCTGAGTGCCCCTTTAAGACGATGACCGCCTTCTTTATTGATAGTAGCTACCCACTCAGCGTTCTGTGCAATGCGAGCAGTCGCGTCTCTAACATTTCGCGACACAACGCTCTATTTCTCCAACCAAGATCTAAACCACCATGCAACACCCTCATCATCACGTTCCATCCCTCCATACCCAGGCTCAGCAGACTAATCATCGAGACCACTTTCCACCTGGTAGACTCTACAGTTATCTCTAAAGCACCCGCCCTAACGTCCTATCGAAGCACAACTTACGATCCCTTCCAGTATGCAGCAACCACTCCGAAACCCCCTCATCTTCACGTTCCATCCCCCCATACCCAGGCTCGGCAAACTAATCATGGAGACCACTTCCCACCTCATAGACTCTACAGTTATTTCTAAAGCACCCACCCTAACTTCCTATCAACAGCCCATCTTACGATCCCTTTAGTATGCAGCAACCACTCCGAAACCCCCTCATCTTTACGTGCCATCCCTCCATACCCAGGCTCGGCAAACTAATCATGGAAACCACTTCCCACCTCGAAGACTCTACAGTTATTTATAAAGTACCCGTCCTAACTTCCTATCGAAGCCCAACTTACGATCCCTTCCAGTATGCAGCAACCACTCCGAAACCCCCTCATCTTTACGTTCCATCCCTTTGTACCCAGGCTCGGCAAACTAATCATGGAAACTACTTCCCACCTCGAAGACTCGACAGTTATTTCTAAAGCACCCGTCCTAACTTCCTATCGAAGCCCAACTTACGATCCCTTCCAGTATGCAGCAACCACTGCGAAACCCCCTCATCTTTACGTTCCATCCCTTTGTACCCAGGCTCGGCAAACTAATCATGGAAACCACTTCCCACCTCAAAGACTCTACAGTTATTTCTAAAGCACCCGCCTTAACTTCCTATCGAAGCCCAACTTACGATCCCTTCCAGTATGCAGCAACCACTCCGAAACCCCCTCATCTTTACGTTCCATCCCTCCGTACCCAGGCTCGGCAAACTAGTCATGGAAACTACTTCCCACCTCGAAGACTCTACAGTTATTTCTAAAGCACCCGCCCTAATTTCCTATCGAAACCCAACTTACGATCCCTTCCAGTATGCAGCAACCACTGCGAAAACCCCCTCATCTTTACGTTCCATCCCTTTGTACCCAGGCTCGGCAAACTAATCATGGAAACCACTTCCCACCTCAAAGACTCTACAGTTATTTCTAAAGCACCCGCCTTAACTTCCTATCGACAGCCCAACTTACGATCCCTTCCAGTATGCAGCAACCACTCCGAAACCCCCTCATCTTTACGTTCCGTCCCTCCATACCCAGGCTCGGCAAACTAATCATGGAAACTACTTCCCACCTCGAAGACTCTAGTTATTTCTAAAGCACCCGCCCTAACTTCCTATCGAAGCACAACTTACGATCCCTTCCAGTATGCAGCAACCACTCCGAAACCCCCTCATCTTCACGTTCCATCCCCCCATACCCAGGCTCGGCAAACTAATCATGGAGACCTCTTCCCACCACATTGACTCTACAGTTATTCCTAAAGAACCCACCCTAACTTCCTATCGAAGCACAACTTACGATCCCTTCCAGTATGCAGCAACCACTCCAAAACCCCCTCATCTTTACGTTCCATCCCTCCGTACCCAGGCTCGGCAAACTAATCATGGAAACCACTTCCCACCTCGAAGACTCTACAGTTATTTCTAAAGCACCCGCCCTAACTTCCTATCGACAGCCCAACTTACGATCCCTTCCAGTATGCAGCAACCATTCCGAAACCCCCTCATCTTTACGTTCCATCCCTCCGTACCCAGGCTCGGCAAACTAATCATGGAAACCACTTCCCACCTCGAAGACTCTACAGTTATTTCTAAAGCACCTGCCCTAACTTCCTATCGACAGCCTAACTTACGATCCCTTCCAGTATGCAGCAATCACTCCGAAACCCCCTCATCTTTACGTTCCATCCCTCCGTACCCAGGCTCGGCAAACTAATCATGGAAACCACTTCCCACCTTATTGACTCTACAGTTATTTCTAAAGCACCCGCCCTAACTTCCTATCGACAGCCTAACTTACGATCCCTTCCGGTATGCAGCAACCATTCCGAAACCCCCTCATCTTTACGTTCCATCCCTCCGTACCCAGGCTCGGCAAACTAATCTTGGAAACCACTTCACGCCTCGAAGACTCTACAGTTATTTCTAAAGCACCCGCCCTAACTTCCTATCGACAGCCCAAGTTATGATCCCTTCCAGTATGCAGCAACCAGACCACAAAGCCTCAGACTTTGCTCCCTGGTACCACGCCGTGCGGCACTCCGACATGTCTTGCGTGCAAACACACCAGCCCTCCTTACAACCTGCCAATGAGAATTCCTCCGGCCCTTCAAAAGTGTCACAAATATTAGATAATGCTGCTCTCCAGCTAGTGAAGGCACATCTAAGATATCATAATGACCACTGTGCCCAGTTACGCCAAACGCTCACCGTCGCTAAGACTCCTCAAGTCCCTTGACTCATCTTTCGATTCACACTCATGCAAACTTGTTGACAAAATTCTGGAAGTCAACTCATATCTCTATGCCGATGGTCTCACCTGTAAATCAAGGAAACTATACACTCTCTTGCCCCGAAATGATGAGGCTGCCGTCCAACGCATTGATGATGTCGCCATACGAGACGATTTACCCCTCACTGCCCCTGAACACGTTATCTTATCGAAGGGCCCGTCCTTCGTTCCTGCACTTCAAAGCCGACCTTACCCTTTTTTGTTTTTACATGTGGACAGCAAACAATTCTTCTGATGCCTACTTTTAGATGCTTACTTCACCCAGCATCCGTCTAACTTTAATCGCACCATGTTCGACACCATTAACCCAAAGACTACTATCCGGACCCTGCTTCCCGCCAAACACCCTGAAACTGACAGTTCAATCAAAGCATGTCGTAGCATTCTTGCCAACTCCTCTAGCAAACTAATCTCTAAATACCGCAACGCAACCCCACAAGA
This sequence comes from Ixodes scapularis, assembly GCF_016920785.2. Classification (NCBI taxonomy): domain Eukaryota; kingdom Metazoa; phylum Arthropoda; class Arachnida; order Ixodida; family Ixodidae; genus Ixodes; species Ixodes scapularis. Next base: position 38,069 of record NW_024609989.1, on the reverse strand, counting down.
AGTTACCGCTCTAAACTCCCTTCGAAACCGCACTAACCTCGTAACCAAGCCAGCCAATAAGGGTGGAAACGTGGTGGTCTGCACTCTGTAACGCCTACCCCTCCCTCAAGTTTACCTCACTGATATCGAAATGCGCTGTCAACTTCCTAGACTTAAAAGTCACTAGTGACGGTCACAGGTTCCACACCTTTGTGCACAATAAACCCACTGACAGCCATAGCTACCTTCTTTACTCCTTGATCCATCCTAGATCCCAAATCAACTCTATTCCCTTCTCACAATTCCTTCGCCTCCATAAGATTTTCAGCGACGAAATCGATTTTCCTCTTTAAGACGATGACCGCCTTCTTTACTGAACATAGTTACCCACTCGACCTTCTGCGGAATGCGAGCAGTTGCTTCTCCAACATTTCGTGGCACTGCTACTGCGACTCGCATCTTCCGAGTGCTCTAGTGGGGCATGTCGGGCTGCTTCAACGAGCCGAAACAGCTTCTATGGCTATGTGGCCTTTTCGTTTTCACACTTGTCAGCTCAGCTGCACATTACTGTTTGTGCCGGCCCTTACACCACTGCTTCGTCGGCCTGTTCTGGTACTTGTGGCATCATCACTGACATCGCCACTAGTCTCAGGTATCTTGGGGTCAATACCAGTGACAGCCTTGATGCTGGCTATTGGACTGTCATCGTCAGCCTCACACAATTATTTTATTGCTGCTTTTCTAGAAGGTACCTCACCCAGGTTGCTTTCTGCGATACTTTTACACTGTACGTCTGAAAACAAGTGAAGAGAATGTCACAAAAGTGGCCATGACTGCAAGAAACTGCCACTTATTTAGAGACAGTGATCCCGGGAACTTGTAGATTCCTTTGTAATGTAGCCAGCTCACTACTTTGCCTACTTCTATGGTGGCCCCCAGCAGCAGATGTTTTCTGGAACACGTAAATATCTCAAGTAGCAACTGTGCAGCAACTGTATTCAATGTATATATGCAATGCATTATTAAACAATTTTTAGGATGTTTTGGAATAAAATTGAGCACGTATCATGTAAACACACGTAACATATTTCGCTTTGAAACAGTATGGGATTATCCAACATCAAAGAAAGCTAGAAATAGAAACATTGAGAGACTGACTTCATGCAGCATTTCTTTTTATTTCTTTTTGGAGGATGTCAATGGGAATGTAAAAGCCGGTCAAAAGTCAGGGTGACGAATACCTACACTACGTTTATTAGAACAGGGAATTTACAAGATTTGTACCACTTAAAGAAAAGTAAACTCTTTTTGTCGTATTGCATTCTTCCCAGAATCTCTACTTCGCGGCAGCCAAGTAAAGATTCAGCCAACTTCGCAAGCTGTTGCCAGAGCAACAAACGCGAAATTTAAAGCGCTGCTAGGCGAAGTCAGCTAGTATAAACCACGACCAAGCCGGCCGTGCAATGAACTCGTTCGAGGTACGCAGTACTCGTTCGAGGTACGCAGTGCTGCGACGACCCACACACACAAAACGAATACTAGGCGGCCGTCCGCTCCAATAATTGTTTCGCGTGCTCCTGTTGGTTATGCCCACCGTCAAAGTTATATCTTACCCAAAAATGTTCCTTGAGGTTTCGGTATTGTGATGGAGTGCGACGTATATTTTGAGGAAACGGAGGGCTTCTAAAATCGCCCGTAGGCCGGTGCAGAACCCGCCGTTCCGCTTCTGCTACCGAAGACATTCGAGGTGCTCGTCTCACATAGTTTGAGTACCGACGTCTCGCGGGACAGGTCGCCTTTTTTTGTCGGCAGGCGCTATTTCCGACATCGTAAAAACGCGTAAATGAGGAGCACATCGCAAGTGGAACCAACAACCGAGAGCCGACCGAGGCGAGCACGCAACAGGTTCAGCGGTTCAGAGCCATTAGGCCTACTGGATAACTGGAGTCGTGAGTATGTTAAACAATTAGGAACGTAAAGTGCGTGCGAAATACGCGTTAAAGAAATTATTTTCGTAATTAAAACGATGTAACAATTGTTTCCGTAATATATGCCTTCTTTTTTTAAAACAATCCCGTAATATGTGTCGAGCGCTGCCATCGAGAGTACGCTTTGCGAGCCGTAAGTGAGTTTGGGGAACTCTGTTTACTCGAAATGGCATTTAGGTTAAATGCCATTTGAGTTGCCGTGTGGCAGTGCCTAAATGACATTTACACTGAATGTCATTTGGTGTAAATGCCATTTTAGCTGCCGTCTGACAGGGGTATTAGCTTTCCTCCTGAACTCACTCACAAATCGCGCATTGTACCAAACGGTCCAAGAAGACGGAAAGGAAGGACTCCCTTCTTTCTCGGAGCCTCGTTCGTGCAACCGGAAACAGCCATTGTCCCCCTAGAAGATTAGCCCGTCGCTCAAAACTCGAACAAAAGTTGCTTTACCACCCCGTTCAGCCCTAAGCTGACAGTGTTGTGGAAGCTACGTGCTCCTTGGGCCAGCCACACGCTCGTCACCCCACGGATACTTCGAGCGGCTCGGTTGTAACGCGCTGACGCTATTGACACCACCACAACGCTGACAACGCCACCAAGGGCAAAGCTCATAACCACGCTTGCCTTGCTACTCCACGAACGCGGGAAATCTTTTCTTTCTGTTTTTGTTTGCGCCGGACATCCCATGACGCATCGCGCTCTCCGCTCGCTTCTCTTGGAGCGCTTGCTCGAGTGCACCGTTTGGAACGAAAAATATAGCCAATCGTTCAAAATACAAAGGTGCGATTATCATTTACGGTTATTATCCGTCATGCTTGACTCATTTCCGAACGAAATTTGAATATTTCAATTTATGTTTCCGCACCCCTTTAAAGGGGTGATGACACGCCAAAAATAAAATATGAGATAACTATACTGCTAGGACCCATTGTACATTTCTATATTCCCGCTAAATTTGTTTTGAAAATGGCGTGAGAGTTTCGTGGATAAATCGATCTATATGCGGGTCCCTCGGAGGGGCAGGTCCGGGCGGAGCTGGAGGCTGGCTACGCAGCCAGCCTCTAGCGCACTCCTTGCACGCACTCATAGACTTGGCTCTTTTGGCGTCTCGAGCGTCAGCTTCCTCGTTTACCTTCCACGTTTCGAGCATGCGGTCCAGGACGATTACGTCTGCGGCATCGCTCGCCTCGACATTGATCGCAGCAGCGATGAGAGTGATTGCTATCGAGAGATGTTGGAAGCTGTTCATTTTGACTTCGACCCGCTGGCGACCAGCTCCAGTGACGGCGAGCTACGGACGAACTCGTCGTGGTCACCGTCGTCCGGAAATATCTCGCAGGTGCATGCACGGTGGAAGGTCAACGGGCCGGGGGCGAGAGCGAGAGTAACTTTCGGGTTACCGAGTTGCGTGAGCGGTTTTGATCGTACCGCGGCAAGGAGAGCTTGGGCGATCATGGGGGCGCCTAGAATGAGAGCGTTCATGGTCACGTGGTTTATGGACACCACGGTGTGACTAACTTGGGCAGTGTTGCCTGGTCGCAAGATGAAAATGATAAAAATTCGTAAATTGAATATTGCAATTATCAGAACTCTAAAAATCGCGTACTTTGGTGTATATACTAAATGGCCTATGAGCCTTCCATTTCAAGAATAATCTATCCGTTTAATTTTTGTGTCATAACCCCTTTAAAACACTGGGACCCGACTCGTAGCAGGTTTCCCGCGGGCCACGTGTTTGAGGCCCATGCCCTCGAGCATCAGCGAGGGCGCGACCACGTGCTGGCGCAGCGCGAATAATATGGTGAAAAGAGGAAAGGTCTCATCCGGGTCCGGCAATCTCCGCCCGGCTCTGCCCCCCCCCCCCCCTCCCCCCCTCGCCCCCGCCGGCTTCTTCTGGTGGCTGTTTGCGATAGCAGATAAAGCTGACGGTTTTGTGGGCCTAGGATAGATGGCGCCACTAAAGCTCCGTATAATAAAAGTTTTCTCGATGATACCAGGTTTTTGACGCATTTATATTTATTTTGGAACGACAAGATTTATAGAAAACTTACCTTTTATCGAGCAGCTATTCGCACAAATTGCTATCTTTCTACAAGACCCCCATTGACGTCATGCCGCGTGGTTCTCACGGCCGCCGCTCGCGGCTGCAAGTCGGGGAATATTCTAATTTTTGCCTCGCGATTACGTGGCGGAATCGCAACATTTCGAAGGACAGAGGTGTGTTTTCTGACCTTTATGACAAGATAACAAACGTCAAAAAAAGATGCCAATTCTTTCGTTGCACAGCTCCTTTAACATTGTACCCATTTCGCACGAACTAAGACTATAGCTTGTCTTGGGTTTTTTAGTACACCCCGATAAACCAAAAAATTAAACCCCAAATCGGTTTGATCAAAATCGGACCTTGAATAAAAAAAAAACCAACCCTTGCGGAAAGAAAATCGTCATCTACAGTTTTATTTTGGCACAAAACAGTGCCTCCGATGCACTGACCGCGAAGCTGGTTTTTGCTCTAAATCCCCACTTCTCGTGTCTTTTTTTTTTTTCTTTTTTTTTTTGTACGGGGATGTTTTTTTTATTATTCGGGTCACGCGAATGTTCCGCGGTGATTGAGGAATCGCATGCCACATTTTCTTCAACATAATCTCAGATAAACCCCGTTTCTCGTCCAACACCAAATGTTGTCACCAAAGAACACAAAATCTGCGGGATAAAGTAAAGTAAAGGAAAGTAAAAAATTTGTGCGTCGGCTATTATGTGACGAAACATCTGCCAAAAAGCTCTTCACCCGAATGCGTGATACAATAAGGCCTACGAAATAAATTACAATTATTTTATCAAATTATGTCCTCAGTATAGTTTTAGCCTGACTTGGTTGTTTTAACATATAATCAGAGCAACGAGCACTAAATAGGTTAAGGGCAATATAAAAAAAGAGCTTAAAATTTTCGCGGCGCTGCATGTAATGTATCCGATAAGGTCGAAACGGGCAAGCAAGACATGATTGGCTCAGACACCATACAGAAACACTCTCTAATCACAAATTACGAGAATAAAATTCAATTGCTCGTTGCCATTCAGTGTGGCCATGGTCACCTTCGTCTAAGCCAACCCTTATTTAAATGTCCCTACGCTGAGACCTGAAGAGATTGGAGTGACAGCCAATAACGTTGAGATTGTTCACAATAACGCTAGCTCCTCTGTTCGCTTCTATGAATGAATTCTCGGAAACGGCAACCGAAGGTTTTTCAAGTTAAATGTAAACATTTTCGACGGACATCCGTCTGGTTAGGAATGATTAATAAATCTTCAACTTGCGGCGCCACCGCTACGACAACGCTAGCTCCTCTGTTCGCTTCTATGAATGAATTCTCGGAAACGGCAACCGAAGGTTTTTCAAGTTAAATGTAAACATTTTCGACGGACATCCGTCTGGTTAGGAATGATTAATAAATCTTCAACTTGCGGCGCCACCGCTACGACAACGCTAGCTCCTCTGTTCGCTTCTATGAATGAATTCTCGGAAACGGCAACCGAAGGTTTTTCAAGTTAAATGTAAACATTTTCGACGGACATCCGTCTGGTTAGGAATGATTAATAAATCTTCAACCTGCGGCGCCACCGCTACGACATCGCGAAGAAAAATGTGGAGGGAAGCGCGCTGGCCGAACACGTCGAGAAGACGAACCACTCCATCGACCTTGACAACAGCTCCATCCTCGGAACGGAGAAAAACTGGCGGAGGCGCCTCCTGTTGGAGTCGTGGCACATTCAATGCACACGTGGCAACATAAACCGGTCGACGGGGACCCCTTCCCAGCAGCTACGTTTCGGGGTTAAGAGGGATAATCCGGAAAACACCCGGGGGTGTTCGGGTTCGTGGGCAGGCCGTTCCGCGGGACAAAAACAGTCACCCGTGATCAAGGGACCGAGTTGGTTCCGAAACGTCGGGATTTTTGCTTTTTAATAAAGCTTGGTTAGAGTTTCTAAGTTGAAGATTTATTGTTTTTCAAGTTGGTAATCCGTAGGCTTTACCACTAGGAACTGCTAATGGTAGCTCGAAGGCAGCTCGCCTAGAAAGGGTGCTCGAAGGAAAGTAATGACCCTCAAAGACCAATCACCCTGAAGCGCGCGGAAGGACTTCATATTTCTGTCGTGCTTGAATCTCCGTATTTTCGACATTCTTTATTCTGTTCGGGAATGGCGACGTTTAATCCCCTCAGGTCGGCCAAAGCCCTCTTATTGAAAAATAATAAAAATGCTAGGTGCGGACCGGTGCCAAGCGATAGGTCCACGCCCGGTGTAAAGTTGAGGAACGCGAAGACACGCAGGGATAAAAAAACAAAAGAACAAGAAATTTAAGAAGAAGCGACAAAAAGCCGCGGACGGCCGCGCACGAAAAACTCAACCAAACGCAACACACGTTACAAACGCAACACACTGACGAAACTTCGGGCGGCGGGGCCACGAAGAACGACAAAACAGCACTCAATTCCCGACACAACGCGAAACAACTCACCGCTCGCGACATAAATGCAGCCGGGAACAACGTTCGCCTACGCATAGAAAACGAAAGTTCCAAGGAAGGAAAAGCTCCACTGGTGAACCCAAAGTCCAGGGGAAAGTTCAACCGTGGTTCAAAAAAAGTCCGAAGACTCACCGACGTCTTGGGTCCGACGGACGACGAAGGCTTGACTTTCCCGGCGTGGTGAACTGGTTGCTCGGCGGTCGACGCAACGCAGCCCCGCGCGCACACTCGCTCCCCGAAAAGGGAAAAACCGAAGCCCGTACGAGTCACGGGAACAGACGACGGGAGGAACGACCAGCCAACCTGACCGGCCCTTCTGGGAATCCGGCCTTCTCCCGCCACCCACCAGGGTCTCCGAGCTCGAGGTCGGGGGAAATAATTTCCTACTCGGACCAAGCTACCCGAGCAAAACATAAAAATAAAAACTCCCGACGACTGGCCTTGACAGAAACGCATGTCTACAATTTCTCCCTTTCAGGAAGGAGGCAATGAGCTGCCCGGCGGCCTTGTCCTAGCGGCAGAGAGGCGGGCACCTCCAAAGATAATCCGATAAGTGGAAGCGAAAATCGACAGGGATGGATTCCAAAGAGTTCCATAGGGGGTCTTAGTGAGAAAGAAAAACACGCGCTGAACAGAGACACAACCAAAATAAAGCAACAAAAAATGCAAAAATTCGTGACAGAAGGTCGCTACTCTCAAAAGCCCATTGTCAAATGGAAACAGGCTCGTTGCTTTTCTTTTTTTTTTTTTTTTTTCTACTCCGCGTTGTCACGAGAGTGCAGGTGCGTCGGTGCGCTTTGACGCTTGGGGCCCCTGCTTAGCATCTTAATTAATTGGCAACTCACAGGAAACGACATTTCGAATTGCCGGCGCTCGGATACAAACGTCCTGAATCCGACAAAGTTTCGAGCCACGCTCTGGTTTGCGCAGTCCGCGCAGCACCGCGGGAGGGGGGGGGGGGGGGGGGGGGGGCGGGAGGGGGGGGGGGGAGGGCGAGACGTCAGTAGAGCAAACGGGTTTTATCAACCGCCACCAGCCTAACACCAAAAAGGGTGAAACTTGTAATTTAAGGTTATTATTATAATGCAATTAAATGCAAAGGTGCAAGCGAGCTGGACAAGAAGGATAAAAATAATCCCTGGAGAAGGGGAACAAGAGCGACAAGGTACAAACAAAAATCTCCAAATACAGCTCGGTGACTGGTGCGCAACCGAAAAAATCCGCCTGGTCCGGGTATCGAACCCGGGATCTCTCCATTACACGTGGAGCGCTCTACCAACTGAGCTTTTTTTTTTTTTTTTTTTTTTTTTTTTTTTTTTTTTATTTAAAACTTTGTGATGCTATGTACATGTTAAAAACCACCACTCATGTGGCAGAGGCAGAGCACACTTGACACTCAATCTGTCCTCGGAGAGTATCGGGACCACGAACCGGTTACATCGATCCACATACAGAAGCGACCCCGGTGGGCACCATAAAAAGTCTCAAAAACTCGGCCAAGACAAACGCTTTTGGAACGCCTTCCAGTCGTCATATCCTGTCCACTCCCTCGCACTGAGGACTGAAGAAACATACTGGAAGTCATTAACAAAATGGCGCCAAGCAGGTTTTCCACCTACTGCAACCAGGAGGTGATCTGTCCTTGAGCGCCAGATAGCATGGAGACCCAGAAGGGCTAGCGTCTCGAGACAGCTTCTGTTTGTGCCGTTGCCAAACTCCAAAAATTTACAACTTTCCCATTCTGGGTAGAGCTGCACCTGAAGCGTTTGTCTAAGCTGGGCCCAGAACAATTGAGCATTGGTGCAATCAAAGAACACATGTCTCATGTCTTCCTCGTAGGGGCATAGCGCACAATTCGTTGACCATGGCACAAAGAAGCCCTTCTTGGCCAGCCAGTTTTTGACGGGTAAAACCTCGGTATGAAACTTAAAGAAAAAGTCCTTTGTGCCGGTCTTAACGGGGTAGAACGAAAGCCTTTTAAAAACACTGGACGATGTGTCGCGAAGGTTCGCACGGTATATGGGCACGGGGGTTAGCAGCTCCAGGGCATCCCAGTACAATCTGCGATATTTCACCTTTGCAAGGTATTCGTTCGAAAACATCGCGTGAAAGGTTTTCAATGCGCGCCCAATTTCTTTGTAGAATTTGAGCGTGCAAACTCCCTCGGACCATTCATTAGGTACCGGCATCCATTGAGCTGTGCATTTTCCGCCATGCTTTTGAATGGCTTTCCGCAAATGCTCGTTACGTTGGCTGCGAAAAAAGATAAATCTCTGCACTTGGAGCTTCAGTTCAACATTCACTAGACCGAGACCACCTTTCTCCCGGCAAAGGAACAAATTGCTGCGCCGCATGCGCTCGAACTTAGAGTCCCATATATACACAGCGCAGAACCGGTTCACTTTCTGAACATCAATAAGCTTACAAGGCATCGCTTGTGCCGCGTACCACACAGTAGGAAAAAATACCGAATTGCAGACCCTACTACGGTTAAAGAAGGACAAATATCTCCCATACCAGTCCTGTGCTTTGGCATGCAAACTTTTCATATGGATACCCGAGTCCCCAGTCCTGAGGCACTCGGGGGCCAAGCTTATGCCTAAATAGTTTGTCACTGCGCAACTCCATGAGATGCCCAGAAAGCTCTCAGGGCGAGCGTCCCAGGCTCCCAACCACGCACCGGTCGATTTCTTTTCGTTCAGTCGAGCACCGGACACACTGCAGAAGTCCGAAACGTGCTTCAGCGCTAGTTCCACCTCACTGCGTGAGGAGCACAACAGAGTTAAGTCGTCTGCGTATGCAAGTACCTTTAGTAGACTTGGCGCCCAGTTGAATCCTCTGATGGCACTGTCATTGATGATGCGCCGGCACAGGGGTTCAAGATAGAGTGAGAACAACACCGGCGACATAGGGCAGCCCTGACGAACCGATGAGCGGACGGGGATAGGTTTGGTGAGGCCTCCATTGACCTTGATGTTGGTCGATATATCCTTGTAACAGATCCTGACGTATCTGCCGAGCGTCTCGCCTATGCCACAATGGTCCAGCAGCCGGAAGAGGAACCAGTGAGAGACACGATCAAAGGCCTTGCTGAGATCCACTTGGAGCGCGGCCAGGGGGCTGCCCTCCACTAATGCGTCTTCGCACATGACTCTCATCATGTGCAGATTGTCCTGGATGCTTCTACCACGAATGCCATAAGCTTGATGGTCCCCAACCACGCAACGAATGCCCCGGTCAAGCCTCTTCGCTAAGATCTTTGCTAGAATTTTATAGTCCGTATTGAGGATGCTTATTGGCCGGAAGTCTTCAACGCTCGGACAGCTGTGAGGAGAGCGCTTCTTGGGAATGAGGACTACCATCGCCTGCCGCATGGATGGAGGGAGAAGATCTCGTGCAAGGATGTCGGAGAAAACCCTGCAGAGAAGAGGGACCAATAGATCTGCAAACTTCTTGTAGAACGCCGCTCCAAGGCCATCCACGCCAGGAGATTTCCGAGGAGACAGCTCTTTTATCGTGCTGGCAACCTCTGCTTCGGTGATGTCTTCATTTATGGCTTCCCTAACGTCCGCCGGGATGGAAGGCATCTGTTCCAAGAAGCTTTGCAAAAGTTCACCATCTTGAAAACTGTCTACTCCCAGCAGCTTTTCAAAAGCCATGTGGAGCGCTTGTTCTATGGCGGCCTGCTCCGAGACAGTCTCCGGGCCTACTTGAAGCTGCGAGATCTTATTAAATTGAGCACGCTGCCGTTCTTTCGTTTTAAAAATCTTTCCAGGCACTTCATCTTTCTCCACGGAGAGAACTCTCGACCGAATCATTGCTCCCTCATAGTCCTTTTCCATGATGGCCAGCAGGCGCTCTTTGCAGTTACGGATGTCTTCCGTAAAGAGTCCAGGGGACACGTTTTCTTCTTCAATTAAACGCTTAAGGCATCTTGTAAGTGAGCTTCGATCTTTTTTTCGTTCACGCGCCTTCGTTTGGCTGTGTTGTATAATCTCCATTTTTAGGCTTATTTTCATCTGTTCCCAACTAGCAGCGTCCACATGTTGTAATCCAGCTGCTTGCGTAATGAGATCCTTAATTTTATTGTTCAGCTCCTCATCCTCTGTCAAGCTGTCGTTCATTTTCCAGTTTTTCCAGTCGGACCTATACCGCCGCGATTTGGTGTGTTTTCCCAGACGCACGATTACGAGCGCGTGATCGGAGAAGGCAACGGGCAGCGCTTCATAACCGTCTAATGAGGCTTCTAGTTCGCTGGACACGTAGACCCGGTCGATCCTTGCGTGCGAGCTCGCCTGCCAATGTGTGAAGCCCGGCACAGCTGCCGAAATGGACTCTGTTGCGTCGTGCAAATCGTAATCACGCAGCAGCTTGCGCAGCTCCACACGGCTGGAGTCCGACAGAAGGCCATTTGAAGAGTCTTTACCACTCAGCACACAGTTAAAGTCGCCTGCCAGAATGGTGGGGCATGGCGTATCTAAATATTGCCGCAAGTTCTTGAAAAAGTCCTTGCGGTCCGCAGCTTCATTTGGCGCGTGCACTGCCACTAGTTTTACAAGCGCATCGTCATGTATAACATCGATGGAGCAAATACGGCCGCTTTGGTCGGTTTCCCATTCCGGAGCGATTTGGAAACCCTTATCTTTTCGAAGAAGGAACGCTGTGCCAGCACTGTATCCGACGGCTTTCGAATAAACAAAAAGAAAGTGTCGCTCAAAAAAAGATAGCATATCTTCATTGTGCTTTTCGCCTGATAGCTTAGTCTCTTGTAAAAACGCTATGTCAACCCGTTCCTTCAATAGTAGGTTTAGGAGCCACTGTTTGCGTTTCCGTGCTATCAAGCTGACACAATTGAATGTGGCTACTTTGAGCGGCCCTCGCATTTAAATCTACGGCGAGGTGAAAGAATAAAGGAGAAAGGCTTACTGTTTCGAGTGACCTCGCGTGCGGTCGTCCGGGGTGGTTCTGGGCTTTGGGTCGAATCTGCTCTTTCGCAAAGCGGTGTCTTTCCACTTCAACTCACAGCGTGATGGTTTGTCGGGGATTTGACTGCAGGCAGACCAGTCACAGAGCTCTGGTCCGGGGAGGCCGTCCCTTGCGTCTGCTTGGGATTGTTCCACAGCGCTGGCAGTGTCGACTTCTTGCACTGAGGTGGCCGTGCTTTCTGGTGCAGTTGTTTCTTCGTTGAACTCCAAATTTCCCGAGGAGTGTTCCTTGCGGCTGGGGTTGCCTGGTGTGAGCACTCCTGAGACTGGGCCCTCGGTGTCCGTGCCGTCTTGCCTTCCCTGGGCTGCTTCTACTGGTGATTGCTCTGCTGTGTCAGTCGCTGTCAGTGGCAGTGGGTCAGCTGAAGTGCTAGCAATGTCGGTGCCATAGGTTGCCTCTGCTTCATCCGCTTCCATGATGTGGTCGCTAACTTCTTCCGGTACCTCCGCGTTAGTGACTGACGCATACGTGCGCACACAGTCGGAGGCTTCGTGCCCGTAGCGATTACACTCCAGGCAGCGGGGAGCTCGGCAATCCTTGCGAATGTGCCCAGTCTTCTTGCATCTGAGGCACAACGGCGCTCGACCCGGCACCAGAACCAGCGCGCTCGCTCCGGGCATTTTCAACTGATGCGGGAGGCTCTCCCTGGTCACACCATCTTTCAACGTCATGCGAACGAGCCTTGTCTTCGTCTCTATCCCCGCAAAAAAACCTGAGCGCACTTTGTCTCGCGCAACTTCTAGCACTTTCCCGTAGGGTTCGAGAGCCCTCCGGACGAATTCATCAGGCACGTGAAACGGCACCCAGTGAAGCTTGAGGCTCACGTCGCTGGTGTCCGGATCGATGACGAGGCAAAGTTTCCCCTTAATTTTAAGTTGTTTTTCCTTCACGAGCTTCTGTTTTGCAGCTGAAGAGTGAAACGTAAGCATCCACACATGATTCATGTGAAACGCGCCGAACGCTGCAATGTCCTTGAGCACGGCGAGCCGCGCTATCTCGTTACGAAAATCGTCGAGTCGATATGGCCGCTCAGACACGTCACAGTGAAGAAAAACAGAGTTCAAAGAAGCGGTACCTGAAGTCAGGGGTGGCAGAAGAATCTTGTAGTCTTGGGGAACGTCATAAGCAGAAAAACCGCGGCCGAAACCGGCCGTTGGAAACGCTCCTACGGAGCTCATGATTCCACCGTCCGCACCCAACGAGCACCGGAAGTAGAATGCTCTACCAACTGAGCTAACCAGGGGTTAGACGTCAGTAGAGCAAACGGGTTTTATCAACCGCCACGAGTCTAACAGCAACAAGGGTTAAACTTGCAATTTAAGGTTATTATTATAATGCAATTAAATGCAAAGGTGCAAGCGAGCTGGACAAGAAGGATGGAAACAATCCCTGAGAAGGGGAACAAGAAAGACAAAGGACAAACACAAATCTCCAAACACAGCTAGGTGACCGGTGAGCGACCGAAAAAAATCCGCCTGGTTTGGGTATCGAACCCGGGACCTCTCCATTACGGGTGGTCACTCTCGCCGCTTCCTCATCGTCGAGCAGCGGGATCAGCTGGCGACAAGCCGCGGATGAAAGGCTTGAGCATCAACAGCCCAAGTGCACTCGGTGCCGATGCGGGCGATGCGGTTTCTGTCAACCGGTAGCCCAGCACAAGCCGTGACCGTTGCAGCTCTTCGTCATGACACGGTGTTGCAGATAGCAGGGTATAGTACAACTACACGGACCACCGAAGCAAACGCACTGTTATCGTAAATCTTGGCTTGTGATTGTGCCTTTGTAGATCATCTTATTCGTTTTGCTGGAGATGCAAACGATGGGCATTACAGAATCGTTTGCACATTCCGCATACCTCGCAAAAGCATTTACCCAGTCACCTTGCGAAAAGCGCAAAACACGGAGTCCGTACCGTCCTGACTCCCCCTGTCTTTTACCTGCTTTAGAGCAGTTTGTACCTGATAGTAGGTATGCCTACTAAAATTGAAACTTGAAACAAGGGCTAGTTTCAAGTTTCAATGCGGCCGGAAGACGGGCTCGAGGAGGGCACCCGGAGACATCCGGGTTTGGGGACATGGTCCGGGATCTCGGAGGCCATGGTGGTGAGCGAGCGTTTTTCTTCGCTTCGGGGAGAGGGCGCGTCTGTTCACGTTTTCACGATAACATTTAAAAAAACCTCAAATCGAGCATACATTGACTGAGCTTCCTAACTCAACACACTTTCAAACAGTTCACGTCACGCGCGTAGTTTTCTTGGCCGGCACTGGCGGCTGCAGGACAAAAAATAGTCCCCTTTCCTCTTGGCGATTTCTCCCGGCGCACTCGCGACATTTCGAGGGCTCAGGGCGTGCTTTATTCTACTTGTGGTAAGGTAAGCCAAACAAAAGTGACAAGCGCCAGATTTTTTAACGTTAAAATCGTTTGATGGCCCCCTTAAAGGCCGACTACCAGACTAGAGATTCTGCAAGGCAGAAGATCCACCTCACCAAGGGGGAGGAGGAAACAGCCAGTGGTGGGCAGGGTAGAAAGGGGAGAGGAGGAATCGGGAGAAAAGTGGAAAGCGCGAAGTGTACGTCGGCCTTTAAAGGGGTCATGAAACAATATCGGGTTGGAACGTTCCTGACTTTGCAGATGCGTACTGGTCCTAGTCTGGCTGCTCGAACAGACCGCCACTGATTCAGAAACTTTTTCGCGGTGAAATTGCGAGGATAAAAGAGGACTACTTCTTACAATCTTGCAGTCGGAAAGCCGGATGACGTAATTGTGGGATCGAAACGACCCGACTGATGAGAATCGAGCGTGGCTCATGAATCGGACACGAGAACTGCTTGAGCACTCAACTTCGGCTCGTAAGAATCGAAATTATTGTAAACTTTCCCCTTTTAATGAACATTCAGGTGAGATATAAAATATATCGCAAGTTAATTTAGCATTTGATAGGCGGTTTCTGTAATAGAGCATGCGATACGAGGTTCCAAATATCTCGCGAAAATGTGAAAGGTACGATGTTTTTATTTCCCCCGCGGCATTATTACATGTGAATAAAATAATTCAGTTCGCATGAGAAAAATTGAATAGGTAAAGTACATTAAAAGAAGAAGTTATATACATTTTTCGCTAACCAAAAGAAATATACACACTATCGCGATACATTTCAAGACGAATAAAAGTGTGCATGGCTTTTGATCAATGCTGCTCATTCCGGACACCAGCCAGCGAAGCTTGCGCATGCACGACAGGACAAGGGGTGCTAGGGTTCTTCTCTAACTCTAAAAAACCTTGAGCACAAAGGTTCGATTGAAAATATTTATTCAAACAAAGTAGCAAGCTTTGCAACGCCGCCACAAGGAGTCCAAACAATGCGACCCTATCAATGTAGTTGATTACGTCCTGATAGGTCGGTAGGGCGTTCACCCGATACGAGGAGAAGAGGGTCATCTCTTCATTCAGCTTTCTATTCCTTGCTCGGACTTCACTGGGTGGTGGCGATGCCACCGCCAAGGGGTCCCTCAAAAGGGCTTGGATCCGGTTTTGGGACGCGAACTGCGCCACTTGAAGAAACTGGATGAATTCAGCCAGGGCTGGATGGTAGGTGCTGAGCCGACTGTGGAGTCCATTGTGCCACCCTTCAATCATACTTGTTGTGCGGGGACCTTCGGCCCTGAACTGACCCCAGACGCCACTCACGGTTGGGTTTGACAGCCAAAACCCGCTCATGTAAACGGCCAACTGCTGTAGCCGCGCGCTGTCGAGCGGCCCCAGGGAGGGTCGCGCTGCGATGAGGTCTGCCGCGAAGTCAAGTCGGAAGTCGTCTGGAAGAAAAGGCAGGTGACGCACCGTGCGCAGCCACTCATGAACCAACGGGTTGCTGTTGGACAGACCCCTGAGGCCGAGGTCATCTCGTTTCGTGTTGAGGGCGTTCGCAAAATGAAAAGCACAGCCCCGTATCTAGAAAAAAAAAAAAAAAAGCCAATCACGTAGTATTTTAGTTTCCAATGACTCACAGAAAAGCGGTCTCATTTAGCTAGACTAAGCAATTCAAGGAAGGCAGGACGCGCGATATCTTTGAAAGAGGCAGCAGAAAGTTACTGCT
Organism: Ixodes scapularis; assembly: GCF_016920785.2. Taxonomy (NCBI): domain Eukaryota; kingdom Metazoa; phylum Arthropoda; class Arachnida; order Ixodida; family Ixodidae; genus Ixodes; species Ixodes scapularis. The sequence continues at coordinate 22,495 of NW_024609989.1, read as the reverse complement.
TCCTACTCTATAGTCCGTTGCAACCTAAGAACGAAGGGCGAGGGTAAGACGGGCCGGGGAGGAGGAAACAGACGGAACGCTGGAGAAGAGAGGGGGAAACCTCCTTCTCTCTTTAGCGTTCCGTCTGCTTCCTCCTCCCCGGCTTGTCTTACCCTCGCCCTTCGTTCTTAAACATGCACCAAGCTTTTTGCACAGATGGAGCGCTCTGCACGAATGAAAACAAGCGCAAATTGTTAGCAAGAGTCTTGTTATAGCGCAAGTGTTTCTCACTGAGTTTAATTGAGTAATAATTAACACCAATAAACTAACTATAAAAAAGAGGTTAGGGCTAACGTCAAGAAGCGCACGAATAAGGTTTTTGCATGCGCGCGCGGTTTTCGTGGTATTTTCTCTGGTCTTTAAAGAAAGCTCGCTAAAAATGAACAATACTAATATGGTAAAATTGTGTGTGTGTGTATGTGCGGGAAAGGGGCGGGGCGTGTTGTTACGCTGTATTTTTTTACCTACCTACTAAACTTTTTTGAAAGGCTGAAAAAAAAAGGCGCGTAAAGTATAACACGTTGCCAACACGTGAATAAGGTGTTCCTCAAGGCGCTCTTCAAAATAAAGTGGCTAATCAGTCATATTTAGTTAAGTAATTAGGCTCAGCAAAAAGATCCTCGCGCTCTCCTAAGGCGCTTGCAAATAAGTTATACATACAGTAACGTTCATTTGCGTAGCTGGGGGACCCGCCGTGCAGCTGTCTACCCTATGGTCGCTTTGATTATCGAAACTTTAAATGCTAAGATCGGTTGCAAATGAAATAAACTTAATTTTTATCTCGTAAAGCAGTCAAGAAATTATGCAAAAATACAACTATTTAATATCACCCCCCCCCCCCCTCCAAAACAAAACAAAAACCTTTGGGGTGCCGGAAGCAGTCCCGAAGACGTCATGCGTGGCAATGTGTACAGCGGCTTTGTAGTCATATATCCATGTAGTCGAGGTTCCGAGGGCCCCGATGTCGCCGAATTTTCGAACCATGGCATCTCGTACGCAGGTTAGGAGAGTTTCGCACGCGCGTACGTCTGACGCTTGCATCAACGCATGCACCACCGGTTGTGCTTCGCCGATGACAACCGCACGAAGCGTGTACAGTTTTCCCGGGTTATGAAAGTCCTTGGGGTTATACTTAAAGTTTCCGACAACGAGGACACACTCGACGTTGTAGAGGGCGTCGTCTTTCTCGGCAAAAAACACCAGGATCCTCCTACCTTCAGTCTTCTCCTCCAGCTGTAGGAAGAGGCAAGAGGCACAGGTCTTTTGTTACCTGCAGCTCGGGGAGAAGGTCATCGATGGCGTTTCCTTTCAGCACAGAGTGCTGGCAGTTCCTTAACAGTGCACGGCGTTTTGACGCAAAGCCGTAGCCTGCGACCGGTGCAGACCTGACGTCGTCCTGAACGTCAATGCTGTAATCAGCGAATCTCTCTTCAATCGACGAGATGGCATGGTCGAAGGATTCCCGCGGGCGCTTGCGACTTTCTCGGATTTATGTTTGGACTTCCACCATAAATCGATTTGCCAGTACCTTTGCTACAGGCACTTCAATTTCTGGGTTGCAACTGTGCGGTGTGGCCGGGTAGTCTGGATCCGTGATCATGATGCCGTTCTCAACGGTTAAGAGCGCGATGGGACACATTTCCCCTGGTTTCTTCATTTTGCTGAGTTTATAGCAGCTAGTGCACCGGTAGTAACTTACCTCGGGATTTTTTGAGATTGCTTGCTTTGAAGGAAAACTCGAAAACGACGTTGTCCCATCGCTGACTCTGGTACTGGATGACGGGACATTTCGAGCGGTGATTGGATGGAACATACGAGGGCACTCCAAAGTTGCGGGAGATGGCATCAAAGGATAGGGTCACTGCTCGGGGATACCAGATGGAAGCAAACAGACGGAAGGCGCCGGCAAGGCGAACTTACGCAAGCGAAGATTCGGACTTGTATGGACTGAGCGAAGCGTAGCTGGACTTTGCGGGCCTCTCACATGGGGGCTTCCGCCCACAGCCCCAGACCGAAACTGCGCCCGACGCGCCACCACCGCGCCGTGACGTAACAGAGATGAGTTGCCAAAACAAAATTGTCATTTCTTCTTTTTTACATTGTTTGCGCGCCCCTCGAGATAACAAAAGCGAATAATTCGTCGAGCTTCCCTCCCCGCAAAAGCGGAACTAAAAAAAGCATCCCCACTCCCTCTTTCCATTACCCACCTTTTTTTTCTTTTTTTTTTTTTTTTTCCAATGAACTTTTTTTGCATGAATAGCCGATATCTTTTTGGTGATCAGTTTCTTTCCAGTTTCCTCGTCGCCGTGTTGAAGACGATTATGGTGTCTGAGAATTAACTTTTCGTGCAAGCTGGCTGCAGTTTGGCCGGTGGCATCCGCAGTTCCTCGTCGCAAGCTGATGCCCGTTCTCGTCGATTTAATATGCTGTTAACTTTTACAAAGACAAGATATAAACGCCGCATGGATAACCTTTCCTCGTAGGGTAAGTTCTTTTTCTTTAAATTATTTCTTGAGTAGACTGTTTTATCGCACCGGGGATGAAGTTGGAACCGTGTAGACATGGGTCGAAATAGAGCAACCAACTTGGGCAGCTACGCGATCATGCTAAAGGCGCAAACGAAAGACCGTTCTGTAATCGGCAAAGCGAAGAAAATGCTCACTTAGGTTTTCAGTAACTACGCTCAAGCGTCCACAAAACGTCGTTCGATCAAGATGCGTTCGCGGAGCACACAGCACTGACCGCTCATTCACACTGGAAACGGATCCGCGTTCGCAAAGCGGTTGCGAACGCGGTTGTATAAAGATCCAGTGCAATTGCATGCCCACTCGATGACGTCAAGTGCGCATGCAATTGTACTGGATCTTTATACAACCGCGTTCGCAACCGCTTTGCGAACGCGGATCCGCTTCCAGTGTGAATGAGCGGTGAGAGTGCCAAAAGACCGATCTGACTTCGCATCGAATTCAAGGACAACGCCGGGCTTCGAGCGCGCTAAGCTTTAAAAATTGGGTTGTGTGTATGTTCATACAGCCTAGAACTTGGTCTGCCTCAACGGGCAACGAGTCTCCCAGCTGTAAATGAGACATTAGCCAGTGCAGTACAACCCCTAGCCTGGGGCCTTTAGCGTGCATCACGCAGAACCCAGGATCCTGGGTTCTGCAGCGTGAGCTTTCGCTCCACGTGCTCCGCGAGCTAGTGTGCGCTAGCCCACTAGGCCACCAATAGACCGATCTCACCAAGCGTTCCACGCATGCGTGACGCCGCCATAACTGTAGTTCGTCGGAGGCAGACGTCAGTTCACGTGACAGCTCATGCTGCCTCGTGGTCTGCCCGTGCAGACCTCCAGCAGGGTTGTCGCGCGTGCAGAAAGACTACAGCTCCCACGATGCATATCGGCAGCGGTGGCGTACTCAAACTAGCTGGTGAGATCGGTCTATTCCCTGCCTGCTAAGCTTCCGGTGTTGCGACAGTCCGGTACGCAACATGGAGGAGCAAACCTGTCTACTACAGTTGCCGTTTTTTCCCTCCGCTACGCTATAACCGAAGAAAACGCCGCAGCTGCGCATGCGCGCCCCCAGCCTTGTCTGCATAGTTCAAGGTTTTGTGGCGGATTACGGAGCGCTATCCGGGTGCCTAGCGGGCTGCGGAAACGGCCTAGTACAATTCCAAGCTCGAACAGCCCTACGAGAAGGCAGGCTCGCGAGAGGGCCTTCAAAGTGTTGGAAATATTTTGAGCTGAATGGCGCAACGTGTCACACCAAACTTGGCTGTCCTGAGGTTATAAATATGCTTCCCAAATACAGCTATCTGCTGTGTAAGCATCTGTCTTGTTTAGTTTGTTTGTGTTTTATTTCGGTTTCTAAGATTGTTGGGATATTGATGACCAACACAATGTTTTTCCAGATTCTTTTATTCACCAGAAATCATCGCGATCATGTTCACTGAACTTTTAGTACGGCAGTTATTCAACGCAAATATCTTCTTTTTTTTTGTCAAGTTGATGACGCACGCTGCCACGCTCACCCTCGGACGAGTCAGTGTGTTACCCTCCTTCCCCTCAGAACTGGGAAAGGGAGGGTGAAAACTAAAAAAAAAACAGTTCCCACTCTAGAAAAGAGTCAAAGTACAGGCTAGCTGGTGGAAGTCAACCATTTCGTCGTTTACCCTGAGACTGGGGTTTTTTTTTTGAAGAGCAGAAGAGACCTGTCTGTTTTTTCTGTTTCTTCTGCTCTTCAAAAAAAAACCCCAGTCTCAGGGTAAACGACGAAATAGTTCCCACTCCCTTTTTTTTTCTTACCGCAAATTAGGCGAGGGCATTCTTTCCTTCCCATCCGCGTCGTCTCCGCGATTCCTTCAAGAGTTTGAAGCTAACAATGAGCGTCGAGTGCCTCGTGATCCAGGTACCGAAGCAGAAAGTGAACGGCGATCGCAAGTTGAGGGACGTTCACAATGCACCCCTACAATCGGACTTCAGAGGCCCTGTGACACCTGCCCTGCTGGTACAGGTAAGCGCAACCATTTTTTATTAATATTTGGTGTTTGGTCGCTTTTCATCGAGCATGATTTTCTCGGCGTTGAAAGGTAACTTTTGAGTCTAAACTGCAGTCTCCCTGAACTTTTTTTTATTTTTTTTATTTCATGTACAGTCGGGGACAAAAGTCCCCAGGACGGGCGAGCTGCGACTGAAACGCATTGCTCTGCCATCTGCCGGCGGGTCGCCTGGTTTCGAGATCACACAAAAGCGCATGCGCGTCCTACTGTGCCTGAAACATGTGTGTTTTCCCAGGAGATTCTGCAGCGCAAGATTTCGCTTCGAGCAGAGACCTGTAAGGTCAATGATGTACTGCGGATGTATCGTTTCTACTCTGAGGTTTAGCGCTTCCCGAGCTTGCTTTTGCAGACAGTGTTTGCTTGTTTACAGTGTTGCGTAAAATGCATTGAATTATGCATTGCGTAAAATGCATAATCAGAGGTTATGTACTTCAAGTATCGTAAGGTGCGATGTGCTTGAAATGAAGTACTATAAATAAACATATTTTTAAAGTACAAATACTTTTTAACACAATCTTTTATGACGCCTTTTCATACCGTATTTTTCTTACTATATTTTATCTAGTATGCACTGCTCCAAAGATAATCAAAAAAGCATCAGTTTATTTATTTATTTTTTTTTTTTGGGGGGGGGGGGGGGGGGATAGCGACAAATGTTGGGTAGAGTCAAGTCGCCACGAAGTAGTTGTTTTACTCTCGCTGGCAAACTATTTATCACAAGGCACTTATTTTTATCGGTCTTGTGCCTGCCGTTAGCTCAGAGTGATTACCAGATGACGTCTCGAAAGGCGATAGCGCGTTTTCACATGACGATACGCCATTTTTTTTTCCAAATTTGGGGAATGTACTTTAAAGTCGAGAATTTTACATTCTTCAGAAATTACCAGAAAAAATACTGCTGTAAAGTACAACTTCATGTTTAAAGAATGTACTTAAAGCAAAGTACAAGTTTTCTAATCCTACTTGAAATAGTACTTTAAATGCCAAGTTCTTAAAATACCTCCCACATCAGTTTTCTTTTCTTTTTTTTTTTTCAATTTCGTTCGGGGAATTATTAAGCTTCTCGAACGGTATTCGAATCGTGAAAGACCTGCACATTCTGAGTTTTGGGAGGAAAGGCAACGCAAAGTGGTCATCTTTGCGTTGTTCTTTAGCACGCTATCCTTCAAGTACAGCACAAACTACTGGAGCACCAGAAGGGCTTCAGAGCGGGCGCTGCATTTTGTCGACTCCTTTGGGGCAGGCTGCAGTGTCTACACCTCGTGTGGTGGGCGGGAGTTCCTACGTTGGGGAGAAGCGGGGACAAACCCTTTCTTTAAATATGGCGAGTCTCCTTGAGCTTCGAGACTCACACACACACAAAAAAAAGCCACTTTTGGCGCTAATCCTACATTTACTGGGCCACAGTTGCGACGTGTCTGCTCGCTCCCCGCGCCTCGTAGCAGGATTGTTGCAGCGGAGGCTCCCCCCCCCCCCCCCCCCCCGGCCTTCGCCTCTTTGCATATATCAGCTGATCTTCCAACATCTGCATGTTCTTTAGGTTACCCGGTGCCTTTTCACGAGTGGTAATGTTCAATGAAAATAACAACGTGACGACCTCATAAAAGATTGAAGACAAGGTGGCGGCTCCGTTAGCAGACGCAAGTGTTACCACCACTCTGTGAGGGCCGTCCACCAACATTCAGGCATTCTACTCTGGAGCCACCGCTGCCTCTTCAGCCTTGCTGTCTTGTTGTCTATAGGACTGGAGCTATGAACCGGAAGAAGTAGCCACCCAAGGTTGTTCCTCAGCTAGAAAACACAATTTATTAATCTCATACGTGATGTTTCTCTTTAACAGTTAACCAAGGCAGTGCAGAATGACGAAGGAAAGAAGATTGACACTGCAGACATCGAAATCTCTACTACTTCCAAGAAAAAGAAAAAGCTGGGATGGCTAACACTCGGAGACGCACATGCAGCTGTACTCTGTGCACCTTCATTAATCTGAGACCTCATTGGTCTCATCTTCATACGCCTCAGCCCCTAACCAAGTTTAAATACTGATCCCATTCTCGGAATAAGGCGTGTCAAATTCACGTGAACAGGATTTCAATCACAGCATAATATAGCAGGGGTTGAAATGGACGGTAAATCTCGTTTACCGATTCGCTGGGCGGTCTCTTAACATAACCTGTTTGGGCTGATGAGTACATTCATTCATTCATTCATTTATTATTCCTTGAGGGCCCGTTAGGGCATTATACAAGGGGGGTCAATAACACACTCATAATCATAGTTTAAAATAAATTAACACTCACAGAGAGGAAGTCAGCAATACAGATGAATCAAAGAACAGCAAAATACAAGTAGTTATCAACATTACACAATATTATTAATATTTTAACGGTATGCACTGTGAACATAAAAAGGAAGAAAAAAAATTAGCAGACAGACATGTTTGTAAGTTCCAGGTAATTGATCAGTTCTTCGGCAAATCTATCAGAGTTAGTCTCGGTTACAACACTATCGGGTAATTTATTCCAGTCCTTGATTGTCATGGGCAGATAGGAATTATAAAATGATACAGTTGAACTAAAAATCGGGCGAACTTTGCGGGAGTTATCATGGCGGAGAGATATACTGTGGGGTGGAAGGAAGAGAGATGCTCTAATAGAGGCATTGTTATAGTATAATTTATGAAACAGGGCTAGTCGAGAAAGAATGCGCCTAAATGAAAGTGTGTGAAGGTTAGCTTTGCTTTTTAGGCCTGTTACGCTAGTGAAACGAGAGTAGTCCGAGAAAATGAACCTTAAAGCTCGGTTTTGAATTGCCTCTAATTTCATAACTAGGTAATGCTGCCATGGGGACCATACAGAAGACGCATACTCTAGACGAGATCTAACAAATGTTATGTATGATAATTGTTTAATTTCAGGTGAGGCCAGTTTGAGGTTGCGCCGAAGATATCCTAATGATGAATTAGCCTTAGATAAAATAAAATTAATGTGAGTTGCCCAAGATAGATCACAGGTTAAATGAACGCCGAGGTATTTATAAAATGTACAGGGGTCAATTATTGTGTCGTTGAGTTGATATGAAAAGAGTGATGGGGACTGTGATCTGGTGAAGGACACTAGTTTCGTTTTATTTACATTAACTGTCATTTGCCATGTTTGACACCATTCTTCTATTATTAGTAAGTCAGCCTGTAAGAGTAGGTGATCATTATTATTACTTATCGGTCTGTATAGAGCACAATCGTCAGCAAAGAGGCGAATTTCAGATGTTAGGTTAGCAGGAAGGTCGTTAACGTATATTAAAAACAGCAAGGGGCCGAGAACACTACCTTGGGGTACGCCGGACGTTACACGAGAAAGAGGTGAACGGGACTCGTTTACAACAGTATATTGTGTACGATCGGATAGGAAATTTTTGATCCAAGTGATTACTGAATTATGAATACGCAGTTGGGTTAGTTTTTGTAGCAGACGTTGGTGGGGAACTTTATCGAATGCTTTAGAAAAGTCTATGAAAATGACATCGGTCTGTAATCTGTTGTCAAGGTTACTGTGAAGCTCATGAATGAAACGACTGTGACATGGGCGTCTAAGTACGCCCCAACAACAGTCGGCTTCCCAACCCCCTCCCCAAAACGCATACTACTACTACTACTACTACTCATGAATGAAATGTATTAGCTGCCCTATTGAAAATATTTCTAAAGGGCCCGTCAGCCTTGAAGGATTATGGGACCTCACAGGCCTTCAAAACCCTTCAAAAATACCCTACAGAAAAACCCTTCAGGGATGCCCCATAGAAAAACCCTTTAGCCCCACAGCCCTGCAACCCATCAGACCCTTTAGCCCATCACCCCTTTAGACGCGCAAATGACTGTGAACCATAGACAAAATGCAGTTCAAAACATTATTCAAAATTTATTGCAGACATTTAGTTTTACATGCATATTATAACTCAAAAAGGTGATAAAAAGCAACGTTTGTTGAAACCCGGCGCAAGGAGCGGTAGACGAAAGAGATCACATCAAACAGGGACAACCGACTTCTTTATCACAAAGAAAAATATATTTCGAAGTACTCACAATGCCGCTGGGTATATTCCTGATGTGCGGTAGTTCAGCTAATAAAACCGAGCAGGTGCACCTCACGTACACATACACAGTCTTAGTAGGCGCGTTTAGCGAAAACCACGAAGTCGCAAGCGCTAGCACCCGCCGCCGTTGAGAAATCCCGAGCACAGTCACGGTTTCGTCCATGATGACAATACGCCGGCGTCTTCGGCGTATTTTTCGCTCGCTGGATGCTTCTGAAGTCGGACGGACGAAGAGGCGCAAAAACCAAGTCCGGACAGCGACCGTCACCCACCGTCTCAGGGCCCACAGCGCCATAATCCCGGTGCGCAGGCACAACATGCGGTGGGACGCTGACCCCGACTGCCAGGCTTTGCAGCGAGTAAGCCGACACCGGCCACCATCTCCTTGAATGCGCTGAACACGACGGCGCTCGAACGGTGCTGAAGGCGGCCAGCGCCGAACTATGGTGCACCTGCGGAACCAAGGAAGAATCAAAAGAGACCAAGGGGCGAGCCCTGAAAGGCATGCATGCTCACCTTGCTGGAGGAAATTGGTCCGCTCCAAAAATCCGCTGTGTGGGCTAACCGGAACTGTCCACGAGCAGAGAGAAAATGGCTATTGGCCTCGAGATCGACCTAGAGGGGGCGCTACGGTCGCGCTATCATCATCATCAAAGCGGGGATAGGAGAACGGCCGCCCCATGGCTCTCCACGCTCGCGTGCAAGACGGCGTATATTCTTGCGTTTATTTTGTCGCATACTATCGGTGGTAAAACAGTTCTAGCGGAAAAGAATGCGGTACTGTTCGGTGCTTCAGTGAAGATCGAACCGTGTTGCCAGCGTGCGGCCTAAATTTATATAATCGCTTCTGTGGGTGCGTCGTCTGCTCTAGGCAGACGTTGGAAGGCATGGATCACCACGACTGGTGCCTGTCTCCGGCTGAACTGGAATATTTATGTTGAATATTTGTTTCTTTTGAAATGGGTGTATCGGTTAATCAACGTGGGAATTGAAAGAAAACAATAACTTCCCACCCAGATAACATAATACTGCTACTGTGGGCTGTGAAATCACAGCTTCTATGCTGTTTTTTAACTTCTAGCTTTTCCAGTAATATAATTATTTAGAATGAAGATAAGTTAGCGCTGTATTGAAAATTACCATGCTATTGAGTTCCTCTGCCCTTCTGCTGTGCCATATTGTGGGTAAGTTTTTTGCAGTCTGAACAAATCTACTGCGTTGCGATGAGGAGGGTGTGTCTCTTCCAGTTAAGATCTGGGGGGCTATGTTCGGCAAATGTTTCGTTTCTCCTAAAAAGAAACGGAAGTGACAGAAGTGACGATATCGCGTCTTATTGGTTAGAGGCTCAAATTACGAAAGTTCCCTTTTTCGTCATTTGAGCTTCTAACCAATCAGACGTGATATCGTCACTTCTGTCACGTTTCTTTTTAGGAGAAACGAAATATTTGTCGAGCATAGCCCCCCTGCAAATTGCACGGTTGGCAGGACAACTGAAACAAACTGTTCTAATACATCTGCCGTGACTGTAATAAACGAGTGTAACCGAGCAACGTAGCAATGCTCCTGTTATTAAATGTTTCTCTCGGTAGTGTGGATTCACCCGCTTCAATTTTCTTGGTGAGGGCCGCGGACGTCAAGAGGCTAATACTATAAATTTCTGGCTAAATAATCTTGCATTCAAACACAGTACACTCTGCAGCCCCACAAACGACGCGCACCACGACACAGACAGCATCGGCAGCACTTTTACTGATGAACGCTAGCGAGCTTCACGAGATTTTCCGATCACCCTCCGCCCTCACCTAACGTATATCGGGACTGGGCAATTCATCGATTAACCTTCAGATTATTCAAGTAACGCTCTAATTGCATTTGTTTTGCCGGTTAATTGGAGTCTTGTGCTGGAGAAAGTCAATAAGGAGTAAAAAATGCCTGCTTTAATATTTTTGACGTCTTTATTTCTTTTGTGACACAGGCTTGCACGGTAAACCACTCCAGCGTGCTTGTCATTTCACCGAGGGTGATTATACCGTTTAAATAATAACTTAAAAAATACTTCACTTTAAAAAGCTTCCCGTGCTCATATTTCTGTAGGAATCACAACGTGAAGTTTAGAATGGGAATGCAATACGCCATTTATGACATAGTAAAACCAGTACAAAAAAACGTGGTTTCAACGCCTCTCACGCAATATTACCGGCGAAAGATCAACGTACGGATTTATTGATTGATTAGTCTATTAAAAAATAGCGATCAGTCGGGTTAATTTTCTAATCAAACCTCAGACCCACTCAACATTCAATGCTTTATGGAAGCCACGGTTTGTGCGAGATAACAAAAATACGTGGGACCAGCGATTGTACACAAACCAACGCACTAAGATTATGGAAGCTTCCGATCAAATAATAAATCACTTTGCTACATTTCAACGCATGGGAAACGATACAACACAACTTTGAGTAAGAATAAACGGCAACAAAAACATACAACAATTAATGAGGAATGTCAAGCTCAGCTTGAAACGGGCTTGCGTCGTCGAGATCCATGCTCTGAGCGTGCGCCCGTAGCAGACGACGCACGGCGGTATCCCCGCTTTCGCGCGTTTCCAATTTCGGCCGCACGGTGGCGACACGGTTCGATCTCGAGGCGAATACTGGCGGCTGGCCTCCCCCGCTTGCACACACCACCCTTTCCCGCCGACCGCTGGGCTGGCAGCCCTGCACCCTCTCCCCATCGCCGGGCGGAGAGAGGGGCAGTGTGACTTGCTTTTGGGGACCGTCTCCCGTGGAAGAACCGGTTCCCGGAACGAGTCGCTCCCGCGTGGGTCCCTCTTTCTGGAAAGCGCGCAGTGCTCTCAGCTTGTTTATTTTTTTTTTTATTTATGGTTCCATGGATTTCGCCTCCAGCGGACAGGATTGCGTTCGCCTCAAAACGCCGCTCGGTCAACACCACTCGGCCAGCGGCTCGTTGATTCTCTACGTGGGGCGGTCGCCCTCAGTGGCCTCCTTGGCGACCGAACCCCCGGGCAGTGACAGACGACCCACTCGTAATTGATAGAAGAGCAGTACTACAAATCTGACCGTACATACACACGATCGGCATTCTCCAAATACTTTTTTCCCCGTAGCGTACAATAAGGCTATATTCTAATTCTGCGAAATGTGTTTTCTCGACCTAAGCCGTGGCCCGCCGACATCTCAAGAAGCCTGAAGGTTTTCCCGACCCCATTAGAAAAGTTCTTGACAGGCTTCCAGACATTTCAAGGCATTGTAAAGGGGACTTCAGACATTTCAGGAGAGCCTCTGACGGGGCCAACGAACCCACCAGGAAATATCGGTGCACCTTTCAAACATCACAAGAATTCCTGAAGTCCCTTTCACACCCTTTAAAAAAATCCTGAAGTCCCATCAGAGCGATTTTCAATAGGGTGGGTATCACACGAATATGTCTTACGAAAACCATGCTGATTTTTAAAAAGCAGATTGTTATTTTCCAGATATTTCATGGTAGAAGAGAAAATGACGTGCTCTAGTAATTTACATGAGATGCTGGTGAGAGATATTGGGCGATAGTTCGATAGAACATTACGATCCCCACTTTTAAAAATAGGGATGACTCTACCGATTTTCCAATCAGACGGAAGCTTGCCGACATCAAGTGACTGTTGAAAAATAAGGGTTAAAAATTGGGATGAGATATGTTTTGTGTTTTTCAGCAATTTAGAATTTATTTGGTCATCACCGGAGCTGGCAGAATTTTTGAGATTTTCTATCGCTTTCACTATACCCAAATATGTTATTTCGATTGAAGGCATAGCAGAATGAGAAAGGTGATTTAGGAGAGGAATATTGCCATTGTTTTCTAGTGTAAATACTGAGCTAAAGTAGGTATTTATTAGTGAGGCGCTTTCACTATCAGACGCGGGAGTTCCATTCATATTAGTCAGGTGGGTGGATTTATGCTCTTTAGGATGAATGATCTCCCAGAACTTATTAGGCTTATTCTTCAAAATGTTAAGAAGGTCGAAGTTAAAAAATTTGTTCTTTGCATTTTTCACTTCTCTTTTATACTCCTTAGCAGACGCGTTGTAATTATCCCATGCAATAGTATTGTCCTTTTCTTTAGCTTGCTTGAAATGTCGTTTCTTCCGAGCACTTAATTTGGAGATTTTCTTGTTGTACCAAGGCTTTGCATTGTTTGTTTTAATTCTGATGGTTGGAACGTACGTGTCAGTCTGAGTTGTTACCTTGTTTTTAAAGAGATTCCAATTTTCCTCAACTGTTCTTTGATAAAAGTTGATGCGAAAAGTATAATAAAACTGTTGAAGATTTCTATTAATTGCATTATAGTCAGCTTTATTATAGTCTTTAATAAATTTATAATGGCATGATCTGATGACGACGTCAAACTGCAGGTTTAAGTGTATAACATTGTGGTCACTAATAGCGGGAAGATGAGTGATGTTATTCACATGTGAGGGGTCAGTAGTAAGGCACAGGTCAAGAATGTTGCTAGAGTGATGGCTAACTCTTGTTGGTTTAGTTATCATTTGGGAGAGGTTAAACGTAAGAGCTAGGTCGATGAACTCATTATCAAACTGATGACTTGATGAAAGGGAGTTCCAATCAATATTCGGAAAGTTGAAGTCGCCAAAGAGGATGACCGACGCATTTGGTTTAAGGGTATTAAAGATGGACGAGAGGGAGTCATGAAGTTCGCTAATGAAACTAGCGTGATGATCGGGTGCTCTGTAACATACACCAATCAAGATATCGGAACACTGAGAGTGAAGTTGAAGCCATACCATCTCGAGGTTACCTGGAACGTTAACTTGTGACGCACTGATATGATTGCGGATAGCGATTAGAACACCGCCACCCCTCTTTGTTAGTCTGTCGCATCTGTGTAAGGTATAATTCATATTGGGGGGAACACTTCTGAGTCAGCAATTTCGGGTTTCAGCCACGTTTCTGTCAGAATGACGAGGTCGGCAGTGCATGATTCAATTAGTGATAATAGGTCATCGCGGTTTGTTAAAACACTTCTTATATTTGTAAAAACGACCGAACATGACTTGGTGTTTCTGCGTACTCGGGAAGACTGGGGTGGGCGGCGGCGTGTACACATCTCCTATGGCTTTTTTTTCTTCATATATACTGTTTTTTGCAGAGTCGAAGCAAAATGTTTTGTTATCAATGACTAATCTGTTCGAGCGCAGCTTGTACTGCTTTCCTTGTTGTTTCGCAAACTCAATCAGTTTCCGCCGTGCCTCGCGTACTGCTGGTGAAAAATCCTCGCTGACGGCAAAACCGGTATTTTTTAATTTGTAACACGCGCTCAAGATACTATCTTTATGCTTGGTAGAAGAAAGCTTGACAATGATAGGGCGTGTTTTATTATCGTTAAAGCGACCTAGCCTGTGCGCTCTTTCTACGAAACTAGATTGTAGCGAAAGACCCAGGTTGCGAGAGCACATGTCAAGAACCAGTTTTTCTGATTGGGCCCCCGTTTCATTTTGTTTGTCAGCGTGACCAAAGAACACAAGATTGGAACGTCGCATTCTATTCTCCGCGTCCTCACACCGTGATTCCAAAGTGTGAATTTGTTCTGTCATGCTTTTTAAAGATATTTTTGTGCTTTCTGCATCTTTACGTATCTCGTCCAAACTAGACACGCATGCTTCCACATTCGCTACTCTTTTAGTCAGGGCAGTCACGGCTGATTCCGTACGAGACTGATCTTCTCTCAGTTTTTTTAGTTCGCTTAAAACTTCATTTTGCCCTTCTTTAAGGTTTCGTACAATGGCCAGGACAGATTCTAACTGGGCTTCCTGAGCCTTAGTCATTCCAGGGTTAGTCTCTACATCACCGGATAATAAGAGAAGTAATTGGTTACAACAGCCACCGGCGTAAGTAATGCTATCAATGATGAACATATACCAATGGGTCGGGCACGACACCGCTATTAACAAGAGGTCATCGTTTTTGTAACAATCAAGGTGAATTACACCAACCTGAACGAGAGCGAGCGGTAAGCCTTCCATTCCTAGAGCGGTGACGTGCCCGAAGTGCCGGTCCGGAGCTTGTTGTTTAAGTAGTCGCGGGCTTGTTGTAGTAGAGCAGTGTTGCCAGCCAAGGTCTGCGCTCAGTTCCGTGATTGGCGGGAAAGGCGTTCCGATGGTTTCAAGTTGAAGAAATGGCAGGGCTGTTCTGTTGTCCATCATCCAGCCAAGCCGTTGAGGGTCGTTAGTCAGTCCGGTAGCTGTAGCTGGTGCAGGCAGGCAGGAGAACCAGACAGGCAGCCATGCTTGGATGAGCACCTGAACGAGAGCGAGCGGTAAGCCTTCCATTCCTAGAGCGGTGACGTGCCCGAAGTGCCGGTCCGGAGCTTGTTGTTTAAGTAGTCGCGGGCTTGTTGTAGTAGAGCAGTGTTGCCAGCCAAGGTCTGCGCTGAGTTCCGTGATTGGCGGGAAAGGCGTTCCGATGGTTTCAAGTTGAAGAAATGGCAGGGCTGTTCTGTTGTCCATCATCCAGCCAAGCCGTTGAGGGTCGTTAGTCAGTCCGGTAGCTGTAGCTGGTGCAGGCAGGCAGGAGAACCAGACAGGCAGCCATGCTTGGATGAGCACCTGAACGAGAGCGAGCGGTAAGCCTTCCATTCCTAGAGCGGTGACGTGCCCGACATAATCATCTCATTCAACTGTAAAGCTAAATTGTACTCTTTTATGCCTCATTTGACATACCTGTTTCCAAATTTCGCACCCAGTTTCAGTATTGCTGAATATGAGTAGTGAAGGTTACAAACAAGTATTGTCGCCTTCCGTTCTTTATTGTTTATTAATCGTCGTCTTTCTAAACCTTGCAGATCAAACTAGGCACGGATTTCGACACAGATGTGAACGGCACAGCCGAGTCCCCCTTCGGCGGTGCAAGGCCTTTGTGCTACATTCTGTCTTGAAACAAATGCGACAGGGCCAGATTAAATGAGATGGCTACAGTTGGAGCCTGCTGCGCGCGAACTTTGTCTGCCTTACAATCCCCCCCCCCCCCCCCCCTTTTCAAAGCCTAGCGGAGGCTTTGATCCATTTATTTGTTTGAACTGTATAATCCCTCTAATTATGTCTTAATACGGACAAACTGAATAGTGTTACTTTTGTTTTATTATGTAAAAATATCTGGAGGTGGTGTCTTACTTCTAAAACTGTGAAACAATGTGTGCCATGTGCGCGTTCTGTTTATTGTTTGCTGAAGATCTACACATTTCTTACTGCCATGCTTACAAACCACAGGTGCTTAAAACATTGGCGACTACATATGACCGGCAGAGAAGCGGCCGGCCATCGGCAGTCACAAGGTGCTTCACAAGCCCCTCCGGTCCTAAGCAGTTGCAAGTGTGTCAACTGCTAAAATTGGTTCATTAATCTCAGTACTCTCATATTGGGCCTACCAAAACTATCCGCAGACGTGTTGGAAACGCACATATACGAGTGCTTCGAACACGTTCACAAACAGTTTTGGTAGGCCCAATATGAGAAGACACGAGAAAGAAACGCGCCTCAGAAGGTGTTTGCACACTGCCTGTTGCTTGGTGTACGAGCATTGTTACCGGGACTTTCCGAAGCGAGTCAAGAAAACGTCAGGAGATGATTAGTCTGCTAACTTAAATCAACAATATAAATCGTCTGCTACGAAGCGTCATTCGCAGACAAAAATGATTAACGGACCGGAATAAAGGCAGCCGTCTGCTAAAAGCCTAGTGCCACAACGAAGTGATACGGGACGCCAGCTGAAACTCTAAGGCTCTGCTATACTTCCCGTTTGATGCAATCGACAACGCGGGCTCCCTCTGAAAATCTCGAGCTCTACTGCCGTACATAGCTCAAAATCTCCTATGCATGTAGTACACTCGGGACAAATATTGCCGCGAGACTCCTGTCACCATCCGTGTGTTAGTAAGTAGTTCTCACCAAAAGAACTCGGAAACCAACTCAACACATATCATTGGTCGATAACTCTCGCCCAGTAAAACGCTGGGACGTCACCTTCAATCAGTACCCGAGAATGCTATCGCTCTCACCATGTACCAAACACCGACAGCAAAAACTGGTTTTGAAAAGGACGTTATCTTGTAGCCTAGCTGGTAAAACGCACACAGATATGACCGCCAGTGAATACTCCCTATAGGGAATATTCACTGGCGGCCATAGCTGTGTGCACGACTGCTGAGCGCGTGCTGACGGCGAGCTTCCACAGTTCTTTTGCAACGTGCATTGCGCATTATCAGGAGTACCGGTCTTAGCAGCCTATTGATGTGAGCTCGTTCTGAGCATGCGCTCTAAACAGCACTTACAAATATGGCGTCCAGTGAATACTCCCTATTATGACATAACGACTAGTCGGAGGCTTTGCGTGTTTCCTCGCGTTTGGTTACATTTTCGGAAAAAACGAACGCAATATTCAGATTTACTGAATAAAACTACGCTGAAGTTAACCTCTATCTCATTTCTTGAAATAAGTGCTTCCGCTTCCCATTAATGGGGACGAAGGAGAGGGAAATGCCACTCTAAGCTCGTCCTGAGTCAGAAGAAATAAAAAAAAAAAAAAAGATATTTGTCTCGCAAAAGGGACTGTGAACTTTTTACCGTTGATGACTGGTAATCAATTTATACTGGTGATCAATTTACCAAATTATGACATTTTGTAATCAACTTCTGGGTGATCTAAAGGGCTCTTTAGCAATGCGAGTCCCTGAGAAACTCGTGAACAAAGTATCTCAGCTAAAACCCATTTTTCCTAAGTGAGCCCCGCTTATGTTAGTTTTTGGCGACACGCGAGTGTGATTGATTAACCTACACTGCATTTCATTTTATTAATGATAGCATTAGTCGCGTGGATGCAGCACTGATGGAACCGGCTAACATTTTCTTTCCCCCTAGCTCTTAGACGTTGCATATATTGTCACGAATGAAGGTGACGAAAAGCCGAACAGTGAACTGAAAATGAAGATTTAATGGGCGAACTTGTGCCAACCAAAAATAAATAACGAAAGAGCGTCGAGGTAGCAGAAAAGCGGGCGGCGGTTCGGCGGCACTACCCAAGCAGCACATAAACGTGAAGAAAACGTCGAAAGAACGTCGAAGACGTCTGTAACGTGACGTCGTAAAACGTCGAAGGTCCGGACGTTACCTTCCTTCGACGTCGATGAAACCTTTAAATGTCCGCGAGGAAAGGTGCACAGGAGGTCGAGGGGACGTTCCAAATGACGTTTGTTGCACGTCACATGCACGTCTCAGTAGGCCGTTGCGTCCTCCCTCGACGTTTATGGTACGTGTGTTTACGACATCCGGACTACCAGCGACGTTGACAGAACGTCGAGAAACCTTTCCAAATTACGTGCCCTAGCCGTCGTAGGAAAACGTTGTCCCCCCCCCCCCCCCCCCCCCCACACACACACAAAAAGGTACTTTTTTAGTATTATTGCGAAGGCAAGTTGCTATCATGCAAGTACGAAGGAAGTAACTAAAACACGGGTTTGGTACGAACTGTTTATTTGAGCATTTTCCGACATGAGATACAATACGGAGCGCCTCCAAAACACGTCCCTGGATGTGCCAGCCTCAAAGATATAAAATAACAAATTCACGTAAATAAATGAACAAGAGACAATGTCATGCAGCGCGAAATTTTCCTCCGCTTACCTCGTTCTGCTTCTGATTAATGCGCTGACGCGCGTGCTATAGCCGCCCCATTGCGCGTAGCTGGTACTCTCGCTGCATGCACGGGAATGGTTTCAGAAGGGGGATCCCGTCCGCTGATCGTTTTTGATTGGGATCGTCGGAGGCGTCTGAAGGGTCTTGATCGGAGACTGGACTTGACGCGCCGTTATGTGCACTGCCACTTGTCTTCTGGGTGGCGTCATTCATATCCTCACAGGCACCTTGATCCGAGCAGTAGTACGACTCAGCGTGTGAAGCGTTATTGCCTTGAAAAAGGTCCTCGAGCCTTGACTGAATACGACGGCGTTTTTGGCGATCACCGACTTCTTCATAGGGGCGACTTGAACGACTCATCCAATCGCAGCACTTATACTGTATGCAGACTCGAATAAAAATCACGGCGACATAGCAGCCTGCCTCGTAGACCCGTAGACGTGACGGCCGGTGCTAGTGACTGGCTTTCGGAAAAAGCTGGACCGGGTCCCAGAGCTGTTCTCTCTGAGCCAATTCGAAGAACAGAACATTCAGTGAAATATTTTGGCAACGACTGAAGAAATACGTCCACCCGGAACTTAGACTTGTCAATTGTTCGTCCTTCGCTATCTTCCCCCACTTTTCGCTCTCGCCCTCTTCTTGCCGAGTTTCCCGACGTATCGCATGGGGCTCTATGGAGATGCCACTGGCATCACCCCTGCCTACCTTTCCCCCCTCTCTCTCGCGCCGTGCCGGCTGTTTTTTTTTTCTTTTTTTTTTTTCTTTCTTTGTGTTTTTTTTTTTCGGCACGTAAGTGCGGACTGGACGCTTTTTGGACCGTCATCTGGGCCATTCAGGGGTTGGCATCATGAATGTCAATTTCCACAAAACCGTTGACAGTATCTACCGGATTGCGTCATTGCCGGGCCTTCTTTTTTTTTTGAGTCAATTCTAAAAATGCGCAAGTGTGCAGTGAAGTTGTGCTCTGGTATAGTGTGTGCTGGCATGCGATTTTCGTTTGGGTACGTCCCCAGTGGCAACGAAAGCCAGATCTGTATTGACAGTCACGTGACAAGACTTTGCGCCCCGATCTACCGAAAGTGCTAAGGCGCTGGAAGTTGGTGTTATGAATGAACTGTGATGTTGATGCGAATTTTTTGGTTGTGCGCAGGTGAGCATGGGTTACAATATACGAAGAGAAATTGACGATCCTCAAAACAATCTCGGGTGGTCGCGGAGCAGTATGGATGCTCCTAGGAAAGGATGCAGGCCTGAAATCACCTGGAGTGGGGATAGTGTAGCGGCGCCCGTGAGGCGCGTGCCAGGGCCCAGGACCCATGGAAAACGACAACGCGCATGCAAAATGCAAGAATGGTACAATTCGATCCGTTCTAGGCGCCATGGGCTTCGCAAATTAAACCCGTAACAATATTTTAAACAAACCAAAATTATAACAAGCACATCCTAAAAGGAATGATATTCCCAACATGCTTTCATATTATTTTTTTCTTCCGTTTACATTGAGTTTTGTAAATGCCCTCTTTAGCGTCATCGATGTGCAATTAATAGCATTTTGAAATACGCAAATTAATGTATAAATAATTAAACTTCTCAACCTCTCAAAAATTAAGTTTTGTTTGCGGCTCTTGAGCACTGTCACCTTGACCACAGTGATTCTGCGGCTGGAGATTGAGCTGGAAAATCTAAAAACGTCGAACAAAACGTGAGTGGTCGCGACGTCGCTGAAACGTCACTGACGGGGCAATAATGTAACGTCACCCTGGACTTTATTTTAACTTTGAAGACACGTGAGTGTTCGACGTGGCTAAAACGTTTTGTCTTGACGTCGTGGCGACGTTAAAGTTGAAACGTGACGTCGCCAGCACGTCACAGACAGGACAATAATGGGACGTCATTTATGAACTTCAGTTCAACGTCAAAGAAACGTGATAATTGGACGTTGTGAGAACGTCGTGCATCGACGTCGTGGGAACGGTGACGACGTTTGAGTTGAAATACAACGTCGTCACAACGTCACTGATTGGACTCTAATGGAACGTTATATAAGGACGTCACCTCAACGTCGAAGAAACGTGATCGAAGTCATGCGGGACGTCACGGACGTCCGGGACTTTTTCTCGACGTCTCCACGACGTTTTGTGCTGCCTGGGTACAGAGCGCTAGCGAAACTGGGACTGACTCGACAAGGTCGCGGGCAGCTGCTTATCTACCGTGCGTCACTATCTCGAAAGTTCGGCAAAGAAGGTTCGAGCGTCGCGCGCTCGGGGCGAGGATGAACTGGCACTTTCGAGAATAACAAAGCAGAGGGAAAGTTACGTCTGCTGCGAGGATGACCGGGAATCTTCTAGAAGACCGTGACCAAGCGTTGCCTTCTCGGCTCTGCGGGCGGCAATATAATGAAACATTTCTCGCTGAAATTTGAAATTTGTCGTTGGTATTTGGCTAAAACATACACACTTGGAAATGGTATAGTCTCATGGGACTTAATTTTTTCGTGTCCTTCAGATTGAAATTTCGCGCAGGTACTCTCGAACTGCCAAAGCGTGCTGTTATCCACGCCGCGTTTAATTCCGAAAGTGGCCTTCAGTTCTTGACTTGATCAAACTGAACTGCAGATGCGCGTTTTCCCTTTTTGTTGCCTTTTTTTTCTTCTCGTTTCTGCGTCGTAGTTCGTAATCATTTACTCCGCAGTTTGATCAAGTAATGAATAGCCAACTAGACCGGTTCCCAGCACTGGTACCCATCAGTTTTAGATTTGCTCATCGAATGTGACGATATCTGATGGCAGGTAAAGTAATTTGTGTTGGCGCCTGTTTATTAATACTCATTCTTCTATACTTTGCAGGCCGAGCTAACCGGAAATGCTTTTAACGCAAATGTGAGCGACCCTTCACTGCCTAGGAAGGAGGGCCAGCCACCAGCCAGCTACACTTTGGCAGTGCCAGACCTGCGGGCTACATTTTCCCCCAGATGAATGGAACCAACTAGTCGGATCAAATAGGGAATGGCCACAGCTCAGCCAACTACATGCGACATTTTTACTCCCTTCCCTACCTTCATTCTCCGACACACCGTGTCCGTTTTGTTAACGTGTAATTCCCAAAACCTGCGGCGGTGATATACCGTGCAGTATTTTGTTCTGTGGTATCCCAGCCTGTTTTCAGCACCACAGAGCAGGAGTGTCGTAACTGAACCACGCTCCTTCATCGTACACTCTAAAAAAAAAAGGTGTCAAAGGAGAGTAACTGCCCTTAGTTACCCCACTTTAACCCTCTCTTCATCAAAGTTACTCTTTCGCGACCGCTTCTTTCGATGATACTCTCCCTTAACCCTCACTCGAACTTTAGAGTAACTGTAGCTATAGTTAGTTTCTCCTCGCGATATCACGGGCTGTCAACAGATGGCACCGCTATGGGGTCGGCGCATTTTCGACGCTGCTCGGCGCAGATTTTTGTTGTTGTGTTTTTCTTTTTCCGGGGAAGGTTTTTTTTTTTCCCTAGCCGCTTCTTTTTTTTTTGGGGGGGGGGGGGGGGGGGGGGGGGGAGGGGGGGGAAGATGGGCAAGGATATTTTAATAAGTGAGTTGATACAGCCTACCTTTATATTAAATTTGGCAACGCGCAATTCAAATGTTTTTTCTGCTAATTAAAAAAAAAAAGTGCAGAATCTACAGGTGGTTTTTTGCTGCTCCTTTGTGCATATGCGTCGCCAGCGATATGAGCTTATAGGGACCACCAAATGAGGCCGCCGATGTCCGCGTCTATGCATCCCCCTCCCGTCGCGGCCAAACGCATGGGACTTTCGCTTTAGATTATTATGTTGACTTATGATCTTGATAGAAAAGCTTCGTACCCTAACTACGGGTTTATGGACTGCACTTCGTGTCAGGAGAAGAACATTTTTTGCCTCCAACATGGTGACAAGGAACTGATAGTAGACGACAATGTTGGTTTTGACCTACAGTTTAGCCGTAAGTGACGTCAGCTGCAACAAATCTATAGGGTCTATTCACTTGTCATCACCCACACACATGGCCGCCGAGCGATAAAGCGGAACTTTTATTCGTGAGTTTGGTGAAAAATAAAAGAAGGCAAAGCAAACTCGA